>NC_136067.1:769316654-769943797 GCF_964261635.1 Lissotriton helveticus | reverse complement strand
GAGAGACATATCTTAAATACTCACTATTCATTGTGTGCCAAAACACACAATGACAGTTTACGGTATGTCTCTCAGTCTGATTGCTTCACTGCCAGAAAACGTGTTTGAATTGTTAATTAAATATTTATCTGGTTATTAAACCTGCCACATTTATTTTAAACAAAATGTTATTGTTTTCAGCAGAAATAAGCAATCATTGTATAATAACAGTGATTAGTAGAAATTCCAAGGCATATGGCAGTACATAGACATAGCATCATACAGATATCTCAATGGATGTGAATATACACTTATGATAAGCTGTCAGCCGCCAGTACCAAAATATATTGCAAGTCACACACAGTCATAATAACATTCCCTCCCTTCACCCCCTCCTCCCTTCGAGTATATGCAGAGATCGTGTGCCACTGTCCACTCCAAATTCAAGTGCAGGTTTTCCACTCACATCAAACCCAAGCCTAGTCTTTCAGCACCCCTCTCAAATCATCCATTGACTGCTAGTTATCTACGTGTGTATGGTCTGTAGCTATGGAATTATTAGGGTAACCAGTTCTAGGCACCCGCAGGTACTCCACCAATGTGTCCCAAGCTTTGGCTTTATCAACCGTGGTATGCTCCCTTCTCATCTCCGAAACAAGAGCTCTCCTTCATAGCCCGCCCACTTCAAATGGACAACCCTCCACTTTTGGAGTTGGGGACTAATGGAGGCCTTCCATTTAATCGTAATTTCCTGTTTCACCTCTATTACTATTATTGCTAAATCAATTAACTTGGAGGTGTGTGGTAATGTAATCCTTTGGCTTAGAATGTCCAGTAGTTAGAATGTGTCATGAAGTCACTGAAGCTCTGCATTCTGATTGTGAGCAGTTGCTCTAGTGCCCCTTCATGAAGAGACCTGTCTCCTTAAATAAATCTACAAGAACCACCTTTGACTGCCTGAATTCATCTTTATCAGATTGGCGACGAGGATGGGATAATTTTGATGCCTTTCACACAAGCTGGATGCTGAATTATTAATGAAAGGGGCCAGAGAGCAAGCCGGTAACTATTCTACTTTAAAGATATTGCTGTTCACCAGTTACCGAACAAGCAAGGTGAGATATTTATATTTTCATTTTTTTGTCACTGTCTCACCTCGTCATACAGCGGAAACCTGTGAATTTGTTTAATTTCGCACTGTTTTCAAGACTACTACAACGCTTAAAAATGTTACCTGGCAACAAGCTCGAGCATGGCTATGTGTCTCAGCTGTCAATTGCTTTGCCTCTAGCGCTCTTTGTCTCGCGCTACAACATTACGACATATCAGCTGTTAGAGCCATTTTCTGCTTCTACTGAGACAGCAGACAAAGTAGAAATGTCAAGCGCATTCATATATGCTTATCTCGCACTTCATCTTGATTGAGTATTTCAAACGCACGAGAGCAAAGTCTCTGCCTGTGTTTTTTAAGAAGTTCATTATATCGCCTTGCTGTCACTATCTGTGCCGTGTGAAGAGTGCAACCATCAAATTGAACATTATCTTCGGTTATTAGTGAAGACTCTTTTAAAATTTCTCCTACCTGCCGTTTTCTGCTGTGCTTATTCTGCTTCAGCTGTCGTCATCAACAGAAAGTGTATTTTCTCATACTTTCGCACTCTTGACACCCTGCTGTCATCATGTGGTTACTTGTCGTACTTCATCTTAAGCAACATGTTCCAGTATTAAACAGCAGCTGATCATACTTTTGCACTCTTTCCTACTGGCACACCATCGAGTTCTTCTGTGATATGCACACAATTTTAATCTCCGGTGCAGATCCGAATTCTTCAACAATTTACAGTGTTTGTTTTTATTCTACAACGCTTTACATGCCAGTGCAGATCTACATTTCAGTGATTTGCACACTCCTTACATGCCAGTGCAGATCGACATTTCAGTGATTTGCACACTTTATCCTGTGATGTGCACACAACCACATCATTAAGTGCATATCAATATCACCAGCAATTTTCAGGCTTTGTTTTTGCATAACTTCCACCTGCAATTGCACACTTTCTTCTGTGATGTGCTCACAATTATTTCATTAAGTGCAAATTAACACTCTTAGCGATTTGCACGCTCTACGCAACTTTATTCAAATATATATACATATATATATATTTTTTTCTTCTTTTCAACAAATTGCTCAATTTTCCAAGAACCATGCAGAGTATGCCACCTCCAGCCCCTTTTCTACAAGAGCCTGGTGACCCCATACTTGAGTGGAAACTATGGATTTGTTCTTTCAATGCATATTTAGTGGCCATTGACGGCACTAAATTCAAACCAGATAGAAAAAAAGGTTTAATGTATTACCATTTAGGAGTTGAGGGACAGAACATTTTTGACCATTTACCGGACTACCCTGATATAGATGAAACCGATCTTGATGAATATCAACTTGCTACTGCCCAACTTGATAAATACTTTTTGAAGTAAAAAAATCTGGTTGTTCATAGATTTAAATTTGTCTCCAGAGTACAAAAACCTACAGAGAGTATTGACTCATATGTTACTGCTTTAAAAGTTCTAGCGACAACTTGTGAATTTGAAGATTTCACTTCACAGTTGATAAGGGATCAACTGGTAGTTCGTTGTAACTTAAAAAAATCCAAAAGCGTCTTCTCACTTGCAAAAACCCATCTTTGGATAAGGCTGTGGATATAGCCAAGAGTATTGAAGGTTCTTGTGAGGATGTGAAGTTTTTAGAAGAATCACTTAGCAAAACAACTATCTCTGGCGCTGTCATCAATAAATCCATTCCTGTTTCTCATATAGGTGACTACAAAAAGAACAAAACTGTCTTTAAACCTATATCTCAAACCCATCCTTTTTCCCAAACTCGTAAGATTATTTGCTTTAGATGTGGTTCACCAAACCATGTTTCTTCTTTCAGGTATTGCCCTGCTCTTGTACAACAATGTAAGAAATGTGGGAAAATAGGACATTTCTCCAAAGCTTGTAGGGGGAGTAGTTTCAACAAACCTAATCCTGTTCGCTGTGTAGTTAACGAAGACCATGATACTGATGATAACAACAGTGATGTTTTGATTAAAGAATTAACTTTAGGTGTCAGATGTGTTAAACAAGAAAAAATGTCTTCAATTTGTGATCTTGAGATAGAAGTAAAGATCAACAATGTTCCTACTACACTTTTAGTAGATACTGGAGCACGCATCACTATTATAGACCATATCAAATATTCACAGTTGTGGAGTTCACAACATCTTATGCCACCTGATGTTATGACAGTAGCTTGTGAGGGCAGTAAAGTAGATTTGATGGTTTATTTTTGGTCTTTCATCCAACTATTACACTCTTCTATAAGTGGAAAAGTTTATGTATCACGTAAAGGCATAAATGTCTTAGGACTCATTCACCAAGCTGAGTTTAATCTAACTATTAGACCTGGTTCTGATAATCCGATCACCATTGAAAAACATGACATCAAATCTGTTTCCAACATTGCCAATGACTGGGAAAACAAATTTCCTAAGGTATTTCAAAGCAACTTAGGGAAAATCTCAAATTTTGTATATTCTGTAAAAGTCAAACAAAGACATCATACCTGTCAAACATAAATTACGCAATATTCCTTTTAGTGTCAGGGAAGATTTATCCAACATGCTGTCTGACATGTGTACTCAAGGTATCATTGAGAAAGTAGAGGGCACTTTATGGCTTTCTCCCATAGTTTTGACCAAGAAGAAGACAGGTGAACTGAGAATGTGTGTAGACTTAAGAAGTGTTAATGAGGCTATCTGGGTAGACAACTTCCCCTTACCCCGAATTGAAGACCTCATTACGGAAATTGGTCAATCTAGTTGGTTCACCAAATTAGACCTCAGATCGGCTTACCATCAGGTGGAATTGGACAAAGATTCTCGTCACCTTACTGCATTTGTCACACCTGATGGTACCTTTCAATTTTGCAGAATGTCCTTTGGTATAGCCTCTGCGGCAGCGTTTTTTCAACGATTAATGTCTGAAATGTTTTTGGGTATTTCACAAGTAGTTGTCTTTCAAGATGATATTCTATTGTTTACTAAAAATGAATCTGAACATGACATCTTAATCACAAAAATGTTAAACATACTTCAATCCAGAGGCGCTACTCTAAGAAAAGATAAGTGCATATTCAAAGCTAAAGAAATCAAATATTTAGGACATGTATTCTCTGCTCAAGGAGTTAAACCCAAACCTTGCCTTGTCAAGGGTATCACAGATGCACCCGCCCCTAAAAACCGAGAACAATTACTCTCCTTTTTGGGAATGTGTAAATTCTACGCCAAATTTCTGAAGAACTTTGCCAATTTGACAGAATGTTTTAGACCTTTATTAAAGAAAAACACAGGATTCAAATGGTCAGAATCATGTGATCAATTTTCAAGCTAATCAAACAAAGAATTGTAAATGTACCTGCTTTACAACCTTTTATTGAAGTCAGAACCACCATTGTAACTGTTTTTTTTTTTTAAATATGTTTTATTGATCGCTCAATATACAGTTACATCACTTTGGACATATCTGAATGAGGAAGCATAAATCAGGTTAGCATGTGCATTACAGGTGTAAACATAAACAGCAAGTATTCCGAAGAGTTCAATCGCCACATAACTGGGCCGTTAGCATCAATGGGAGAAACTGACAATTGTATCAAATAGCATTTCCTCGTTACACATCATTACATGTGGCGTCATCTATCTCACCAGAGTACCCGGTGTATCATGATGTTCAGGGCGCGATCTGTAGCTCGCTGCCCACTACGCACCCCTCGTTTCCATACTCAGTGTTGCGGAGTGATGTTTCCCTGATAAGAGACCTCTCTGGGTGGACCGGTCCCTTTGTTCGGTATGGTGATGTTGCTATCTGTGAGCGCATCATGGCTGCTGTGTTACGTCAGCGGAGTAATGTGGTATGTGTTGCCGTACGTTATGTACCTGTAAGTGTGCTCGTGAATCTTGAGAGTACAGCGCTGTCAACTGGGGGGCAACAGTCTGTAGAACCAACCTCCGAACAGAGGGAAGAAGTAAAGAATATCGGGGAGGGGGCAAACATTAACTCAAATGAAAGAGGGTGCTGCGTTACGATTCTGGTCATCAGAGTCCCGTAGTCAGGTACCGTGTCCATGCGTGTCGCGGATGTTCCGCAATTGCGGATCGGTGTGTGTGGGTGAGTGGTGGGGTGCGTCTGATGTCGGGGAGTCGCATTTCTGCATCGGTTAGATGCGAGATCGGTCATTCCCGTGGGGAGGGGGGTTAGGGGGAGGGGGGCAGGGCCATGCAGTGACTCCGCGTCCTGTGTGTGTGTATGCGCTCCTCGCTATATCCACCATTGTAACTGTTGACGCTTGTGAGTATGGTCTCGGAGCTGTTCTTACCCAAAATGAAAATGGACGTGAATTCACCATAGGATTTGCTTCCAGAACTCTCAGACCTGTTGAACGTAAGTACTCGATGATTGAAAAAGAACTACTTGCCTGTGTCTGGAGCGTAGAAAAATTTAAAGCATATGTTTGGGGTATACGCTTCATACTCAAAACTGATCATTCTCCTTTGGTAAATATACTTTCTGGTAAGAACATTAAACGTACAACAGCTCGTATCTCAAGGTTGGCAGCAAAACTTCTTGAATTCTCTTTCTCCATCCAATATATTCCTGGTGGAAATAATTCTCGTGCAGACTGTCTCTCCAGACTTCCTATTGAGGAACATGAAAACCAAGAGTGGGAAATAGAGATTGAGGAGGGTTTCATTGCATACATAGAAGATGCTACTTTCTCTGAGAAAGAGTGGATTACTGCCATCCAATCTGATCTTATTCTTAACCAAGTCATTTATTTTGTAAAATCTGGATGGTCAAAAAAAAAACCTTGCTACAACATGAACTTCAAACATTTTGGAAAGTTTTAGACGAACTATCTCTTGAAGGTGACATTTTAGTTCGTGGAGAGAAATTAGTAGCTCCTTCTTGTTTTCATCAACGCCTAATCAATTTAGCGCATGGTGGTCACTTAGGATCCACTCTTACCAAGAAAAAGTTTAGAGAGAGATTCTGGTGGCCTCGCATGGACTTTGAAGTTGAACAATTTGTGTCCAACTGTGCCAAATGCAAAATCAGTGACAAGGTCTTAATAACCGAGCCTGAAATTCAATCAATCAATCTCTGTCCCATGAAAGCTTGGCAACGCATAGGAGTAGATTTTTTAGGTCCTTACCAAATTCTTCCAAACTACATGAAGTACTTTATTGTAATGGTTGATCACCTATCTAGATGGGTCGAAGTTGAAGCAATTTCTGAACCTACTACTAAAAAAAGCAATTGAATGTTTTCAAAGAGTGTTCTCAAGAGAAGGTCTTCCTGGTGAGATTCTTACCAAAAACGGAGTCCAGTTTACTTCAACTGAAATGTCTTCTTTTTTAGAAAAATGTGCCATAAAACATCTTAGAACACCTCTCTACCATCCCCAAAGTAATGGTCAAGTCGAACGTTTTAATAAGGTACTTGTGGAAGGCATACAATCATCCATCAAAAGTAATTCCTGCGTTGCTAAGTCCATTCAGGAACTAGTTTGGTCTCATCATACCACTCCACACTCTGTGACAGGGAAGTCTCCTTTTGAACTGATGAGAGGTAGAGAAGCAATAACTAAACTTTGTCCGTTTTGGACCACAAAGATTTCTAAGAAAGATGGAACTATAGATGACTGGTGGAAATCAGCTGAACTTAATTCCAATCTCGCAAACTTTAAAAGATCGACCAAAGCCAACCACAATTTAAAGAAAGAATGTAGATTAAAAATTGGTGATTGGGTTTGTGTGAAAAACCCAATTCTTCTCAGTAAAGGTCTGTCCAAATGTAAAGATCCTGTCCAAGTTTGTCAACTAGGAAAGAACTCTATTAAGCTTTCTGATGGAAATTGGTGGGGTATGTCTCGAGTAGCACTTGTTCCTCACAATGTTATACCTAACAACACTGAAAAATGTTCATTACAACACTCTTCAAAGGACATCAAAGCACATCCTAAAAATAATTTAATCACTAGACAGAGTTTCTGTACATCTGTGCGACCTAAGAAATGGAATGATTTTGTCAGTTATTGATGTTTTTTTTTCTCTTCTTCTCTTTCTTGTCTTTATCCTCTTTTTCATCTCTTTCCTCCTTGATTTCTTTCTCTATTTTTAGGAAGGGGGGTATGGTACAATGTTTTACAAGTATTATACTTTTGTTTAGAAACTTCTTTGTTCTGTAAATAGGGAGATGTGTGGTAATGTAAGCCTTTGGCTTAGAATGTCCAGTAGTTAGAATGTGTCATGAAGTCACTGAAGCTCTGCATTCTGATTGTGAGCAGTTGCTCCAGTGCCCCTTCATGAAGAGACCTGTCTCCTTGAATAAATATACCAGAACCACCTTTGGCTGCCTGAATGCATCTTTATCAGAAGGTGTTTTGTGTTTAGCAAGTCTGGGGAATCTCCCAAAATACACACCAGTGGACTACCAAAAATCTCTTAGAGCAGGTGGACCATCTCCAACCCCTAATCTGCGTATCGGGGTCATGCCGGTTTGGGTGCTCTGCATATCTGTTTTATTTCCCCCGGGGTTAGGTACACACTATGTAGGTAATAAAAGCTGATTCAATTAAATTTGGCATTTCGGGAAACTGTGTGTTAGTGTTGCGGACCAGGGTGATTCTGTGATCGGTATCCCTAGGTCTTCTTCCTACTTCTGTTGCAGTTTATATCAACCCTCATTTCTTGATAAAGTAGGGTTTCTGCTCTACTATTCCTGGTTGTGGTGCATGACATTGGACTGCTGTGATGGGTGGGAGGGTTCCACTAGTCACATTCGCCAATGGTCCCACATGATTGCAAAAATTGTCCTGGAGGTAGGTCATACTGTTCAAATAACACTTCAAATGACATCAAGGTGCCCTCCTGGTATACGTCTCCTAAGCGGGTAATACCCAGTTCCACCCAATCAACCACTCTCTCCAGCGCTCCCGCTTTATTTAACACAGCTAGGCATTGCACTGGAATGTCAGGTGAATATGGTTGATGAGTGTGCTGTAAGTAGTGCCTCCAGGCATGCCTCGCAGCTCACAATTCACCCGAACACCAGGCAAAGAGTGGGCAGGGGTCAGGAGGATTTGGGAGAGCAGAGACTGCTTGGGCACTCCCGAAGCAATGATCCGCGGGGGATGTAAATGAATGTGTAGCCATTGGTTAAACCTCTGAGTCAGTGCCACTATATATGTCTCAAAATCAGGGGCCGTCCGAGGTAGGTTTCTACAGTTTGGCTAAGACCTCCCCCTGAGTGTCTCCTGGCCCCCCAAGACCAGTTCCCCCAACAAGGCGTCTAATTCTGGAAACATTCCAGGGGAACCACTAGGGGTAATGTTGTGAAAAAATAGTAGGCGGGGAAGCGCCACCATCTTCGAGATCACTATGGGACCGGCTACCGACAACGGAAGCCTGTTCCAGAAACCCACACTGGCCCGCAATGCTCTAATTGCCGCCTTTACATTGCCATCGAGCACATCTTGCTTATCGTGATATAGTTTGACTCCCAAATATTTCACTTAGGAGCCCTCCCATGATAGTCTCTGTAAAGCGGGCGGGGCAGGCATGCTATGCATAAGGAGAAAAATGTATGATTTCTGCCAGTTAATGCAGAGACTGGAATGGATCCTGAATCGCCTCAGAAAAGAAATCGCCCCGAGTAGATCCCCCTCTATATTCTTCAGAAAAAAAGAGCATATTATCAGCATAGAGAGCTATTTTATGGGATGTTCCACTCTGATCCAGTCCACTGTATTCGTCCCCCAAGCATGCTCCACTGGCCAGTGGCTCAATCTCAATGGCATACAATAGGGGGGGGGGAGAGAGGGCATGCCTGCCTGGTACCACTATCCACTGGATACATGTTGGATATCACCTATGAACTTTGAACCCTACCAGTACATACTCTTGCGGTAGGATTGAAGTATAGTAATTTGGTCCACTGGCTGAATCCTCTTCACAGCCCCATTTTATCCATCCCCTGATAAAAGAATGCCTTTTCTATGTCGATCGAGACAATCACCGCTCTATCCGCCTCCTGAGGGAACCTCCATGATCGACAGTAAGTGAACATTTAAAGCTATGTTGTGCCCTGGTATGGAGGCACACTGATCAGAATGAAAAGTGTTTGCATATATGTGGGAGAAGGCGAGTGCCTAGGAGGTGACTCAGGGTCTTATAGTCCATATTTAATAATGAAAGTGGCAGATAGAACACATGTCTCGAGGGGCCCTGCCCAGCTTCAAAAATGGAATTACAATTGCCTTGCTGGTTGTAACCAGAAGTCTAATAGCTTCACAAGCCGAGTCACAGAATTCAACTAGTCTAGGAGCCAATTCTTTCAGGTGGGCGGCATAGAGTTCTGTCAGTCCCTTGAACTTTGCCACAGGCCATGTTATTAACTGCTGTGCATATCACCTGGAGGGTTATTTATTTATTTATTTATTTATAGGCTTGTATAGCACTGGACTCGACTCCCGAAAGAGTATCTCTGCGCTTTGTTCGCCCAGCAGGTAGAGGTATGGTGTTCACCAATTCGGAGACAGGGAGATAATCAAAACAGAAAAGTCTTCAGCATTTTTCTAAAGGCTAAATGATTGGTACACTGTCTGAGGATAGAAGGCAATTTGTTCAAGAGGGCGGGCCCAGAAATGAGAGAGCTTTTCCGCCCAGTCTCGACCTGCTTATAGAAGGAACCTGAAGAAGGTATTGATTGCTGGAACGGAGGGTACGTACTGGGTTATACAGGACACATTTCTCAGCCAGGTACAGCGGACAAGAGCCATAGATACTCTTGTGGATTATGCAGCAAGTTTTAAATTGTAACCGTGCACAGATTGGTAAACAGTGCAATTTATCCAGAAGAGGGCGAGAGGGGGTTCTCGGAGGGGCATTGAGAACCAGCCTTGCAGCGGTGTTCTGGACCACCTGAAGCCTACTTAGCGAGTTTTCGGTAGCTGATATCAGTAACCCATTGCAAAAGTCCAGGCGGCTAAGCACTAGAGCCTGGACCAAGGTCTTTCTAGATGTATCCGGCAATGAGGGAAACACTCGTCTAAGGAGTCCAATTACATGCAGGCAAGATCCAGCTGTTTGGTTGACATGATCTTTCAGCGACAGTCCCTGATCTAGTCGAACCCCCAGGTTCTTTACAGTCTGCTTGGGAATAGGGACGGGACCCAGATCTGATGGCCGCCAATCCGGTGACCACAGCAGTGGCACATCTCCAAATAGCATGACCTCAGTCTTCCCTACATTACATTGTAGGAAGTTTGCGGTCATCCATTGGGACACAGCCCTCATCCCTTCCGAAAATGAGTGTTTAGCTGCAGTTGTCAGGGTTTTATAAGGAAAAGGAGCTGAGTGTCATCCGCGTATGACACCGGGATAAATCCATATGATCTCATGAGATCCACTAAGGGGGTCACATACACATTGAAAAGTGTGGGACTTAGGCATGAGCCCTGTGGTACCCCCTTAGTGAGCTCTATCGGAGCCGAGCGAAAGGCACCCAGATTGACACTCTGCGAGCGGCCAGATAAGAAGCTCTTCAGCCAGGACCAGGCCAGACCCCTAACCCCCATCTCCTGCAATCGACCGAGTAAGATTTCGTGTGATACCGTGTCGAAAGCCGCGGAAAGGTCCAATAGCACTAGAATCACTGAGCTCCTCCCATCCTGTGACATTCTGATGGTATCTGTCACAGATAGGAGTGCTGATTCCGTGCTAAAATTGGGCCTAAATCCGGACTGGGAGCGATCTCATCCTCCGGACAGCTCGATGAAACTCGACAGGTGGATGTTAATGTGCTTTTCAGTTATCTTACTCAGGTAAGGAAGGAGAGATATAGGGCGGAGGTTGGATAAGTCCGACCAGGGGAGAGCAGATTTATTTCGGATTGGGTTTACAATGGCCTTCTTCCAATCCCGTGGTACCTGGCCCTCTGCAATAGAGCGATTTACCAGAGTTTGGATCAGAGGCCCAAGGGAGTTGCCCATGGTGGAAACAATTCTAGCCGGGATGAGATCTAGCGGAGACCCTGTCTTGATAGGACCAATAAGTGCCTCAATGTCACTTAAGTTGGCAGCTGGAAAGACTGTGAGTGTCTCCGTGTCCATAACCCGGAACTGAGGGAGGGCCGTAGGAGAGGAATCCATAGGACAGATTGTCTTGGAGATTTTATCATAGATCAGCTCTATCTTATCCTTTAAATAGAGAGAGATGTCATCACATAGGGATTGTGAGGAGACGTCCAGACTTTCACAAGCCGTAGGTTTTGTAAAGGCTTGTAGAATCTGGTATAAGGCCTTCGGGGAATTGCCCGCCTCTGCAAGTTGTGAGGCAATGTGATTTTTCCTTGCTGATCTAATGTTTTTATGATACATGGACAGGGCAGCATAATAGCCTTTTTGTCTGCTTCCTGATGACCTTTCCTCCATATTCTTTCTAATTTCCTACAGGCTTGCTTGTCTAAGCGTAGTTGGTCAGTATACCATGCTTCATGACGAGAGGAGGGGCGCTGTTTGCATAATTTCAGAGGGGCCAGTGAATTGATAACAGTTGAAATTGCTGAATTAAATTTGGATAAAGCTAATTCAGTATTGTCAGAGGCAGTTATAGAAGGTTCAACTAGAGCTCTCTGGAAGTCCTCTGGTGTCACTTTATGCCATTGTCTACGCCAGAGTGAGGGAAGGGGAGTCCTTTTACTAGGCTTATCCAACCCAAATAAGGAGAAATCAATGACAAAATGATCTGACCAGTTCACCTGGGTGGAAGGATGGCATACAATCTTAGAAGAATTCGAAAAGATCATATCCAATGTATGGCCTGCTAGGTGAGTAGGGCCTTTATTATGCTGTGTAAGCCCTAATAATGACAGATCTGCAAATAAGGATAATATCTCAGGGTTATTTGAGAGCTCCCCATGCACATTGAAGTCCCCTAAAAGAAGGAAATCAGTTCCGGTTTTAAAGTGCGGGGCCAATACCTCCACTAGGGAGAGTGCGAAATTAGCACTTGGTCCCGGTGGACGGTAGACAAGAGCTCCCTTCCAACGGTTATTGGATCTGGTATTGATCCGAAAGATCATAATTTCCATCAAAGGAGTACTTTTTTGTTCAACTATTGAGACATTGATCCCCTCCTTATAAATGATGGCAATGCCACCCCCAATTTTAATAGGACGGTCCAACCTTACAATTTTATATCCCACCGGGATGCCCAGCGTAATGGCAGGTACTGTGTGGGGTTTTAGCCACGTCTCTGTCAGAAAACATATCTCGGGCTGGGCAGTGGATATGAGATCCCAAATTTCCGTATGGTGTTTCGGTAGGGAGCGGACGTTACATACATAAAAAACTCTTCCAGCCAGTCGCCTGGTGTGTTTCTCCCCCGTTACATCCCGGCACAGTGGACAGGTGGGAGGCCTGAAACCGGCAGTATCTACACGAGATAGGGCCTTCCAGACTTGGCCAAGAATCACGTGCACAGCCAGGTAAAGGCACTGTCTGAAGAGTTACTAATTTGTGAGCTGAGTAGGTAATACGGTTAACCGCTACAGGATCTATACTAACCTGGACAGGGTCCATGGCCCCTGGCCCCATCCTGTCGCGGACGGGTGCAGACGGGCTACTCTTTGGCTACTCTTCGGCGCTTCCCTGCGCGCAATCGCTGCGCGCTTGAAGACAGCCGAGGGCTAAATAGCCCAGATAGTCCTCCAACTAGAGCGCTAACCGCTCCAGTGTCAGGGCGGAAGTGCCTGGCTCTCCCTGACCCGCCCTCCGCGCAACGGTACTGGCTACCGCGTCGGACCGGGGCGGGCAGGAGTAATGACTGAGCCCAGGCTTCCAACAGTTACTGGTGAGTGCCAAGCCCCCCTTTATATTTCCCAAAAGGCACAGGTATCGTTTTTAAAATAATCAGCTTGTGAGCAATGAAGAGGCAGTATTCAACACGATAAAATTTCGATTTAAAAAGCAGATTTCAGTTTTGGAAAATCACAATGTCAATGTGAGGAGCAGCAATTTATTACCTGTGGCGCACAAGCGGGTCGGGAAAGACACTGCCACCGTCTTCCCTATGGGACCCCCCTAGTTCTTCGTAGGCATCTCTATTAAGCTGCAGGAGTTCAACAGGGTCCAAGAATTCCCTGAGGGCCTTTTGCGCCAGAGGGAACACATACAATTCTTCATCGAAGGTATCATGGATATCAGCCTGTCCATATAGGAATACCCCAGTCGTCGATTTGATCTCAAGTATTAGGGAGTACCTGAGTAGGGGATTAGCCAGCCACGCCATGCCAATAAGGTGCCAGTTTTGTCACGTTCCGTGAGGGCCCTATTCATAAATTCAATAAAATCATAAATTTGCGAAAGTGGAAGCAGCGGAGCTTCTCCATACAAGCAGCCAGCAATTCCTGTGCCTCCAATAGTGGGCGCTTTAGGTCCTGTCGCTCAGGGTGCTCCCTTTCCAGCTCCTGTACTGCGCTCTCCTGCTTCTCTATGTCAGAGATCAGGGTGCACCTAACCCCCACCACTGCTGAGATTGAATTGCCCCAAATAACAGTTTTAAAGGTATCCCACTCAGTAAGAGGAGAAGCCGTGGTATGGGCGCTATCTGCTAAATACAGGCTGATGGCCTCACCTATAGTCTATCAAAATACTAGGTCCACCAGTGTTTTCACCTTATGATGCCAGTCAGTGCTCAGCAGACGCCCTCTGTGCCAATCCAGCATAATCTTGATCGGGTTGTAATCATATATCATGTGACAGAGATATTTCGCACGGCGCACACAGCCCAGTACATCAGGGGAGCACAGAAAGGTGTCCAGCCGGACATGTAAGTCATGCATCCCCGATAAAAAGGACTAATCCCACTGTCAAGGTGCAGCTGCCTCCAGGAGTCCACTAGGCCCCATCTCTGTTGCACTCTTTAAAGGCCCGGCTGTTCTGATCACCCAGGAGTGGATGAGAACAGTTTAGGACTGGATCGATCATCCTATTGTAGTCCCCTCCCAACAGGATAGGTTTAATGAGGTGCGTGGCTGATGTTCCTGATAAGTCTGCAAAAAAGCCTCCCAGGGCAGTGTTAGGCATATATTTCCCTACCTCACGTGCGCCTACAAAATCCTCCACAACGCTGGACCTGCATACTTAAAAAACCACCTCTCCTACACTACCGCCAGACTTCTCCACTCCACCCAACTGGCCCTGGCCACCATCCCACAGATCCTAAAGACTACGTCTGGAGGAAGATCCTTCTCCTACCTCGCTGCGAAGACCTGAAACCTCCTGCCTCTGCACCTCAGGCAATCACCATCGCTGCCGCAATTCAGGAAGCACCTCAAGATCTGGCTCTTCGATTGAACCACAGATCCGCCCCCTCCCCCCCATCTGCGCCTTGGAACCCTTACGGGTAAGTAGTGACGCTTTATAAGAAACTTGATTCATTGCTATGGTTAAGTCATGCCCAGCCAGTCTACCAAATACCACCATATAACTCCCACTGGGGTCTATGTATGCACTTGTTTTTTTGAAATGGGACACCAAGCCTAATCCACACCAGGACACCCCATGCAAAGGCAGAGTATGTGGTTGTGAACACCTGCCCTCTCTATGTCTTATGTAATGCATCTTTCTCTGGACCAGTAAGGTGGCCTCCAGCAGGATGGCACTTGGGCACCTCGTTGTTTGAGTTAAGCATGTACCGTGTAACGTTTAGCCAACCTATGCAGCCTGTGATATTCCAGCTAATAAACGTATAAATCATGGGGACGCCATAAGAGAATGTCACTAGGGTGTGTTGTATTAACTGTAAGCAAGGGTTGAGCTATGACGTGGTCAATATGTGTGTATTACCATGTGGGGAGGGGTTCCACGGGGGCGAGGGGGGTGCAGCAAACGATCCCTGTAAACTTAACTATAACAACCCAACTCCCAAATCCCAGGACAAGAAGAGGATTAACCCCCATCCAAACCAGTCAACAATCTGACAACTTTTGTGCGATATTCTTTCACACAACTATGTAGTGCGGGGGTGACTTCACTCTGGCACCTCCTAGCTTCGCTGCACACCATCCCATTGTACAATAACAATGAGCCTCTTTTTAGCCATCCCACCCCCTGCACCTTATTTAACGATAGTGACCATACAAACCGTGGAGACCAGTAACACTCCCTCAAGGTATCGATACAGCTCATTCAGTTCAAAGTCATCAAATCAATTCATCTAGGGAGCCAGGCATGACATGTGGGGGAAACATGTCTGTGTTATGTGAGGAAATTAAACACAATCTGAGCCAGAGTTCTCCTGTTCCTCCTCATTCTGTTCTTACAGTGGGCTCGAGCTCTTCCCACTCATGGCCACCACCACCTCGATCACCCTTTGGAATTCCTGGAGAGCCGGAGACTGGGAAGGAGCTGCTGTTACACCGCTCTTCATCTGTTTTCTCGGATGACTGTGGGCCTCTGGGCAGGCCCCTTTGCTGGGTTGCGCATCCTGTTGGACTCGAAGGAGAGCAGGAAATAGCATGGCATATTTGATTTCCATCTACCGAAGCCACTTTTTAGCTTAATTGAAGGATGAGCGTTGTTGCTGTACTTCCCTTGTGAAGTCTGGAAATATCATCACTTTTCTATTCTTGACTATTATTTCCCCTTTGAGTCGGCCCTGAGTCAGGATATGATCTCTAGCTTTAAAATGGAGAACCTTGGTCACTACAGATCTGGGGCCCGCACCTGGCTGTGAGGGTCGTGCAGGCACACGATGTGCACACTGAAGTGCGAAACAGGGGAGAGGCCCTCCAGAGCAAGTCAGAGCGGGTCTAATGTTCTAGGTAAGTGGTCTTATCTGCCTGCAGGCCCTCAATGCATTCCAGTAGACCAATTGTACCGATATTGCTCCATATGGCTGTTTTTGGCGCCTTCGGCTAGTATTTCCAGTCTTTATCCTGCGTTCCATAGTGGCCAATGATTCTCTCAAGGTAGTGACTTCTGGCTGTCCATCTCCCAGCGTGCGCTCTGTGGCGGATACTCGTTCCACCAACCTTTTGTGGTCTTCTCTTAGGAGGCCCTAATCTGCTACCAAGGTGTCTATTTTGAGTTTGAGTGCCTTGTGTGATGCTGCTATAGCTTGCAATGTAATGTCCAAGGTTGCTCTTGAGAGTCCATCCTGCAATGAGTGTAGCACCATGGTCTCACTGTCCGATGTGTTAGGAAGAGTCTCTTGGGACTGTGCAGGATCTTGTGAATCCTTTTTCCTTACATATTAACCCTTGCTGAGGTCACTCCTTTAGGTCCTGTCCCTTGGGGCTCAGTTTCACCACTCCCACTACCCTCACCACACATAGCCTATTACAAACAATACAGTGCTCCCGTGTATTCACAGGTCGAAGCATGTCCCGCCCCGTAGAGGGACGGGAAGACCCCAATGATGAAGCATGACACTATGGGATTCATAGTGTGTGAGGGGTATTTTAAAAACACATAGTGCTTGTCTAGGGGAACTCCTAGATCAGCATTTTCTTTCACACACATCACTAAAAACTAAAAATATATAAAAGTATAGAGGATAGAATCTTTTTGGCATCCAGGTGATTGTCTTACCAATCAGTTCCAGTCACATCTGAGAGGGTGGGCCCCTCGGCACTTCGCAGGGCCCATCTTTCGCAATGCCAAGGCACTTGGATGCAGCGGAGGTCCTCCCGTCTTCCTCCCTACTGCCTCACATTGGCGTCAGGTACCATCCCATGGGCTTCACTTACTTGTGCTTGGACCTCACTGGGCCACACTTCTCAATGGGGTGGGGACTCAGGTAAATGTGTGCCACTATATTCTTGCTGAAACTTGATCTGCTCCCATCGCCAGGGAGAGACCTGTGCAGCCGGGTAGACTGGCATGCCAGTGAACCCAGGTACTCGCGCGATGTCAGGGATACAGGCTCTCACAGGGCCTCCATGGCTATGAAATGGCCGTCCCAAGTCTCCTCTGCACTGCCACTCGGTTCCTCTCCTCTGGTGCTTGTCAGATGGGGCTGCTCGAGCGACTTTGCGTTGCCACATTCAACATGCTTCCAATGCACCATTTGCAAGGGTAGGGTCACTCCATCTCTGCTGTTGCTTAGTAATTGCCAGCAGGACCGCACTGTGCCGCAATTTTGCACAGCAGCCACTGCTAGTAGCACCGGCCTCAAACACCTCTGCTTATGCTGACACTGTCCAGACTGCATGTCAACCTTCCCCAGAGCACACCATGCTCAACACTAAGTGTTGTTCGGGGTGAGATCTGCCCACCGAGGCAGGATGGCATAGGTTGGCAGTGCTCGGCTGGGAGCACAGTAGTTTCATGTATTACTTAATTGGCATTTGGCCACGCCCCCTCATAACAACTGTCATATGTAACAAGATGGCAGCAGACTGAGAAGGAGCAACCCACGGACACTCCCAAGGCAGGGATAGCAATCTGCGTAAATCCCTCCGAAGCCCAGTGCATCGAGACTCTCCTTTTTAGCATTAAAAAGCAACATAACAATTAGCAACAAAAAAAATCAAAGACAAGTGGATATCAAGAGCATTACTGACCGGGCCCCGGCCCGGCACCCATGACGACAGAGAGGCCAGATAGGACAACAACAGCTGCTGTCCACCCCTACGCTCCCGTGACCTGGAGATCCGGAGACCAATGCACCCGAGGCAGAGGCATCGTCACTGCTGCTAAGGTGAGAGCCCACCGCCTCCAGTGTCTTGAATTGCCTGCATATCAACTCTCTCAGTTGACTCCAGTGCCTCTGATCAACCCCTTTTACAGGTGCTGGGACGAGCTTAGCCCGATGTAACCATAGAGTGACCAACTGTCCATAAATTTCACGGACCGGCCGTAATTTGGACCTTACATCCGTTGTCCGTGAGGATCCGATTTACAGACTACTTTTGTCCGTAATTTTGGGCCTTGCAGGGAGTAGAGCTGTTCCTCTGTGAGAGGCCTCAACTCCCTGATGGGGCCGACTCTCACTCATCCTCGGAGCACAAGAGCAGCCCCACCCGCCCACTGTCATTCTGTATACCGGCTGATTGCCACATACAGAATGACAATGGGCCAGTTTAGGGTTTTACAGCATGTGGTGGGTCTCCTCCTGCTGTGGTCCAGGGAAGGGCATTCTATTAGGGTTAGATGGAAGAAATGTACAAAACAAATCTACAAAGTTAAAGAGAAGAGGTTATAGTTTTTACACAGTCTCATCATTGCAGAGCTGAAGCATTTTTATTATTATATAAAACAAAGCCATAGTTGC
This sequence comes from Lissotriton helveticus, assembly GCF_964261635.1. Classification (NCBI taxonomy): domain Eukaryota; kingdom Metazoa; phylum Chordata; class Amphibia; order Caudata; family Salamandridae; genus Lissotriton; species Lissotriton helveticus. The sequence continues at coordinate 769,925,432 of NC_136067.1, read as the reverse complement.
TGCTTTTTTATTTATTTTGTGCAACTAACATCCATTGACGAAGCCAATAGTCATGGCTTGTTGTAGGTCTAATGTTACTGGATGCAATGATAGAAACAGCAAAATACCACTCAGGAGGCACATTATGCTCAGCACATATTTTTAGCTGAGGTGTTTTGAGCTACACCCTTAATTACATCAGACACGCCCCTTGGAGAGACCCCCAGTTTTTTTATCACACTTAAAAGCCTTGGAAACAACACCATGTCAGATTAACCTCACATCCTGGCACAGTGCATAATGCTTGACTCATGACTTCCAAGTTTTCAGATTGCTTATGTGCAGGTGCATAGTGAACCCTCCCCCATCCCACCCCACCCCAAGCTTTAGGAACTACAGCAAGGGTGAAGTTCTTGATTGGCCTCTTCTGTCCGCAACTGGATTGGTGGGTGGATAGGTGAAGGGTGGATGGAAGGATGGGTGGCTAAGTGAAGGGGGAATGGAGAGAGAAAGTGAGGATGGATGGATGAGTGAAAGCATGGATGAATAATTGACAAAATGGATGGGCGAATGGGTGCATGGATGAGTGAAAAGAAGAATGTAAAGATGGATGAGTGAAAGAATGCATACATTAGTGAAAGAGAGGGTGGAGAGCTGGAAGAAAGAATGGATGGATGGATGAGTGAAAGGGTGGATGAATGAGTGACTGGATGGATGAGTAAGTAAAAGGATGGGTGAAAGGGTGACTGGTTGGATGGATGGGTGGATGAGTGAAAGGGTGGATGGATGAGTGAAAGGGTGGATGAAGGGGTGGATAAGTGAAATGATGGATGGAAGGATAGATGATGGATAGGTTTCCAAATGGTTGAAAAGGTTTGGATATGGATGGGCACAAAGATGGAAGGACAGAATGAATGGTGAAAGACTGAATGGTGGATGAAAGAATTAATAGATGACATAATGTAAATTTGAAATGGTGGTTATCAGGGGTTTGATGGAAGGATGAATGGCTAGCTCCATGGACAAGAGATCTCTTCTGGGGAGGGTTGTGATGACTTACTTTGCTTTCTTGGTGCCTTAAGAGCTTTAGTCCAAAGTAGGAGGCATTTAGATTTTCTGTCTACTCCCTTGCCTACGTGTTACTGTTCTGTATTTGTTCGGTGCTTATGTTTGGGATCTATACATCATGCATAGACATTTTCAGTGACACCCAACTGCTACTTGAATGTTACACTAGTAATTGCAAATGTTTGCATGTTTTGTTTTAGGTGGAAGGTGTTAGGGAGAGCCTCATAGTGCTGTGCGCTGTGCTTGAGATGTATATTGTGTTTGTAGCAACAGGCAAGGCATAAAAAATAAACTATGTAATAGTGTATCAACAGTGCATTCTTAAGAGACCTGCAGGGAAAAGCACCTTTGTGACTTCTGTCAGCTTGTTCAACTCTCTGCGAAGCCCCCATAAGCATAGTCAGATTCCATATTTTAAGTTCCACTTCCTGAAACACCCATAAGGTGTTCCCTATAGAGGGTTCATCACAGCAATCCTCCCTTTAATTCACCTATGCGTGCCGCTTTACATCTCACAATGGCACTCAGCTATGAGATGCTAGTAACAAAGTCTATCCAAGCAGATCTTCCTGACCACTTCTCTCACCAAACATGTCTGCTCAGGACCATGAGTTGTAAACTAAATATCAGACTGGACAACCCAGTGCAGTAACCATATAAATAGATTATTATCATATGAAGTACCACAAAAAGGCCTGCACAGTTACTCAAAGCTGCACGAGTACCGAAAAAACGTGAAGTGCATGATTGTCTCAACCTAATATAAAACTTATTTTGACTTGTACTTAAGTGGTTGGCTATTTACTTACTTTTATGCTACAACTTCCTCTGATGTGTCTGTAAAACTTACATATTGTCCTGAAGTTTTGTCCTGAATTTTGACCTTCTGGCCTGAATTTTTGCCCTGGATTTTGACCCTCTGTCCTGAATTTTTACACTTACAGTCCTGAATTTGCAACCATGCCAGTTGGTGACCCTATGTAACCCCCGCACCTATGTAGGAGTCCGGGACGATATTATGCTGACTGCCCATCAATTAAGGTTATTTTCAGGTCTCAAAAATATCCAGTTGTAAAGGAGTTAGACACTACTGGGCTGATTCTCAAAGAACTGTGAAGAGGTCTACACTGCGGGCACTCAAAATGTGAATCATGTCAAGAGAGGGGAATCTGAATTTATAGTGTGAGGGAGACGGCTGCGGTATGAAATCAGTCAATTGTGTAGAATATATCCTTACTGCTGCAGTCAACAATATTCACATTTCTCACTTTCCATAACCTTAAAACACCTGGTATATTGTAACTAGATGCAGTGCATTACATCAGGCTTATATCATTGATTTACCAACCCTCCGCCATGCAATAGCCCATCTTCCCAATTGCAGATTTACCTATTCCTCCTTTCCAAGCTAATGCAAATTATACCATCCCGTCACATCACTCTACTACGTTCACTAATTGCTCTGGTGCAATTCCTCTCAACACTGAACGAGAACCAACTAGAAAAATGTAAATACTTGCTCCTAGTTAGTATGCCATATATTTATTCATATGTTTGCTTAAATATACGTCCTTCCTTTGTTGCATCAACATTCTCCTGTTTTCTTTCAGTATGTACCTGCTTCCGGTCGTTTTCACACCAGGCGTTTGCTCTTTATCTCAATTTGAAAAAATGTAAATACCTGCTACTAACTTAGGAAACATCTATTGTCTTCCACTTAAATCATCTCTGTTCCCTTATTTTTTCTAAACTCTTCAGTTTTCTCTCAATTTCTACAGGTTTTCTAAACCTACCCCCACCCAGTACTCACTTTAGTTCTTTACCTCAGTCTGTCTCTCTCTGCCTCAAGCTATAGTTCTGTTTTCTACTGTTTCTAAATCAAATTGTCCTATGTATAAAACTTCTATATCATATGGCACCTTTACCGCAATGTGCTATATAAATATTTTAAATTATATTTCTTTATTTGTAATTTTCTAGGCATTGCATCCAGACTCGAGAAGTTTGGAAGAGAGGACAGGTCGGGAGATGTAAAAAATAAATCTATCTGAACCCAATTCCCTCAATAAATCACAAAGCAGACACATGTGTGGAAACATATATAAAATATCGAAAATGTAAAAAAAAACAGAAGGAAAAACCTCTCCTTCAAAATATTTTTCTATTATGCTAATTGGAGAAAATGGCATCCTAATGTAATTTAGAAACAGTACATAAAAGACTTAAAGGGAAAGCTGATCTATAGACAAGTTACGAACATGAAGGGCCCAGGGTGGAGCAAATGAACGTACAATACATAATGATATGTCTTTATTTCATCAACAGAAATTGTGTCTAGACAAAATTCAGTTAACACGAGCAATTCAAATGAATGAAAATCTTTTTTTGCACAATACTGTATTTACAATGAATAAATGAAGTTTTTAATTCATTAGTTGATAGCAACATATTTTTTCCCAAAAAGGTAAAAACTCTTAGTAACAGAATAAGCATAAACATCTGTTTCATTTTTTACAATAAAAACCACAAGAAACCACAGTCACCTAGAAAAAAATAAGACAAGCTTAAGAACTAGTACAATAAAATGATGCATTGTATTAAGTTACATAAATCGCATAGAATCTGTGTAAAAAGTATGTAGAAAAACACCTGATGTAACCTGTTACAGTCATTGACCAGTTATGAGAGGTACGGAGGAGTATACAGGTAGATATGTGTGAAAACTGTCCGTGCTGTTTAACCAGGGGAGAGAGAGGAAGGAAGTGACCCCCTTGCATACGATGAATAGAACCCTGCTTCGAAAGCGGCCTCTGGAGCTTGTAAGGCAAAAGAGAAGAGAAGAGGTTCTCTTGTACACAACTGGTTCTGGAACAAACGGGCAAAAACTTTATGTTGACCCTGAAACTGAGGGTGGGGTCTAATCTGCAGTCGGCACCAGAAGGTAACAAAATAACGGGAGATCGCCCAGGGGGGTTCGTCTTGCCAATGATAGATAAAGGTGTCTCTTTCTGGATCAAAGAGCAACCTCAGAACGCAAAAAGTGTTTTCTTTATAAAATTCCCTCTTTATGTTAAAAGTAAAAAAAAAAAAAATAACCAATTCCACCATGATTGTGGATAGCAAAACAATTCTCACTTTTGGCCGCCGGAGAGTTTCACTCTTGAGAATGTGAATGCAGCATTTTTGTCAAAAATGTTCCCTCTTCTGCTCTCCAAGCCATATCTGAGATTCTGCAAAGTGGATGCATGAGCTGCTACTTGTTCACTTTAAATGATGCATTTGCCGAAAACAGACCCCCAAACGCTGCTGAACACTACATTACAAAATGTTATAACAAAAATAGTAGGCCAAAATGTGATAACAGAAAAAATAGCAGTTAGTGATTATCGCACATGCTTGCCATCTCCTTGTTCACACGAGCATATAACAGTGTCCTTAATTTCTGTAGAAGTCACAATAAAGAATTTAGTATCAAAATCATATTCCATAGAAAAGTGGAAGGGTGGGGCAAACTCCCCAAAAGTCAACGGCTTCAATGTTTAGTAGCTAGCAGCATTCCAGTCCGCTTATAATGTATAAAAGGGATGGTGCGGAAAGGAGGCAAGTTTCAATTCTTGAAATCTCAAAAGGAGGGAAGTTTCAATTCTTTAAATCTCAAACAATCTTTTGCATCACAGATTAGTTTCAGGCAAATCCAGTGAGTACACAATGGGCAAACCAATTTCCACTGTAAAGCCATATGGCTTAATTTATTTGGCGGACGAGTTTCTCCATCACAAACGTGACGGATATCCTGCATTCCTTATTAAAAGTGCCATATAATACAATGCACTTGTAATAAGGCGTACAGGATATGTGGCATATTTGTGACAGAGTAATCCATCAGCCAAACTCTAAATCAGACCCTTAGTCAGTTAACTCAATGGCTCATATGCTTTTGATATTACTAATGGAATTTGGAAGGAAAATAAATGACCAGAAGCTAAAAATGTTAAATAGACTAGAAGTTTTCTTTGAATCAAATGTTCAGTGTCTAGCAGGTGCCATCTTACGTCCACCTAATCAAAAACATAGCAGGGATTTGCCACCTCCATACACACTTCTCAGATTCCTCAATAGCTTGAAAACTGAAACCTGTACCAATCCATTCAACTTATTATTTCACCATGTAGGGCCTTCATTAACTATCAGTCCATGAAATATTTGCAAAACACTCTGGTGGTTATACAGTGCCACCCCTTGAGATGCAGGAAGTCCTCTGACATCTGAGGACAGACTCCCTTGATCATTGAAGAGGTTACCACCTCATCTGGCCAGCTCTTGGTCAGAGTCTGTTCAAAGCATTCATGGGAGACCATAGGGCCATGGACAGGACAAAGGAAATATTCTGAAAATTGTGCATTTAGCTTTTGCGCTGGAAAGAATGAGGTCAACAAAACTATATACACATATGCATTGGGCAGACTCATCTAATTTATTTGTTAATCTTTGAAAGACACAGCTAAATCTATTAGTTTTGAAACTGGCCGACAAATACTAGGATTATACAACTGAGATTACTAATCTTACCTCCGCTCTAACCTCTCCCCTGCTTTCACTTTTACCATTGGTTAAATGTGGGACCACCCACCTCTGTCCTTATGTCAGCCCTTACTTAAACAGCATTATTTCGTTCACTTACTGCATAGAATTTCTTTTAGTACCAGTGCATCCCACAGTGGAAGGAGTTGATGCAGTGTTTAAAGTAAAATAAGTTTACTCCTTTAAAGAAAGCTTTAATTCATAAACTCTTAAGGTGAAACTTAAGAGCCACATTCAGAGTTTTGAAAGTGGAGAGAGTGCACTTATCCTGACATGAATATCAGTTTTGGGATTCAAGCACCTTTTGAAAAGGTGTGTCCTGCCCTTCTTAGGACAGTCAGCTGCTACAGGCCAACAGTCAGTCACACACATGCATGCCCTCACCCACACATACACATACTTACACACACACACACACACAAGTGTTTTTATATATCCATTATATACATGCATAGCACTGGCAGTTTCTGCTGAAATACATTTTTGGCAACCTGAAGTAGGACCTCAAATGAGGCACTTGACATGGAATAAGGATGGAAGGAGTTGCCCTGCCAAACGAGAAACTTCTAAGTTTATAACCTAAAGAATTATCTTTTAATGTCCTCGGCAGGGCAAGACATGATCCTCGTCTGGTCAAATGTACACCTGCTCAAAAACCTGGTAGTCAAATCATATTTTAGCAACCAAAAAGACTGTAGGAGTTATTAGTTGTATATGACATTGGCAGAGCGGCATACCCTTGCAAAGGTAAGTGCATTCAACAGTTCATATCATTACTGAATTAGTCTATTATTTACACTGAATACAACATTCAAAGTTAGAAACACCAATGAATAAATATTGTCATCTGAAATAAATAGTTGCATACTCTCATAGAACAGAGATGATGATCTTCATCTACAGTATACCGTGTTTCTACAATGCAGAGAGTTGCAAACAACATTATCATTATGACGTACACTGGCGGCGAGGCTCTCTGACCAAACAGCTTGACATGAAGCAAGTGTAAACATGTGTGACTCGTAAAAGTTTTGAGATGTGATCATGCAAGGAAATAACCAATCTCACTGCCATATTTTCCCATATAACGGATGTTTAGACAGGGCTACAATTTTCTCGTTTTATAGCCTCTGGAGAGATGTCACCCATCACATGTTTTTAAAACACGTACAAAGCCATTGCTCCATAGGCCTTTAAACAACTAACTATATGCACAAAAAGGGGAGGTATGACTTTATACACCAGAGAGAAGTCTATACAATTTATAATGTTTACATCCCGAGACAAAATTTCTTGTACATCATACCTATTTGTTAAACTAAAAAACGTTCCCATCACACACTTCTACTTCATTTGCCACGTACTGTGCACTACTTGCTACTGCTCTGAGACATTAGAAGCCCCCCATTTTCCACATTAACCACAATCTCTTCATTGACATTTCCTACTTGTGTTTAAATTCAGATTGCCCACCCTGCAAAACAATTTGCTGAGTTTACTAAAATCAAGACATTTTACTAATTTTATGTTTTTAATTGTGCATTGTGGCTCAAACAATTGCCTTAAACACAGCATACAGGAAGACATCTTGTTCTTGTCCTTATCATTACAGGAGTCCCTTCATCAATAACTTTTCCCCTTTTCTACATCCTGATCTGTTTTGCTAGAAAATGTATACTAGATTAAAGAAAGGAAGTGGGGACACAGTACATTTGCCACACTCAGTTGGAAGCTGTAACATTCAGCCCCTGAATGTGAGATGGCTACAGTTGAAAAGGCAATTGCTTCCAACTTTAGGATTTATCTGTCAAAAAATAACATAATTTGTTTACCTCTTCTTGTTTTGCCAGAAGCGTTACACCTTTATGACTTTCCCCTAACATGTATCTATCTTCCTTTGTGTGTTTTTTATTCCTACCTCCAGGTTCCATCCTTATGAGTCCAACTAGCTGTGTGCTAACAATGCATAAATGGAAATTTATAGTAGGGTTAACGTAGAATAGTGCATAGCTGCTTGTCTATAATTTGTAATTACCTTAGTACTAGAGTTCTCATACAAGTAGGTATGGAGGGTATGCACAGAAGAACATATAGTAGTCAGAAAAACTTCAACTAAAAGAACAGACCTGGTGAATGCACAAAAATCTCTATATGTCTTTTCTTTATGAATCTGGCAACAGATTAGCCAAAAATGAATAAAACATTCATTAGAGAACACACTATTACAACCATCTAATACACTATACTCAAAATCACAGGCAACTTTCAAATTTCGAATTACTGCCACCAATAATTACACTGTGATACAAGATGGCTCCCATGATAAAAACAAGAAATCAATATGTGGCATTGTCACTGTCAGTGGAAGGAATAAAGTCTAGATACTGTAAATCAGACAGCAACAGCAAGAAAAAATAAGGGCATGCCATTGGTGTGGTAGGGGAATTGAGCCTTCTTGTCAGTTGACAAACATCACCAAAAAGTGCAACAAAATGTGCAAACATCCTCCGAGTGATGATGGCAACTAAATCCCAAAAAGTGAAAGGGACTGAATATAACATACTTTTGTATTACATTTCAAATGTCCACAGCATGTTTAATGGACATTTGACTGTAATCAGAGATGAGTCCAACATTTAACCAGAAAATAACAAGAGCAAACTTTGCATTGTTAACACATTTTTCATTTTGCTGCCAACAATAAGCCTTTTAAAGACTCCACTTAATAATTTGCCTTTGTAAAGGCTATTCTAAGACCTTCCTCACTGCATTGAGAAGATGGATACAAAATTTCACCTCAATTGAGCTATTGACAAGTATTTAAAATGTTGCAGAAACTTGTAAGTGCTAATTATCAGAATCGAGAGACTGAATCACTAAGAGAGAGCAATTTATTCATGGTCATACGGTGTGCCAAGTGTCAAATCTGGCACAGGCATCACCAATTCGCAACTTCACACCCAATGTGGTACTATCTGGACCGAAATACGAGTACTAATTTCTGTTTGCAAAACCCATCTACTATCTCTTACATTTTTCAAACTGTTTTAGTCAATATTAAAAAGATGGTCAAATTTCCCACTGTGCACATTTTGGAATTCAGTCAAAATATTTTTACCCCATATATGTTCTTCCTCCTGGAACACTGCTAAGACATTAGACTAAGACTACTAGGTATAAATGCTACTTAAGGTTTTACCTAAGGTACCTAATGCTCCTTTTGCCACAAGCACTTCCTTTATGTCCCTCATTGTGTTTTCAGTACTTCCTATATCAATTTATTCATGTACCCCTAAATTTCTGTGGACTTTATAGCAGCCAAAATGCAACACCCAAACATGAAGCGGACCACAACTTGTGCACATGACATGGTCAAGTGCAGTGCCGAATGTTTAGAAAATGAACTCCAAAAAAGTCAGCATCGCAAAAGGATGCAGCAAGCCCAGCTTATGTGTGGCTATTGAGTTCTATCAAAACGTTATTACAGGAAGTTAGTCCATTTAATGAAAATCGTGTAGGAAAGAAGGCATTTGTTCTTGGACAATGTAATGCAAACTGATCCCATCAAACCTAATACGATTTACTTTTTAAAAGTCCAAAAGTCCTGTCACAATTTCTTATTTTTTGGGATAAACAAGTACATCATACAGTCCACTGAGAAATTCTGCATGCATGATGCCAGACCACAGCTGGAGTTCATCAGTGTTTAAGAATCACCCTAAATTAATATTTTCAGGTATGCGTGACTGACGCAACTAGCTTAAAGAAATATTTGAATTTCAGTGCAAAAGAATGCACTTGTTAAATAGTTACGTTCAATAATTTAACTTTCCACTGGTTCAACTAGAATGTTTGATACATCATCCCAATTGCTTGACAGTGCTTCAATTTAACTTAGATGGATCTATTTGATACTGAAGAATTCACAAATAAAGACATATTTTCCAGCAACAAATGAGTGATTCTATGAAGAACTGCTTATAAAGCAAAAAAAACGTATAATGCACTGATTGATTATATGAAGAAACCAGTATAACCAGAAAGAAAATTCATGAGAATGCAAGCCTTACGCTAACTCCTACTCCAACCCCTGTTGTTGCACCTAATGTTAAAACAAGTCAGAGCCCTATTCGAAGCCCTAGCCACTATTTTCCTACCCCGGAGTTTAACTCTAAAGCTATTGTGATTTGTAAACCAAATGTAACACTACAATGCAAACATCATCATTACCATAAAACACTTCTTAGCCGATTTATTGTTTACCCATTAATAAAACTACACATTACAATTCGGAATATTCATCTGGTTTCATTTTCTAATTTCCGTTGCTTTCTACAGGATGGTTCCTTCATTTTTACATAATGCCGGTAGGTGATAGTGTGAAAGAAAAAAAAATTGTTTGAAAAAAACACAAGTGGAAATAAATAATTCTATTCATATTATTAAAAAAAAAACTCAAAACTGTATTCAGGCATGGTGGAAATCCGAAAACTGCTAAAGAGCTGTGTTTTGCCAAATAAAAGTAAAATTCTTAAACCTATGGATCAATTGCAAGGCATATTTCTACACACTCTTTCCTCAAAGTTATACGGTTAACATTTTTAGACTGAAATACAAAAAAAACTGTAGCAGCATACATTCGAACCTGAAGGTCCGAATGTCACATTACAGAGGAGCAGAAAGTAGGGTATTTTCGGCAGATTTAAAACCGTCTTTGCAACACAATACAATTTTTGGGTGGGTGACTGATTCACTGTGTACATTCTGTGTTTTAAACTTGAGACGACATGGTTATTTCTCTTCTTGGGGAAATAAACATCCATTTTTGTTTACATTTCTTACAGGAGCATCCCTAATAGATGTTTTACATGGATACTTTTTAATTTCTTATTAAGACTTGCCTACATCATTTTATTGTCTGTTTTACAAACGACAAACAGGACGCATGCAAATAAAGGTACGAAAATCAGTTTTAGGAGGTCATTTGCTTTGTGATTATTTTTTTTTTAAGTTTTGTGTTCAATGGCATAGAGAGAATTATAGAAATATAATGGGATTCTGATCTGCATGTTGCTTTAAAATCTACAATACAGCTTTCTGAGTCAAGAATTTGAACATTCAAACCAAAAAGGCAGTGAAGGAAAATCAACAATTGGCTCCCACAAGTTTAAGTCTCATTCTGATTTTTTATAGAAGTCTCAAGGAACTCTATGAGTTCTCTACAACACTATGGTTTTATAGGAGGGAACACATGTGTACAATTTACTTACGCAGTATTACCACCAGGTGGAAAAGTCTACATATGGAACAATGACACCGGTATTCACCAGCACATTTAACTTATTTTTTATTTGTTTCTCTCAGTGAAAATGCCTTTCAAGGAGGAATCCCCTCCTTTTCGCTTCCATTAAATATGGGGATATTTCCTCCCATTCTCACTCTGGAAATGCACTTAGTCCTATTATTTGACAGGAGGAAGTTAGTGACATGTACAGGGTGAGAAATACTAGCAAATGGATTGTGCATACAAACCAACTTACGTATGTGTGAGTTTGCTGGTGAGACCCTCCTGCCAAGTCCACAGAACTGCCATGGACACTAAATCTGAGGATGCAGAATTTCTGTCAAACTGGCATAATTATTTCCCAATCCACAGATCTCAATTCACCACTGTGAATTATATGAATCACTATTGGGGTTCTACATTTGTAATCAAATCTATTTTCACATAAAAAAAAATTATAAAAAAATCTATTTTCACATTTAAACTCAAATTAAGGGTGTAACAATCTTTATGAACTGGGCCTTAGAGAGTTAATTAGGAAATTAACATTAAAATGTCTACATTAAATATCTCATCAATTGACTCTTTCCTAATTTCCTAGTTTATTAAGTTAATAGGACAGCGGGTATCTAAGTGCATCAGAGTTCTAGCATTCACTACCAAAAAGAAATAATTTATTTGAAACTTATTTTTGCTTTAAAAAGTGCTGAATTGTTAAAGTGATGTGGAACAATAGAGTAATCTGGCTGCAAATCGAGAGAGCAGTGATGATATCTGTAATGCTAACTTGCGTTGTGCGCTATGCGCTAATCACCTATGACCCTAAGCTCATTAATTATAGGCCATGATGGTGATAACTTAAAATGTGATGCACTGCTTATCAGAATTCGCCTAAGTGCTTTATAAGGATTATAGGAATGGGGAGATGATCCTATGGAATTGGAATGATGAATAAAAAAACACCCACCATCCACAGAGATCACAGTAAACCACGAAATGTGATGGTAGAAAGACATACAAGACGACAAGCCCCTGTTGGAAGCAAAACTTGGACATTGTTCAGATAAAAAACTCCGGAATTCCTTTAGGTAAAAGAAAGTTACTGGCCATTGAGCAAAGTTTTATATCTTCATCTTTTCGGATACCATGTGCATCCATACTGCTTCACGTTACGCCTGGGTACATAGGTGAAAAGAAAGTGTTGTCCAGAAACCCTTGTATTCATAGCCTTTTTGTATTAAACCTTTAGAGCACAAAAAGACACTGAATGTTTTTATCGTGTTTTCAAGTAGATTGCTAAAGAGGATTTTACTATTCGCAAGGAAGCTTCAAAGCTTGAATTTAAGAATCATTATATTTGCCCTTGAAAACAAATTGAAAACATTGGCTTTAATTAGGGAAATCTGCAAGCCCTGGCTATTATCAATCATCTTCTGGTGTTGGGAGGCCATGAAAACAGGAACTGAGAACAAAGAAAACTAAGAGCCTTATTTACTTTCTTATCTTACTCTTTTTTTAACGTTATTTATTTCCTTGACCTCCTCTAAAGCCCTCTCCAGCAAATAGTAGGCTCTGGATGGGCTAAAGGTGAGATGTGGAGTCAAACCTATGATGTGATCAAAGGTTGTGTGATGTCCCTTTCATGACCCCTCATATGTTGGTGAAAATGTATCGATACTTATAACGCGGTTTGACCATGATAACTTGAAATTTCTTCTGAACCTGTTCACTTATGAACCCCATGAACAAAAGTAACCTTTTTTAAATAAATGAAGGAGACAAGCAGGGATCCTGGTGAACTCACAGCAACCAAATGTACAACCGTGTGTACCTACAAATGAAGATCATATCAGTATAGAGAATAACACAAGGATAACATGAAAAATAACACAATGGTGCATTGCCCAAAACAACACACCTTACTAAACACATTTAATAAATTAATCCTATAATACAAAAAAAATAATAGGGTTTATTCTACAGCATCTACTGCGATGCCGGAGTCGCATGATAAAAAGCCAGCATTATAAATACTAGGGATCCATTGGGAAATTACCTGCACATAAGGTTTTGCTGCCATTTTGTTCCAGAATCAGTTTGAAAAGAACTTCAGTCTATTTTTCCTAAATCAAGGCACCCCTCGAAACAGCGAAGACAAAGAGATGATGGTGCAGTATTTACTGCACAAAGTGAAGCAAGCTCAAGTGAAAATGGTGGGAAAAGATAGATGACAAAAGCAAACGGATGAGGGACACAGGTGACAGAATACTGGCCGAGTCTACGGATGCAGACGGCAATGAAAGATGCTGCACACGTACAGTCTTCTATGCTAAATCATTTTGCTCCTACTGTCCAAGCACTTACAATACATTGTGTTTTTTATGGTAAAAGGTGTTATGTGTATAAAGTTGGCACCATAATCAAAATTGCAGCTTTTGGATTCTACTTTACGGTGTAGGATTTAAGCCTTCTCTTGACCTGCCAACAAACGCCTACAAGAGCAAATTAAAGTCCAACCTTCTATCACATTCTGCAAAGGTGTCTCCCTCTAGCTGCCATAGTAACAGTTTTGACAGATGCATGGTTCAGGAGAGTAAAACGACATATAATGTTACATAGAACCATGAAACAACTGCACTGTGAATGTTCTTTAACATGCTTGAATGCAAACATATAATAGTTTAAGCAGCAGTTTCAATACATGGCCCCACTAACCAAAGAAACAGAGGAAGCCCAGCTGCCACACCCAGTTCATAAGCACGCTACACCAAAAATAAACATCCAGGGTGATCCACAGAATAACAAGTTGGCATCTTTCATTGCAATCAGCACAGGGCCAAGTCTATCAGTTGCACTTGAGTTGAAAGACAATCAATATTCATATAAGAGAGCTGGCAATGCCTTTTCCTCATCCGTGAAAATACACTACAGTTAAGAATAACAAAAATAACCACCAAGGATTCCCGCTGAAGGTAAGCTTAAAAAACAGGTAGGGGCATTTTAAATACTGCCTGAAAGGCCTGCCATGCGTCTCCCGCATCACTGTCGTCGGCACTTCAGGCTCTGGTGTGATTCACATTTTAGATTTTCTAGGCTAGCTTGAAACACCAGCTGACTGATCCTAAAAGTCCCCTGCAAAACATAACACCCGCACCACAGTAGGAGAGCCTAGCATTATTAGCACATTCAAACAACATAACACAACTTTTTATAAATAGCTTATACTTTGTTTCTAAAAGAAAAAAAGTTGATGACTTGTTTAACTTTTAACAGCTTTTTCAACCATTTCTTCCTAAGAGCATGATACTTAGCTAGCCCCTTTCCCTTCTCCCTTCATCCTTTAGCTAAAACCACAGGTTCAAGCTCTGTTGACTTTCTCTCCTAGTAAATACATTAATGGCAAGATGATATTTGAGGCATAAAGTGTGAAGAGAGAATCAAAAGCTGCCCATACGTTTTTCATTGCTAACACTTCTTTTGTGGAATCTAATCGGATACACTTATTTTTAATAGTCCTATCCCATGCCTCACTATCTTTTGGAGACAGGAAATCAACAATTGTTTCCCAAATAAAAATAATTACCAATGGTGATCTGGACCAGCGTAAACATTTTCAGTCAGAACCGAGAATATTTTTAAATGGTGCCCTTGTAATAACACCATTATTACACATGTTTTAACATGCAAATCTAACATTCAGAAACACAAGTCTCGCTCCTGGAAACCAAACAGGCCCGCCTCCTTTAATTTTATTGTAGATGCGCGGTATGGTTCCCTTGATCCCAACTGTCCAACATATATAGTGCGGAAACCACTGCAGCAGAAGCATACTGTACCTTGTTGGTCCTCTCTTCCTTAGTGGCAGGTTTGTTAGAAGAGATGCAGTGCAACACTGTTGCCAGACAAGGTGGCTCCCAGAAGAAAATTAAATATCTGAAGGGTGATAACTGATTCCTCATCCACGGGAAGACGCTAGTGCCCGCAGTGCGGGGTCGAACGCTGGGAGCAATTTGGCTTCATGTAAACACAGAAACCCACTGCCCTTGCCGGCTACAGAAAAAAAAGCTGTCTTACAGGTTTACTTGCAATGGGCCGAGGTCAAGGGTAGGCGGTGAGAAGCACCCACAAGAAGGGCACAATGACAACAACTACCAAGCCCCATTGCTTCAAAAACAGTGGGCCTAGAAAGCTGTATTTCAACCTAATCGGAACAAAATATTGTGTTTTTCATTTCAACATTTTGTGCCAGATTGTCACATATTTTACTTAGAGATTCTCAGGAGCTGACTGGACCAACATAGAGTTTCAAAAGACATTTCTGCCACACCATTCATAAAGGTTGTTTTCGCAGCAAGAGGGCAGAAGCTTACAGTCTTTCATGGGAAAAACTCCTGTTTTTTTTGGCTCTGGCAAGAAATGCATCTTGGAGAAGAAAGGAGGTAAATAAAAAATAGGCTGGAGTCTATAAAGTTGTCTAGCATCTGAACAATGCCCAGCCTAAATACAAGCATATTTTGGTCCTCAGTGTTAGCTTCAGTATAATGCAACCTCAAAAGCCTCCCTGGAGGCAGTGGAAAGAAGGGGGCCCGAGTTACTTGGGCTCAAGGAAGGCAGATGTTATACCTCATCCCCCATCTGGCCTTCAGGATTAGCCGGGCAATGTTTCTGAATAGGGAAT
Organism: Lissotriton helveticus; assembly: GCF_964261635.1. NCBI lineage: Eukaryota > Metazoa > Chordata > Amphibia > Caudata > Salamandridae > Lissotriton > Lissotriton helveticus. The sequence goes on along the minus strand of NC_136067.1, from coordinate 769,909,842 downwards.
CCATACCTGCAAAACAGCTGCAAAAGGCATGACGGGTTGCCTTAAATAGTAATACAGATCATTATGGCATTTTTGTATGCCACAAAGGGTCTAGAACCAAAGCTGTGGTCACGTTTTGGATTAAACAAAGGGCAGCATGGGAGGACAATGTTCGACTGTTTATGCAATGTATGAGGAACCGTCTATTTGGCAAGATCCAGCTCGGACTAAATAACTGTCTCCTGAGTGCTATCCTATTGTTACAGTTGCATTGAATGCTTTTGTACAAAGTACCAAATTTCATAATGTTTGATCCATGGAAGTCACACCTTGGCTTAATAAAAAACAAAATAAAACGTTGACTCAAAATCTCAGTGCATGTGGCAACACTGACCACTACTGTACAGTTTATGCCAGCTAATAACACCAAAAATGTTCAAATGGCACCCTAAGAATAGCTGGGCCAAAAACTTCAAATAAGTATCCAACAAGAACTTTTTTCATAAATAAGGACAAAACGAATGGTACTGATGAGCTGTGGAAAACAGTGATCCAAACCATAGCAAGCTGCTCAAGTCAGTAATAGCATCAAAGACTAAAAAGATGAAAAGGGAATGTTAGAAATTGCCCATACAGCTGAGATTCCAGTTTCAGAATGAGAATATTAAGGGGAATGGGGGACTTTGCATATGGTGCAAGATATTTAAACTATTTACAATTTAGCTATAAAACTTTGATGTGTGTATAAGCGGTCTTCCAAGAAAAAACTGAACATTCAGAAGAAATTCCTGAGATAGGGTTGTGTGACATGGGTCACTGAGAATAAAAGCTGCTGTAGGGTCCTCGGAGGTATCGTGTCCAACCTCTGTTAAGTTTTGAAATTAGCATACAAAACAACACACACAAAAATTGAAAATAAAAAATGCTAACAGTGTTGCCACTGTTGATTCCCTGCCGGAGCAAGGCATAGCACCATTGTGAAGAAAAAGACTCCCCACTTTCACGAGAGGAGGGAAATACTTAGACTCAGTATTGCTGCTAAGACCATTGTAGTGTGCACCAAAACTGGTTCACTTGGGCAACAAATGAACACGTCACTGGCCAAATGCAGGTACCCCCCTCCTCCTGACTAGGGGGGACATCAGGTCAGTAGTCACGAGGTGAAGCCTTTCTCGGGCAGTTCATCTGTTGTACACTTTTCGGTCATTTCCTGACAGAAGTCCACGGTCACTGTTTGGCTGTTCTGTTCAAGAGATAGTCCCCTCTCTAAATATGTCCCATGGTCAATGCCGTCCAGCCTTCGCCCTGTTGTACAATGTTCAGATCCATCACTGGGCAGCCAATGTGCTCCAATCTGCATGGGGTCTTGCTCAGAGCAGCACTGCATACTTTCTGCAGGAGCTTGGGACCCTAAGCTTTGATCGGCTCCGGAGGGCGAAGAATTGATACTGGAAGCAGCGGGAAGATCCACAGGCCGGAGAATGGGGCAGTATCGGTGAAGGGCTTGTATCTGTTCTGGGCTTTGCATATCTCTACATACTTCTTGGGAAAGGCAGGAGAAGTTATCCAGCAGTTCACCCATGCATGCTTTTAACTGGTTCCTCTCTGTTAGCAATTTTTCTTTTTCGCATACCTAAAAAGAAAGAAAACACTTTTAACATTTACAACATATGGCTCTTAAAACAAGGCAAAACAATGAATGATCATTTCCTTTTTTACTGGGATACATTTCAAGATATAGAGATGACGATAAACAACTGAGTCTCAACAGTTGCAACATAACAAAACCGAAAAATACTTAAATCATTGCTTTAAATATTTTGAGACCTGTGATCCACAAGTCAATCCGTTTAGAAACCCATTAGAATAGTACAACATTTTCAAAATAGTCCTTCAGTAGCACGCTGGATTGTTTTATGCGGGATGAACAGAAGTTTACTAGTTAGGGTTAAATCCCTCTCCACTATTTTCAATAGCGGATTGTTCTTGCGAACTAGTACTAGTAGTGTTCCAACAGGACTCGGTACCATTTGTCAACCATAGAAGAAGAGATATCAATACCCACTCAGGTGTCTGTCAGATGATAAGCAGAAAATCGTAAAAATATGAAAAAGGAACATGTCTCACCGTCTGGGATATCAATGCTCAGTGCAACAATACAGAAGCGGTACAGTCCAACAATGATCCCTAGCTGTCGCTCACTCTATGTATTCTTTCAGACTAGGGGTGGGGTGGGTAGTTATTTTCCTGTAAGGATGCATGTCAATATTTTCCCCCGAAGGGTTCTGTGGTGCTTGAATAGTTTAAGAACTATTCACAAAACATGCCAGTTGTTACAAATTACTGGGTGGGGAGAAAGCGCAACTGAGACAGACTGGAAGCAGGAGAGACCAGTATAGGGATGGGGGACATGGGCACCTGGACAGGGACAAAGAGACACTCGAACCGGAAGACAGAGGCAAGGCAGAACGTTGAGACTGGGAGACACAGGGGTTCAGACAGGGATAAAGGCACAGCAAGGCAAGGGCTCTTACACTGAAAGGACTCACGCTCTGGGCCAGGGAGACTCAGACACATGGGTATGGATGCAACCCAAAACACAGATCAGAGAGATGCCGCCTTAAGGTCAGACATAAGCTCGCACTCGAACAATAAGGCATGGATGATGGATGACATAGGGAAATAGGGGTCACTGGGACAGAGGACCTCAGCCACTGAGAGTGGGAAATACTGGCCTTGGGACTGAGAGATGGCAGAGTCTAGGAACCTCGGGCACATATGTTGGGAGAGGGTGACACGGACTGGGAGATACAGATACTGGACGCAGCATTAAGGCAACTGGAACAGAGAGAGATGGAGAGTAAGAGAAAGCTAGATGGGCATAAAGACAAATGGCAAGGCCAAAGAAGCAAGGAAATACAATGAAACAGGGCAACAGGGGTTCCAAAATGGGAAAACCTTAGCTACTGTTAACATAACTACATGACACACTGGGTATTAGGGAGGCTTACAAGATCCAACACTTTTTCAGAGCTTCGGAAACCTATTTTACTGTACATATAGTGTACTAGCCATCCGTAAATATACACACACACAGACACTTGCACACCCACACAGTGCTGGGAAAGCTCACCAGTCAGTAAATACTATCTTGAAATGTGCAGCAAAAAGTATCAAGGGCAAAGGTGAGTTTACACTGAAAGATTTCAGAAATATGGTACGTGAAAATTGGGAACTTCGGATAACATTGCTGCTGGCATACCAAAACAAACCCAAAAACCTAACAGACTTCGACTTAAAAATTCCAAACTGTTGTTCTCTATCTTCAAGGCTTACCAGGAAAATAGGTTGTACTCAATTTTCGTGTTTGAGTGATTGCTAGCCCTTTTTGGGCCACGCGTTATACAGCACGCATGGATAGATTTCTGTGACCGACACATGGCAACTGAACACAAGCTACTGTGGCCGATGAACAGCTTGTACGCATCCAAGATGGCAGTGTTGGCGATACAGTAAAGTGTGAAAATCCCATCCAAGGAACCATGAAGGACGGCTCATCTGTGGTAGGCTGCATGTGAGCTAATATACAGATGGTGTGCAATTTCAATGCTGCAGAGTTAAAACTGGAAAACAGCCAACACGTCTTACCTCATGATGCTCAAGTATAGTTTATCACGCATTTTGATTTGAACATGAATATAAGGCAGGGCAGATTTTCCTCCGAACTGTGCTGACTTTTGAGTCCAGAGAACAATTCTCCATAAGTAAACATATGAGATTAGTAAGAATTGCAACTAAAACATCCCTCTTCCAGCTTATTCCTATTTCTACCTTTGTCATTGGTGGATACATGTGGTGTTTGTGTCCAAGCCCCTTTTATGAGGCAGGCGGGCTCACGCATTCAGTGTTTGTAGGTGCTGATGTTAGAGAGCCCAAGGCTAAATGCCTGATGCCACTTTTGTCTTCCAGGATATATCTGAATTGGCTTCATTCATAGTCTTCTTTTTTAGTAGTTGCCATGCTGTGGAGTATCAAGGCTTTGAAGTGTGGAAGAATAGGAGGCCCCTGATATGAATCATGGTGTTCTATAGGCCTAACTCTCTGCCAGCTGTATTAAAAGCCAGCCAGCCAGTCAGTAAAACTTTTTTCGGTCGAATCTGGCCCTAAAATATATCCATAGATTAAATATCCAATTAAAAAACACATTCTGCAAACAATATAAAACTAGAACAGTACAATACTAGCTAAACAATCATTTGCAATGCAATAGGTCTTGCATTTACGCGAGTTTGAGCTATTGACATTGCAAATGACAATGCCTTTTATTTTTGTTTTCGTTTTTAAAATATAAATAAAAGGTATTGTCATTTACAATGCCAATAGCTTAAAGTCGCCTAAGTGCGAGACCTATTGCATTGCAAATGCTTGTTAAAATATGCAATGGCCACCGCAAAGTGAAAGCCCTGCCCTTTGAGGTTACCCAGGAGCAGCGATGCCACATTGAGAAAATGGACAATTTGAAGGGTGGAGGAGAGGGGACAGAAGTAATAGAGCCTGGATGGTGGTTAAATTAATGAGGAAAATAGACTCTCTCTGGAAGCTGGGCTCAGCCTGCAGCGTCGGCAGTTCCTCGCGCTCCCCTGTGCCATGGAGCCTTGAGACCGACCAGCCCACACATGCCTCGGCTAGCTATGTACACACAGACATGCTCACCCCCACTCAGCGCCACTGCACAAACCTCTGTCACCGGAGCTGCCTCACTCACTCCCCAAGATATAGATAGTACCTTTTGAACTTACCAGCAGTGTGAGACTTCCTGTGACTCGGCTCTGCACAGCTCCAGTTGATGCTCAGGGGGTGTCAGGCCCAGGAAAGAGAGGGGTGTTCAGTGCAGCCCTTGGGATGCCGGCAGACAGACAGCTGATCAGTGGTCCGACAGATGCTGTTTTTCGTCCGATAGTTCTTCTGTCCTCCGTGCTCATGCATATGCTCTTTGGTGCGCATGCGTATAGTGTAAGAAACCCACATAAGGTCAATCGTCCATGGCTGCAGATGTGATCACGCACAGCACAAAGCATGCAGGGTTGGACCTCCTCCCTGTACCAAGAAACCCGAGGAGGCGAGACTAAGGCACGGAGAGGAGGGGAAAGCGTATGGAGAACGAAATCAAAACACACATCACTGCATACACCGGTTGGAGATGGTCCACCAATGAGAGTGCTTATCTTCCATTCGCTAACCAATGAGATAGCCGACTAGTGCGTGCTCCAGGCGTGAAGGCAGCGTTGTTGCAGGAAGCCTGGAGCGTGCAGTACACGTGACGCCTCTTAAAGATAAGAAGTTCATTTGGAACACACGGAAAGCAGACGAGCCAGTCCGGGTAGGTCGTACCAAAAAGCGACAGGGAGGCAACCTAAACAGCTAATTTCCAATGGCAGCCCACCGTTTACCATAAACGGTGACGCCAGCCAATGGAAATGAGGGACAGGGCTTCAAGCCCTCTTCTCAAAGTCCTCGTTCACAATAGATCTCGCCGAGCGCGCAGCACATGCGCTGCAACGCTAGATGCCACCTAAAAACGGCTTGAGATAAAATGCAATCTTTTGCCGCAAGAATAAAACTACTTCTCAAAATCTGGCAGTGATAAAGCCTACAATCACTGTATTGGAACAGTTCACTGATAGGAATCTAAAAGAATAATCCGCACCGGGGGAACTAACCTTCCAGCATCTCACTGCAGGTTTGTTAAATTAACTGACCCTAAAACAAACATCAGGGCTATTTAAGAGCTGAAGGTGAAATAAAGCGTTCCTACATTTACGATGCCCTACAGAATTTAATACGGGGGTAAGAAAACACAGAAAAAGAGGGTAAAAAATGTTACCACAAAAATATAAGAAATGCAGCAAGGTTTGGTCTGCCAAGTCACATTATCTGAGATGTACTGTAGGTTTAGGTTTGAACGCATGATAACATTTGAGCTGGGGGGGAGATAAAGTAACCTTCGGCAAACTCGATTTTCCTCATCTTGGAAGCGTTATGATGCCCCCAGATCCCTTCACCATTTACAGCAGCGGAGACACACTGAATATTATATATATTTAGAAGAAGGGAAATGGTCTCTTTCCCTACAGCCCCTGGTAGGTTGAATACTGCTCCGGCCACTCTACTAAGCTTGAGTCATAAACTGTTGAGCTGTGGTTGCCACGAGCCCATGGAATTAAAAAGAATCCCTAAATAGCTGAATTTACTCATGCTACTGAGCGATTTACCTTTCACTGTAAGCTTGGTTGTGGTTTTTTAACCTGGCCCACAAGCCATAATGTGTTACTATCCGTAAATGGTTAACAGATCGAAGCTGCTCATAAAAAAAATACAAAGCAGTCCGCTAGTACCCAAAGAGCAATTGAGGTTCTTGCTAGTAGAATTGCGATGCAGGCATATAATCATGCGAGCACCTGTGTGTGAGTGATTTTAGGGATATCTACTGAGGCCTTAATCAGGGAGGAGCACAGTCCGTTAATATAAATGATAAAAAGTAATGGGGCCAAAACACATCCTTGTGTCACCCCTAGCACAAGGGAAAAACATCTGACATTTCACTTGCCGGGTAAAGCTGGCACTTGTTGCCATAGGCCAGTGTAGGTCGTGAGGTGCCCACAGTGGAAGGGTCTCAACAACTGCCTCACTATTTTCAGACCAAGATTGCGAATATTCAAGCCAGCCTCCTTCCCATCCAAGCAGTTGGAGGAGACCATGGGGAGCTTGTTACACCCTAGACCACAGCTTGATTCCTCTAGGGCTCTCGACAGGTTTACCCCGATCTCCATGGAAGACTCTTTTACAGCAATCTGTACTCTTATGTCCAGCTCCCCATCTGACCCGTGTCCCCCTAGCCTCTTGGCCTTAGAGGCAGGTATCATTAAACCTCTGGCTAATAAACTTCTAAATGCTTCTTTGTCATCAGCCGTAGTGTCGGTGCTCAGAAGCAGGCACAAATTCTGCCTCTTCTGAAGAAACCCCAGACGGACCCTGGCAAACCTAATTACAGCTTGCCCTCATGAAAGATTTGGAGAAGCATGTTAATTACCAGCTCTCCCAGTATTTGGAAAGTAAAAACTTATTGCATTGATGCCAATCTGGTTTCCACCCCAGTTTCAGTACAGAGCTGGCGCTAGTGGAAGATTACATCAAAGCTGCCCTGTATGTCAGGACAGGGCTGTGTGGATCTGCCAGCAGTCTTCGACACGGTACCCAACTCCACTCTGCATGCCCGCCTTCAAGCCATTGGAATTAGGGGGCTTGCATGGGGCTGGTGAGCCTCATTCCTAGAGGAAAAAGGTCAGGAGGTATGGTGCCCCCCTTGTTCATCTGGGTCTAGTGAGCTGCAAGTGGGAGTGCCATAGGGCTCGGCTCTGAGCCCGACACTCTTTAATATCTATCTCACTCCCCCCTTGCTTTTTGGCAGAGGCACTGGGAGCAAAAATAATTTCCTATGCTGATGACACCCAGGTACTATTTTCATGGGGCAGGGATGAAATGTTTGGGGTTGATAAAATTAGAATCTGCTTAACAGCGGTCTTTTTGGGAGACTTTGAAGTAATAGGGGACCCTCACGTTCTGGAGTAGAGACCCCTCACACATGACCTAGGCTGAGAGCAGAGAGGTTGAGTGACTTCAGCGCACCACATACTATGAAGTGGACATTAGCCAGATAGTATTGCTCATCCCCGAAGGTTTTGAAGCACCCTCCCACCCTTGGGCTTCCGGCCAGAGGGAGCAGGCCCTGGCCACTTCGGGACCCACACACCTAGACATTGGAAATGTGATGATTAAATACTGGCTGATTGTTTCCCATGTATGCGGCTCTCCTGATTTTTGTGTTTTGTTTCTTTTACATTCACATTGTTCAACATCGTTTATTGGCAAGGTTTGTTACTATACAGATGGCAGCCTAGTCTTCTCTACGTGAACACTCGTAGCACAAATACGATACCCGAATGTTCCTTCTTCGTAAAAGTAAGGGGATGCTCTCGCATACTAAATGTGGTGGTTTACTGTTTATATTAATTGGACCTGTTTTTGGTCATATTAACAAATGTAAATGCAAAGGCTGTAAAATGTATGTTTTCTGCTGTGTTTCGATTTGTAAACTACTGAGATGACATGTAATAACATAAAATGCCAATAAAAATATCTACACAAACGAACTGCGGTCTTTCAATGGCTGACTCACCATCAGCTCAAATGTAATGCAGAAAAAACTGAGATACTCTTCTTTGGTGTAAGGGCGCAAGAGCCCTGGCAGTCCGTTTGGCTGGTGGATGCTCCTCCTCCACTATGCCATGCCAGTACGATGATTTTAGGCATTAAGTTTGATGACGAGCTATCCTTTATGCCTCAGGTTAAAGCTGTGGTTGGGACTTGCTTTAGTCTACGGAGTGTGTTAAGGAAGTTCCTGTGCTTTCTCTCTTTCTCAGCAAGGAAACAGGTTGTTCAGGCCTTAATAACATCTAGGCTTGACTATGGTAATGCACTGTACTTGGGCCTGCCTGAGTTCCTGATTAATACATTGAAGGTGGTCCAAAACACAGCAGCCTGGATTCTTCTCGGTCTGCCTTTAACCCCTTAATTGCTGCCGTCGGCCAACGGTCGTCACGGCCACTACCTCCCCAGTGCTGCGCACGACCGTTGGACGTCCAGTTCAGCACTGGATAATGGACAGCGCAGCACTGGGGAGGTTTGTTTACAAGCTCTAAAGGGGTTAAGAACATGTTTCCCCTTATTTAAGTGAAGTGCACTGGCTTTCCATAAGGAAGAGGATTATTTTTAAGACCCCACTACTTATACATAGGGCTCTACATCAGTCTGGTGCTGCCTATCTTAGAGCAAGGATAGACTTCAATGTTCCATCCAGAGGCCTGCGCTCAGCCAACCTATTTTTGGCCAAAATTCCAAGTTTCCAGTGGTCCAGGACGGAAGGCAAGTCCGTTTCGCTTTTAAGACCTACATTCTGGAACAAACTCCTTTGGAATTATGGAACATTTCAGCCACCACCCAGTTCCAAAACAAATTGAAAACTTGGCTTTTTAATCAAAACTAATAGTGTGGAGTGATAGAGTGCTTTATAAATGCCTGTTACATTACAAAGCAGACTTTCGAAGCTAGATTTTCATGTAGAACATGTAAAATTTCACTATTGCCACCTCCACCACAAGATACAGTAACATCAGCCACAGCTTGGTTCTGTTGCTGCAGTCAATGGCTGGGGAGAGGGCCGTAAAGGCTGCGGAGAGATCCATGAAGTCCAGGTACAGTGGGCAGCGTTTGGCGCTGGTATATTTACTATCAAATTCAGATTAAAACACTGCTCCACCATACCCAGCCCAGAATGGAAGCCAAATTGGAAGGGATATAGGATATTAATATCTTTGGCCCATAGGATGTAAGGCGATTGAAAACTACCCTGCCAATTAATTTCACCATATAATCAATAAGGGAGATGGGGCGATAACATTTGGGCGACATGTGATCCCCTTTTTTGAAAATGGGTACGATGGTTGATAAAGCTCATGTGCGAGGGATGTTATTGCTCAAAGAGTGGTAAGACATTGATGATCTGAGGTGCGCATAAAAAATACATATACCACAAAATGTGGTCCATTGCTATCTCATCTGGCATAGGGGCTTTTCCACCTGAACTCTGCCAAACAGCAACCTCTACTTCCAGTAATGATACAAGAAATGGTGCTGAGTGGGATAATCTGCCTGCAAAAGTTTCCCCAGACTCTTCTTTTCCTCTAAATAGTAGGTGGCACTAATATGCGAGACCCACTCTGGACCCAAGATGCTACAACGCAAGAGTGGGTATTCCGGGGCATCCCCTTTACCTAATTTTCTTGACTGTACCAGAACATCTTGCTATTGTGTGCTACCGCGGCATTTTACAGGAACTCCCAGTCCTTCATGTGCATTGCATCCTTCCTTGCCTTCAAGGTGTTTTTATAAAACTTCTGGGCTTCTCAAACCTTGTCCTAGTCTTTCGGGCTAGCTACAAGGGCCTTCCTTAATCTCCGGTTGGCTGCCGAGTAGTGTATCAAACCACTGGTGGCCCCACTGGCTAGACTGAAAAAGTTTCGTAAACAGGTGTCTGATACCCTGGTTTAAAGTTACATAATGAGCTAACATAGTGTCCCCACTTGTGTCTGACAGACAATTAAGGAAAAGCCTCAGTTGTCTCTTCAATAATGTGGCCAGGGTATCCCCTGGTTCCTCTTTATGTCAGATAAGCCTGAAACCGTCATTATTATTATTATTATTATTATTATTATTATTATGCATTCTTATATAGCGCTCGATTACCCGTAGGCATCTCGGCGCTTGCCTTGGGAACCCGTCCTGGCTTTTTTCCCTGTGAGATACCCGTACTGTGCATCCCCAAGGTGAAAGCCAGGCATCCCGCCGCAGGGGGCCGTAGTGGAGATTAAGCAGCTAATGCCCAGAGCTGCAGAGTGTGAACCCGTGATTCGAGTAGGCACCGAAACGAGAATTATCGAGTCCGTGGATATTTGGGCTCAAGACCCTGCCGCGTCGGGAATTGAACCCTGGTCCCGGGTCTGACCTCTGCTTCAGGGTCTGCCTCTTCTAACCAGTGAGCCACACTTCTCCATTAGAATGTGGGGTGATAGAGATGACATCAATAGGACGACTGATCCTACTAATCGGGAGCTGGCCCATATCTAAAAAAGCATTATGGTCCCCCCATTTTGTCTCCATGACCACCTCCTTAGAGAACCAGACAGAAAGGTTCCTCATCACGAACATATAGCCCATGATCGAGGCCAAACCATGTCCTCTGTATGAGGCTATGGGTAACCCGTCCCATCCAAACATATTGACAAGGTCACATGCAGCTATATATGTACCCAGCTCCTCAACTCTACTATCGTATTGCTCCCTGGATGATGCCTCATGTAACAGCCCTTCAAACTTTGGGTAAACTGCTAATTTCGCATTGAAGTCCCCACACAAAAAATAATAGGGCTGGACGTTAAGCCAGCCCCTAATGGCAGTAAATTTGAAAGGAAAGCAAACAAATGAGTAAAATGAACACATACAGTAATAGAAAAATTATTATTGTAAAAAGGAATTAAATAAAAATAAAAAGGAGACCATTTATCCTGAATGAACAAAACTAAAAAGTAGGAACTCCCATAGTCAATGGTAGTCACTTCCACTCGCAGGCTCAAGTTAACCCATATTGAGAGGCTGTCCTTGGCTTTGCCACAGGAGGAAGGGATGGTGGGGCAAGAATAGCAAGCATAGCCCTCGCAAGATAACCAAGAAGTATCCCAGGTTTCCTGCATAACAACAAAGTCAAACTTGGCAATATAGGTGAGCTAGGCTGGGTAGGTAATCTTGTTTTTAAGTCCTGCGATATTCCAGCTCAGTAGAGTGAAAGGACAAGTCATACTTTTCCCCAAAGGTTCCTTCTTTGTTGCCAAAGTTTCCTGGATGCCAATAGTTGAAACACCCTGTATAGTACCATCTGAAAGTCAGTTTGGTCTGGAAAGGGCTTCACAACTGTTTGCACTGGGGATTAGAAATTGATTCCTTTGACTTGGGGTAAGAACTGCCGCGCCTCGGGCCTGACCTACCTTTAAAGGAGCTAATGCAACCAGGGTGGCAAAGGTTGCAGATTCCTCACTTTCTTGTTGGACCGGGTTACCGTGGATTCCAGATAGTAATCATTTGACTGTAGATAAGATACACTGGGTTTGTAGAAATAGCCTAATGAGACAAAGGTAATATTACTCTCTGCTGTGGTGCAACTACAAGGCCCAAACAGGAGACTTTGCATCAAAAAAGGGGATCAAAGTTCACTGTCACACATTCCCCTGGTGGTTCAACTGAATTCTGCCCAATCCAATCACACCTACGGGTCAGTAAAATGCCTTTGGCATAATGGAAAGGCAGCCCTCTATAGCGCACAAGCCAATGAAAGGTCTTGTTATACAGCTCCTCATTGTTTACCTTCTGCCCAATACGTAGATTGGGAACCCCGATAAGAACAATCTTGTAGGGGCATGGGGGAGATTAACTGTGACCTGGTTGGAAATAAAAGATGGTTCACCGTTCAAATGCCCCATCCTTCGTGAATTGCTCGGGGCACCATCAGCTTCCTCTCTGCCTGAGTGGAGTGATAAACTTAGGACTTGGCTGAGCTGCGGCAAGAGAGCAGGCTGACTGATTAAGTGGTTTCCTGTGATCGGCACTCTGGTCGTTCGTGGGCAGATAAGTGAAGGGATAGAAGGAAACAACTATAAAAGCTATGGAGTGGGTGCCTGTGGGATCTCTCTGACCGAGCGATATAGTCGGCAACGTTTGGAAGAAGCGAGTTTGGTAGGGCTGCAAACTGGGCTTCAATAGAGCCAAAACGAGAAATTGAAGGCAACATTTTAGCAACCAACAGTGCCCCGAGTTTCTTGAAACAGCCCTCTATAAAATGTTCCATACATTGAGGACTGAGGTTTCCACAGCCCCTGTTGAGGGAGATGGAGAGGTAGAAATATCTCTGACCTCCATCTCCATAACCAGTGTTAAATTTGCCTGAGATACTTTGGTGGTATTAGCATTATTCTTAATGTGAGTACCCCTCTCGCTATCTGTATCGTGTGCTACCATAGATGTTGAGTTGGTAACATCAGTAGAGAAGCAGTAAAAATGGAAACAGTTGTAGTGGAATTGGGGGAGCCATCGGGGGCCCAGAAACAATATCAGTCGTAGGCATACCACACGCTGCAGAAGAACTGCTACCTTTGATGTAATCCTGTAATCTGCCAGGAGCCCGTGGTAGCTGTAGTCCCAAGCACACGCAGCAACAAACAGCAACCCGCAGTGGAAAAGGCATCACATGCTGCAAGAGAACTGCTGCTTTTGATGTAGCCCTGTGTTCCTCCTGAAGCACCTGGTACCTGTAGTACCAAAAACAGGCAGCAACTAACAGAAACCTGCGGTGGAAAAGGCTGTGCAAAAGTACACCAATTAAGTGTTTTCTAGTGTTTTCTACCTTCACAGCCAGTTCAACAGCTGCTGATCAGCTGTCCCAGGCTAGCCATGTAGGTACAAATACACGTATAATAGTGTGCATGGGATCCACTTCTGGGCATAGATGTCCTACTTAGAGCGACACACTGAAGGGTAAACATCGTTTACCACGGATGTGATACAATGCATGCCATTACAACGACCGTGATGTTACATCACATGCCATTACAACGCTAGTCATTACAATGACTTGCTGTAGGGGGCAGAAGGTGTTGGATTTAAAATCCAACACCTTCTCTACTGTTGCACAGACTGGAGTGGAATAGTAAATTATACTAATCCAAAATACAGATTCCCCCCAAGCAAGTGATTGTAATGACTTATGTCGTAATGGTATGCGATGTAACAATGCAGTCGTTGTAATGACCGCGTTGTATGCGATGTAACGTTGCATAATCAATACTGAAGTATACAAAAAGTGATGGATGGATTGGAATGCTTGAATTACTCTCGCCCACTGGTAATTACCCAGGCTACATCCTAGTCCCTCGTTATTTTGCACACCATGCCACCTCAGTTTGGGGCCAGCCATATGCAAATCAGCTTTGACACTGCTCGAATGGGAACAGTCCCAGCCCCAACAGTAAGGCCAGGTCCTTTTCCTGAACTGGAACATAAGCAACCTAGGGCCTGTTTAATCTTGGTTTGAGCTCATCAGCCAGGTTTAGCTTGGTTCCAATGACACTGTATGAATAATACCTACATCTGGGCATTCTTGTGCCACTAAGGGCAACACACTAAAGTATACAAAAAAGTGATGGATGGAATGCTTGAACTAAATTGATGCGAATTGGCAAATGGACCACAGGAGGAGAGAACTAGGAGGCGAAAAAAGTAGGAGTAGGTGAAAGGCTGTCAGTGATTACTGGACTAGGCTAAATCCAATTAACATGGCCACTCATTAGGTCCAGACTAGCTATTAATTTAACATGTACAGATGAATATCAATTTGGCTAAATTCTGGGCTTCTTGAGGTCGGCCCAACAGCAATACCAGGACAAGTATACACCTGATTCTGAAGCTAGCAGCTGCTCCACACTGTTGTGCTTTAGAGTATTACCAACTTAATAATACTAGGGCGGCAGGACAGTTCACAGCCTGCATTCAACACATAGAGGATCAGCTAAAGAAGGCACAGTTACCACAAGAAGGGAAATGCACTCAATTCCCAAACATGCATTGCCAAGCTTTTATTCTGGGATACATAGCTGCAAGGAACAGCACTCTAAAAATAACAAGCATTTACAATGCAACGGTTTCGGCTTTGCCAAAATTAGAGCTATTGGCATTGTAAATGACAACATTTTTATTTATGTGTTGGTTTTGAAAACAGATAAATGGCATTATCATTTACAATGTCCATAGCTTAATCTCTCGCAAATGCGAGACCTATTGCATTTGCACCCACCCACTCACCCACACAGAGCCACACACACAGAGCCACACACACACAGAGCCCCCCACACACACAGAGCCCACCACACACACACACAGAGCTCACCACACACACACACAGAGCCCACCACACACAGAGCCCACAACACACACACTGAGCCCACCACACACACAGAGCCCACCACACACACACACACAGAGCCCACCACACACACACACAGAGCCCACAATACACACACACAGAGCCCACCACACACACAGAGCCCACCACACACACACACACAGCCCACCACACACACACAGAGCCCACCACACACACACACAGAGCCCACCACACACACACACACAGAGCCCACCACACACACAGAGCCCCCCCCCACACACACACACACACAGCCATTTGTCAGTTACATAAAGGAGGAAATGATATCAAGTACGCGATTATTACTGTTAAACCTTGTCTTACCTATTTATATTCTAGTTTAGATGAGTTTATAAGTCGTTTCCGGAAAATAACTTTTCAGAAAATGGGATTCTTAGGTCACCCGATGTCAAATTCTGTGACCACGTAAAAGCCAACGGATATGCGTGACGCAATTTATTGAGCTTTTTAGAAAAGCCTGGCAGCAATTGCAAAGTAAAGTTATGTATTCCAATAATGTATTGGACATGAACGGTTATACTGAACAGGGTGGAAGTGTTAGGTCTGTTAATGTGCGTCACTAAACTATTATTTGTTTTACGAGAAACTATTTTAATCTTGTTCTTGTATTAGCAATTGTTCCACTTTTCTGCACGTAGCACCTGTGACAGTAAAAAAATTAATTGCACACAAAGCGGCTCGTCGCCCGTCAGCCTTGATGTTGAGGCCCGTCTCATTTAATCAGAGCAAGAGCAATAATCACAACAAAGACCGGTATATCCTTGCGACCAAGCCCTTTCACTGTGCATCGTTCTACTGTTCACTGCGTTTCTTCAATCATTCCTTCTTATAATCTCATCAAACAACCGCCAAGTGTTTTTGACAAGACATATTTGAGTGAGTCAAGCTTATTTTAGAAAGGTTCTGTCGAACAGCCCAGCATCCCTCCACAGCCCCAGCATCCCTCCACAGCCCCAGCATCCCTCCACAGCCCCAGCATCCCTCCACAGCCCCAGCATCCCTCCACAGCCCAGCATCCCTTCACAGCCCGCAGCATCTCTTCACAGCCCCCAGCATCTCTCCACAGCCCAGTAATTTTCCACAGACCCATCGTCACCCCACATCCCTAGCACTTATTCTTAGCCCTACATTTTCTTCACATTGCAGCGTCACTCCACATCCCCAGCGTTTCTTTCTGACCCCCCCCCCACCCCCGCCCCCCTTCTCTTCGCAGCACATCAGCTCTCCTGGATCCACGGATCTCTTCACCCCTCTACAGCCCCGACATCACAGCACGTAGGATGAATGGTTCATAGCACACATTTTCCCTAAACTAGGTTTATATTCGTAGAGGATGAGGGGCACTGGGGCAATGACAGCTAAGCAGACACGAGGATGAATGATGGGGGCCTCTTCTAAGAGTCGATAAAGGGGGGGGGGGGGGTTTGTCAGTTTCCCGCCCACCCCTATCTCTCGCCTCAATTGGGGTAAGGGTCAATCCGACCTGAACCCAGTTTAGCTGGTCTGGGGTCGCTCGAATATCCCCTGCTGCCCCGTTGGCTGAGAAGCCGCTTTGATGGCCCCTTCACACCTCTTCAGCACCTGAGAAGTGCCCGCCCAGGTGTGCCCGGCGCCTCGAGGCTGAGTGACGGCTTCTGGCCGCTGACAGTCCTAGCAGGGGGTGCGGGGACCGCGGTGCGACCCCCGCAGTGGGCACCAGTCTGGCTCAACCCGAGCCCTTAACAGCTGGCACCTTCACGGGGGCACACTCGGTGATATTAAAGAGCTTCTGGCGCTGCAGCGGCGTCTTAGTTTATTTGATGATGCTGTGCCCTAAAAATGTATGGGCAGATTATGTTAGTAAACGTATATCCTCTGGTGTTGTTACAGAGACGCCTCCTTTAACGTCCCTGCTGCACTCGACATCCCCAAAGAAAGAATTGAACATCCCTCGGCTCCAGGAGCGTGGCTAGCATTTGGTGCAGCGGGTGCAGTGGCACTGGCGCCCAATGAACCTGGGCAATGCTTTAGTTACTGCCCGAACTGCAGTCAAAGGGAGCATTTTTCTTGCTTATTCCCTGGACCCCTGGGCAGACATCCCTGCTCCCCTAATGCTCGCCCCTCTCTGTGCATTTTATGTATAGCTCTGCAACCTCCGGCTAGTGATACCCAAGTACTAAGTAAAGTAAGGAGTGGATGGGTTAATGGGGAGGGAGACGCAGTCTAGGGACTGGTGACAACCATGGGCCATAGTTTCTTAACTTGGATGACAAGATACACTTGTGGTTGTAAAGAAGCACCACATTAACAGGCAGCTGATCACCCATCGTGAGGGTGACGGTCAGCAAGCCCTGGTTTTTCAGGCCGCATTCCTAAGCATGCTGGGACTTGTAGTGTAGAAAACCATGAGAAAATGCCTCAAAATGTAGAATCCAGCATCTGAGGCTTGGGGTGGCGAGAGGGACCCGGAGTGATACAAGCAATACTCCAAGCCCTTTGTTTGTCTCCTTGCTCGCCGGGACATCATGTTTCCAGTTTCTTACTCTTGCTTGACAGCCCAGTGGTTTATGGGGATTGTAGTCCGAGTTTGCTTGTATTGGCACTGTTGGTCAACAAGGGCTTTCTTATCTCCACGCGCGAGAGTATATTTTGTTTCTTTGCATTCTGGTCTTTATAGTTGTGGTTTTGTCATTTTAGAGAAACCACCGCCTGACCGAGGCACTCCGACAAGTTTGGGAGCTCAGTGCTGTCGACGAGGAGAGGGAGCTATTATATTATTTATACAGCGCTTTATACCACTTTTTTAGAGGTCGAAGTGCAAGACAAGGAGACATTTTTCAAGACAAATGTTGATGCGTTGCATTTTCCAGTTGACTTAGAGGCGGAGGGACGACTTATTTCGGAGGCAGAAGTATAGAAAAGGAAAAAAAACAACTTTTTTGTTTTTAGCCCAACCCAGTTGTCTTCCGTGTCTTCAGCGGTGATGCTGCACGGGCCTGTTGCGGCCTTTAGCACTGTACCGCCGTCCCGGTAATGTACGCATTGCCGTCCATCTCACTAATACGTAGTTAGCCTTACGGGGGCGGGGGTGGAGGCAACGTAAACAACCGGAAATTACCATTTTAGAGTTCTAGATTAATGCACGTGTGATCTGTATAGTTTAGGCTCTACTCTTGTGATAATAACACTTGGCCTATTTTGGGGAGGGGCCCGTCGTCACCCTAACCGGCACGGAGCAAAATACTATTGTCTGCTCACAGCCTGCGGATCGACGATGCCTGCCTGTAACTGCAGAGACAAAAACGGCTTCTTGCAACAGGCCCATCACCAAACCACATCTCCAGAATGTATGCTAGCAGAAAAAGCTCCCTCACGGTAAAGGCCTCTTATCTTGGAGCCAACACTCACCGCAGGCGGCGCGGGGCATCGGTGCACGGTTAAGACCGGCGGTGGTCGGGGGGGAAATGGCAGAACAAAAGCGCCGCCATATTCGCGATTCAGGGGCGTGTTTTTAGCAGTTGAGTGAAGGATGATGTCACGGCTTAAAAACTGCAAAAAACACGCCCCCGAATCGCAAAAAGACGGGGCTTGAACTGAGTGACGCCCCTCTCCTCCAATGGATAGCCTCTGTTTAGGAAGCCAGCCAATGGAGAAGAGGGGCGGGTTCAAGCCCCCATATTGCCAAAACAAAAAATCTCGGACTCTGCCCACTGCTTACGCAGTGCGACGCTAGTCCGAGACCTAAAAATGGCACTCACTAGGGCACTGGTTTCTTGTTTTTTGCCAGAAAGTTAGCCTCACTCATCCCTCGACTTTCTTGGCAGATGTGGATATACAGTCATACCCTACACCGGGGAGGGGGGAGTTGCTGGAGGGCATGTCTAGGTACGGTATCACACACTTACCAAAGCTGCAACAAGGATTTCAATGTCCAGCTTGAAAGCTAGACACACAACCCTTAATAGTAACCCAATAGATAATAAACTGATCAGAATATGTCATATGTAACACCGGTTACTGAAATGGTATGAAAGGCATGAAGCACTAAATTGGACTTATTACCTATATCTAGACTCATAACAAGTTAAGTCAAGGGCGCGAAGCTCCTGGATTAAAATGATAACGAAGGAAGAAGAGGAAAGTTGTGCTTCAAGAGGTTAGCTTTAACTACACATGACCAAATTATTCATGATAATATATTATAAAATAAAGCTTATGTTATTTCCTTAGGACTGTACATCACAGAGTGCTGACAGGTAGTTTCCTAAGATGTTAACCAAAGGTATACTCACGGGCATTAAGAAGCTGAAGAGAAACACATGCATATGCGCATGAGATGTTGGAAATGGAAATGTATTGAAAACTGCATGTACATAAGTTAATATTGTATCAGTTTCAGTCTTAAACTATAATATAGTGAACACCAGATGGCTGGAACTTACTGAATGCTAATGATTTTCTAAGTACCTTTGAGTATTAACTCTCAGATATGTACAAGTTAAAGAAATGTGTTAGTATAATTGTATGCTTATAAAAGAAAGACAGAGTGAAGATTCGTAAGGTCAAACACCATGTAAGGATTATTCCTTGAAAAGATGCAATAATTGACAGCTAAGGGGCAGAAATGTCTCAAACCAATCGGTAAAAAGGTATCAGCCAAAATGCATGCTACCAGCATTTGGACTTATAAAGGCTGGAACGCCCAAGTAGACACGTCAATTTACAACTTCAAGTGCTTAATATACAGTGCTAAACTGAGGAGGGCAGCTCCCAGTTCTGTAAGACAAAATACTTACCTTCAAGATCTTCACCACTTCAATATACTACTGCCAACCAGGGACATTTGGTGGCTTAGGATTCTCTCCAAAATCGATATGGCCTTACAGGTCTTTGTGTGCTCGGGTAGAGTAAGGTACCAGAAGCAACAGGAGGCGGGAATTCAAGACAAGGCACAGGGCCTTCAACTCCAGCAAACAGGTGTGCATAGCTTTGTACTCCTCTGACATGAAGTCATGGCTTATGAACAAGCCACGGTGTGAGTGCTTCAGCTAGCTAAACTGATTGTTGTGACAGAGGCGGGAGAGTCTGGGGCCTAGGGGAAATCACATCTGGCGTTGTTTTCCTCCAGGACCCACTAAGATTGTGCTGAGAGGATATCAAGAGAAACTGAACACATTTTAGTAAAAGGATTGTGCATTTAGAAAATGTGAGGTGTAAAGTCTCTCATTTCATGACTTGGAAGTGGAACATGACTACACAGGATCATCATACAGAGGTTCTTACACCACCACCTTGGTTTCTGAGTCCCCGTCTTAACATGAGAGATAAGTGAGTTCTCATGTCATACATCTCCAGACAGGTGGTAAACTCGGGTAGTCCGAGGCAGACGCCTTTGGGAATGCTCCAGCGAATATGCTGACGTGTTACTGAAAACTCGTGGGGACTTGTCAGCAAACAGGTCTCTCAGCCCCACTTTGCTCATGTGCTTAGAGAGTCTCCCCTATACTTGAGCAAGTACCTAAGAAACAGAAAAGAGTAGGTGCAGTCGCTGACTGCACCTACTCCCTTGGGAGCCCCATAGGGTCCCCCTGAAAGCCTGAGTTGAATGCTGTCCATGGATCAGCACTGACAGCACCATTCATTGCTGCACAGGTGAGAACTGAACCTGAGACGTTCAACTCTTACTGAAAGTTTCTAACTACATTCAATTTCCCTGAGAGGGGTTCACCAGGGTGTTTCTGAAGCTCTAGGTACCCACCTCTCACAAAGCACACAGGACGGGTGTGGCACATGTGATACCCCTCCGCAGAGGTGCATATTCAAAGTGTCCCCTGGGCCTCACCGCCATTTGGACATCCTTCAATAATATCAGCAAGAACACGGGTAAAAGTAATCCCTTCAATTGTATACGGCATTAACTTCTTACAAAAGAAGGCATATTTTATTTTAATTGTGCACCTGCTCTGGCCTCACAGTTGCTTTTTAATCCATTTGTGCCAGGTAGGCTTTTATGGCCTTATGCTCCTAAACACCTCACTTCTAAGAGGCATCACCTATGCGGGGTTTGATAATCTGGGTCTTACTCTGGTATGCCAACTAAGCCAAAGTGCATATTTCTGAGCAATTTAGGACAAGGGATACATTCAGAGGGAGCAAACAGGATCAGCCAGGGCTGGTGTTTTATGTATTCACCAGATGAAGCCATGCTCAGCAATGGGTTTTTCTACCGACACAGCACAACACCAGGCGCACAAGGAGGTAATGTATATTCCCCCAGCTTGCCAGAAAACTTCAAAGTGTCACGGCAAGTTCCGTGAGACAATGGGCAAGTAGGTGGTCTTGTTAACAGATGTCCAAGGACAACCTGGAGGGAAACCACCCCCATGTGCAGGTATAGCCTGTGTCCTCAACAGATACTGCACACGGTTACAGTCATGGATATATATAAGCCGTGCCACACGCAGCACACTGCACACAAAACAGCATGGTTGAACGTAAGAACCATTCAGTTAAGCAGATTCCGTTGCTTCTAAGCAGTAAGGCTGGTAAGCCTTCCTCCTTTCCTCAGTGTATTTTTTTTTCTTACAGCCTGTGCTCTAAAATTAAAATTAGCTGCCAACAAAAGTCAGCCTCTAAGGGCCCTATATAAGGAGGTAGTCGCCACCCTGAATAGCACCGAAGAACGTGAAGCACTTGCCAAACACTTACAGACTGTCAAGTCCACTTGGGGGAAACACAGGTCAGGTCAGAAAAATGCCAGGGGAGCACTTCTTCCAGAACTATGTGAGGACTTCTCCTGCCCATATACTGCTGAAAAGGGAGATGGCGGTAGTCAAGTTTGGAAAAATTCCGAGACTGAATATGTATTTTTTATGTTTTTAGAGCCTCAATGGGCTGAGACAGTATGAAGGCATGAACAGACTGGAAGGTAGCAAATATCAGCTTAGAGCTGAGACGAGGTTTCGCTGTGAAATGACTCTTTTGATATTAAAAAGCTTTGCCTGTGATTAGGGAAAGGGTGATCAACAATCTTGTCTGGGCTTTACAGAGAGGGAAGGAGGGAGAGAGATCGGTCATAGTTTCTGAATAACATTACTCGGTCAGCCAAGCACATAACAATGTATTTATTTATTTATTTGTAGAGCGCAACATTTATCCCGGGGGATGTCACGGCGCTAAGGACTATGGTGATAGGTGGGGTCTGTGGGGTTGACCAGGTGTCAAAAATCATTCTTTAGGGAAGAGGTGAGTTTTGAGTTTCTTTCTAAAGATGTTGTAGTTGTTGGTTAGCCTGAGTTCCAATGGGAGTTCATTCCAGTGCCGTGCAGCCAGATAGGAGAAGGTATGTCCTCCCGTTTTGGTTTTGGTAATTTTCTTTGTTTTAGCAAGAGCGAGGTGTTGTGATCTTAGCGGTCTGGCGGGAGAGTAGAAGTGTATTCTGTTGTGAAGAATCGTGGGTCCTGTGGCGTTGAGTGTCCTATGGGCATTACCGATTAATTAGAAGCAGGCTCTTTGGCGCATGGGCCGCCAGTGAAGTTGTTTTAGGCATTCTTTGGCAGAGCTGTATTTGCCTTTATTGCATACTAGCTTAGCTGCGGCATTCTGCACTACCTGCAGTCGCTTGAATAGGTAGTCTGGCATGCCTACAAAGAGGGCATTGCCGTAGTCCAGTCTACTGACCAGCAGGGCCTGTGTGACTGACTTCTTGCTTTCCAGGGGGATCCATGGGAAGAGCCTTCTCAAAAGTTTCAGAGTGCTAAAGCTTTTTCCACACAGGGTTCGAATGTGGGCCGGCATGGATATTGTGTTGTCAATTGTAATGCCTAGGTTTTTGGCCGAGTGCTTGGGTGCAGGGGCGTCTCCCAGTGTAGAGGGCCACCAGGAATTGTCCCATATGTGTTTTGCTTCGCCGAAGAGCAGAATCTCGGTTTTGTCTGAGTTTAATTTGAGGCAGTGATCTCCCATCCATGTGGCCATTTCAGTAAGGCAATTGTTAAGTCTCATTTTGCTGTCTTCATACCCCTTCCCTAGCATAATAGTGAGTTGCGTGTCGTCCGCATAGGAGCATACACCAAGACCCCATTTTGTTCCAATTCGTGCCAAAGGTGATACATAGGCATTGAACAGCGTGGGGCTGAGGGATGCTCCCTGCGGGACCCCTCATTTCAGTTGTTTCGGATTGGATAAGAAGGCTCCTAGTTGTACTGTTTGTGTTCTGTTATGTAAAAATGAGCTGAGCCATTCAAGGGCTTTCCCGCTTATCCCTTTTTTTTGTAGGTTTTCTAATAGGAGGTGGTGGGAGACCGTGTCGAACGCTGCCGACAGGTCCAATAGGATCAGAGCCACAGCTTTGCCCTGATCCAGGGAATTTCCAATGCTGTCCGTGACAGCCAGCAGTGTAGCTTCTGTGCTGTTTGTGGCTCTGAAACCTGTTTGAGTTGTGTCCAATAGATTATTGTCTTCTAGATATTTTGACAGCTGTCTGTTGATCAGTTTCTCCAGCACTTTAGAGAGATGGGGTAGTTGGGAAATGGGTCTGTAGTTGACTGGGTTTGTTACATTTGAGACTGCTTTTTTAAGTAATGGAGTGACTATGGCTTGTTTCCATATCTCCGGGAAGACCGCTGTTTCTAGGGATTTGTTGAAAAGCTGAGTGATGGCTGTGGTTAGGATAGGTATGAGCTGTCTAAAAATAAAATGAGGGCAAGGATCAAGAGGTGAGCCAGATTTGATTTCCATCATGGTACTGGCAACTTCTGCTTCTGATATTGGGGTGAAGCTGTTTAAGTTAATTAGGTTTTTAGGAAAGGATGCAGATTCTTTCCTACTGGTGTATGAGTTAAATGTGGCGTATATTTCCTCTATTTTAGCTGTGAAATAATTGTTGATCATTTCGCAGTTCCCAGTTGAGGGGTCCAGAGTTTGGGACAAGCAGTTAGGTTTGCACAGTTCATTTATGATTTTATATAATTCTTTGGCAGAGTTGCCATTTCCGTTTATTCGTTGTGCATAGTGTATTTGTTTTGCATTCTTTTTGGCTAGGAAGTATGCTCTGAGCCCAGCTTTATAGGTTAGTTTATCAATGTCTGAGCGGGACATTCTCCAGGTATGCTCCCTTGTTTTGCAGTTTTTTTTTAGAGCTTTGATTTCTGGGGTATACCATTTTTGGGAGATGATTATTTTTGTGGATTTCGATTTGATTTTGGGGGTGCATAAGTCCAGAGTGTTACTAATCTCTGTTTCGAGGTTTCGGGCACTATTGTTTGTGCAGGAGGTGCCAGGGAGGTCTAGACCGTTGTTTGCAGGCCAGTGGTGTTCGAAGACTTCTGGGGTGACAAGTTTCCAGGGTCTATAGAATTCTGGCATTGGTAGAGATGGTCTGGTGGGTAGTGAGGGTTGAGCAAATGAGAAGGAGATTAGGGAGTGATCCGTCCATGTTACTGGTTTAATCTCCTCAATCGAGGTGGTATCCATGTTGGAGAACAGTAAATCCAGTGTGTGGCCTGCACTGTGTGTGGGGCCTTGAATCCACTGTTTGAGCTGGAGGATGGTCATGTCATTGTTAAGGTGTGTGACCGCTTGGCTGTCAGATTTTTCGAAATGAATATTGAAATCTCCAATTACCATGAAGTTTTTATATTTGAGGCAGGCAGGGAAAATTTGTGTGAGTAGCCTCGCACTGAAATCTGCATGGTGACCAGGGGGATTGTATATTACAGTTCCTCCTAGAAGGATGTGGTTGTCTTTGGACACTTGAAAAGCTAGTAATTCGTGTTCATCATACAGGGCAGTTGTGATGGGGAGACAGTTTAGGGTGTCCTTGAATATTAAGGCGAGTCCCCCTCCTCTTTTCCTTTGTCTGTCCTGGTGTATCTTGGGGGAGGGCAGAGGCAATATCAGGGCAGTTGTTCTCACTTAATCAAGTTTCGGTGATGAAAACTAGGTCGGGATTATCATTTTTTATTTCCTTTCCATTGCTCGAAAGCACTGGGTACGGTTCAAAATATATCAGCCGGTCGGAGTAGAAAACGTGCCAGTGTTAAGAACATACGCTCACAGTTTACTTTCTATTGGTGTTTAAGCGCATCAATGCTTGTATTCTAATTTTTTTAATGATGGTTGAAGATTACCCTCACCAGTTCTCGATGTTCAGTAGGCTTAGGACCATCTTTATTTGAGCAGAGACTGTCAAATAATCTAAACAACCTAATCTTAAACAAATCTTTGTGAGAGTGCATATATCCGAACTAACACGGTGCCACCGTGTGACACACGATATCGGCTCCCATACCACGGTCTTCCATTGAGGAGCTGATATCACACAGTGGCAGGAAAAACGAGCTGAAAATCACTGTGAATAGGAAACTGTAAATAGTGGTTTTCCAGCTTGTTTTGGAGGCTTTGAACTGTGACGTCCACTAAGGGATATGACAACACACCAGGACATCAGCACCAGTCTGAGTAAGTTCTTTTTAGAGAGAAGGGGGCAGGGTGTGGTTCACCAATGCCTTGTCCCCACCTCACACGGTGAGATTATGCTTTAAGTGGGCAGGTATGAGAGTGAACAAATGATTTGCAGCCCTCCCCACAAGGTAAATCCATAATCCATGGCGAACAGGGCTTATTGTTCCGTTTTTTTATACTTTGTTCTTTAAAGATAATTAGAGCATTAATTTGGAGTTGTTGTGTGGCCCGTGTTTATTAGCAACCAGAACACTAACTCCGAGGAGGAAGGGGCTCACCAGGATATCGCTGTTCAGAGCAGAACTATCCCGGCAGTCTGTTTAGTAACAATGCAATGAACAGAGGGGTGACAGTGGTCTATCATTCAGGCACTGATGTTCTGAATGACCTTCATGAAAGAGGCTACGTAATTTAGATGAGATGGGGTGGAATTGTGTTATATGGAATAATACTTGGCCACATATTTATTGGAAGTGTGAACATTTCTAGGATGCCACTACAGAGGACTGTAGCATGGTCAAAGAGGTATGGTACACAATTGAGTAAAGACACTTGCACTGGGTGTAGGGGGCCACAGCACTAGGTTTCATGCTTACGAATGCTCTATGTGCATGTCGCAAGATATTAAGGCCCTGGTTAGATCTAGTGGGGCAATCAGGTACACTCTGCAGTTTGCGCTGTACGGGTGGGGTACAAACTGAGCCTTGATATGAGTCTGCTCCTGTGACTCATATAAAATAAAACCTACTACAAGTCACTGGGGCAAACTGCATAATTACACCTTGCACACTTTGAAATGTGTATTTTTTTTATCAGATTCATGGATCTGTACTTGATATCATGTACAAATGGCTTAATGTCGACCCATTATAGCAGCATGTAGTGGAGGTGTATATTGCAATTAAACTGTAAAATACCCTTTGATAGGACGCAGTCTTCTACATCTCTGCGAACCATTCCTCATGCAACAGCAATTGTGGAGAACGTCAATGTCACAGAATACAAATCTTGGTAGCTATAAGGGCAGTGACAAGCAAGTGACCGGAATGGCGGGACATCTCAGAAAGGTCCGATAACTCATGGAGGAGAATTACCAGGTCTGGAAGTTGTGAGGGCAAATTCATCGATTCACGGAGCGTAGATCCCATTGCTGTCCAGAAGGGGCGATTGGCGGGACAATCCAATAAGATATGAACAATATCACAAGGCGCATGACGGCATCGTCAGCAGGCAGAGTGAGGAAGCAACCTGAAACCATGTAGGGGTTCAGTGCCAGCGCTAAATAATCTTAAAAAGACTGAGCTTCATCCTTGCCTCCCGAACTCGTCGTTCCAGGGCCTCCAAAAGCTCTGCCCAATCCTCTTCATTATATTCCACCTACAGGTGGACCTGGCTGCCAGGTCGTCCTGAGACTAGCCAATTGTGGCTGGGAGTAGAGGTAGCGAATCAGTAGGTTGTAGAATCCAGACATCACACTTTAATCTGACCCCAAGTATTAAGGTAAGAGAGCACCAGGGAACAGTGGATGGTTCAGGGTTGGGGCGCCAGTTTGCCCAGCAGGCAATGGCGTAGTTGTGTATAGCCCATTGTTGCATATGTAGCAGACCAAATTCGCCCGAAGCATCTCAAAGGACTTGAGTTCGCCGTCTGAGATCCAGTCTGTAAGAGTCAGGATCCTAGCTCTACACCAATGGCCCCAATCAAGCATGGACCTCTCTCTATGCGGATACCTGTATTGTTTCAAAGTGGAGCTTTCTCATGGAGATACGCAGCCACAGAAAAGAGCTTGTGAGCCTGCATCCAGGTGGCATACATGGCTTTCAGGATGGGATTGGAGGACCCGGCGGAGGCGGGGCTAGTAAGATAAGAGGGCCTGTAGTCTCAACGAGGCCTTCTGGAGTCTGCGTTCGATCACAGCCCGTGACAGGGGGTCTTGTACCTGGGGGTGCATGTGTGCCAAATGCAGGACTAGACAGTAATGCTCCACAGAAGGCAGAACCAGTCCTTAGCTGACCTCTCAGTGATAAGCTTTCAAATTGGCAGGCGAGATCTCAATGAAGCCCAGATGAAGACCTTAATGGTTTAGTCTATCTGTCGGAGGGTCGAGAGGGTTATTAATTGGGGAAGCATGCCCAACACGTACGTGAATCAGGGGAGGGTAACCATTTTCACTGCTTGAGTCTGTCCCCAGAATGAGAGATTCAGGTGGGATA
Source organism: Lissotriton helveticus (assembly GCF_964261635.1). Classification (NCBI taxonomy): domain Eukaryota; kingdom Metazoa; phylum Chordata; class Amphibia; order Caudata; family Salamandridae; genus Lissotriton; species Lissotriton helveticus. The sequence continues at coordinate 769,882,542 of NC_136067.1, read as the reverse complement.
CCTTTACAAACTTTAATCGCATTCGCTTCATAAGTGGGTCAGGTTATCTGCCACCATGTACTTCAGACCTTATGATGCTCCTTGCTCTGCCTATTGGACAGGGCAGCATCCCTCAACAGTTGCTCCCTGATGGTCACCTTCGATGCCGCCCACAACATCAAGGAAGAGTCAACTGAGCTGCCATTGTGCTCTGGTACGCATGCAGGTGGATTTAAGCTGGCTCTTGCCCATGGGTGGTTGTAGCAGGACAAGTTGAGACACAAGGGCTTGAAAATTGGCTGCGACAGACCCAGATTAGCCTGCAGGACAATAGGGGAGAGGTCTGAAAGTGCACCCTCTAGTATTGAAGTCTCGCAGAGAACTGGAACAAGGAGATGGCCTTCAGGAAATAATCCAACCGTGATTGCGGGCCATGAACCGGTGAGACGTATGATTATTCCCGGTCCCTCGGATGCAAGAGACGCCATACGTTGAGAAGGCTATGATCAGCCCAAAGATCTCCCAGGAGGGCTGCGTCCGCATTATTGGAAATGTCAATTGGACTGAAGAGGTCTAAGATCGCATCCTGGACCAGGTTCAAATCCCCAACTACCAGGATGCTAGCGGTATCTATCTGCCAACAAACTGTTCTAAGATTTGGAGTTCTATCTTGCAATCTGTTCTGGGTTTGGGAGGCCTTATTGAGTACTTATAGCTTTGGTTGAAGATTTCTTGGATAAGGTCTAAACAGGATTTGTACTTCGTTGTTTAGGTGCGTTATTGGACAGCTAGGGCCAAATAAGGTCTAGTGTTTGCACCTCCGCACGTACTTGTCCCAGCAGTTCTTGTGCTGGGCTATAATCCTGTTGACCTAGCCAGATTCACGCGCTCAACTAAGCAAAGTACATACAGTGTGATTTATATGGGAAGGAATGTCAAACCCACAGCTCAAGGCTGACTGAAAGACAGTGGAAATTATATAGCCCAAAAACCTTTGGCTCACCATGTGATTAGACAAAGAAAATTAAAAATCAAAAAGCTAAATTTCTATTTTATTCACATTCTTCCCATACTAGACTTGTATTTAAATTAATAAAGCTGAAAGCTTACATTCAATCTTAGAAAACTGCCTTCAAGGAACCCTGAGATCTGTTAGGTGGGGAGATATAGACGGTCGTAATGTGGGGAGGTGTAGAAGACTGTGAGGTAGGAAGGGAGAGACACAATGCAGCCATGGGCATGCTCACCAGCTTGTGGATTTCACATTCTAGGTTCTGGATGCAGTCTAGCTTCCGCTTGCGGCAGCGCTGGGCGGCGATCCTGTTTTTGCTGCGGCGGCGGATGTCATGGATGAACTCGAGCTGTTCCGAGGTCAGCTTATGCATCTTTATCATCATCTGGAAGTCGTTCCTTGGAAGATCTGTGATTTGATCAACGGGAAAGGGGAGTTTCACCTATACAAAAAGAGATCAAGAAAAAGATGAGAGAAATACAGGTGCACTTTGTGCCCACCATGATGGGCTCTAAACAACAATGGCCTTATTCAGGGAAGATCAATGTTAGAGAGGGAGCTACCCTTTTGACAGGAAAAGGATTGGGTCAACAATCTTATGAAAACAAAAAAAACTCCTTCTCCTGAGTTTGGCAAATGATTAGTAATGCTAAATTCCCATGAGGGCATTTACATCAGTGGGGAGGACTAAATTATTGCGTAGGTTACCAAATTTACACCTCAATATGTATCAGACAAAAAATTAGCATGAAAATATTGCAAGCACAAAAATTAAAAGTTTCGTTCATTTATTTTAAAATAATTTACAAATAATAACCACACATTATTACATCAAAAACAATTTTGTTGAATGCGCAAAAAATTGTTTTTGATGTAATAATGTGTGGTTATTATTTTTAAATTATTCTAAAATAAATGAACGAAACTTTTAATTTTTGTGTTTGCAATATTTTCATGCTAATTTTTGTTTTCATAAGCTCATTCAGGGAAGAGCCTTCAGCGAAAAAGCTTTAACCTACTTTTTAATTCTCTTTTTTGTTTTCAGGAAAAGGCAACAAGTGTGTTAGAGAACTATTTTTTCTAGGCGTGCTCTAGTTAGGAATGTGCGAATAGGCTAAAAAACATTCACGAGTAGGTAGTGTAATTCTTGCGATTGGATTTTACTCATGTTCTGTGAGAGTGGCAATCAGTGTGAAGACGGAGACTCTCATGACACTTTTAACTTGCAAGACTCTTATTTTCACCTTCTAAAATGTGAACATACTTGACCTGTGTACCTGACAGACTGACAGCTGCTAAACACAACCAGTTTCACAGTTGCCACAAATTCATGCTCAAACCAACTGTCCGTTGAGATAATAGTATGATGTTGGCATAGCTTATGGTAAACAAGAAATTATGCATGCTATGAGGTTATGCTCACATAACAAACATTACACACAGGCCAAACTCTACCTACCAATAAAGTGGAGAAAAAACCTTGAAATATACACTTTTTATATAAGACCTTGGAAACAGGGTGCCCTGGAAACATCATTTTAGCATTTTGCTTTTTGCCCAGAAGATGAGTCAAGTATTCATCTACTGGTAAAGCACGAACTATTGTTTGCAGCCATCCTAATGCTGGGACAGCATAGAACCACAAACAAATGAAGGAAACACAACCTCACAAGCAACAGAGGGAAAACATCAGCTGGACAAACATAGCGGCACAGAAGAAGGACAGAAAATAATGTAGCAACAACCACAACAAAACAGAGAGTTTTCAGCTTTCCTAGAAATCTGGTGGCAGGTGGTTTGACCAAGATCAATGTAATCTTTAGGCCCAAGGATTCGGAACGACGTTAACCTCATTGGGCCTTGTGAAAATGAGTGCTTTAGAGCAATGAGAGGGATCCTTATCTAAAGAGCCTGCGTCAAAGGCAGGGTGAAATCAAGGAAAACAGGAGCTTTGGGCTCTTAGATAGTAGGCCCAATGGACCAAGCAGAGAACCTTGAACGAGATACACTGTCTAACCGACAGCCAGTGCAATGCACTGTGGGCTTCAGATATATGACCGAATCTCTGAAACCCAGCCGCAAGGCTCAAATAGGCATGTTTTAGATCCTCTGCAACTTGCCAATATAAAAGTCTGTTATAGTCAGAGGAAGAGCACTGTCTTAGTCAACTTGAGATAAGATGATCGATCTGATCACTCCTGTCCTCTTGTTCCGAACAAGAAAGTATGTGATTTTCATAAGGGCTTTTAGTGCCAAAAAAAGCATGGCTATGTTTTTGGATATGGGTATTAAATGAGAGGCCCTGGTAACACCAGACCTCAATATTTTATGATGTTGACACTGGGCTACGGAGCAACCAGAGCTGAGGGATAGAGGTCCTCCAAGCATAGGGACTGTCACAGAAAATAAAAAATTCAGTTTTATCAGTATCCAACTTCACAAAGTGAATCCATGCTTTTACACCTATAAGACAGTCTCTGGGAAACGGGATCTGATCAAATTGGAATATAAAACTTGACAAATAACGTGCTGTTTCAGCAGAGGTCAACAGGTTAAAATCAAAACTCCAGATCGTTGTTCTTAAATGTTGAAATTAATCTGACAGAAGGAGGAACCTTACTAAACTCTTCACCACCCCAGTCAGGCCTTGGCACAGTATGTGGCCAGACAGAGCTTGAGAGCACTATTGTAAAAAGCAGATGAACCAATTTAAGGCTGATTCAGCCAAGCCAGTTCTCCACATAAGATTCACCAGGATGGAGAGGACGCCCAAATCAAAGGAAGTGGAGCGGTCCAGCAGCAAGAGGGCAGCCGGGACAACAAGATCTTAGTTTGAGTCAGTGGCAGTGGACAATGTGACTTCGGGTGCTGTGTCCTAGCTGGAAACGTGCTTGATTGGGTCTAGCCAAGGAGATAAAGAGAATCCAGGCTAAATGCAAGCCTATTGGCAAGGACATTTTCCATGTTTTTATTTTAGAGAAAAATAAGAGCAGAACAACTGGTCTAAAGTTCTTAAGATCCTTAGTACTGAGGTCAGTTTTTGGCTAATGATACCCTTTATACAGGAGCAGGGACATGCCCAGAACTAAATAGGCATTTGTTAGCCTCACAGAGAGTTGGGTGACTTAAGAACAGCTGGGAGACAGTCCACTTTGAAACCACCCTCTCCCAAACTACTCACCGCTACCAGTGGAGGCCCCTAAATAGTTTGCCTCCAGCCTGTTTTAAGCCGAATCCTTGGCCTTCCTCGCCCTTAGACAATGAGGTTCTAGATCACAGCCCCTGTTGCGTCCTTCCCTGGCTGTTTGTTTTCTTTTTAGGAGTTGGTGGGAGGAAGGGTGATTATCTGTTTATTGTTCCCTGAATGTTACCACCTTCCTTTGGGACTATGTCATCCATTCGTGCTTGTTGACTCAGCTTCTGATTGTCGATGTTCCGTACTTTGTTTTATATATTTTTTTTAATGTTAAATAAAAAGATTTCCAACAAGAATAGCTGGGAGGCATAAGGGTATTCAGCTGGAAACAAACACAGAGAATAATTGTTAATACAAAGAGGGATTTATTTTTCTAGCTTCCCAATTTTTATGACAGCACATAATGAGTGCAAGCAGTACACAAACACTGATGTGTCTCCCTATTTCTTTAATGTTCTTTCTTTGTCATCAAAACTTGTCCAATTAAAACATGACCAAAAAAGTAATTACTAGCCAACAAAAGTTTGACTTCAGTTTATCAAAGTAAATATTTTTGAATGCGAGGGATTTTTAACTTAATAAGCACTTGAAAATCCTGTCATTACAACCTGGCTTAGACTAAAGTCCGTTCCTGAAGTAAATGTACAAAGCAGAATATCTAGTTTTTCTTAAATAAAGTTTGTCAAAATGTGTATTTAAAGCTAAACTTTGAGCCACCTCTCTTTTAAAGTGCTAGGCGTCGTTCTGCACTCTGGTGCCAACAGACGGCTCTTTGGGTCATAAAACATTTAAATTGATGTTTAAGACTTCTTTGACTTTGGTCGGAGACACTGGTCTCCAAAAAGAAGCTCATAACATCAGTGCAAAGGTTTAGCAGGATAGAGCTGTGGGGTGGGGGAACACATGGAGCAACAGAGCATGGGAGGAATGGAGAGAACAATGAAGATAAGGATGGATAGATAGAGAGAAGCAAGTATGTTTGGCATTTTTGTCCGCTCAGTGTCATTTGAGATATAGTTCAAAGCGGTGGTATTTTATTTTTATGGCTACCTCCTCGGGCTCAATCAATGAGACAGCTCGTTGTGATGCAGCCGAAAGCCTACCATCTTGTGGAAATACCTCAATAAATTGTACACTCGGCTAATTAGAACATTTTGTTGCAGACTGGTAAAGATGCAACGTCTACTGGTGCACCAAGCTTGGACGCACATGGAAGCCTGTACGCAACCTAGCTTTAACTGTGAGAAAGTAAAATGGGTCATCGTTAATAACATAAACATCATTAGAGTATAAATGCAAAGTGCATTTCACACATTCAATATACATGCTCCAGCTGTGTGAAAAAAACTCACACTATTTTCCTCAGTGTATGTATCGCTTCTCCCTCGTAGATCAATCCAGGGCATCATGTGCTACTTTAATATAAACACACGGTGGCGCTACACACCCATTTCACAGGTCTGACCAAAAATGGGAATGTTTGACGCCAGCTGCAGGACACAGTAGCCGAGGGTGTCAGACACAACTGGGTGATAGAAAATCAGGTCACAGTACGTTACAGATTAGGAGCTTGGTAGAAGCAATTTAGAATTACGTGTGCCTTTTACACCCGCCAGCACACCCATTCCTTCGGTTTCTTCACCTCTCACTCCCTTCCTCCCAGACTCATCTTTAAGTCTCACAATTACCGTCTGGAATGACAAGGCAAATGGGCAACCACGTTCCTCTCAGCTACTTTTTCACACTCCACCCCAGAAGTGAGTCCATACTTCAAACAACTCAGTGCTTTCACTGCACTGATTTCAAACAAATCAGTGCTTAATTTGCAAAACAAAATTAAGTGTCAGGGCCTTTTTCGGAAGGCCACTGCAGCCTGCACCACCCATACTCTGCCAGCATTGCCAATGGAAGTACCAACATAACACCTAACCATCACACTCCTACAAGTGTGACAATTCAGACTATTTCAGGCCACACAAAGCCATAATAATGGCATGAGAGGCTGTTGTGCTCATTTCACAATTAAAAAAACAGCGCCACCATGTGGTGGACTGTCAATAGAGCCGGTGCTGACAATTAAGCGCCAGAAACCACCTGCCCAAATTAAGCACTGCCATAATTCCATCATCTGCACTCTCCACTGCCCCCCCTCCACCCCCTGACTATACTCCCCGAACGAAAGAGTGCACTCTGTAAAATATCTTAAGGACTGAACAGCGAAATTTCTTCCATCTACGACATACATTTTCTAAGGGAAAGAATTAATGATAAATTCTAATGAAACCGGAATTTTCAGTTGAACTAGTCTGCAAGTGCCCACCAAACACATGGCCATAAATGACATAGTCTTGCTTTTACTGCTAGTATTGCTGCTGACTAATTTAACATTTCACAGAGCTAGAAAAGAAACAGAGATAACTGTTTACAGGAAAAAATGGAGAGTCAAACTAAGCTGTTATCAATAACATCATGGAATGCGCCTGAGATACAAAGCAGGTACGGACAAAACTGTGGTCAACTAGGATTCCATATTATTGGAACAGGGCCCTACGTTGGACGATATCCACCATAGACTGCCGTTGTTGGGTATTGTACTCAAATCATGACACAGAAGCTTTGAATTCTTATGAGTAATTTATAGACACTGTGGTAGAAGACATGCTGCTTGGTATATTCAAACCTGCATCACACCTCGCTAGATGCAGGTGAGTCCCTACTCACGTTTGATAGCTTATTTTTTGGACAGCGCTGGATAGCTCCTCAACTTGAATTTATTTTGTTGCGATTGGCATGTTGCTCATGCAAGCATGTAATTAAGGTACTAACAAAGCTTGTTATTCATTTTCAAATGTAAACTTAAATAAAGATCTTTTTTTAAATCAATGAAGAATTTGATTAAACATTAGAAAGTACTAGCCTATCACTTTTGTATGAAACTCATTTGAATGAGTCTGAATAAGAAAAGCTAAAACACAATGGGTGAGGAATGAGGACAACAATTGCTTAATGTTCATCTCAAGAAGTTTAAGCTCTTTTTGAAAATAAAAAACAGCTGAATTCACAAGCAATATGATGACAAGGCATTTGGAAGGAAGATAGGTAACTGCAAGTTACATGCCCGACTTCTAAACAGGATTTCGTCCAAGAAGAGGCACAGAATTTGCCCTCATCGCCATCTGGGATGACCTTAAAAACACAGTAGGAACATAGGAACTGGGTAGCTGCACTACCTCTCTAGGATCTTTCAGCTGCCTTCGATACAGTTGACCATGAAACTCTAATCCAAAGATTCTACAAAGGCGGCATAGAGAGGACTGTTCTTGACTGGGTCACATATTACCTACAATACAGGACAAATGTCTTCCATACTCCCCATTTTCATCTAAACCATATTCATTAAAGCAGATGTCCCTCAAGGCTCTATCATCTCATACATGCTTTTCAACATAAAGTCAGTACCACTAATGATCAATGAATTTCAGCTCACATGCTAAAACTATGCAGATGACGCATAAACACTTCTCAAACTGGAAAGCCCAAAATACATTGGAAACTGAAAAGTCTTCAGTTGCCTCAGAGTTGTGGATCAGTGGATGACATGGACCCACCTCAAACTGAATGCTTTGAAAACAGAAATATTCACATTAGGCAATTAGAAAAATTATGATCCACTTTACGCCTGGCCTGACGATCTGGGAGCACCTCCTAAAGTAGCTAAGGAATTAATAAACCCGGGAATTACCATAGACTCCAAATTATCAATGAAAGCCCAAGTAGACAAGTTAGCAAGATCAAGCTTCATTACCATGAAAACTCTGCAACACATCTTCCCCCATTTAAGATTTCCACACAAGGTCCAAGCCACTGTCTCTCTTGTACTGTCTAAACTTGATTATGCCAATGGCCTCTACCACGGCTCATCTTTATCAACTATGAAAAAACAACGAGAAATTCAGAGCTCTGCTGCCAGACTACTCCTACATGCAAAGCCACAAGCTCACATCTCCCTGTCTTGAGGACCCTACATTAGTTTACCGTTGCCAGAAGGTCCACCTTCAAGATGCTTTGTATCACCGAGAAAGCAAGACTTGGAACAGGACCGATTTGTTCCAGGAAGAAAGGGGCATATGTATCAAAAAACCACAAGCCCAGAGGTCATGTATGTGCGCCACATGGCACTTTGAACAAGCATTTACAATGCAATGGTCTCTGCATTATTAAAGGTAGAGCTATTGGCATTGCTCATGACATTTTTTTTCATTTTTTTTTTAAAAACATAAATAAATGGTATTGTCATTTACAATGGCAATAGGTGAGCATTAGAGAGTAGTAGAGAGTATTCGCGGACACAGAGCCACACACACACATACACACACACACAGAGCCCCACACACACACACAGAGCCCCCCACACACACACAGAGCCCCCCCACACACAGAGCCACCCACACACACAGAGCCACCCACACACACACACAGTCACCCACACACACACACAGAGCCACGCACACAGAGCCACCCACACCCATACAGACCCACACCCATACAGAGCCACACCCACACATAAGCCACCCACACACAGCCAGCCACACATAGCCAGCCACCCACACACAAAGCCACCCACCCACACACAGAGCCACCCACAAACACACGGTCTCGCCTTTGCAAAAGTTAGAGCTATTGGCATTGTAAATGACATTTTTATTTATGTGTTGGTCTTGAAAACATATAATTAAATGGCATTGTCATTTACAATGCCAATAGCTTAATATCTTGCAAATGCGAGACCTATTGCATTTGCACCCACACACACACACACACACAAAGCCACACACACACAGAGCCACACACACAGAGCCACACACACACACAGAGCCCCACAGACACACACACACACAGCCACACACACAGAGCCACACACACACACACACACACAGAGCCACACACACACACACATACACACAGAGCCACACACACAGAGCCACACACACACACACACACACAGCCACACACACACAGAGCCACACACACACAGCCACACATTGCAATGATTAATAAAAATTGATTGTCATCATTTTTTTTCAATAAAGCCTTATAAAACAATAAATACACTGTGCCTCTGAAACTCCTCATTTGCATTCTGTCACCTACCATGAAGAGTGCCTGCCACCCCGGACTGGTTTGTACCTGCTGTTGATGACAAGTAGAGAGTGCTCGCCTGTGATCGGAGCCAGATATAAGCATCAGGTGACCGGGAAGTAAGAGGGCTTTCATGGTAAGAGTAAAGGGCGGTAGTAACCGAGTCCCACAACCAAAGGAAGCAAATACTAGAGCAGCATAGTTGTATCATCGCATCATACAACTGGTACAAGTGCCCCTGATGAGGGAGTTGGGTTAAGTTTGGCGAAGGACAGGATCATAACCTGTGAAGGACAGCATACCAAACATTGAAAATCAACCAAAAATTCAAAATATTATAACGAACAGGGCCAAAAGGCCCTAAAAATATGCACAGCAAAGCAACCGCTCCCCCACCCCAAAAAACATCAGGAGACATGCCAAAGGGTAGAACACACCACGCACCACAAAGCGAGTGAGGCAATGCTCATATGTCCAGAAACTCCCAAAGGAGCTGCATCTCTAAAGAGACAGTCCCCTAAGTAGCAACAACTAAGGACTAAAGGTCTTCAACCACTAAACCATATAGAACCCCACGACAGCAATTCACACACTAAGGTACAGAGAGACAGATACACGCCCAAGGTAACAACGTCCCAAAGCACAGAACCTCCAAAAGTCAGCACTAGATTGACTATAGCTCCGCCCACAAGGTGGAACGCCCCCACGGACTGCACCCCTCTAACACCACCTCCTGTGGCATCCCAAGACCCCTGCCAGCCTCACCTTGCGCACGCCTTTGTAGATATAGAAGTAGAGCTCACGGCCCACATTGAAGCAGACCAGGTCCCCGTTGCCAGACTGGTCGTTGACATTGACGAAGGAAACCTTGACAGGGTTGGAGCCTTGCGAATTAAAAGGCACCCGGTTGGGACGGCTGTACTCGGAGTGGCTCAGCAGCTTGTAGAGGCCTTCTCGCGTGGTGAACTGGGTCTTAATCTCGTTCATCTCCTTCCGTCCTCCCTCCGCCGCCATATTGGGGAGCAGCATTCATCCTGCCCTATGCCCAACACTAACACAGTGCACGCGCAGATCTACTTTGCTTCACTGGTCAATTCTATAAAGGCATGGAAATGGAAAGGGGACACGGATGCGTAGCTTACAAGCTAAGGTTTTTAATAACAAGCTTTCACCTTAGCTTCCCTCTTGTCCCGGTCTGCGCATCACTGCCGGCCGTGTGTGTGGCTTACAAACAAGCACAAATCAGGGTCAGTAACACCTACCCCTAACAAGTCCAGACACCGACACGGGGTGATGGTATTTTTATGTATTTAATGCTTTTATATATAGCGTGGACTGTACCCGAAGGCGTCAGAGCGCTTCACAATAGGAACAGTAATGATACATGAGAAGATTACTAGTGAACAAATTACAAAAGCAGACGTATGTTAAGTTACATAAGGCAAAAGTGACAATTGTGAGCAAACAAAATACAAGAGGTAGCAAAAGGTACATTACAGGAGGAATAGACTGGGAGCTCGGCGAGAGGGAGGGTGTAACGCCCACCACTAGAAAAGGGGCGGGGCTTACAAAATAGAAAGACGAGCAAGAAAACACCCCTGAATCCGAAAAAGACGAGGCTTGAATGGAGTGACGCCCCTCTCCTCCAATGGCTGGCCAGCATTTACGAGGCCAGCCAATGGAGAAGAGGGACGGGTTCAAGCCCCCTAACTAAGAAACATTAAATCTTCGGACCGAACTGCGCAAGCGCAGCCTACGGTCCTCGACCTAAAAATGCAAAAAAGTTAAATTTTCAGGGAAATCGCAAATTACCACCAACTTGAAGTAGGTGGTCATTTGCGATTCCTTAAGGCCAAATATGTTCAAGTGTTTCCAGAATAGTGTTTAAGGAATCTCAATTTGAAATTCATTAAATGCATTCACAAAATAGGGAATCACAAATTTTGAGATTCCTATTTTGCGATGGCCTTTTGGGATGATACATCCCAAAAGGCTTTTTCCCGCTTGCGAACGGGAAAAAGGCTTGATACGTATGGCCCAAAATCACCAAATACATACACCAAAGGAACATCTACTCAAGATTGCACATATGGAACTTTACGCAATACAATTTTAAATCTCTATATTATTTTCCTTATACATGTATACCTTTTCTATGTAGTTCTATATGTACATATTTATTACATTACTCCTACAGAGGAAAGAAAGAAAGCAAGGAAGGGAGAAAGAAAGAAAGAAAGAAAGAAAGAAAGAAAGAAAGAAAGAAAAAAAGAAAGAAAGAAAGCCTAAAAAACCTTCAATTGACTCCAATGCACTACTCCAGAGGTCTTCAAACTTTTTGATGCTGAGACCCCCTTGTCAAACTTTTTTAGGGCTAAGGACCCCCTTCTGACAAAAATTTCTAGAACCATGTACTCTTCATCATCGATCACTATCGACAACTATAAACGCCCCCAATTCCTACAGCAAATAATCTTTTCTGTGGGGAAATAATATTAACAGTGTTTAGCAAACCAAAGGTAAGTGAGCGTGGGGGTGGGTATCCAAATGGGTAGATAAAAACAAAGGGCCTAATTTATGAGGAATTGGCGTATTTATGAATATGGTGCATTCCTGTCCTTTTCCCTTGCGTTGGTGCACAAATTGCACCAACACAGGCAGGATTGTTTTTGTACAGGAAAGGGCACCTTCCTTCACAAAAACAATCCAGAGAGGCGTCTTTCTCTTTCTATGTGAGCTGCAGAATGCAAAACACATGGAAAGAGGAAACAACTAGGAGAAATAAAACCATCTCACCTTGTTACACCTCCACTGGGGAGGCATCTGTTTTTTGAGCTCCCCAGATTTACATGATTTTGCAAATATGGGGAAGCATCAAAATGCATGGGTGTAGCGTGGGAACCACACACATAGCCCATGCAACACCTCCTTGACTCAAAGTATTTCAAAGCAGTGACTTGGGCTGCTATGTCTTACTCCATATCTAAGAGCCCATGCAAAGCCATGCAGGGTGACTTTGCCCCGCTCATGGGTATGGTTGGGAGGCTTGCGCCACTGGAGGGGAAAAAGTGATGTTCTAGCAATGCGAGCCTCTCATAAATAAGCCCCAGAATATTCTGGGCCTTACTTTTGAAGGCTTGCCACACTTTTTCGCCACCATTGTGTCACTTTTTGGGACACTGTGGCGGCGTAAATAATGCGCCATGGTGCACCATATTTACAAAGGGACACATTTAATCAGATGTGTCACTTTGTAAAGGCCTGAGCTACATTATACCCATGTCAGGTATAATGTTCGTAGGGTGGGCGTTGCCCCGCAATAAAGGGTTGTAGAAGTGATGCAGTGAAATCTATGAGATTTCACTGCAACACTTCTAGGACACTACTGTGTCAATATCTTACACCTGGCTCACAGCAGGCGTGAGACTGACAGAGGCCCTTTCACATGGGGCTTGCCCCCATGTGAAAAGCCCATTGCTGGAGTTGCATCTATTTTTAGACACACCCCAGCAATGTCACTTTTGCCCCTACATATGTTAGAAATACTGTAGTATCTGTAATTTCTTCCAACATGGTGCACCGTACATTAAATGCGGCACATCCATTGTCACAAGGAGGGCACAGTGAAAACTGTTGCCTCGCTGTTTTGTCGCAGCGATGCAACAATTTACATAACTGAGGCCCTCTGTACGTTTTTGAGGTCTTTCATCATCATGTATCGAAATAAAAAACTAATGGGCAGCCTAAATAAATAATACATTGAAAAGTTGTTACTCAGTGCGAAATGCACTGTAGGAGATAATGAAACCTCTATTAGTGAATGCACTGCAGAGGTCTGCGTGTAACCGGAGAGCCACAGAATTACATCTTGGTAGGTTCAGTGGAGAATAGTGATGTGGTCACCTGCGTGGGTCTATTGACATCAGGGGGAGGTCTGTCCTTAATGAGAAACGCTACCCCTAGCCGCACCCGCTTCGCGGGCGCCGCGTCGCCTGTTTCACCAAGGAGCTGATCCCTTGAACCCCACCTGTGTTCCTGCTGCCGTTTGTTCTGCGGGGGTGTTGCTGGTTTCTGGCTGTGAGGAGAACTGTGCCGGTCCTCGCAGGGACTCAAAGATCCAGGAGTCCCTGCTCGAGGTAAGCGGAGACACCTGAGCACGTTTGCCAGCCCCTCCCACTGGACGCCTCACGAACTTAAAAGTGCCCAGTTTCAATTCCTCTGCGGTCACCTGCGTGGGTCTATTGACATCAGGGGGAGGTCTGCCCTTACTGAGAAACGCTACCCCTAGCCGCACCCGCTTCGCGGGCGCCGCGTCGCCTGTTTCACCAAGGAGCTGATCACTTGAACCCCACCTGTGTTCCTGCTGCCGTTTGTTCTGCGGGGGTGTTGCTGGTTGCTGGCTGTGAGGAGAACTGTGCCGGTCCTCGCAGGGACTCAAAGATCCAGGAGTCCCTGCTCGAGGCAAGCGGAGACACCTGAGCACGTTTGCCAGCCCCTCCCACTGGACACCTCACGAACTTAAAAGTGCCCAGTTTCAATTCCTCTGCGGTCACCTGCGTGGGTCTATTGACATCAGGGGGAGGTCTGCCCTTACTGAGAAACGCTACCCCTAGCCGCACCCGATTCGCGGGCGCCGCATCGCCTGTTTCACCAAGGAGCTGATTCCTTGAACCCCACCTGTGTTCCTGCTGCCGTTTGTTCTGCGGGGGTGTTGCTGGTTGCTGGCTGTGAGGAGAACTGTGCCGATCCTCGCAGGGACTCAAAGTTCCAGGAGTCCCTGCTCGAGGCAAGCGGAGACACCTGAGCACGTTTGCCAGCCCCTCCCACTGGACGCTTCACGCGGTATATACCCAGCGTATGATACACGCTGCGCGTGAGCGCGCGGGAGTGCGCCGGGCTAAGCCCGGGCAAAGGGCGGGCCCTCTGTGGCCCTCATAGGCCTGAGGAGACTGGACTGGCCCACGGCCCTTGTATCTTTTGGTAATATTAACAAGTGTGTCTGTGGCATTTTCTGCTAAGTCTTAAACCTCTGGTTAGCTTTGTGTTGGCAATTAGTATTGCTTGCTGTTCCCCCTGAGGATATCACTCTGTTCATTGTTAAGTCCTTGTACACTGCCTTTTGTTAGGGGTGAATCTATATCATTATAGGCAATCATGTCTAATGTTAACAACCCTACTAAAGGCCAAGGAGTCTCTACCTTAGATAACTATCTTCTAAAAGTTGTTACTAAAATTAATAATGACCGGAGAGTCTCCTTGGGGAAATCTAGTTCACCGGGAGTTTCTCTTCTGGATTCCATACTTGTAACATCTCCTGTCACTGTTGTGGATAATATGGATTTGGGTTGTAAGGATGTTTTTGCTGCAGATGTTCAGGTTCACCCTCCCCCACCAGCATCTAATCTAAGTGTTGACATAGAGGTGTGCGTAGATGACCCAGTGGACACTAAGGAGAACACCTCTAAAGGTGCGAGAGCAGTTCGAGCCTGTAGGAAAATGCCACCTAAACGTGGTGGCGGTAGACCTAGAAAGGCTTTAGATAGTGTCCCCCCCACGCAAAAAGAAAGGTAAACAGGTAGATGCAGAGTTGTTGGATCCTGTTCCTAGCTGCAATACGGACACAGTGTCCTTGGAACGGTTGGGTGTTTTAGAAGTGAAACTGTTGGCAAGAATGGCAGAAATCATCATACCTTTGGAGAAAAAAATAGATTTACTAACACTGGAGGTTGATAGATTAAGTAACCTCGTTTCAAGACAGCCAGGTCAGACTGATGAAGGGAGTGCCGTTAACAGGGCCCATGATGAGAGGCCGAGTCAGGTGGCCTCTAGTTCAGCTCCACTGTTACAGCAAGCGCCAATACTTGGTAAAGTGTTGCAACATAAAGCCAAGATTGTTCCAGCTACCCAAGGGCCAGTAGTGTATAACAAACCTAGTGATTTTACTCTAGTGGTAAATAGTGGCGCTCAAACTAGAATAGATCTTCCTCCAGAGGCAGCACCCTTTGTGTGTATTTTCTCAGGGGTCCCCGAACTTAAAGAAGGGAAGACTGAAAGTCTTCAGGAGTTAAAAAACAAAGTAGCTTTCTGGCTTACAAAAAATAGACCACTCCCCCCTGCAATTGATGGTTGTATTCTAAATGTACGTAGGGTGGGGTGGTTAGGCCATATGCCTAAAGATATTCCAGGGGACTTGGTTATTATAAACTTTAGAAATAAGTATGTAGTACCCTTTCTTAGAGGTTGGAATTCCCAGGCCAACGATGGCCCTATCGTAACATGGGTACTCTCGGATTTTTATCCAAAACCTCGCCCCTGTCCTATGGTGTGCCCTTCTTTGCCACCACGGCCAAACATTTTCCCTTCTCTGGGCCCTGTTAATACGTTTTGCATGGAGTCCCTGATCGCTGCGGGGAGATATGCACCATTGACCAATTTGGATGAAAAGGATTGGCTCTTTGTTGGGCAGGCTTTAGGTACCTCGGGGGTAGAAAGTGGTCCCGTTAATATTGTTAAAATCACAGAGGTTCCATCTGTTGCCCAACGTTCGAATTCCACCATTACAGCTATTTTACCATTGGCATATGATGATAATGGAGTTCCTCTATTACAGGATGTAGTACCCTCCCACTCTAAGGCCGAAACTCTTGTCCTGGCGGTTTCAAACGGCACCAAGTTTGGTAGTTGGAATATAGCTGGGCTTGAGTCCCGTATGTGTATCCCGGACTGGGTGAATTTTATACAACAAGGTGATGTTTGGTCATTTCAGGAAACCTGGGCACTCTCATCGGTGTTCCTTGTGGGTTATTTAAACTTCAGTAAACCTGCAACTAAAGGACGCAGAGGGCGTGCTATGGGAGGCTTGACTACCTGGGTTCGCCAGTATGAGGGCGTCAGAGTGGAGGAGGTTCCAATTGATAGCCCTGATATATTAATGGTTAGTATAAGATCTTCTAAAGGCCTTAATATTCTTTTGATTAACATATACGTTAGGGGCATCCAGGGCGGAAGGGTCTCTCCAACCCTCCGCCTCCTGGATGACTTCTTATCAGGAGCATCTGTAGACGGGTACACGGTTGTGATGGGGGACTTTAACACCTGTTTTGAACCCCTGAGTTTAGATGATGGCTCACTCACTGAGGTTGAAGATATGACCTGGGGGATTCCCCAGCTTGAGTTATCCCCGATTGGGAAATGGACACAATCCGCAACATTTATTAAAGGGTTGTGTCTGGACCAGGGACTGCGAGCATTAAATGGCAGAGTGCGATCAGATAGGACGGGTAGGCATACCTTCAGCAACGGCAGACACAGTAGCCGTATTGACTATATTCTAGTCGATGTGAAGCTGTGGGCTGCAGTTGTGGATATGGTGGTCATGACCCGCCCGGAAAGTGATCATGATCCGCTGGTGGTGGAACTAAGGGACCACAGTTTCCTTGGGTCTGAGAGCTGTAGGTCTAACGCTGTTCAGGATGAAGTCGTACTCAGTAACGATATGAGAAGGGTATGGTGGCCAAAAATTTCTGCTAATGTAGAGGCACGTAAGGAGATTAGATCCCTGGTGTCTAACTCTCTGGAAGAAATATCTAGTTGTGGGTCACAGGATGATATTATTGCTATAATCACTAATATTCACACACGTCTATTTTTGGAGTTGAAAAAGCTGTTTGTGAAGTCTATCTCCAAGCAGGATAGGAGGGGGGAACCTAAAGTTATAACCTGGTATGATGAGGAGTGTCGTCGGACTCATGGGGATTTGTTTAAAGCAATAAAGCAAAAAAACCATAGCCAAATTAGGACTTGTAGGAAGGCATATAAAGATGCTAAGCACAAAGCCAAGATTAATTGGGATGAGGAACGGTGGTTATCACTAACCGAAGCATGCAGCTTTCGAAATATGCAACAGTTCTGGCATCTTTTAAAATGGGGTAAAACCCAGGAAGATCGCCCAAGCCCTGCTTCGGTTGGCCAACATCAGTGGGTATGTTATTTTGAGGAGCAATTTAGGAACTATAGTAGTGCCCAGGTTGACATTCCCTGTCTTGCCCTGGTTGATCCCCTTAAGTTTACGAGTAGTGAAGTAAAACATATTTTGCAGTCTATTCCGAGGGGTAAGGCACCAGGCCCGGATTGTATACCTGCTGATTTATTTCAGCAGGATCAGGATCTCTGGGTCCCCTATATAGTCCATTTGGCTAATGCTCTGGCCTCTGGAGCTAAGGTTCCCGAGTCCTGGTTTGGGGCAGAAATTCTGCCAATCTACAAGAAAGGCGATCGGTCGGTTCCTTCCAACTACCGTCCGATCAGCCTCATAGATGCGGTGCAAAAAATCTCATCCCGCCTTGTTCTTGGCAGGATTCAGGACTGGATCAGTGAGTTCGACATTCTTACACCACTCCAGGCTGGTTTTCGGTCCCATGTGAGTACTTTAGACCAGGCTTTTCGGTTCATTCTTCTTTATTGGAAGACTGTTATCCTAGGTAAAGGTATACTCTATGCAGCCTTTGTGGACTTAAGGTCCGCGTTTGACCTTGTCCCAAGGGCAAAGTTGTGGGATTGTTTAGTGAAGCTGGGTATGCCAGCTCCCCTTGTACGTCTCTTGGTGAATTTACATGCACAAACTTTTGCCCAAGTACGCTGGGGAAAACCAGGGGAGGTAACGGATAGATTTCCAGTCGCTAAAGGTGTAAGGCAAGGGTGTGTCTTAGCTCCTACCCTGTTTTCTTTATATATAAATGGGGTTACTAATTATTTTGCTAATCACCCCACTGATGCCCCGTCCCTGGCTGGAATGAAAATCCCTTTGCTCATGTTCGCTGACGACACTCTTTTAATCTCCAAGACCAGACAGGGTCTTCAACAGGCCCTGACAAGGTTTGAATTGTTCTGCTGCGAGCATGAGCTTGAGGTGAATGTGTCCAAAACAAAATTCATGGTACTAAGAGGACCCACTCCGATCAAAGCTAGGATTACTATGGGGGGCACAACCCTGGAACAGACTAAATTGTTTACCTACCTTGGAGTTACGTTTAGCGAGACCCTTAGTTGGTCTCAACAGGTTGACTTATTGGCATTAAAGCATGCGCAGATAGGAGGAGCCCTTCTTAAAGAACACAAAAGCTCCTATACCCGGCCTTTGTCCCCATTAATGAAGATTTATGGAACGAAAGTTATACCCTCTGTCTTATATGGGGCGGAGCTCTGGGGCTACAGCAATCTCGATCCTCTGAAAGTTGCCCAAAACATATTCCTTAGGGTGGCCATTGGTCTCCCGCAGTCAACACCGCGGATCCCACTCTTGTACGATCTTGGGTGTCAACCAGTGGAGGACCTAGCCAGATTGCGACCGTTAGCGTTCTGGCGCCGCCTTTGGACAATGCCCAAACTTTTGCTTTATGCAAGAGCATGCATTGAGGTCAGGGATCTTCCTGGCTCCTCTAACATAGGTTGGTTCAAAGATTTAAGAACTACATTGTGTGCCATGGGGCTAGGAGAACTATGGTTAAACCCCGATACTGCAACTTTCCCCCCCAAAAAGGAGTTGAAGTTACGATATTGGGATTGGGTTGTAGGAAAAAGACATTCAGGATTGACCGTTAGTAACCTTATTGGTACTTTTGTTGTTATGAAGGATGTCTCCTGTCTTGAAAAGTACTGGGATGTTATAACCAAGCCCCTGGACCGTAAATTATTTCACCAATACAGATGCGGTTCATTGCCATTAAGGGAGTTCACTAAAGCGTGGGGTAAGGGTGGGTCTGGGTACTGTCCTATGTGCTCAGGGCAGGGTGAAAGTGTAAATCATTTTCTTTTTGTTTGCCCGCTGTATGTTGCCCCAAGACTAAAGTGGTTAAGTCCAGTTTGTAGAAGCTTGGGAACTCGCTCAGCAGCAACAGCCAGTAGGATATTAAAGACAGATCTGTCGCCCGTGATTGTAATTGGAGTAGCAAAATACTTAGGCTGGGCTTGGATCTTAAGAGCAAGGTTTATCAACTCGACTTAGGCCCTAGCCTAAAAATCATAGGCCTTTTATTGACAGTGTGCAAATGTGTAATTAGTTAGTGTGCCCAAATTTACTATGGTTATTTAACTAAGGATCTATTGTAAATTTTTAAAATAACTTTCAAACGAAGTTCTGTATAAATGATTTAATATGGTCTTAGATTGTTTTTAATACTATTTTAAATTATTTTGATAAATAATACATGTATTTTAGCCATTGTAAATTGTGATGCATGTCTTTTATGATGTAATAATCGAATAAAGACTTCCTTGAATTGAATTGATGTGTATTTTTAGTGCTACGAGTTCATCAGCCTGTGACAGAAAGCACTGTGAATTGGTAAGTCATTATTTTATACTTACATTACACACAGTGTAAGATATAATGCTGCAAAAGGTATGATAAAATGGTGCTCCCAAAATGTAGATTTTAGTAATACCAGAGTGTATGTAATGCAAACTTTTCTCCCCCCATAGCTGTCCCTTCAACACCTCTTTAGGGGTACTAAGGGCTATGTAAATGCAGTTCAAATAATTAGAAGCAAACACTTCCCAGCCCAGTTGTTAACGCTTTGCACTTCCACTCATAAAAACACATTGTTTACCACCACAAAGCTTGGAGGGATTTAATTAATTAAAGCCAGAACTGCTCCCAAGCATCCCTTACACTTTTACATTTGCATTTCATCCAGAGAAGCAGCTGATAACAATCTAAATTAGCCATCTTAGGAGGGCTGTCTTTTTTCAAAAGGAAAGTACACATTTTGATTTGCAGGGAGAAGTGAATCTGGGGAATGCGCGTCCCCCTTGCCAGGGCTCCAAGGCCCCCCCTGGGGGTCGCGCCCCACAGATTGAAGACCTCTGCACTACTCTATGTCTCATCCTATCCTCTCTCAATATATACTCTACTTCCACTCTCTGACTCATCCCACATTTCATTCTACTACTATGATCCCCTAAGATCCTTTCTTGATTCTTCCCTCCTCTATCCCTCCTTGACTCACCCAAAACTCATTTTTCTACTATGATCTCCTGAATAACACTATCT
This sequence comes from Lissotriton helveticus, assembly GCF_964261635.1. Classification (NCBI taxonomy): domain Eukaryota; kingdom Metazoa; phylum Chordata; class Amphibia; order Caudata; family Salamandridae; genus Lissotriton; species Lissotriton helveticus. Next base: position 769,862,166 of record NC_136067.1, on the reverse strand, counting down.
AGACCCTTCCCTCGTCTATCCTTCCTTTAGCCTATTCAATCAAACAGACTTATATGTTTATCGCTCAAATTAACAACTTATATTTCCCTATACAAATCCACCACTAATCCTTTGGGTTCTAGAGTAGCATGCTACTTACTGAAAAGCACTTCAATGCCTTGGCAAGGGTAGTAAGCACTATTTAAATACAGTTACAATTACAATGTATAAATGATAAAAAATAAGAGTGGTAAACATTTACTATCTAACAAAGTAACTTAAAGTCTTTGTCTAATACATTAAGAAGAAAATTGGCTTCTTTTTTAGAGGAAATGATAATTATCGTACATCATTTTAATGTTCTTTTGGACTGCTTGTTAGATAGAATTCCCCAAGGACAAGTCAGAGATCAGAAGAATATGCCAGAAGTGAAGATATTGATGGCAGAAGGCCATCTGATTGATGCCTGTAGATTAGACAAAACAAAAGAAAGACTATACATATTATTCCATGGCACACAGCTGCTCCTCTTGTGTAGACCAAATTTTGTGGAACAGAAATATTTTAGAAGTGGCAGACATAAGACAGAAGTAAACATGTAGCAGATATGGTGCAATAGTACACATGGAAGCTCTATGAATCATAATGGGAAATTAAACATGAACACAAAAAAACTGAGAAAGAAATAAGTTACACATTGAGAATGACACACAAGTGAAAAAAGTTTACCATTGCTTGGAAAACCTTAAAAGCTTCATAAAATCTTATCTAAGTACGACTGTCATAGCTTATGCCTCGAGGAAGTAAACCATAATAAAGACAGAATTGGAAAAGTTGCACAACGATTTGCCATCATTAGAAAAATATTTCAATTAAAGACTCCCAGATGGCACTGTGAGAAAGAAACTGACACAAGTAAAATTTGAAAAAGAAAAATACTCCAGCAAGAATGTAGCATTTGCTTGGAAGACTGTTTGCTCATAAGATGAATAAATTAGCTAACTCCAAAATAGCCTCAATGAAAGGATCCAACTCATAATTAGAAATAAAGACGCTGGTGGTAAATTGATTTTTCCCCAATTATTTGCATAACACCAATGTATGCAATGATCAATATATTCGTGCTTTCATTAAAAACAGACTCAACAGGATGTAACTGGATTGAGAATAAGAAGGGAACGTGAATGTTATAGAATAGTCAATCATGTGGTTGTGAAATGGATAAGAATTATGCCGAGATAAACAGGAAGTCAACATCAAAAATGCACGAGGAGCAGGAAATGACATGATGTAAGTGCCACGTACCCATGCTAAGTGCCACGTACCCATGTATTGATTTCAGTTAGACAAAGTGGATAATTATATTGACGGACTTGTTGCACTTCCTTGAAAAAGGAATGTAAAGAGGTTCGAAACACGATGTGGGATGGTTAGCTAAATACATACAACATCGAGTTAGAATATCACAATTTGGGTTTTAGAACATGTTGAAAAATCATTGGAATGTCATGCAAATATGTACAAAGCTGTAGCGTCCTGCTACAATAAACACAGACGCTGTGGTGTGTTCTTACTGGAGCTTTATTCATGCACAACTTCTCTTGTCCCTGTCCCTACTCTGACTGCCCTTTCCTATTCTGTCCCCTCCTCTTCCCCTCTGCCCACCTAGCTCCGCCCACCCCAACTACTGAACTGCTAACTTCATTACATCTCCCCCTTTCTTAATGAAACAACAAATGAAAGAAATAGAGATTAGTCCATCTCTGCAATCAGTCTCTTAGGAGGCTGCACGTAACGGCGGGGTCTCGCCGGTGCGGACACGACAACTGCAGGCGAGAGTTCTTCTGCACGTGAAGGTTCAGTGTCAGGTGTGACAGTCCCAGGGTCGCCCCTGCTTTCAGGTGTGGGGACTATAGGTGCATTTTCAGCGATCTCAGAAGAGCACTTCTTGAAATGAGAGGCGTTGCGAGTGACTCTTCGTGTCTGTGATCCGGCCGTCACCATGGTGCCCTTTTGCCGGGTGATTGTTAGGGGCTCATCTTTGAAACGACAATCAGTCTTGTGGCGTTGTTCTTGCTTGACAACAACTCTGTCGCCTTCCTCCAGGGAGGGGGACCGGGCCCTTCGCCTGCGGTCCGCATACTCTTTCATTTTATCCTTGCTGTGTCGATCGGTTATGGCCATGTCTCTGTGTTGTTGGTCGGACGGAGGTTTTCCCAAGGCTCCGTCCCATGTGGGGATTCGATTCCTCATTGTCCTCCCCAGCATGAGGGTCGCGGGGCATTGGCCTGTTGTGGAATGGGGAGTGGTTCTATAGGCACTAAGGACCTCATTTAGTGCCGACTGAAGATCTTTCTTTTCGGCCGTGGCTTGCTGGAATGTTCTCTTAATGGTGGACATGAATCTTTCCACGGTGCCGTTGGCCTGAGGTCAGAGTGGCGTGACTTTGCGATGTTGAAAGTCCATGTGTTTCGCAAAGTCGCTGAACTCATGGCTGTTGAATGGGGGCCCGTTGTCTGTCTTGATGATCCGGGGGACACCCCAAGTTGCGAAGACTTCTTCGAGCACTTTGAGGGTGCAGGCGGCACTGGTGGATGATATGAACTGGGCCACTGGGAATCTGGAGTATCCGTCCAGGATGACGACCACATATTTCCCAGAATGCAGGGGGCCATAAAAGTCCATGGCGACTTCTTGCCATACTCCATTAGGCAATGGAGTCATCTGTAGGGGTGCAGGTGGATTGCTGCGGCTGGTCAGTTGACATGGGTGGCAGTCTTTCAGTGTGTCCTCAACCATCTGGTCGAGGGCTGAGAACCAGACACGTTCTCTCAGCGCTCTCTTGGTGGAGACGACTCCTCGATGGCCTTCGTGGGCCAAATCAATTACTCCTTGTCTCAGGGTCGTTGGTATGACTAGTCTGTGATCTCTAAGGAGGAGGTCGTCACTGGTTACAGATAGTTCGTCGGAGACATGCCGGAAGGCTCGTAGTTCTTTCCTGACAGCAGGACTTTCCTTTTCCTCCTGCGGGTGATATCTCCACCTGTTGGTTCGGGTGCGCTCAATCACCGTTTGTAAGGTGCTGTCTTGGCTGGTCGCTTCCCGAATGGCGTGCATGGGGATGGCTGGTGGACGAGCATGGTTGGTCACAAAATGAATGTATTCTTCCGCAATGGAAGGCACAGTCTCTGATGAGTCTCGGGGGTGGCGAGACATATAATCGGCCGGATTCTCATCCTTCCCCGGTTTGTGAATAATTGAGAATGTGTACTCTTGCAGCCGCAAGCCCCATCTCTCAATCCTGGGAGGCATTTTGCACTTGGGATTGCCATAAATCGTGACGAGCGCTTGATGGTCAGTTATGAGCGTGAAATGTTTCCCATAAATGAAAATGTGGAAATGTTCGCACGCCCACACGACGGCTAGGCTCTCCTTTTCCGGTTGGGAGTACCGTTTCTCGGGGTCTGTTAAGCTCCTGCTGGCATAGGCAATGATTCTTCTCTGATCCGACTCATGGTCGTACTGTGCCAGGATGGCCCCTAAGCCCACCGGGCTTGCGTCCACGGTGATCTCTGTCTTTCTCCTCGGATTGAAGTAGGAGAGGCATTTGGCTGATTCCACAGCGTGTTTGATGTCCTTGAAGGCACGCTCGCACTCCGGAGTCCACACAAATTGTGCACCAGCTTTCGTGAGGAGCCTCAGAGGGTGACTCACAGTGGCGTAGTCACGAATGTAGCGGGCGCAGTAGCTGGCCATTCCAAGAAATGAACGCAAGTCGTTGACGTCTGTCGGACTCTTGGTGTTGTTGAGTGTGGCGATTTTGTCTGGGTCCGGTTTCATGCCACTCGCAGAGAAGATGTGTCCGAAAAACTTCAGGGTCGACTGATGAAACTCACACTTCTCTCGGTTGAGAGTCAACCCAGCCTCCATCAGAGCGAGGCAGACACGATCAAGGGCGGTGTCATGCTCCTGCGTGTCTGAGCCGTAGACCAGGATGTCGTCGCTGTAGTTAAGCGCGTTGGGGATGTGGTGGATGACAAGACGTATGGCCTCCTGGAAGATCTCGGCGGCCGAAGAGACGCCAAAGCTGAGGCGTTTGTAGCGGAAGAGACCAAGGTGAGTGGCAAAGGTCGTGATGGGGCGGGAGCTGTCATCAAGCTCGAGCTGATGGTAGCCCTTGTTCAGGTCCAGTTTTGAGAACACGGTCGCCCCGTTAAGGGCCGTGATCATGTCGCTCAGGAGCGGGCCTGGGTGCCGCTCCCGCTCAATTGCTTGGTTTGGCAGGCGCATGTCCACGCAGAGACGGACTTTGTTCTGCGAGCCTTTCTTGGGGACAATAACCACCGGGGACACCCATGGGGTGGGGCCCGCCGTGCGCTCAATGATATCAGCGTCCAAGAGGTCCTGCAGTTCACGCTCGACAGCGGATTGCAAGTGGAATGGCACTCTTCTCGGGTGTTGGGCCACTGGTTTGATGTTTTCGTTAATATGCAGGTGGATCTGACGGCCTTTCAGCTTCCCCAGACCTCGGAAGAGGGAAGGGAACTTTCCAGCGCAGTCCGAGATGTCATGGACGTTGAAAAGGATGTGTACCAGTTGAAGACGTTCCGCCGTGGGGAGGCTCAACAGACAGTCAGCTTCAGGACCCTTGATCACGTGGATAACTGCTGGGATGGAGAGGTCGCCGTGTGTTAGGGTGGTGTCAAATTTGCCCAAACATTGGAGAGGTTTCTTTGCCATCCAGGTGTAGACGCGGACAGGTGCGAAGTGCAGACGTGGCTTGGGGTCCATACGGTCGTGTTCAGCAACAGATATGTAGTTAAGTGATGCTCCGCTGTCCATCATGAACTTAGCTGCATGATTACCCACTTTGATGTTGAGGCGTGGATAACGTTTGAACTGATCGTGGTCAGCAAAGTTGACATATTCGGTGGTGTAGGATGAGTGCCTGGAGGAGGACGATCTTGAGTCTTTTGAGGGGGAACGACGGTCCCAGCGGGAGCGCCGCGAGTCACGACTCGAATGCGAGGATGTGGGAGATCCAGAAGGCTCTTCCTGGACAGCTCTGATGTGGTGACGTTTGGCCTCCGAACGTGAGGGCCGCTGTGATCCTTCCCGTCTGCCGCCATCATTGCGTTTTTCTTTGTGGTAATCCCCACACATGGCCTCAAAGTGGTTGGACCGTCCACATTTCCGGCACCGTTGGCCCATGGCAGGGCAGGAGTCAATGTGAGGATAGTCGTATCCGCACCTGAAGCATCGTCTCGTGCGTTCAGGCCGGCGGTCTCTCCTATCGGATTCCTTTCTCCTGTAGTCCGGGCGTCGCCTGGGTGAGTATTTGGAGCGCCTCGATCGGTCTCGCGGGTGGCGCCGTCCACTGTCGCGCCGATCCTGCCGTCCCTGCCGTCTCTCAGTGATGCGGTTGGCGTGCTCACGGCTGGTGCTGGGCCCTGTTTCAATTTCCGCTGCATTTTCCTCGGCCTGGTCGTACAGTCGGGAGTTCTCTTCGATTTCCGCAAGTTCTTGAGGTTTTCGCAGCAGTCGCCGTCTCAGGGACTCCGAATGGCACCCCGTGATTATTTGAGATTTGATGGCTGCATCCGGCGAGAAGTTGGTAAAATCACAGTGTAGGGACTGCCTCCGCAGCCGATGTATGAAGGAGCTCAGTGGTTCTTCCTTACCCTGGCGCTGCTGGTGGAATTTATGCCTCTCATAGTCGACGTTTCTTTTGTGCAGAAAACGATTGTTCAGAACAGTTCTTACTTTGTCATATGTATCACCATCTGTGGCGGGAATCTCTCGTACGATCTTGCTTATTTCACGCCCCCCAATTTTGGACCCTTCGATGTAGTCCTCAAAGTCCTCGAGCCATTCTTGCCATTTTAGTCCCATGCTGCTTCCTGTCGTAACTGACAACGGCTCTGGGGCGCGCAGGTGGGTACCTCCCGTGACATCCTTCTGCGCGGGAGGGTTAGACATCGTGGCACTGAGCTCGGACGCTTGCGTCTGCCTCTTGCGTCAGCAACTGACGTGCGTTTCCAAGTTTCGTCACTTGTGGCTAGCAATGCTTGTTTGCCTCTTGCAACTGTCAATGCTTGTTTTCTCTCTCTTCTTCCTTTTGCTGCTTCCAATGCTTGTTTTCCTGTATTATATGTATATTTCCTGATGCCTGACTTCAAAATGGCCGCCTCTATTCTGCACAGGGAGGTCGTCCCAGAAGGCGCCTGACTTAAAGATGGCCGCCACTAGGGAAGTCTCGTGTCTCACAGAGTTTCATTCAGGCTCTCATTCTCCACTTGGCACTCACCGGCAGCCAGCCTCTTCATGCAGCTCGCCCTCTGCACCTCTTCAGACGCTCCTCGGGCACCAGAGCGATCGGACGCGATCCAGGCGAGCTCCCTGCTTACCGCGCGTCAGGTAAGCGATGTCTCACGCATCGGGGGTGAGCTTTTCCTCCGTTTTGGCGCGAACAGCGCTCGGTTAGCACCGCTTGGCAGGCGGTCTCCGTGGGGCGCCGTCCTCCACGCGAGGGCACTTTCTTTCCTCTGTTGGGGTCTGGCAGGGTCAGGGTAGGCTCCTGGCTTCTGTTCTTGCAGCGCTGGCTGGACACCGCGCTTTCTTGCACAAGTCGCGTTTTGGCGCGACGGGGTCACTTCTGCCTCGGGCGTTGCGACGCCTGGTGCCTTGGCTCCCTCTCGAGTCCCTCCCAACTATTGGGGGGGGGACAGGGTCACCTGCCGCTGGTCACACTTGACTGGTCACAGCTTCGTCTTTCTGGTCAGCGTTGCCGGCTCCTCGAAGTACGCTGGGGACAGGGCTCTCTTGTGAGGGTCTGTGGGGTTCATGCAGATCCCACCCTCGTCGCCAGCTGTAGCGTCCTGCTACAATAAACACAGACGCTGTGGTGTGTTCTTACTGGAGCTTTATTCATGCACAACTTCTCTTGTCCCTGTCCCTACTCTGACTGCCCTTTCCTATTCTGTCCCCTCCTCTTCCCCTCTGCCCACCTAGCTCCGCCCACCCCAACTACTGAACTGCTAACTTCATTACAAAAGTGAGGTTATTAATTTAGGGAATGATGAGTATCAGATTTAAATTAATAAATGAAATAAGAATGAGTAAATATTTTGGAACATATTTTAGTAGATTTAAATCTAAAAGAGAGTAAAAGCAGTGCAGGAGGGCACTAAGCGGCTAGCTAGGTGCATTAAACATTCCTAGAGGAATTACTCACACCTGCTTTAGATGATACTGATCACAACATGTTGGAAGCTAATATTATCGATGTGGAAGGTAAAGGAGCTTCCAGCACGATATGGTTTGGCTGCCCTTTGGAGCTGTGATGCATTTTCAAGGACATGTTTATAAAAACTTTTTTATTAAATACTTCATTCCTATGTAAAGTTTACAATTTGAACAAAAGCAGAGGAATATTAAATATTTAAATGAAAAGCACATTTACATTAATTCCTACCAGAAATCCGTGCGAGTAGACGGATTATAGGCCAGACTGCTAGAAACCTGATGCTTAGAATTAGATTAAATGATTTCGTTTGGTTGTTGGTAATCTGACAGTAAAGGTTGCCCTACATTACAGAGAAGATGAAGATGTTTACTCAGAGTGTGGAAAGAACTCAAGAACTTCAAGTGTGGGTTTGGCCACTGAGAAAACCCAAAGTACCAAATCCAACTGTGACACATTGGCTGGGGTGCGCAATGTGGAGTCTCTATCTATTGGACCAGTCAGGGTGCTTTAAGATCTCCCTCTGTGTTTATGCATGGGAGGGCACTGGGTGACCCCATTTCCCTGCACATAGTTCACTTTTTTTCTTGACGTTAGCCTTTTCTGTCACTTTGTTTTTCTGCCCCTTTCCACCACCTGCTTTATTTTTGCAGATGTACATCATCCACGATCCTCTTTTTTTTAAGGTCGCAGTGAAATGGATGTAGCAAGCGCTTGAAAACAATCAACATTTCGAATGAATTGTTGTACATTTCTGCATACATTTTTAAGATTTCTATAATCTTCCAGACCTGGAATATTATTCCAGCTTTTTGATGTTTCTATTGGTTTTTTTCCGTTACTGGCTATTCAAATGTGGATTTTATCATAAAATCATTATTGATATTTTGGATTCCGATACCTTGTATTCTCGTGATTGATTTTCCTAATAACTCACATACACACAAATTATGATTGTACTCAGGACCTTGACGTACAAGGGTGCAGGAAACTCAAATACATCATTGCTAACTTAATGTGGTCCCATTTAAGAAGAAGCAGCACTATCATTCTTTGGGCATTCCATAACTCTGGGGAATTAGCACTCCTAATCTCGAACACATCACAGACTTTGCAGATCTTATCTGTGCTTATTCCAGTGTGATCTGTGCATTGCAGTTTCCTAATACAGCTCAAATTAGAAGCGTTGTGAGGAATGTTCTTGGTGCGGAAGAGTGGATGAGCATGGTTATAAACTTTCTCCATAAAGTAAATTATCTCTGGTCTCTGCTCTAAATAGTGATCCTCACCAGAAAAGAAAATTGCTTTCAATTTACTATGAAAGGTGGAGTTGAAAAATGAGTCTGGAATAAGCAAGAAAGGCCATTTGTAACTTGGAATTGTGATCTGAAAAGTTCCTATCCTCTTATGGGAGTGTTAGTTTTGCAGTTTTAAGTTGAGCCAGGGCAGAGCATGTGCTGCTCTGTGAGGAATGCTGTATTCAAGTATGGAGTTGAAGCTCCGCCCATATTTCTCATTGGCTTGTGTCATTGTCATTTGTAAATACTGGTTTCAGATAGGCTTGTTAGGGCCTCCTTAGTACCGCCTTGTCTTCATTTGTAACCTCCCATGAGGACTGGTCCTTTTACTTCTGTTGTTACAAGGTATCTCTTATTTAGTCTGTAAGCACTATTTTCTTTAATGAGATTCTCCTACTGCAGGCATGACATGCTTTCCGCCAACATTCAGCACGCCATGCAGGCTTTCACTTTCCAAGCAGCCCGGGACAATGGCGGCGGCTTCTTTGAAATGGAATAGGTCTCGCATTTACAAGAGCTTCAGCTATTGGCATTGTAAATGACAATGCCTTTTATTTATGTGTTAATTATCAAAACAGATAAATAAAAGGCATTGTCATTTACAATGCCAATACCTTAAACAAATGTGAGACCTATTTCATTGCAAATGCTTGTTTCTTCTGCCGACCAGCAATCCCAGAAAGGGCACAGGCTGTACGATTTATTTATAGGGATTATTAGGGGCTTCATTTCATTGAGAACACACTATGGGGCAGGGCACAGAATATGAAATGTGAATCTGTCAGAAACTAACAGGAAATAAGCTATCATCACACTTTTGGTGCTGATATGGTCACTTTTCTGTAAGCTATTCGCTACTCTCTGAACTAGATAAAGTATTTAAAGGTTTGTTTTGGATGACCTCACTCCGAGCCCGTAAAGGCATTACAATAGTGCAGTTGGGCATTAAATATGTGACCCCTGCCACAATAGGCTGGTGAAGACTATGTGTACTGTCATATATGTTATAATGTCTGTTTTTTAGCCTTTCCCGCTTTTATTATATGTTATTGTCGACTATTTGGTGTTTATATAGTTTCCTCCGTTTTTTGGGTATTATTTATTGTACATAGAAATTGTATAAAATGTATATAGACTTTCTCTGTTGTATTATGAAATGATGAAGGCACAAATACTTTACAATGCAGGAAACTGATGAGAGTATTTGTTTTTTATTGTTCTTTCAGCCCTGAAGAAACTCCTTGGTAAGGAGTGAAACGCGTTGGCTGAACTCGTGATATTTCGTATTGATAAATTGTATTTTTATGGACAAAAACAAATAAAGGACATTTTCATACTTATTATACTTTGGACTTCTATTTTTGGTGCGCCACCAACAACGCAAAAAACTATTTGATTGATCTGGAGAACACAGCGACGCCATACAGCAGCTGGTGTCGGGGTTTGGCAGCACAGAAAAAAAGATAATTGGAAAAATTGATGATTTTTTTGGAACTGAAGCTTAGGTGCGGCGATTTTAGGTCCGCTGCTGTTCTTTCATAAACATTTATTTGTTATCTGGACCAGCAAGCACTAACAGTCATCCAAAAATAAAAAAGGAACTACTATGGCCAATTTTGACGATAAACGTGAGGAAATGGCGCAGGATCTATTCGGGAAAGACTCTTGTACAAATGCCAACAAACCTAATACACCGAAAACTGGAGGTCTAAAGGCATTATTTCAAAAATTGGAAAGATTAAGAAGACAGGAACTTTCACGATGGTGGGACGGTGTAACCTTACAACAATATATCCATCAGAAAAAAGCACCACGTGGACTACGCATCTTAATCTTCCCAACATTCGAGGATTTGAGTGAAGAACTGTTAAAGGACTGGGAAACTAATTTGGAGGGTGCGTCATGTGTTATGATGCAAATATTAATCAAACACGCTGAAGAGAAGGGGGCCAAATTATTGGTTGAGATAGAAAGTGTAGTTAAGGAAATTGAGGCGTGTGGGAACCCTGACTTGGCTGAGAAAAACTATGAGATTTTGAAAAAGGTAATTGATAACCACCAGAATTATTTAAAGGACAAAAAACTAAGGAAAATAAAACGAGATGATAGGGACTACCGCGATGGCCGTATATACACATTCGCGAAGAAGTTTGATAATGTAACCATAGATGATCCTAGTAAAAAACGCATGAGGGAGGACAGTGAAGATCTCAGATCAGTGGATAGTACCTCTCTTTCTTCATTAGATAGTGTATCCTCTGCAACTGCCCCAGGTGGACTCCCTTTAGAAGTAGGTCCCTCAACCTTCCAGAAGGAAATGGAAAGATTAAGAGTAATCGGGAATCAGGCCAGAAAAGCACAAAACCAAAAAAGACAAGGAGGGGTGGTAGGAGGCACCAAAGGTCCAACAAGAGAAGAGGGGGAGGACCAGTTGAGGAGATCAGAGAGGGGGAAGAACAAACTCAAAGAGCAAGCGAAGCAATAAACGGCAGCGAAGGGAATGAAGACACAGAAGGCAACAACCAGTCAGAATTGAGAATAGTTAACCTTTCTGATAGGTGTTTGGATCTAGATGAAAAAACTTTATTATGCAAGGGGTTGGGGTTTTGTCCTACACAGGATGGTGACTTTTCTGATGTACATGTAGACCTGTTTAAATTCACACGACAGTTGAAATTAAAAGAATTTTTTTGCAACAAACCCATGTGCAACTCAATATCTGAGAACCAGGGGTTGGAAGTAGAATCTGTGGGTATGTCGATTGCCGAGATAAAAGGGTTGCAATGCCTAACATCACTGAATGAGGATATGGAGGTGGGCATAGACACCATCCGTTCTGAATGTAAGATCTCTGAAAACTTGTCTGTTGATAGTGGACTACATCTCAAATCCAAGTTTCTCCCCGGTACATACCATCAAAACATCGACTTATTCAATGAACGTGTTACCTCTGGCCTACATAAACTAGAAAGGGAAAGTAGGGCACAACGATATAAGGATTCCAACCTCACCAAAGGGGAGAGAGATGCATTAAAAAGACTACGGGAAGACACTAACATAGTAATCAAGGAGGCCGATAAAGGGGGGAATATCGTGATTATGAACAGAAGGGATTACATTCTTGAGATAGAGAGACAGCTGGGGGACACGGAATGTTACGAGCGGGTGCCATTCAATCCGACGGGGCAACTTACTATCGAAATCAATTCCAAACTACTGGATTGGAAAGATATGGGGCTCCTCAGTGACCAAGAATACCATTACCTATTAGTATCCAACCCAAGATCCCCCTGCATCTATACCCTCCCTAAAGTACATAAAGGGGGTCCTTTTCCACCCGGACGCCCCATTATCTCAGGCATCGGCTCACCCACTGAGAAAATATCCGAATACATAGATCTCAAACTCAATAAACATGTCCTAAATCTACCCTCTTTTGTTCAAGATAGCAAAGATATTCTGAACAAATTGCAAGATTTCGAATGGTCAAATGATCTTTTCTTTGTAACTCTAGATGTTACAAGCCTGTATACGTGCATACAGCACGACACTGGCCTACGAGCTAGCGAATTCTATTTAGACAAGGAAGGGGCGGACCTGCTCCACAAGAACCAAATGGTTTTGGAAATGATGGAATTAGTATTGACAAAAAACTATTTCCTGTTTGAGGGCACGTGGTACCACCAAAAGAGGGGTACTGCGATGGGGACCAAATTTGCCCCATCGTATGCCTGCCTCTTCATGGGGCAATTTGAAAGAGAACATGCTTGGAATCAGAGTGCCTCCCCCTGGACAAATAACATCGTATTCTGGGGGAGGTACATCGACGACATCATCTGTCTCTGGTCAGGATCAGAACCTGATCTCCTGAACTACTTCGGTTACCTGAATAAGAATCACATGAATGTGAAACTTACGATGGAATACAGTAGAGAGAGCATACATTTTCTTGACTTAAAGTTCTATATCAAGAACAATAAAATTGAAAGTACTCTCTACCGCAAGGAAACCGCCTGCAATGCGGTATTGCACGCAAGCAGTGCACATGCTAGTTCCACAATAAAGAACATACCATTTGGAGAAATGGTACGCATAAAACGCAACTGTACGGAAGAAGTATTTTTCGATACCAATCTGGAAACACTCAAAAGTCGTTTTGAAGCGAGGGGATACAGTGAAGAGGTGATCCATAGAGCTGAGAGCAGGACGCGTAAGATCCCTAGAAGTGAGACCCTTAAGACGAAGCCATACAAAAATTTGAAAACCAATGCAGATGTAAGATTTGTGACGAAATATACTAGACACAACAGCAATATATTCAAAATCTTGAAAAACAACTGGTACCTCCTAAAAGAAGTCCCAGGACTACAGACACATGTGAGAAATAATCCATCAGTAACATACCGTAGAGGTAGAACACTACGCAATCAGCTATGCCACAGCTACTTAGAACCAAAAAGTGACACTAGTGCAAACTGGCTACCACAGAAACCGAATGGCTTCTTCACATGCAGAGACTGCAATATTTGTGAATATGGTAGGGACAAAACAAAGCAATTTGCATTCAATGGCTCACAAATGTTCGATATTCTATCCTTCGTCAACTGCGCAACCACCTTCGTGGTGTATGTACTGGGCTGTACCTGCGGACTAATATACGTGGGCAGCTCGAAACGCAGTTTGCGAATAAGAATCCAAGAACATAGGCGAGCAATTCTAAATAAGGATGTCAGATATGCCCATACTAAACACTTCTGGGAGAAACATGGTGGCAAACCCGATTTCTGGTTCCATGGGTTGGAACATGTACACACACTCACTAGAGGAGGGAATCGGGAAGCACTCCTTAGACAGCGGGAGGCAAGATGGATATGCAAATTGCAATGTATAAAGTACGGTATGAACTTGGACAATGAGATGTACCATTTTCTGTAAGTTTGTGATAAGAGAGTTTACTCCTTTCTGTAGAAAAAGCCTTCTTATATACACACTTCTTTTTAATTTTTTCTTTTTCTTTATTCAGGTAATACTGTAAATAATTCGCTGGTATCAGATTCAGATACACTTCAAAATTTTGGGTTATTGCTCTCCCTCTCCTTACACCTTTCAGGAATGAGCACACATATGGAATATATTATAGGCATTGGTTGATGTGACTACCTCGATCTATATACAATCAAAAATCTATGGTGAGCACATGTAAATCGTCACTTATTTAGAACTGGAGTATCCCTTAAAATAATGCAGCGTGACTCTGTTTGCAAAGAATACTTAAAACAACAATAAAAATAAAACACGAATAATATTCTTGATACTGGTACTAATTACAAACTGAGCAATCACCCGTTAGGAATTTATATATACTAATATTCAAGATCTACCCGGCTTAAATTGGGAAGACACTAGACTCCCTTACGTAATTTACCACTCTAAGATGGCGCCTGCCGATAGAGACAATGGAACCCAGTGGCGATCGCGTTCACTATTACTAATATACTCTGCAATGTTCGCCTTAAAACAAAAGGACTGGCAGCTAAACAATACACGGGGGCCGTAGTATTGAAGGATCTGGCGCAGATATGGTAGCCTAATATATGAATAGGACGGAACATTATAATCTGATGTACTAGTGTGCACACAATCGAGCAATGTACAGAGTAACGATACGTACATTCCAAATAACAATACCATTCGGACTACCTCAACATACATTGTTTTTTAGCTTTTGTGTATATATATATACACTTCGTTAACTGTGTGGGTATTAGAACTATGGCCCACCCAAAGATGGCGCCTATCTATGCCTATGCCGAGCCAGGCATTTAGTGCATTTCCAAGGCGGAGAAGCGTCTGTCCAATAGGTGATCTCGCCCTTTGAATATAAGGCGAGTCTTGCAATGGCTACGGCAGCTTGGAACCAGCCATGCCGAACCTCTGAAGACGAACAACGCCACAACAGGTGAGAGATTAGAAACCAGCAGCAGGGGATGTTTGTCATAGCGTAAAATGGGGTCTTTCAAGAAAATAGAATACAGAGTATAGGAATATGGCGGTGTTTTGCTCGTGCAACTTAGCTCTAAGGGGCATTCGGGAGTGGGAGGGGTTGGCGGTCGTCGCAAAGACAGTGCGGCGCAACGCTCTGGGTCCCCCCCCCCCCGCCCCCCTACTTGGAATGTAACAGGCTATCTTTAAATAACTGTGGGGCACGTAGTCGAGCAATATGGATGGAACCCTTCCCATTGCTCATTATAGTTACGGGTAGTCACGGATGGTTGTGAGAGTACAACAGAGAGTTGATATTGGCATTGGATAGCATGGCTATACGCGATGGGCAGCACTTATATGAAAATACTGCCCGCAACCAGGTAATATGGGCTCGTTTTGAGCCGTCATTCGTGATGTTTTACAACCGGAATAGGGCCCGACTATCTATGCCTAAACAGCTTTATATATATATATGACTAAGGGCAGCAACTTACAATTTGCCTTCTCCTCTACTTAGTATTACAGGGACTCCTGATCCAAAACAATAGTGGACCACTCGTTTTATTGCAAGAGCAGGAGAAAACAAAACCACAGATAAGGGACAACAGGAACCATAGCTCATTCAGGTATGCAATAAGGGAAAGATGGGTGTACATATCCCTATAGACCCTTACAAGCATAAAGAAATTATATATAGATGCAGACAGTCTAAAACAATCTTTTCTTTGACTATGCAGGACTATGTCTGGGTGATCAAAGAACCAAAGACCTATATGATCAACAGGAAAAATAAGAAAAAACTAATGTACCAACAGTGGAAACCCCTGCAATAGAACATTCCAAAAAAGAACCTTATTGGTAAGAACCATACATATACTATATGGATATAGTTTTTATTACAAAAAAAAGACTGCACTTTGTCCCACCAAATGTGACGCATGGAGGGGCCCCTGGCTCCAAACTTGGTCCTTTAACCCAACGTAATGGTTGCCCTAAATCAAAGTGTACAGCTAAATACAATCTGGTATGTGGACGTGTATTGGTATTCTGTGTTACGCTGACGCAAATATATTTTCTGTTGAGAACCACAAACTGAAGGGCGTCATTAGGATACGAATCTGAAAAACGATTTGAGAAACCACAATGTGTGTTGAGAACATGTGAGAGGGTTCGTTTTGTATATTTTACTTCTTGTCCTAGAAATTGGTTTGTTATGTGCTCTGGGTAAAACGTATGTCACTTCAGATTTCAGTGGTGATAGATGTTTGATATACTCATCCGTGGCTTCCACTAGAGGGCCCTTTTTGTAACTATGTCTGTTATGTGCATTAGGCAACATATATATTTTTGTTAGGACCTATGCAATGATAGATCTGTGACATATTTGTTTTCGACTGCCACTAGTGGACCCTAGCTCTAATTACCAATGTGGAGTGGTGTCCTTATGGGCATTCGTTGAAAAAGGTGTAATTGTTTTGCTTCTGTGTGACAACTGTCAACTGTTTCAAGTAGGTCTGGGTGGTGTTGGTGCACTCATCCCTGGAGGCTTATAACAGCCCAATAAGCTATCTCTTAACGTTGTTTTCTCTTTTCTTGACGGTCTTCTATACCACCCTCTTCCCCTTCTTTGGTGGTTAACTGTTCTTGATTTGGGAAAGGAACGACCCGCAAAATTGAGAGAAAAAAATGTGGTGAAGACTATGTGTACTGTCATATATGTTATAATGTCTGTTTTTTAGCCTTTCCCGCTTTTATTATATGTTATTGTCGACTATTTGGTGTTTATATAGTTTCCTCCGTTTTTTGGGTATTATTTATTGTACATAGAAATTGTATAAAATGTATATAGACTTTCTCTGTTGTATTATGAAATGATGAAGGCACAAATACTTTACAATGCAGGAAACTGATGAGAGTATTTGTTTTTTATTGTTCTTTCAGCCCTGAAGAAACTCCTTGGTAAGGAGTGAAACGCGTTGGCTGAACTCGTGATATTTCGTATTGATAAATTGTATTTTTATGGACAAAAACAAATAAAGGACATTTTCATACTTATTATACTTTGGACTTCTATTTTTGGTGCGCCACCAACAACGCAAAAAACTATAGGCTGGAAACTGTTAACAATGAGTTAGTGAACAATCCCGTCGACATTTAAAAAAATAATTATAACATAATAAAACGAATTTGGAAGTGAAAGGACATTGCTGCTTTAAAATAACACCCAGTATTTTGACTACACCAAGATAGAAGTGAGTAGCTCTAATAATTTGTTTTGCTGGGTGTAAAATTCCGCTGCTCTCGCAGAGTTTGCTGAGGTTTTCCCACTACGCGTAGAACACGGCGTTCCGAAAAAACTCTGCGTAGTGGAGCTTTTCCGCTCCCATGGCTCGAGTGCGTGCGAGGAAAATCCAATGCAAGACCACCTTCTGGCGACATTTCTCAACGCGGATGGTCGCGGTAGGTCGTTACCGCTCGTGCTGAGAAACCAGTCACTCGCGTTGAGGAAGCTGTCCCTCGAGTAGAATATCTACTCAAGCAGAAGAAAAAAGCTGCACCCTCTTGCGTCCTGCGTGATACCGTTCATGCTGTTTTTACAGAACGTTACAAAAAGGGGGGTTGAACCCATGCAGTCGCGGGGACCTGGGCGCTATGTGGTATGTGTCAAGAAGGGGTCCCCGCAAGGAGAACGTGTTGTGTACACCACACACTAACATTGTATAACACAAACTTTAGTCAAAAACCATTAATCAGAAGGACTTGTAACAGGTATTTTCCTTTATTTTACAATACCAAATTTCAATCATTATGAAAAACATTCACATTTAATGAATAGCCCCAGTTGGGGAAGGGGAGAAAGGGAGGGAAGAGTGTGCTCAGGGCGGTGTAAAGTCAAAGAAAAGTAAACACAGTCAAAAAGAATGCGAATTATAACAATCTTAAATGAAAATCAAAACAAATCAGATATAAAGAGCCTAAACTATTAAGGCATCCATTGAGAAACTGTTCAACTAAGGACATTCAACGGTCACATACACAGTTCAGAGTAATCAGGGGCATGTGCCGGAGGTCCCTGATTAATTATCACCCCAGAGGTATGTCACAGTACTTTTGTGCTTTCGACTAGGTTGGTACCCTTCTCTAGCCTGTTACCAACATGGTCTTAATTGTATCCTTACAGCGACCTATAACGTTGCAAATTGTTACCAGGAACAACGTCTCAAGTGCAAAGACTACCAGCGCTTTTCACCCCTGCATGTCGTATCTAATGTAAGTTATGAGGTGACCTACACGCCACAATGTTGGCTTCTGTTACGAATATCACCCGACTAATTCAGTCTTATACCCTTTTGTCAACCCACAGCCTGTGTACTTTAACGGCATCTTGCCCTTTGGGATATCGACGACTGGGATTGTACCCCACAATACTTTCACCTTGGCTGATAGGTTGCAGCCCATGTGAGTTGAATCCCGATATTAAACCAAATATGTAATTATGCTTGACAGAATAATTTCTAGAACATCCTCTAATTGGTTGTTCCTATCCCACATTGGTTAATTCTCCCCTTTTGTTACGATTTGATATCGCTGAGTTTGACCATGACCATTGGCTTGGTCTCACTCAATTCCCACGTTCAGAGGCCTGTTTTTGGCCCGGACTCCATGGTAATTTGTAGATATTGTATTGTAGTAATGTCAAATAGGATGACGTTTATCAGCTCTTGCAAATACATTAGTCTGACCTTTGGTTTTAATTTTCACAGATAGGACCGCCCCTCCTAACTCCTGCCTCCCCCCCCCCCTTTTTCCTGCACACGTCCTGATGAAGACCCCGTTTAAGGATCTAACATAGCCTACGGCTAGGGGTCGAAACGTCGACGGCTCTTTTTCTTCACCTTGGACCTCCGGCACATGCCCCTGATTACTCTGAACTGTGTATGTGACCGTTGAATGTCCTTAGTTGAACAGTTTCTCAATGGATGCCTTAATAGTTTAGGCTCTTTATATCTGATTTGTTTTGATTTTCATTTAAGATTGTTATAATTCGCATTCTTTTTGACTGTGTTTACTTTTCTTTGACTTTACACCGCCCTGAGCACACTCTTCCCTCCCTTTCTCCCCTTCCCCAACTGGGGCTATTCATTAAATGTGAATGTTTTTCATAATGATTGAAATTTGGTATTGTAAAATAAAGGAAAATACCTGTTACAAGTCCTTCTGATTAATGGTTTTTGACTAAAGTTTGTGTTATACAATGTTAGTGTGTGGTGTACACAACACGTTCTCCTTGCGGGGACCCCTTCTTGACACGTTTTTACAGAACGGACCAAACTCATGGCGCTAAAAATCAGCACAAGCAGCGCAACTTACCTCACTCCACAGCTTGTGGAACTCTGCGGTGTGCTGCAGTTTGTCTGTCACTTCACAGAGTTGCACATAGTGGAACTCCGTGAACCCACCCCAGGACTAATCATTTGGTATTTCTTTGGTAGTCATTAAATGTAGGGGGTTGACGGAAATTGTATTTAACATAAAATCAGCGTTGGTGGGATTTCAAATTTTGTGGGGGAAGTGCATAGCTACCAAATTTTGCAGGAACAACATAATTAAGATTTCTCCTACTTCTGCAGTCGGATGTCCTACCAACGTGGACAGGAAATCAGGTTGCAGGAATTTATGTTTCGCTTCTGTCACCTGAGTGGAAGCAGGGAAAACACAATGGTTGCCACTCAGCCATACCACTTTTCTCTGTTCCTTAAAACCCTGTCTTTGACATCCAGCAGCCGGGACGGAGATAGAATATGGTACCACGTAGGAAACGGTTACCTGTTGCCTCTCTAGAATCTCTGCTGCAGCAGGAACTTTCCTGGTGCAGTGCAGGGACCATTTTAGGTTATATTTTTTAACCGCGTGGTTTATGAAGCTGGATAATTTTAAAAGTAATATAAACGGTTGTGAGGCCTTTCCATTGAATTTTATGAATTTATCATTATTGTTTTTATTTCCTCTCTTACAATATGGTAGGTCATCTTGTACATTCGGTCTTGCACCATCCACAGAGCAATTGTTGTTTGTGAAACAGTCAACACAGTTCACATTTATTTTCACTTTACCTCCTTGGGTAGTATTCTGTTCTGTACATATTGCTAATCTCGAGTAATTTATATGTACCCTTGATCAATGTGCTCTCTAGGGAGTTATCCCAAACCTCAAGTAAGGATATATTCAAACTCAGCCATGTCAACTTTTAACTAAACGTGTTTTTGGTGTGTCTCCCAGTGACCCCCCCACCCCCCCGCACTCCCCAAGTCCGCGCTATATTGCTTCTTTTAATAAGGATTATTTTACTGTGGTTCGGCTGTAAAGTGATCTGTGGTCGTCTTCAGTTGGGTTGAGTAGGCCTTTGCATCTATGTCGACCATTAGTTCTTACCTGCCTTCGCACTTGCTTTGAGTAGCTGTTGGCAAAACCGCAGCCAGGCGGAGCTTGGTTTTGCTGTCTGAGCAGTCTACTCAAGCTTCCCTGCCGCTGACCTTTGGCATCATTCCCTCTTCACTTGTGGAACTTCCCCTATCAGACAGGTTACGTAACCCTTCCACTGTAATACGGCAGACTTTGCACACGTCCAGCACACCATGTCAGAAGAACTTCCAGAGAAAACAGTGTCTGTGGTTACGGGAACACTGACCTTAGACCTGGTGATGTGGCTCTTTTTTTCGTTGGGAAACATTTGCTAATTTTTAGGTATTGGGTGACCTACCTTTTCAAACAAGATTTCAGTGCCAGCCGTGTGAAAATCAAAATAATCTGTCTGATAAATATATCAGTTTATTTCTACATTAGGAAATTATGCTAGAGCTTCGAAAACTGGAGGCTTGTTGGCCGCTGTGCATTCAAGGAACATTGTTATTTGAAGTAATATACTTCAAATGAAATTCCACCTACCTGCTGGAAAAGCTTAAATTCAGGTGGACTTAAACAGCGGAAGGTTGAACAAGGCAGCAGCAGACGTTTTTAAATAGAATAAAATGTTCTGCTAGGAAATGTAAATATTTATTACTAATGAATCTATAGTCATCAATTCTATAGGTAGAGAGTAGCCAAAAAGAAGAACGCACCCTCATGATATTTAAATTCATGTGGATTCCGTATTTGTTAATGTTGGAAATTGAGCCGGTCAGCTGTTTTTAAATGTACGAAAATGTTACTCTAGTAAAAATATCGTTTTTCTTATACACAAAATAAAGACAAATTATTTTGCAATGACTAAAAATTGCTAAAGCGAGGACTCAGAGATCTGTAAAGGAAAAAGAAGGAGTCTAATGCTGAGTTTCTGTTAATCTTGTTTATAAATCCGTAAAAAGGTTTAGTTAGTTAATGTGCCCTAACCAGATAATTGTGGGCAGGCAGGGCCAACTCAGGCTTTCGCTATTTCAAGGTCAATAAAATGAGCACAGCTGAACTGTTTTACAGAAGAACCTTCTATGCTAATTTCCTGTTGGCATCACCAGAAAAAAATCAAAGGTCTAATAATATAGGGTTGTCTATGTAAGTCGGTTGCAGTTTGAGCGAAGTTTCACTGACAAGTTTAGAGACTTGTGGAGTTATTGTAATCTCGGTGAGCAAAAATTCCTTTATCAAAGCCCTGTTGAGGCTCTCAAAGAGTGCCCTTTTACTCCCGCTAAGGTTTGATCTAAAACGTAGACAATTCTCTGACATTGCAAACACAACAAAATGATGGACGGAGTGCTGAAACTTTTCACCCCCAGTCACGAGATCTGGGTTTAATTCATGATTCTTTTGCTCACTATGCCAACCCAGTGTGGACCCAGCCATATTCAAATCAGTCTTGACCCTGCTTCTTATGGGAACAGTGCAGCCTGAACTGCCAGGCGAGGTTTTCCATGGACCGGAAACAAACATCCTGGGACTGGTTTTGGGTATCACCCCTCATCAGTCAGGCTAGCTTGAATTCAGTGGCACAGTGAACAAGGGACCCACGTCGGGGCATACATTTTGCCCCTTAGAGCGAGCATAACAAACACAACAAGAGGAGAGATGGAGCGCTGACCGTTTTCAACCACTCACCCGGAGTCATTCTTCGGACATTGCCTGTTTAAAACCCATTTTGTATTGGGTCAGGCTATGGATGACAGAATAACTAGAGCCATATAGAGATTGCCTAAGGGAGATACTGGCTAACAATTGAGCACATACAATCCTCTGGCTTTTGCATGTAAAAACCTGGTTTACTAGGCTAAGAATGAGAGAATCCTGTCTCTCCCCTACTACAATCCCAAGCTATTTGATATTTGAGGGGGTATTTCTAAAGCGCAGCGTTCGCTCCGAAGGGATCATCATGGCGGTCAGAATCCTGAAGGCCCAGTCGAGGAGGCTGACGGAGGCTAGATGGCTGCTTTGGTCCAGTCGTCGGGGAGGTTAAAGATCCAAGTCTTTAGGAGTTTTCTGAAGGGTTTCTCAAGGGTCTGTTGTCTCAGGTGTTTGGGCATGCTATTCCAGGCTTTAATGGCCAGGAAGCTTAAAGTTTTTCCACCTTTCGTCTTCAAGTTGTACCTAGCGGGGGACATGAGGTTGTCTTGGGCAGAACGGAGGGAACGGGTCGGGATGTAGTGGGGAAAACGTCTGGTTAGATATTTAGGACCAGTAGTGTTAAACGCCCGAAAGGCGATGGTAAGTATTTTGAAAAGTATTCTTTTATGGAGGGGGAGCCAATGCAGGGATCTAAGAGCTGCAGAGACAGATGATTTACGGGGTAATTTTAGAACCAGTCGGGCAGCCGTGTGAAGAACGCTTTGAAGTTTGGTCAGAGTAGACTTTTTTGTCCCTGCCAGGAGGCCGTTACAGTAATCTAGGCGTGAGATTATGAGGGCTACTGTTACTGTTTTCCTGGCGTCAAGTGGCAGAAAGTCGAAAAACTTTCTTAGAGATTTTATTATACCAAAGCATCTGCCGGCAACATTCCTGGCGTGCTGATCGAATGATAGATCTGAGTCGAATAGTACACCAAGGTTTCTAGCTCTTGTTACGGTCTGGGGAGGGGCAACAGAGTTATCCGGCCACCAGAGGGCTGGGCAGAAGGAGGTGTTCTTTCCGATGGGGAGGATCTCTGTTTTGCTAGAGTTACATCTAAGATGGTTAGTGTCCATCCAGTGGAAGACCGCTGTTAAACAGTTTTTAAGATTGAGCTCAGCTTTGGTTGAGTTGTCCTCTAGGGGTACAATCAGCTGCGTATCATCGGCATACGAGGTAACCGGTATGCCGAATGATTCAATCAGGGATAGGAGAGGGATGAGGTAAATATTGAAGAGAAGGGGACTCAAGATGGAGCCTTGGGGTACTCCTGAGGGGACCTTTTTCTCTTTGGATTGAAAGGGGCCAAGAGCGACAGTTTGGCACCTGTCGGTAAGGAATGATTTAATCCATGATAGGGCAGTATCTGAGATCCCTATGTCCGTCAGTCTATTGATCAAGATTGAGTGGGATATGGTGTCGAACGCTGCTGTGAGGTCGAGAAGAATAAGAATAGCCTTCTTCCTCTGGTCTTGCAGCGTTTTTATAGTATCTGATAATTCAATCAGAGCTGTTTCGGTTGAGTGTTTGGGACGAAAACCCGATTGTTGCGGGTGAAGTATATTATGAGCTTCCAGATAGATTTTTAGTTCTCTGTAGACCAACTGTTCGGTTATTTTTCCCAAAGCCGGGAGAAGAGTGATCGGGCGGAGATTGGTCAAGTCCACCGGGGATTTGTTAGCCTTCTTCATGAGAGGTTTGACTAAGCCCATTTTCCATAGGTGAGGGACCGATCCGGTACTGAGTGACGAGTTGACTATGTCATTAATGATAGGGTTCACCACGTCTATGAGTTGGTGGAGAATCTAGGGAGGGCAGGGGTCGGAGGGGGAACCGGACTTACATAATAGGATAGCTTCTCTGGTTTGAGCTAGAGTGACAGGGGTGAAATTTTTAAGTCTACCAGCTGAGGATTCTAGTTGGTCAGGAATAGGAGGCCCTGGAGGAGTATGTGGAGGGGGGAAGTTCATTTGGATGGAGGCGATTTTTTCGTCGAAGTAGTCTGATATTTTGTCGCAAAAATCTTGGGATGGGGGGATTTCAGGTTGAAGTGCTTTAGGCTGGGTAAATGATTTAACTATTGAGAACAAGGTTTTTTGTTTCTGACTAGCTTTATTAATGGCATTGACGTAGAAGATTTTCTTAGCAGATTTAATGTTGGAAAGGTAGTTTTTCCTTTGTTGGATAAAAGAGCGACGGTCGTCATTGTCGTATGTTCTGCGCCATTTACGCTCAGCTTTCCTGCAGAGTAGGTGAGCGGTAGCTAGGGCAGGGGTAAACCAAGGGGCATTGGTTTTTGTTATTTTATGAGTTCTACAGGGGCGATTGGTAGGGTTCCGGTTTTTGATTTCTTGTGAAATCCAATTATGGAAGAGGTTTGCGTCCAATTTGATGTTACCAGATAAAACGGGGAACTGGGATTGAAGGATGGGGTTAAGAGTAAGGTTTTCTTGGACTGTTTTCCAGTTGACGGAATTGACGCGATGTGGAATTGTTCTATTAACGGTTTGAGGGTGTACATTAATAATATGGAATGGGAACAGGCTGTGATCTGTCCCTATCTGGGGGAGAGGGGGTGAGGTGATAAGTGAAGGGAAATTTGTGCAGACACCGTCGAGGGTGTGTCCAAATAAATGAGTTGGCAAAGTGACACTTTGTTGAAGATTGTAGATTTCGAGGGTCTGTAAGAAGCTATTAGTTTGTGAGTCAGATAAGGACTCAAGGTGTAAATTAAAATCCCTAAGCAGAGTAAAATGTGGGTAACGAAGTAGGAAGTGTCCCAGAGAGTCGCTCAGGGAGTCTAGGAACTTGGAGGCGTTTCCGGGAGGACGGTAGATCAAACCACCTGAGAAAGAGGAGGATTGACTGAGTTTAATAGAGAAGCCCAAGCCTTCTGTGTCAGTTAAAGGGTCTAAATTAAACGTGTGACAGGTGAAGGTATTTTTCAGTATAATTGCGATACCTCCCCCTCTTCCTTTTAGTCTATCTTGTCTAAAGAAGGAGTAACCCTGGGGTAGGGCACTGGCTATATCTGGGTTGAAGTCTTCCGTTAGCCAGGTTTCCGTGATCAGAAGACAGTCAAGATCAAAGTCTAGGATGAGGTCGTGAATGTCTTGGCTATGCTTACACATAGACCGGGCGTTTATCAAACCGCCTTTAAAGGGCGGCAAGGAATCCTTGGGAAGGGGTAGGGGGGTGGAGGAGTGGGCTGGGTTTAAAGTGAAGGGCCAGCGGCAGTACTTGCAGCTTACCGAGCCGGAGACATTGGGCAAGTCAATTTTGCAAGAGCAGTAGTTGTTACCCAGCAGTAGGTGGAGGGCGCTAGGAAGGTACCTGATGTGCGTGGTGGATTGGGCAGAGTTTCCTGCGCCTGTCGCGGTCTTGGCGCGGACGGGCGCAGACGGGCTTGCCTTAGGTGCGCCTTCGGCGCGCAAACGGCGCTCCCGCTGCGCTCGTCCGCTGCGCTTCCTATGCATGCACATTTTCTAGCAGAAAAGGGGGCGTGGCCTGCACGGGGGCGTGGTCAGCGCGCACGCCTGGGCTGATGGCGGCCGTTTAGGGAGTACGAAGAAGGCGCGACAGTTTGCAAGATCAGCTGTGCGCTACAAGCGAAGATTGCACAATTATGAGAGCAGTATTTTAAAAACACAAGTAAGTGACACCACACAAGATATTTCAATTTTTAAAAGCAATGTGAAAGGATTTCACGAGTACCGCCAGCTCCCGGCTTTCTCGCCTCAGGACTGGGACAGGAGAGTTCTGTCAGCCGCTAGTGTTCAGCGGTTAAGTAGTCAGATAGGGGGCGTGGCCTGCACGGGGGCGTGGTCAGTGCGCACGCCTGGGCTGATGGCGGCCACTTAGGGAGTACGAAGAAGGCGCGACAGTTTGCAAGATCAGCTGTGCGCTACAAGCGAAGATTGCACAATTATGAGAGCAGTATTTTAAAAACACAAGTAAGTGACACCACACAAGATATTTCAATTTTTAAAAGCAATGTGAAAGGATTTCACGAGTACCGCCAGCTCCCGGCTTTCCGCCTCAGGACTGGGACAGGAGAGTTCTGTCAGCCGCTAGTGTTCAGCGGTTAAGTAGTCAGATAGGGGGCGTGGCCTGCACGGGGGCGTGGTCAGCGCGCACGCCTGGGCTGATGGCGGCCGCTTAGGGAGTACGAAGAAGGCGCGACAGTTTGCAAGATCAGCTGTGCGCTACAAGCGAAGATTGCACAATTATGAGAGCAGTATTTTAAAAACACAAGTAAGTGACACCACACAAGATATTTCAATTTTTAAAAGCAATGTGAAAGGATTTCACGAGTACCGCCAGCTCCCGGCTTTCCGCCTCAGGACTGGGACAGGAGAGTTCTGTCAGCCGCTAGTGTTCAGCGGTTAAGTAGTCAGATAGGGGGCGTGGCCTGCACGGGGCGTGGTCAGCGCGCACGCCTGGGCTGATGGCGGCCGCTTAGGGAGTACGAAGAAGGCGCGACAGTTTGCAAGATCAGCTGTGCGCTACAAGCGAAGATTGCACAATTATGAGAGCAGTATTTTAAAAACACAAGTAAGTGACACCACACAAGATATTTCAATTTTTAAAAGCAATGTGAAAGGATTTCACGAGTACCGCCAGCTCCCGGCTTTCCGCCTCAGGACTGGGACAGGAGAGTTCTGTCAGCCGCTAGTGTTCAGCGGTTAAGTAGTCAGATAGGGGGCGTGGCCTGCACGGGGGCGTGGTCAGCACGCACGCCTGGGCTGATGGCGGACGCTTAGGGAGTACGAAGAAGGCGCGACAGTTTGCAAGATCAGCTGTGCGCTACAAGCGAAGATTGCACAATTATGAGAGCAGTATTTTAAAAACACAAGTAAGTGACACCACACAAGATATTTCAATTTTTAAAAGCAATGTGAAAGGATTTCACGAGTACCGCCAGCTCCCGGCTTTCCGCCTCAGGACTGGGACAGGAGAGTTCTGCCGAGATACTGTTAATACTCATTAATGGGAATTTTCTGTTTTGTTCCAAAATTTCATCAGTGGCTTCGGGAAGCTTAACAGACTCTTACCTGTCCTTTAAATGTGCCCCTGAATTTGAGGAATTCATGGATTACATCCCGTCTTCACGAACCCTTATTATTATATTTAGGTAAGGGGTTTGACAATATCCTCCTTTACTAGTTCATGGTCTAAAAATGTTACTGGCTCTACCTTATGTCCCATGGGCTATAACGACGTGGAAAACGGCGAACAACTTTTTTTTCTGAAGTGTTTATGTAAAGTGAGAGTTATACAACAATGGGGTAACCCGAAAGGCCACTGGACCCGGGTAATTTGCGGTACAGAAAAATAACGTCACAGTGGGAAGCAATTATATACAGAGCAAGAGAAAATCATTACTACTTCAATCAAAATTAGACACCACCATTAAGTCATTCCATATATGGTTATGGGTTTATTACATCACAATGTTCGATTGTATCAAATCTTATGAACAAAAATTTATTTCTCAAATGTTTTGAAGAACAGGTGCTCAAGGGACGGGTGGTGAGTGCATGAAGGGGATAGTGAAAGTGATGTGAGAAAGGATTGTAGTGTGCATATATACATCAACATTTAATATTTATAATCTATCCAGCAAGATGCCTTGCAAATACACGAATGATAAATCATAACATAATATATTAGATTCAGATAATACATCTCTGTCATCTGATGTCTGAACATAAAAGGAAAAGTCTATGTTTCGACCCATAAGCAGAACAGCGAACTTTACGCCTTGGGAGTGGGGTCTTCATCAGGACTGTGGTGGAGGAAGTGAAGGCACCGTGAAAGACAGCAAGAGAACTTCAGGGTGAGGATTTGATAAGCTGGGCCTCGTTGGTGCTCAAAGTATTCACAGTTGTTTGTGGATAACGAAAGGATGCCAAGGTTGATCAGTAACCTCTGGCTTCTGGATGCTTAAGAATTCCGTCATGACAGTTAGCTGTATCTTCATCTAATATATTATGTTATGATTTATCATTCGTGTATTTGCCAGGCATCTGGCTGGATAGATTATAAATATTGAATGTTGATGTATATATGCACACTACCATCCTTTCTCACATCACTTTCACTATCCCCTTCCAGCACTCACCACGCTTCCCTTGAGCACCTGTTCTTCAAAACGTTTAATTGAGAAATACATTTTTGTTTAATAGATTTGATACAGTCGAACATTGTGATATAATAAATCCATAACCATTTATGGAATGACTTAATGGTGGTGTCTAATTTTGATTGAAATAATAATGATTTTCTCTTGCTCTGTATATAATTGCTTCCCACTGCAACGTGTTTATGTAAAGCAGCACGCCTGTTGGATTGCTCCTCTCTGTCGGCTATTTAAACTTGTAAACAAACACTATGCACTAAGAGTCTGCAAGTCAGATAATGGGAACAGTATTGAGTACTCAATATCCAAGCACTTAAGTTCAATTTGGCAAATTAGAGTGAAATGTGTTGGTAAGAACATGTGGTTATATGGTCATATTGTTTTATTCTATTAACGTTTTTAGACGATTTTATGCACTATGTAAATCAATTTTGACCAAGTTTGAAAATATCTGAGAATTATTTCGCAATTTGCTAGGCCCTATAACATCATCCCAAATGGCATAGCAGACCCAGCTTTGAGTCCATTCTTGGTCTCACATTGAGGTTTTTGTGTTCAAGTACCAGAGATAGCATGGAGGTATATCAAATTGTAGTTGTTCTAAATGAATAAATCATGATTTTAAATGGCTACTGTATGGACTTTAATGAACTATGGCCCTATTTTGTATGTTTTATGTCTTTTTACTTGTTTTATATTGTACTTTTATGGTTCTATAAACCGAAATAAAGTTAATTAATGATGATGGCTCGATTCACAGAACTAACTTAAGACAAAATCATAAACGTACTACCATTTTGGTGTTCACAGAAGGCACTTACTCATTTTGGTATTCACAGAAGGCACTTACTCTTTTTGGTATTCACAGAAGACACTTACTCATTGATGAGTAAGTGCCTTCTGTGAATACCAAAATGACTAAATGCACTTACTCATTTTGGTATACACAGAAGGCACTTACTCATCAATGAGTAAGTGCCTTCTGTGAATACCAAAATGACTAAGTGCCTTCTGTGAATACCAAAATGAGTAAATGGTAGTAAGTTTAGGATTTTGTCTTAAGTTAGTTCTGGGAATCGGGCCCGATAAGTTTAAAAACTCTTCAAACATTATGGAGAATTAGAGTTCTAATAAAGCTCAGGGTAAAAGGATTATGTCAACAAGACTGGCATCAATGTGAGGCATTTCAGATACTAAGGTTGGATGCAATCACTATCAACGTATGAAGTTGAATCTTGGATTTACAGGACATTGTCTTCCCAGCTTCCCCTTCACCCCCAGTCATTCAAATGCGCTGATTTGTTTGATTGAGGGCATTCTCATTAGGCATTCGTTGTCGTAACATCATGTTGTTTTAGTACTGATCCCCACCAAAACACGCCTTGCTGAGGTAGCACTTATGATATTTCAAGCTGATCTCACTACTGTCACGCTCTTTGGGCCAGACGTTGAATTACATGATTATACAGTCCCGTTCCGTGCACTGATTGATACTGAAGCATACATTTCAGGTTTATATTTAAGCATGCAGATATGGTGTTGATTTTAATTATGGGCCGGTGAAGGCAATTTCCTTCTTGTTGATGGAATTCCCAACTATAACGGTAGCGGGCCTTTTAACTCCCAAGTTGGAAGACCTGTCTGATGATCCTACAGAAAACCTTAGTAGATCTCCGAAGCATCCATGACAATCACCCACTTTGCTCATGGCCTGATTCACAAAAATGGTTATGTGCCATTTGATATTTCTATAGAGTCTTCCTAAATTCTGACCCAACAGTAAGTGCTCCAGTTGAGGTTAATGGCCTTCCACCAGATTTCAAACAGCGGAGTGGACTCAGTTTCCTTTTTTATTTTTTTTTTATATTTTTCAACTCAGTTTCCTTTTTTGATTTACATGAAGAGAAATGGAAGTTTATACAAAGTCATTAGACATTCAGATTATCAGGGGAAACATCTGCCGACTTCCGTAAATCCAGGATATTTTTGTTTTTCTTGACATTCGTTTTTGACCTTAGCTAAGGTTATGGTCCTCTGCATCTTTTCTAAACCATTGCGTGTGTCTCAGATTAAACAACAAACATGTGACCATAGCACAATCCTGACCTGTAACACAGGCCCAAAGGCCCAGAGGTGCTCTGGAATATAAACTTGTGTGATCGAAAATTCTTTCTCAGTTAAATAGCAATCTTCTGAATAAATTATAAAAATCCGAAGCGCTTTTAACTATCTACTCCATAAGGTTGCTCTAATCCTGCTGGAATTTGATTAAGTCACAACTGAGGCACATATGGAAAGTTTTATAGACCGCAATATTTGTGATTTTTGAGTAATATATGGAACTTAAACTTTTGCAACTCATTAAGTGCATTCACTAGACTGGAATTGTTCCTAGAAACGGCTGCTTTCTGTTGTTTTGAGATTCCAAAAAGAGAAGCGTGTTCATCAGCGCAGGATTAAGTGGACGTTTTCTGTAGGAAGGCAAGATATCTTGTAGTAGCCGGCCATGTTCTACAGTCTGATCAGTGACTCGAGCCAAGCCTGTAGATGGCTACAGGCAGCTACTGACACTTATTCACACTTCTCTGCCGGTAATCATGTTTCTTGGTGAGTGAAAGTCAAGTGAGATTTGGATTTACAGTAAAGCATATCATGAATGATTTACTCACACATGCAGGTATGGTTTAATTTTAGGGAGATATACCATCGGGTTCTTAAAGGATCAAGGCTTAGGTATTTGCATAAATAGTGCCAATCTTCAAACACTTAACATCCCAGAGGTCATGATTCTTGCCAACAATCCCACTGAGTGGATCCAGCGCCCACTGATCATGTTTCGATCTACAGGGGTGCCTTCATTTACATGGACTTTCTTAGACATCTTGAGAATGATTTGCTAAGCATTTGCGTTGAGCTCGGATCTGGAGACTTCAAACTCACGTTAGAGTTCATCTGTGACCTGACCTCCTCCCCTTCTATTAAGTGAACACAACACCGATATTTCTTTTAAAAGAAATACATTTCCACAGGCTAATATGGTTTACTTACAAGTTGGCTAGTTCCTTGATTTGGTCCCACTAAAGAGTGAAAGCTCTGCTTGAGCAAATTAAAACTCTCATCTCTAGTTTGTCAGTGACTCTTTAAAAATCCTTACTCAATCAATTTGAGTAGTGCTGCTTATGGCCAAGAGCAAACTTGGTATTTTAATGGCATAAATGTTAGCCCGCAATCAAGTGGGCATCAAAGTATTTTACAATCTAAATAATATAAATATTGTCAAAATGTAATTAGGAATTTAGTTTGCAGTGTCATTAAAACCTTCGAACAACATACATTAAAATGTAGGCTAAAGAAAGAATGAACTCTTTTATAGATTTCTATATATGGGTTAAATTCTCGGTGTATCTAGGAGTGCCAAACTTGAAGCACAAAACTTCAGTTGGTCGATCTGAACTGGAAAGTAGGATTAATATTGCTAACTTCTATACAGGACAAATTTGGCCCTCATAAATATTTGGCTCAATAAACACAAACGTTTTGTAGGCATAGTGGACAACTAATATTGTATCACAAGACCTCAGAAGACATCCGAGCAGACACTAAGAGTGGAAATTAGGAGCTCAAAGCAAGAAAAATCTTTGCAGGCACAGAGCTTCATGCCGCATGAAATGGAGCTTCTACAATAATTCAAGTGGACATTATCACTAAAGACTAAATATATTGTTATACTGAGAGCTGCATAAATGAATGGAACACGAGCCACATAAATGAATGCATCTTAGGCACCACCTAACACAACCTCACGTGGTACTGTGAGACCATAATTACAATTTCTGTCTAGTCAAAATTACATTTTAACCACTTCTGCTCCCCAGATGATTTGCACCACATGAGTCAACAAGGAATTTTTCACAACAGTGCTCTTACAATAAGTTACATATTTGTACAACCTGCATATTATTTGCACTTTAGATTATGCCACTGAATGATGGCCACCAACAGTGTCACATTCACAATTAAGAATAGGTTCCAGTATATCATCTCAGAGAACCTATTGCTACTTTCCGGGTTGTCCTTCATAGAACAATGACAGTCCACTGTACAGCTATCTCCCCATGTAGCACCACTCAGATAACCTCACCCATTTCAGCAGATGTCAAAACAACACGAAATCATGAACTGTGCCTACAGATGTAATGCTTACCGACACAAGTATAACAAGACTGCCCCATGTCATCTCCCAAAATAACAATCTGATAGTGAGACTGGCACGGACTATACTAACATTAGTACGGATACCAATATTAAATAATATTCAGATTTAATCACTCAAACACAGTTCAGACTGAACTGGGAGGGGCAAAATGAATCGCAATATCCATTCCCACTGGCCCCCTGAAATCAAACAGTGTAAAAACCAATCACATAACCAAAGTAGAATTAAAAAACAACCAGAGGAACAATTTTGCTTGGCACGCCTTATGCAAAGAGATCATCTTTAAAATCTCATTCTGCTGGCACCGCACCGCACTGGACTCAACACCATTAAACCCACACTTCCTGATGCTTGTCAGAGGAGTTGTGGTGAGGTGGGCTCCCTGTTGCACATCCTATGGTCCTGTACCAGGCTGGGAAAATTCTGGGATAAGGTGTTTGTGGTAAAATGAAGATCCAAATCAGGAACAAGTGTTGAACAAAGCCAAAGTTTATTTTCATAAGATAATTAATCCCTTCGACGCTCATGACGAGCTCAGCTCGTCATGAGGGGGTCACCTCTCGTACGCTCATGACGAGCTGAGCTCGTCATGAACCGCGGGTTTTTTAAATTTTCAGCCCACCGCGGAAATCTGCACCGAGTTGATGCGGTTAACAAACTACAGTCTTCTCCGAAATTGCACAGATTCACAGCCACAACACAGACAAACTGCCCGAGATTGCTCTGCTTGGCAGACCATCAGAGGGTATGTACCCACTTCTTTCCATGGCACGCAAAAGGATCTCCCACCTCTTTTTGGCATCCACACACACTATCTTATCCTTCTGGGGTAAGACCACTACACCAACATATGAGCTCTGGCTACATAAATTAATGGAACTACTGGGACATGAGAA
Organism: Lissotriton helveticus; assembly: GCF_964261635.1. Classification (NCBI taxonomy): domain Eukaryota; kingdom Metazoa; phylum Chordata; class Amphibia; order Caudata; family Salamandridae; genus Lissotriton; species Lissotriton helveticus. The sequence continues at coordinate 769,829,315 of NC_136067.1, read as the reverse complement.
ATTAGAGCACGACCTAGCAGATAAATCTGAACTTTTCAACAGGTTATGGACCCTGTGCCGATCTTGTTTAAACAAGGACAACAGACAACCTGCCCGCACTCTTTGAGGACTTTGGGACTTATTGATCACACTATTGTTTCCTGGTTTGGAATGACTGTGGCCTAATAAGACTGATATGTGATGGAACTCTCAACTGTGTATGCATGAGTGGTTTAGGGTGGAGGGGTGGTGATTTGAGGTTCAGGGCGTTGGGGGGGTTGTTATCAGTGGATGCCGTTACAGGATGGTGATTTATTTTGTTTAGTTGTCCTGCACAGGAAAATAATAAACACTATTGAAACTAAAACATTTTTTTCAAAACACAGATATAAAACAATTTGGGTCCAAGTGCACAACTCTACAACTTTGCAAGCCCAGATCTGAGGTATCAACTAAACCTGGCTACACTAAAAAATGAAAACTTTTAGGACAAGCCTCCTTGGAGGTGTTTCCTGCCATTCCTAATTTCGATGCCTCCTTCTCTCCTGAGATACAAGCATCCACCAAACAAGAATAACGTCCAAACATCTTAGAAGCCACAATCTTAAAAGATGAAGACTTGTCTCCCTTATCCAGGAGTTTCAAAAAACTCCTAATGCAACGAAGAAGAGACTCACATGGTGGATTTTTTGGGCAGAAGCTACCAATTTAAATCACAATTAAATAAATAAAGGACATAGGGAAATATTGGACCTGAGCACTCGTGGCTGTGACAGGCAGATCCAAGCCTCACACTTTTTGGTGATGGCACAACATAATATTGCAGATTGCAACCCCATCACTGGCATACAGTGGTACATGGGAGCTACAGAAACCAGCTCTGCTGGCCTGACTCCCTCTATGGATAGGTGTGGAACAGCAGCTTAAATGTATAACAACACGTTTTTGGTTACTAGAAAAACATCGGAAAAGGTTGTAGATCCTGATTTTTTGGATCAGAATCAGAATCTAGTCGCCTCACGCTTTTTGCACAAATCACTGTGATTTCCTTATGGAGAAAATTTTGAGAAATATACCATCACTGATTTTAGTCCTAGATGGTCTTCACAGTTTACGAAATGTGCTTTAAGGAGCCGAAAGGACCAGATTACTGAGGTTGATGCAATATGTTTTGGCATCTTGAAATTTTTCTAGAATAAAAAAAGAACACTGTGACAAAATGCCATCCTTTCAAATCTGTTTTTGTGATGAAGGGACGCTGCATTGAGTACACACCGCACATTGGAAGTTAAAGCTCTTAAAACGTCTTGTTCTTTACATTTTCCTCAATGTAAAAACTTTGGATAAGACTGAACTTCGTGCACTATTTAAGATTTGACAAGAGGTTGGTTACTATCCGCCTGATTCATCAAGCTAAATTGCACTCGCAAAGGGCAAGATTCTCAGAATCTTGCCTTTTGCGAGTGCAATTTTTGCATTTGGGATTCATCATCCCAAATGCAAAATTCGCTATTTAAGAATTCGCACATTTGCAAAGAATTGAATTTAAGGAATCTCTATTTGAGATTCCTTAAATGCAATTCATGAAGCATTTTAAAATTGCGAAAATGCAATTTTGGGCCGCTATTTACCGAGAGGTCAGACCTCTCGGTAAATAGCAAAAACTTAGAAAAATGCTTTTAAAAGCATTTTTCTAAGTTGCATGTTGCACACACACATGTCCTTTGGACATGTGTGTGCGCAACACCTGTTTCAATTTGCATTTAAGGGGTGCTACAGGGTGTCCTTTGGACACCCCTGGCACCCTTTAAATAGCTATCTTATTTGCGATTAGCTAATTGCTAATCGCAAATAAGGAATACTCCCCATTCATTCCTATGGGCCTTTTGGCCCATAGGAATGAATGGGGAGTATTCCTTTTTTGCGATTAGCAATTTGCTACTCGCAAATAAGGAATGTGTAGGAATCGCTATTTATTTAGCAATTCCTACATGAATACCGTTTTGCGAGTCCTTAATAGCGATTCGCTATGAATCGCTATTGGGGGCTCGCAAAACGGCCCGTTGATGAATAAGGCTGCAAATCACCTGAATTGATGGGCTACATGTGGACAGAAATTAGTACCTGTTCGAGTTCCCACTGTATGACATTTGAGGCAGCTCTTCATTGGTCTTTTATTGGCAAGACTGCTTTCAAAACAAAGGGCGCACGGAAATGGCCGCATGGACAGACTTTCTGCAAAGATACTGCCTCAGGGTAGGTCAAAGTGATTGCATCACCCAACAGACAGGCGGTGGACTTAGTAAAAAAAACACAAATCAATGTGATGAACTTTCCCCTGCATTCAAGAGCTAAACTCAGACGGCAACCTGTACTTTGCCCACTTCTAATCACAACAACAAAACGTGACCGGGCAATGTGAGCTGGCCTCCACTTGGGAACGCGTATTGAAACAATCTGAGCTGGCTTCCACTTGTGAAGTTTCAAAGTAGTCAAAATCTACAGAATCTCTACTGACTTCATGAGAAGTTATGTTATAGGCCATTATTTAGGGCCAATTTGCCATTAACATGGACTTGTAGCGATGTCCGGGGGTGCCTTTCCCCACAATTTCAAAGATTTTATCTCAGACTAGAGTCAGAGTCATGAGTATTTTGTTTCGGCCTTCATTTGGGACAAAGTGGGGCAGTATAGGTTGACTGGTGTGTGTGGTTGGGCGTTGGATTCATGTGCGAAAGGAAGATCTATGGTCATTTTTGATGGGTGGCAGGTTCTAACTTATTGGGTTTTAGTTGTGTACTTTCAAAGCTGGAGAGAAGTGACTGGATGGCTACACTAACTGCTTATGCATCTCATAGGTCATGTCCACTTCCCAGCAGTCTGACAGCGTTCGACACATCTATAATAATCCCACAAAATGGCACCCTACAACTAATAATACTTGAATGCCACAATGAATATGAATACATTCAACTGCAATCAAGTTTTTTTATTTACCTTCCCTCAAGTTCAATTTGACCCCAATTGTCTTCTTTACTGTAACCTTTGCCCTAATGCATAACTTACTTAAACTAACCCTTAAAAAAACCTTACATCTAACCTCAACTGTCCCTCTTCAACTTAAGTGTAACTCTAATCGCAATCATAAATTATCTATGACCCAACACTCATGCAAACTTCATACCCTAGTAGTAAGAGTAACTGAAACCATATGGAAGCTCTTTACCTTATGTTAGTTAAAACAATAATAATGGTTAAACATTTATAGAGCACATGGCTGCCACAGCAAGGCTTCTCAGGGACAACTAAGCCAGCAACATGAAAACAGAAAGTTCATTGCTCCAAAGAGCCAGATTATAAGCAACTTCTTAAAATGGTCCCACTGGGGCTCATGCGTGACAGGAGTGGGAGATAATTCCAGAGTTTGGCAGCTAGAACCTGAGAGGAGGGGCTGCCCGTACGGGCTCTGCTCGCACTCGGGACATAAGAAAGCCTGAGATTGTCTGACCGTAGGGCCCTAGACTGGTTGTAGGTTAACACATAGACCTCCTTGCTACAAGAGAAGAATCAATTCTAATGAATAGCCTGATTTTTTTTTTCCAATGACATATCGTGAGTGGCGGATTTCTGGAATGGGTTTCTGTGACCTGGATTTTTTTCTTAACATAATATAACCTGGTTTGATCGTGGTGTTGCTGGCTATCTGTATGTATGAGCTATACTGAAGATTTGTGTGATGTTCCGTCTAATGTGGTCTTGTATTTGTGACTGATATGTCTTCTTAGTGTTGTTAGTGTCCAATATTTGTTGTGAACCGATATATGCTGAACGCTCTCTATAATGCATTTTGTGTGTGACGGATAGTATACTAAGTACGGACCTGATACTCCGCCTTATGGCATATGTGTGTTCTGGTGGATGTTTGTCAAGTGTTCCGTTTTCCAAGCATTAGGTTAGTAAGAAATTTAATGCGGTGTTTCTGTGCATCATATTTTGGTGGTTAATAATATTGGGAGCTATTTGGGCGCTATCAATGTGGTATATATTGGTGCAGTGTTAGGTGCATGTGTGACACTCTTTCTAATATGCTCTTTGGGGGATTCTTTTCTAAAACACCTTGTTGGCTAGTGCTGTTGGGAGTAACGTGGAACAAGACTGTATGCGCAAGCCTGTGCTCTGTTCTATATAAGTGAGACTTGACACCTACTGCATTCTATAGGACACTTTGTGCCATATCTTGGTGGCAAATGCAGCTGGGTTCAATGCGATCTCCGTTGATATGTGCTGTGCTAGATGTCTAATGTGGTCTGCCGGATGTTTGTGTTTATGTTTCTTACTGGCTAGTCCTCTTAGGAGCAATGCAATAGCCGACTACAAACCTTATCCATGGTGTGGTGTTGAAAAGTAGTCTCTAAAATGTGAAAGTGCAGAAAAAGGAAAACACTTCAAATAGCCGTTGTGTTGTTCTGCTGTCATAAGTATGAAACATGGGTACAAATGATGGACTTACCGTAGTGTAAACACATACACTCACGTTCAAAGGCAGCTGACAACGCCTACAAGCAGAACATTTTGAACCTTCTAGTGTGTGCATCTGAAGCATGTATTGCCTTCCAAGCACTTTTATATAACCACAGTCCTTGCTAAATATATGTTTTGTGCAGGATGCAAGGAGTTTAAAATGCACTCACACCTTTTGCTCTGTATGAGATGCAGCCTTGGAGAAGGAAACTTCACACACAGGAGGATGAGGCTTGTAGAGCACAATGAGAGTTAGCTTTTCTGTGGAAGTATGTTTGTGCATTCAATGCCATCTGAATTTCTTACCTCAGGTCCCCGGTCCTGTGTAGGACAAGACTCGCTATCTGCTTCAGAGAAGGACCCAGATTCATCGCTGGAGTTCGTCCCATAAGATTGCTCACATTTAATCTGGGGTCGGACTTGGTTGAAGAGTGTGTCCCCCATCATGCCCGTTTCTTGATGGTCAGCAGCCAGGAACCGGGGTCCTTGCGAACAGGGAGAGGAGGAGAACTCGCACAGCGGGAGGCTGCAGGGTGAGCCACCGCTGCCGTCCTCTGCATACGAGTATGAGGAGCAGGAGCTAGATGTTCGCGTTCGTGTCTCTAGTGGGGGAGACCGGGGGCAGACTTTGATTGGCACAGGGCAGCTCGTGTTTGGCCGCATCCTTCCAGGCAAGTGATCGGAGAGTAATCCGCTGTGGCAATAGGTATGTGAACTGGGAAGAGATTGGCTAGCTCCTGCCCAAAGACCCTTTGGCAAATGCTCAGGAAGTTCTTTGTCTAAGCTGTTCACACCAGGGTAGGACTGCACTGGGGTGCCTATTTGGTCACAAGCACTTGATGAGAAAATAACACTCCTCCGGTCCAGTTCACCTTCTTGCTTACAGACCGGCTCAAACCCAAGCCCCTTGAGGGGTGACCCCACCGTGAAGTTGGCTGCATCCCTTTGAGGTGTACGGGACCCCCTATAATTACCAGTGAAAGGGCCGTGGTCCGTTTTATGGTCACCCTGAGTTGCTCCCTTGTCCACAGGGCATGATGGGCTCCTGACAAATTGCTCCTGGGAAGAACTATGAAATCCAGCCAACTCCACCCCTTTCGTCCTCTTGAAGAATGATCTTAAACAGGAAGGGGAGGAACCACTTTTTGAGCTATTGATGCAAGTGGGACTAGGCTGCTTTCTGTCCATTTCCATGTCTCCTTCTTTTTCCCTGATTTCAGACTCATCGGCAGACAAGCAAAGAGTTATGCTCTCCTCGTCATTCTCCTCAGTCTGAGGTTCGGTCTTAATATGGGCCAGAGGCAGTCCCGGCGCGAGGCCATTGCCAGGACTCGTGTCAACTAATGTGCTTGGAAAACCTGAGGTACTAGTGTGTGAGGCGTCATAGATATTCTTGGTACAAGCCAGCTGGTATTTCTTATATCTCGGGTACCGCGTCACGGGGTCTTTGTCTGCAGGCCCCTTGCCATCTTTCTGCATCTCGGAATTGGGCAGCATGTCTTCCTCCTTATCCGCCAACCTGCTCGTGGGCTCAGAGCTGAAAGGCTCCAGGTCCACTTTGTCCCTGGGGCAAGATATTTTGGAGGTTTCAGACTCCATGGTCTCCTCCTCGCCATCGGAGATTTCTTCCTCCTGCATTTTCTGGCAGAAAGTGTCTTTTTTGCACAGTAACAAGCCATCCTCATGATTCAGCAGCTGCGTCTGGAGAAAGCGGAAGCAGGAGTCTTCCAGGTTGTGCATGCGCAGGAATTCAGCACAGCGGATGACCTCCTGGATGTTTTCTCTGCTGAGTAACAGCTTAGCAGTGTAGGCAAACTGTAACAATGGACCAAATCCCCTGGCTGTGACCTGCAAAAAAGAGGGAAATTGCCAGCATTAGTATCAGCACTGCTATTGTTCCAAGTCCCTCAAGTGTAGTTAGACAACCCGACAGCTCTACTGTGCCCAGATAAATACTGCAAAGTATCAGCTAATCTTCATCGTGGCCGAAGCCATACTACTTACATTCACGAGTGCCGCCTCCATACGGGATGCTGCTTTTACATTTCATCATCCCCAAGGTAATAACAACAAGCACTATTAAGTGGCTCGTTATAAGGGTGGTCATTTATCTATGCTGCTTAAAGATCACACTTTAGAAACAACCATTCATCATGCAAACCATGAAAGGATAACATGCACAGTTATTATGACAAATAATGAGATGCAGAGCCACTAACAAACAACCGATCACTTTTAGTGTAAGTTTACTATTTTTTGCTATTCACAAACTACGAGTGTAGTTTTACGTGTATCTTTACCACTTCAGTGACTATCTTTTTACATGCGGAGTCCTCCACAGTTGTAAAGCTACTACACTAAAACTACACTCGTAGTTTGTGAATTGCAATAAAATAGCAAACTTACATCAAAAGTGTAAGTATACCTTTGTGATTAAGGCCCCATTAGTATAATGTTAGGTTAGCTCCTCTACCACAGATTTCTCTTGAAGAGTCTACATTTTATACCGTGGAGAGCAGAGCAAAGAAGGACATGTAAAAGATCCTAAAACTTTGTCATTAAATGCAACAAAATGGTACATGTTCCAGCAATTTAACAAACAAACTTAGCGGAAGTTGGACTTGTCTCCATTTCTACTTACCTGGTTGAAAAATCAAATGTTTAGCAATTTCGCCCACAGCTTTGCCCCAGGTTTTTGACCACCCCTTGTAAATAGGCATCCACGCCTCACTTCATGAATAACGGTTAGCAGTGGGAACAGTCATTGGTGCTACAGGGGTTGCAGCTACGCCTTTATCAATATAATCTGTTACAAAACACTTGGTGTGGGCTTCCCTCTTAGGACCCAAGACTGTGGACCTTTTTACGTGTGAAAGGAATAGGCATAGGGGGAAGAGTTTCAGAGTGTCCCGACTGGGCACCTGTAAGCAGACCCATACCATGCTATTGACTTCACCATTACACTTAAATCCTACCTCACTTCATCTCGAGACAGAACAGAGTTTTGGAGGGGCTGAGTTTCAACCCACACTTGCTAAGCCACTGTAGTGAGACAATCCCTTCCTTCTTTCCTAAAAGCCACAGACAAACATTTCAGGATGTGATGTTTTTGTTGTGAGGTGCCATTATATGACATATCCTGCAAGAAATATGTACCTCCTTTTCTGTTACCTTTTTAACCCTACACAGCATGATAAGCATACATGATCGGGGCCTTTAAAGATTTAGGGCCTACCCGAGATTCACCGTCGCCCACCAAATTAAATGTTTTTTGAAGTCTGGTGGGTGGGCGGCGTGGAGGTCCTGTGGCTGTGATGTTTAAAAGGCTCATTGTGAGCCTGACACAGCACCGCTGCGGGCCCGCCAGTGCGCGTTCCTGCACAGGAAGAAATACACATGTTGTGCATTTCTTCCAGTGCAGGAACTGGGGGTGCAGAAATACAGGGGGGCACATGTGCCCCCCTGCATGTACCTCCATGCACAAAGGCAAGATCACCGCCAGCCTTTTCACTCCATACACCGCTGGAGGTGAGGAAAGTAGTAATATGCTTGGCTGCAGCGGTGCAATGGCGGTCAGACAGCCAGACTCGTAATAAAGCCCTTAGAGACTAGACTAATCTCTATTTGCAATGGCCCTACAACAATCTGGGCCTGTGATGATTTTCTCATGTCTGTTTGAGCTTTCCCGGAAAAATCCCACATTGCTCATAACAGTCCATCTCAGGGATCCATAAGACTACCAGCACCACTGCCAGAGCTATGCATCAAGAACATCAATTTGGAATAGCCAGGGAGCAGGTGCCACATTTTGGTATCTCCGACTCTGCTATTGCTATCCCTTGTCACGATAGTCAAGTGGACAGGCAGAACCAGAGAGTAATTCTAAAAGCTCAAATTATTTTCTGTAACTGCCCTTACTCTAAACCATGGGTACACACAAACATTTTCCCGGGAGCCGTAAAGTATGGTCTTTGGTGTAACTGAGGGCTGCACTGATGCCAGCAGGGAAGGAGGGGGTTGTGAAGTGGGTGTAGGGGAAGCAAAGCATGTATATTTACTGACTGAACTCAATTGCGCAGTGTGCAACCAGAAAACCTGGGATAAATCCCGGCTTCCACACTTGATCAAATTGTGTTACCTTGGGCAATTGCTTTATTTCAATTTCCCTCCTTTTTCTTCATTATCACATGTAAAAGGACCTCGAAATATATGACTTCAGGATGCGTGCTGTACAAAACCATCTCCTGTGCTTGGATGTAATCACTAATGGCATTGTTATTGGGGCAGGGTGAAAAGCATGAACTTTTCTAAATTCATGTTTGAAAAACATCACTTAAAAAAATACTGCTGAATGCACTGCTATAATTTGATTTACTAAGGTGAAATAGTTCTACAGGTCAACGAAATACACTTTTTGAAATTTTCAAAAGACTATCATATTTTTACATGTTTGCGCTCTTTGAAAATAAAGGTGTTCCTAAAGTTAAAGGCCAAGTTACTTCCTTTTGTTTAACTGCAAATAACCTTAAAAATGAGTGTATGCTATATATTTTAAAAAATTGCTTTAATGTTAGTGCTGAGTCGAGTAAACAGCAGCCCAGTGCTGCTGCTGCTCAGGGGCTGCATTTAAAGGTCAGGAGGGCCGCATGCGGCCCCGGGCTGTACTATGAGTATCATTGCTCTAAACTATGAGTAGCAAATAGGAGGTTGTTGATGTGCCAGGGTTGAGGCAAGCGATATACTCTAATGTCATTCTGGGTTAAACCTGAGTGAAGACACATGTGAAAACTGGCAATTTTGAATTAATATCCATCGGAATGATCAAGATCATTTTCGGCTCGTACCTGACAGCATAATTTGGTCAGCCAGCAGTGTCTCTGGATCTAAGGACCAATCCTTACACTTCAGGAGGTGTGTCAATATTGTTCTGAGGTAACATCTAATGGCTATCACGCAACTGACTAAAGAAGCAGCTTTCAAATTCAGTTTTACTTTGACATAGTGGAGGGCCACTTGGTTTATCCTAGCCCTGTAGTTTTCAAGCTTCTGTGTGAGTTAATAAGGCACGTTAGTAAGGATAGGAAATCTTAGCTGGCTTCGAAAAATCTACTTACCCACTCGATGTGGCGAGCCAGATTTTATCAGGTCGGGCTATTATTAGGACCTATTCATCCATCCTGTTGAGTGAATTTAAGCTACAAAGGAACAGGTGTTCTGAGCATTGAGAAAGTGAATGAGTAATAAAGATTGTTTAAATCTTGTTTTTATCTTGACACATTTGCTGCTGTTTGTTAAAGGGCAGAGGTCAAAGGTCAGCCTTTCTTTTTACTAATTGCTGCTCATATCATCCCGGAAAATGGTGTTTACTTTTCTCTCTCTCAATGCATTTAAAGGTGTCAAGTGAGCTGTCTGACATTCATAAAAATAAAAGGCTGTAAGATGTCAGTTGTTTCTAACATATTTAAATAGCTTATAAATGGAAAGTATAAATAATTCATAATATATCAGGAATTACAAAATCACTTTTTGTTTGTAATTCAGAAGTGTGATGCAAACAAAGATTTAAATAGGAGCAAAACAAATAAGAACACTTTACCTGGTGATGTGCAAATGAAAAATATTTGCGGAAACTCAATTTCCAAACATTATTGTTTGTACACTATATAGTTTTATCAGAAAAACTGCATGCTACAAATCCGTGAGAAAGTTTGTGGCCATTTCAATGGGAAAATCTGCTGACTGCAAATGACAGTGTGCTACCACTTTATGCTTAAGTTATGTATTTAGTAAAAAGTTAAGTTTTTTAAACTTAATTTGGGAAACATTGCTGGCCCCTCCCAGATGACCATACTGTTAATGGACTAAAAAGTAGGTCAGGGGTCACGTATATCCTATATGTGGCCAGATGTGTATTATATATGGAGCAAACGTTTAGTCTATTAAATCAAACAAATTCTTTTTTTTCAGCAGACATGCTGAACTTGCACATTTGAAAGGTGCTCTGATATGTGCTAATGAAGAAAATGGCAACTCAGTGAATTTAATTATTTGCCCACGATCACAGAACTTGAAACCAGTGTATAGGTCAAGAGCATTACAATTAGGGCTAATAAAATATTTAAGTCAATAGACCTGGAGGTCTAGTAACAATTTTATGATTTTTTTAGGCCTGCTTAAGGAACATCCAAAATGTCTGTTACAAGTTAGCATAATGCAAGCAAGGCTGCTTGGCTATTTGTGAAATGACTTCATATATCCTCTGTACTAGCAACTGAATCAATTAAGTCAAGTTGATGAAAAGCTGAATTGAGAAAGCTGCAGTCGAATGAAACCAGAGGGATTTAACCTCAAATGCATAAAATGTTGTTGAGATCCACAAGTTCTTTATTGCCAAAAACTGCACGCTATTCATCAAAATGAAAAGGACCTATATTAAATCCCAGGTCTGACAAAAAGGACAATATCAAATAAAACTTACAAATGTCCAACAGTTTTGCAAAATACAAAAGGGAGGATTTAAAGGATAAATTAGGTAAGAAACAAATATGGGGAAGAAGGAAGTTAACAAGCATTTGCAACGCAATAGGTCTCGCATTTGGAAAGTTTGAGCTATTGGTATTGTTAATGACACATTTTTTATTTATGTGTTGGTTTTGAAAATAGCAAAATTTATAGCTTTGTCATTTACAATGCCAATAGTTTTAACTTTAGCAAATGTGACACTTATAGCATTTGTAATGCAATATGTTTTGTATTTACGTGACTTAGATGTATTTAGTTTAATAATTAATACTTCAATAAAAGTTATTGTAATTTATAATGGCAATAGCTTAAACTTTTGTAAAATAACTTTTGTGAAGATTATGTTCAGTGTATTTTATAGTGACGAAAATTCTAGAACAGAAGTTAAATATTAACATCTTTTTGTGACATTTGTAATAAAGCTTGAAACATTGAGAGAACAGATTTTAACCAGTTGTTGTTGAGTGGTGGCGACAGAGTGATGCTGTGAGGGTGACAGAGTGAGGGAGATAGAGTGAGGGCGATAGATAGAGTGAGGGAGATAGAGTGAGGGCGATAGATAGAGTGAGGGCGATAGATGGATAGAGAGATAGAGTGGGGCTGAAGCCATTTGAGCCCAATGGGGGTTGCATGCCTGGCAACAGCAGATGTGGGGAGGCGCACATGGCACAAACACATACCAACAGACCAGCAGTACTTCGATTTCCTTTGGCAGCAGCCATAAAGATTAGATGCTTTGACCCGGCCCCCATAAATCCACCAGTAGAAGTCAAGAATGCAGACAAGGTAAACAAAGCAATGGGGGATGGAGGGGCTGCAAACAACGTGCTGGAGAAGCAGTCTTCCATAAACACAATTACTAGCTACATCTCTAAAATAAAGATTGGTAATGGCAAGAAAGCGAATGAAGGCAGCACGATATCCAGTCCTGAACTTTTCATCTAGAAATTCATGATTTCGGGGATGTTAATCTAATTGTCTATAGATTCCAAACAACTACAACATCCAGTATGCTCTATTGGGTAACACAAAAGTCCAGGACAGGAAACTACTTGCGTAGTGACCTGGAGGACAGTGGTAACTCTACATGCTATTTTGCAAACTTCTTAAATAAAATTTTAGTTAGCATTAAAAAGCTGAAATACTTATCCAAACCTTGGCAAATACTCAAGGACGGCTGTTATCTAAAAGTTAAAGTATGAAAAAGAAGGGTGGGTGGGGGCCGTACTGGAGCAGCAGCTATTTGTGAGCTAGGACGGTAATCCAGAGGTAAAATGGAACCAGGCTCAGCTCACGGATTGGGATCGCAAGGCTCATGGATGCGGGTCTTAAAGATACAATTCTTCATGCTGTGTGCTTGCAGCAACAATAGGATAAGTTAGAGTCTAATGCATCAGCACCCTTCCAGCTACTGCGAGAAAATATTTAAAAAAATAAATAAATAAATTGCAGCTGAGGCAGACTGCGCTGGAAAAAATAAAAACAGACTGCAGCCTCAACGTGGGAGTGGTGTGGGAAGCAGGAGCAAGTGAGGACGGGAGAGGAGGGGAGACAGCCTGCTAGAACATGCACACTCATGGAGCACAATCGCATCTGCCTCCCCGTCCCCACACACAGATACAAAGAAACACACACACACGTACACATTTGAAAACACAGACACCTGCAGCACAACACACACAGATACAGACACACACGCGCACAAGAGAAGATGCATTTACACACGCATGCACCAATACAAGCACACACAGGCATTCCTACATACCTATGCATATGTGCACACTGAGACAACATGCATCAATTAATGTACATGCACATAATGTTGTGTCTGTGTCACTCTTTCAAATGAAGTGATTACAATTAAATATTTTACACGTTTGAAAAATGAAAGCATTTTAAGTGTTCTGACTGGGCAGTGGGAGGGTGGAAGCAGCCTCGATGTGGGAGTGGTGTGGGAAGGAGGAGCAAGTCAGGACGTGATAGGATCTGCAGCGGCCCCCTCACGAGAGCCCTGGCGCAGAATTCTTTTTTCAAATTAAACACTACTGAAGATGGCAACATCTCGCATTAAGTCCAATTATCCTCCTAGTAATCCGCCGCAATAATATTTGCACATGATGAGTTAACATTCTGCCTCTTGGGTTTCACTTTTAATTGGATTGCTGTCTGCTTTCTTAGCTGCGGTTACCTTTGGCTAGGGACCCTAAATTCATCGTGCACAACTTTCCCACGACAAAGTCTGACTTGAATTTCCAATTTAACGACTATCATTCGTAAAGGGCTAAAGTGAATTACTGCCTTTGTAGTCGGTTGCTTTTACTTTCTGCTAGGAAAAGGACACTACTAAAAACAAGAGAGCGTAGGCTGGAATAACAAGCAGCATCCAAACACCTCTGAAGGGAACCATTCTCGTCACTCACCCGTGTCCGGCATTGTCTGCTTCGTGACCGAAAGAGCTAGCGGAAGTCAGGCAGCCTTCGTTGGGACGTGGGCGGGCCTGCAAAGAAACAGGAAGGAACTGCCGGGAGAACGTCCTGGAACCCTGCACGCTGAATGCTGGCTGCCGAGGGACACGCGGAAAGAGCCCGGTGAGTGGAGGGGGAGGGGGGTGTACGCGTGTGGGTTTGTGTGTGTTCGAGTGTGTCTGTGCGTGTGTCTGTCTGTGTGCGCGTGGGTCTGTTTAAGGGGGGGTGCGTGTGTGTATGCAGTGTGTATGTGCCTGTGTATGCGTGTGGCTGTGTATGTGCGCATGCGTGAGTGTGGCTGTGTGTGTGTTTGCGCACGGGAATATGAGGCACGAGATGGGCACGGTGCCGTGCGCGCCCACGAGGTGAAATCTGCGCTCGTGCCCCTCTCGTGTCTACATTCCCAGAAACGGATAACAATAGTCGTCGAGCAGACGCAACGTCTGCTCGACCTAAAAAAGCAAGGTCTATTTTTTCTGTTGCTACCACAATAAAGGGACAGAGTTCAAGCGTTGGGAGATAAGAAGGGAGGAAGAAGCATACACACACACACACACACACACACAAGTTTGCAGGCATGCGTATATTTATCAACAGTACCATGGAGCAGAAGAGAAGAGGGGTGTAAGCCTGAAAGACATGGACAAATAGGAGATATTAACAAGGGAAATGAGGTTGCAAAAGACCAACGATCCCCAAAGACTGCAAAAAATAGGATTAGATAGAAGGAGAAGTCAGAAGGGAAGGTATACAAAAAAGATAAAGAAAAGGAGCAGGGCTTCTTCTCTTCTTTGCATTGGAGAAACCAAAATCTATTGAACAAAATAAGCATAAACTGTTTCGTCAACGTGGCCAATGCAACCAAAACCAAAATTTGTTTTGTAGAAATGGATTTGGGCAATCTTCTTAAAAAATTTACTTCAAACTGCTCATATTGGTTTTCTGCTGAGCCCCTAGAGGTGAATGAGTCAATAAATTAATAGGAGGAGCCGAACCAAAGCCGAGCTAGTGGCCTGGTTTGGCTCTAAGAGTCTATGCATCAACTGAGCCCTGAAAATATGTATCATAGAAATCCTGCAACACACATCATGTAAATATGTTAGTCTCCTCAAAATTCAAAAAAGTGTATTTATTTAACGTGTAGAATCCTTTCAGCTTAGTATATCAGATCATATCACTGCATTGAGACATTAACATAGCAACCTACATGCCCCTCTCACCCCGATGACAATGCCATTAGGGAACTAAAAGGCAAGAAAGAATACACCTGGACCCTATTTGAACACCATTGCAGTCAAATAAATCAAGCACAAGAGTGTTTTACACAATTCACATACTGACTCAAGTATTTGAAGGTGTCTCATACGTGATAATGAAGAAAAAGGAGGCTTGGCAAAATAAAATATTCACCTAGGATAACACAATTTGGTAACGCAGGGAAGTCAAGATCTTCTGGTTTCACACTGTGCAATTCAGCCACTAGAATGGCATCTCTTTCTCTCTTCTGTTTTAAATGAAAGGGTATTTTCTTTTATCTTGGCAAGCAGAAGCCACCTGAAAGCTTGCCTTGTTTTTGGACGCCAGAGGTCCTCGAGCTAAGTCAGAGTCAAGCATCTGGCTTGACAATCTCTGTGAACACCGAGTACCTAGGAGTTGTGTAGGCCTTCTAGGCCCATATTCAGTTCACCTCCTTGCTTCTGGTGACGTTTAGCATTGGTTTGCAGGACGTCTGCTAAAAAGCATTGTCCATAAAAACCCACAACAAAATGTCAGAGCCTTATAGCTGCTATAACATATTTTTTTTTTCTTTTTCTTAATTGGATTGTACATGTCCAGCAGGTTATTAATGGGGAGGTAGATTTACAACAGAGAATGTAACTTTCTCTCCAATATAGAAATCATAAAATAAGTCATAAACAACTAATTTAACACTCCCTGAAACTGAATTTACCAGTAATTTTATTTTTCAACAAACCAAGTGGGTGGGGTGGTGAAAAATATCATAACACAATGAACATTTTAGAATTACTGTATTACTTCTAACTAAACACAACAAAAAAGCACCCAAAGCTGTGTCTATACATTAAGTATATGAAGTGTAGAATCTGGACTTAAAAAGTTTTAGCTTCCAATGGCATCTCAGATAGTGTAAATCCAAACCTTCCATTTATTTTATTTATGTATTTATTTGCTGGTTTTTATAGCGCTATGAATAGACTCCCGTAGGAGTATCTCCGCGCTTATGACAGCCGGCCTGAGAAACTATAGAGGTGGCAAAGATATTGAATTTTGATTTTATTTGTTCAAGACAGAATCCGAATAAACGGGAAATTAGCTAAAATAAGCTAAACAAACACGTTTTCAGATTCTTTCTAAAAAGAAGATGGTTGGAGCATTGTCTCAATGACAGTGGGAGCATATTCCAGTATTGGGACCCACCACAGACAAAGCCCTACCGCCAAGCCTGGTTTTACTGATCTTAGGTACATTTAATAGCAACTGTTCGCTGGACCTAAGGGTACGGACAGGAACATATGGGACAAATTTTTTTGACAGATATTCAGGTCCTAGTTCGTGAAGACCTTTATGAATAGTACAGCAGATCTTGAACTTCACTCGTAGACGTATGGGCAGCCAGTGAAGTTTACGTAATAGAGGTTTAGATGGAGATCTGGGGGGTGCATTAAGCACCAACCTGGCTGCCGTATTCTGCACTACCTGCAGACGGTCTAGAACCTCTTCATTAGCGCCTGCTAACAGACCATTGCAGTAATCAAGACGGCTGATCACTAGAGCCTGAACTAAAGTTCTTCTGTGGGAGTCAGGGAGGAAAGGAAATATCCTACTGAGGAGACCTATCACGTGGAAACAAGATCCCACAGTGATGTTGACATGCTGTTTCATGGTCAACTCCGGCTCCAGACGTACCCCCAAGTTCTTGATTACTGATTTAGGTTCAGGGACTGGGCCTAGTTCCAGAGGCCACCAATCAGGGGACCATTGGACCCTGGCTTTACCGAAGAGCATCACCTCGGTCTTCCCAACATTACATTGAAGAAAGTTGGAGGACATCCATCGCGCTACTGCCTTCATCCCATCGGAGAAAGATTGTATAATCTCCGAAGTAAGTTGTTTAAAGGAGAAGAGTAGCTGCGTATCGTCAGCGTAGGACACTGGGCAGAAGCCAAAGGCTCTGGTTATTTCTGCCAAGGGAGCCACATAGGTATTAAACAGGGTCGGGCTTAAACACGATCCCTGCGGGACCCCCTTGGTGATCTTAACCTCCTCAGACCTAAATTCACCCATGGTGACGCTTTGGGTGCGGTTGAAGAGGAAGCTTTTAATCCAACCCAGTGCCTTACCGCCGATGCCACTCACAGACAGTCGTTCGTTCAAGATGTTGTGTGAGATGGTATCGAACATTGATTACATTTTAAAGACACAGCCCCATTGAAAGATAAAAATGCACATAACACGAGAGATGCAATGCATAGTTTTCATTTTCCTTAAAGTTCCTATTTGAACACAAACAACCCCAAATGGTATTGCATTGCATTTATGTGGCATTTACTACCCTGACAAGTAATTCCAGCACTTTACGGCTAATAGCAAGCCACTCTGGAACCCAATTTTAGTAGTTAATCCAGTGGTTATTGCTTTCTGGGATTAGTATTGTGCTCCCAAGGAAACCATTCCATGCATTTAACCCAATTTATTTGTGGTAGATTAAATTAATATGAGTTAGGCGTAATCATTCGTGGGGGCCATGTTACTTTAGGCAAATGGTTAGTGGGACGTCTATACAGGCACAGAGTAAGTAAATATGTTGCAGGGCTAAGGTTCCAAAGAGGGAGTGATTGTGATCTATGAAATGAGGTGAATGCGATTTGCAGTAATACAACAAAAGTGATTAAGGGAGTCGATGTGATTTAAGCATGGACGATATTTAAATTACACTGGTATAATTTGCGTAATTTCAGGAATTGAAATTCCTGAAATTACGCCATCATGCCACTTGACGTATGTATGCACCATTCATGGTAAAAATGTGCTGCTAGTGGCACAATTTATTGCAACCGCATGAGAACAATAGCACACAAGTGACTGTTTGCGATGCTTAGTTGAAATGTATCCTCGCATCAAAAAGTTGACGTAAAGATGCACTTTGCTCTCACAGATAGAGCAAAATAATGGATTTGCATTTCACATAATTATGCATAATTGCTTATTTATGCAAAAGCAAATCATGCACATTTTGCACACCTACAACAATACTTCGAATTATCTGAGAAAGGAGCCATTCAGAAGAAGGAGGGTAAGAAGAGGGTCCTTTGATTTGGATCCCGGGGATCGCTATTGTGCCTCTTGGAAGAACTTGGGGAACACGTTCCGAGAGAAACCTCCATGGGGTGGCTTGTTTGGTGGAAGTGAGAGATATCGCTCGCCAGTGGGAGTAACCTCGCCCCCTCAATGTTGTCATGGCAAAGAGGGGTTGACTGGTGCGCACACCAGGAGAGCCAATATACGCGACGCTCCAAAAACATGATACATTTGGAGGAGGTGGTGGGCATATTATGGGACACCATGTTTGAGAGGACTACCAAATTCAATATTGTAATCCTAAGCTGCTATAGAAATTATAATTGTGTAGATGTGCATGATGCGTGTACCATTAAACATAATAAAATGTGGTTATAAAAAAAAGAGGGTCTTTCCATACAGATAAAGGAGAGGCAACAACCGAAAGTTTTAAGTCAGGGTTAATTATTCATGCAGGGTTTTAGGAATACAGAAGAGGCTTTTGAGACAGCATGCAATCTAAAGTATGTACAAATGTAGGAAGAAACAGGTGTTTAAGATGTCATAAAAAACAAAGGTTTCAATTTTTACTTCTGTAAAGTGTTATGGTTACTACTACGAAAAAACCCTGAACTATATCGCGCGTGGGGCTACTCAGATGTACAACCCCATGTCGCACATGTTCAGAAAGGGCACCTGTGCAGTTCTGTTAAAATACATTTCAACTCCCCTCGGCAGCCTTCGTTTGCTATAGTGCGAACAGCTGCTGTGCAACATGGGATTCTCTATATTTATTTTGCACTGCTGGTCTGCTATAAAAATCCCCTTCAGCACATTAATATCTAGTTACATTTGCTCTTCGTGCTCACGCGGAGCTGGGATCCTTTACTTGCGCGAACACATAACAAATGACGTCGAAGTGGAGACCCAAAGAAACCACTAGGTGGCGCACTTGCCAAACCTCTAAAGCTCTCGACCTGCATTCCCATGCATGATATGACATAGCGCTTACACGGCTTTTTCAAAACAATGACATAATTCTAACAAATATAAACTCAGGGGTGTGGACAAACATTCGCAGCGAGTAGATTCCCCTCGAGCCTTCGCAACATGACCGGCTGAAGAAATCGTCATAAAGACAAAAGCAATCAAGACTTCATTCAGGGGGAGCACAGCTCCTACGATATCGGGTTTTCGCCACGGGGCACCAAACCCCTTACTAATTACGTCAGAAGCTTGCCCTAGATGTTTTTACTTGTTGGCCACGTCCAGCTTGCATACACTGAGGGTTCTGTAGTGCGCTTGGCATGAATAGAAAACAGGCTTCTGTTTCATGCCCGAATACAATGTCAACTGCCAATGAACCTAAAACGTGCTAAGGCCAACTGGGGCCAAAGACAAGGACCTCATGTAGAAAAATGACTCCATCAAACAAGCACAGCAATGAGAACAAAACTATAGCCTTTGGGGGTCCTGATAGCCCAATTTAGTGCGCGATTCTCAATCTGATTTACAGGGGCGGCTCCTTCATGAGGGTGGCAGAGCGTCGCCCCACTGCTTTCTCACAGTGCGAGGAACAGAAACATAAAATGGTATTATAAATACCATTTTATGTTTCTGCTTCTGGCACAGCGAGAAACTAGAAGAGTTTGGTTGGGGGTGGGCGGTCCTGCTCTAGGGCAGGGGAGGAGTGGCTTGCCCACTCTGAGGGTGCTGACTGTTGGGCCGACCAAACCAGTCATACGCCCTCTGCCTTTTCTCCGGAGTAAATGGCCTCCTCATAGACCCCTGTGTGGTTGGCATCACAAACAATCACTACGCTGTCATTGCAGCGCTGTGATTGGATTAGGGGATGGGAGGGAGGGAGGCTGCCTGCTTCCTGTGAGGAGCAGAGAAGACGCCAGACAGGACTGGGCTAAGGTAAGTTAACTTTTTTTTCTTTTTAAATTAACCCCCCGCGTGACATTAAATTCCTTCTTTTGATAGCACATCTTCAAAAAGAGCATACACTAACACAGATTGTTGGAGACTCCAGGGTTTGAAGGTACCCTGGGGCTGCCAGGGGAAAATGGCGTGGGAAGAAAGGTGGCGGACGGGCAGGGATGGCAGACAGATCGCCACCGCCTGCATGGCGGTGGCGATCCGTCCGCCGTCCTAATAGACCCCATGGTTTGAGAATGCTCTACTGGTGTAGTCTGAAATCTCATTAAAATTGCCCCCAAGGATACATTTATAACCATTTTGCAGCGAAGCTATAAGTTCCTCAAGTCCAAATATTAAATCAGACAGCACTTTAAGGTAAGAAATATGGTTGGAGTCAAAATAGCCATTATAAAAATGTATTAGGACAATACATATACCCTTCCTAATAACGAGTCGCAGAGGCATGTATGATTGATAGTTTAACGCCTACTTCAAGTAGGTAGAAAACCAGTCGCCTTTGTGAATGGTAGCGAAAATGTTTTTAAGAGTAGGCAGTGGTACCATGGACCACTGCCTACTCTTGAAAAATAAAAAGGAAACTTTTAATTTTTCTTTTTTTAACGCATCTCGTCTTCCTTTAAGGAAAACAGGCTGCATTAAAAATAAAATGACTTTATTTAAAAATCAATCACAGACATGGTGGTCCGCTGACCTCAGCAGGCCACCATCCCTGTCATTACAGGCCATTCCCAATGGGTTGCAAATTGTGACCTACCTCATGAATATTAATGAGGTAGATCATATGCAACTCCATTGGGAATCACTGAATGTGTCTGAGACACATAGTACATTTTACTTTGCGACTCACAGACCTTGATGACAGCACATGGGAAACTGGAGCACCAATAAAATGACTATTCTTTCCTGACCAGGGTGTGAGAAGATTATGTCGTTCCCATGTCTAGTGTGGGACCTTTAGCAAATGTTGTAGTGTGCAGTGTGTAAACAAACATGGACAATGGACTTTCTATGATGGTGTGACCAAGGGTTTGTCACCGATGGACTTTATGGATAATATATTGTTCACCCTGGCTTAGAACTGCCCCAGAAGGAGAACTCTCCAGAGCTTTGCTGAACCGTCTGCAGATTTCTTTGCTCAACTCTCCTTTCTGCAGATTAAAGTAAAAAAAGTAAAGTCCACATTTGTAAAGCGCACAATCACCCGTAAGATTCCATGCAGAACTTCTTCTTGGAACTCTTTTCATAATTCCTCACTACCCCTACCCCTTGAATGGACTTTGAGATGTTTAGACTTCTATGCTTCTTCCGGATTCTGCCTTAAATGTGGTAATGGCTAACAATTATCCCTGACCCAACTAAGACACTTGACTGAGCTTCTGAAATGCTAACAATTGATCTACTTAATTTACCCTGCCCAGTCCCTGTTTCCTACATGGAACTCTTTGATTTCTAAGACTATTTAGATTTACTGAACCATCTTTATCCTTTGGACTGTGCTTGGGATATTTAGATTACTAAAGTATCGACAGGAGAACCTAAGATTTTTTTCTAAGCATCAAATACTGATGTTGTTATTCTGCATTGCCACCACTAAATTGATTGTCTGTTTAATTCTGGTCTGCCTTAATTTCTTTTGGAGACTTGCACTACCGGTTGTAATACTTTAACTTTAAAGCATGGTATTGAAAGTGATCTTTGATTATTAATTTATAATAATCTTATTAAAACTTGGCTACAGATTCCTGGTCCTCATTGTGCACACAAGTGGGTTGCACTGTAATATGAATGAAATTTTCGTTATGAAGTACTAACTCTCTCGCCCCTCAGTGCGACTAAAAAGGTCCATAGGAGGACCAAGAGTAAGTAAAGTTTTGGCCCAGAAAAACGCTGGATCAAATCCATTGCTGTTTCCAGCCAAAATGCGTTGATGTTTGTCGCCAGCACGAGGAAGGGATTGGTTGTTAAGTTAACGCTCTTGTAATTATATCTAGCTATTTAATGCCTGCACTAAAGGAATGACTCCGAAATGTGAATAAATTGCTTAAACTATGCAAGTCAACAATTGATCACCACCTGTAAATTACTGGTATTAAAAAATGTATGACAAACTGCCTTTCCAATACAACAGTGTACCAAATGCATTCAAGATCGTATGAGGCTCGACAAAATAAAAATTCAATAAAGTGTGTTTTAAAAAAAAAATTGTCACTAGCACTATGCATGAATAAAATATATTGCACCATATATTGAGAACGGGTCTTTACTGTATGTATCACAGTCACGCCATAGGGGTTCAGGAAGGAACCGCCATGTTTTTGTGTAATATATATATATATATGTATATTTTGAGAGTAAGAGACGGATACACACACTGTTGTGATAACATTTTGGACAGTTACTAATAATTAAATGTCATTTTTCAATTAAAAGCAACTTTCAACTAGGTTTACTATAAATTAAACAAAATAAAAATGGTAGTGAGTGTAGGTAATTTTTCTCTAATTTTATTATTTAAAAATTATTTTACAAGTTAAATACCCATGTTTTTTTTTTTTTTAAAGCAAGACTTTATTAATGAGTTCAACAGAAATACACTCACGCGCCTACATCCCGGAGGCCGGCTGAAAAAGCGTCATATGTACGATATGTAAACAATTACGTCTATCCCCCCTGAATGTGGCCTGTCTACGAATCATTACACATGTTGTTCCTCTAAAGCGCGTGGTACACAGATAGTAAAGCCGCTTGCATTTTATATTTTCTATAAATAATAAAGAGAAAAACCAAAAAACCTGACTCAATATCAACACCCTCAAGTGTACCTATGCGTTCCCGTACCTATTACCTGCCACTGTGCAGCGCCTCTGTATGTTTCATTCGAACCCCCCTCCCCTTGTGTCCAGCCCCTTCCCGTTGCATATCCTGTTGCACAGTCTACCTTAGGCTCGCATGCACGCTATAACATAACCCCGTGTGATTAAATATTGTCTATCTCATCATCAGAACTGTCGCTATCGTCCTCAGGCAATGGCTCGCATATGTCCCCTCTGTAGGAGTTCCACTGTAGCCATACCCCATTCCACTTGCGTGGGTTGCTTCTCATCTTATACACTGCCCTCTCCGTTACCATGAGTGTGTCCATGTTTCTGCTCCATTGTGCCAGTGTGGGGAGCTCTGCCGTCCCCCATTTTTGCGCAATGTCTCGTTTGGCCACCATGCAGCCTATCATGACCCAGAGCTTACCATAGTGTGTCAAATCCGTGGGCCCCCAGATATTTAACAGGCATATATGTGGGGCCAGGGCCATAGTGGTGTTTAGCGTCTGTGCGATGGTACGGAGTACCCGCTGCCAGTATCCCATGATGCGCACGCAGCTCCAAAGTGTATGTACGAAGGTGCCCTCCTCACCGCACCCCCTAAGACAATAAGGATGATCCGCCCTCTGCAATTTATGTAGTGCCACCCTCGTGTAGTAAATCCTGTGCAGGATTTTCAGCTGTACCAGGCGGAACCTAGCTGATATGCCAGCTTCGCGGGGGGATGCAATAGCAGCGTTCCAAGCAGACTCATCAAGATCCCCAAGGTCTTCCTCCCATTTATCCTTTAGCTTTCCCAGTGGATCACGTAGATTATTGAGTAGTTTACGGTACGTTAGGGAAGTCGCTCCCTCCTGCATACAGTCTGTAAGTAGACGGTCTTCCAGCGGGGAGGACTCCGGGGGCGTGGTGCCCGGTGGGAGCACTGCCAGGAGGGCATTTCTGATCTGTATGTATCTGTAAATACCCATGTTTAATGTATTTTTGACTGCGGTGCAAGGTTAATTTAAGAAGTAAATGTTCTGTAACCTTTGTTTTATTATTTCTAGGTTAATATGGATGATTTTAAATTATTTGACACTTATTTTTCATTAACCCCTTGCATGTGGCGTGAATTTTCGCGCTGTGCAGGCAATTTAAATAGTGGGCGGGATTCGGACGGCCCCTGCCCGTCCTCCGCACACGCCCACCGTGATGCATGACGGCCGGAGGCTGTCATGAGCATGCAAGGGGTTAAAGTGCACATATACTGTTACATAAATAAAGTGAAATACATTTCCCTATCATTTCACACAGAGAAATCTAAACTAGCAATTGAAAAAGTACTTACAGTAATGTTACACTTATAAACTCTGTTGTAGGAACGTCCACCACTTTGCTGGCGGGGCTAGAGAGATGCAAGTCTACACCTAGATGTAAATCTCCACCTGGAACTTGTGAATAGCAGAAAATGGAGAGTTACATCCAGTTGCAGGAGTAGATCAATATGTGAGCAAATCTACACATGATATTTAGTTTGTGAATCGGACCTATGGTCTTCTTTAGCATGTCTTGCAATTTTTTGATGGTGGCCCAGGCCCTTGATAAACCCAGTGTAACATTAAACTTGCCTGCTTTATGGAGAGTATTTAAACGTATATGACACATTAATTATAATATTTGAACAAGTAACTACTCCTTTGCCTCTGTCCCAGACTACTGCTTTACCCATTCCTCCTTTCCTCTTTGGTTATTTACGTATTATTTAACAATAAAATGAGTTGATAAAATGATGTTTTCTATATTTGTTATCAAAAGTAGGAATCGCATAGCTAAATATACAATTTAAATTGAAGATATAAGCGCTGTTTTGTGACAGCGCGCTTGCCTCACTATAAAGAATCGCGGTCATTTCAGGGCACATACTGCAGAGGTGTTCTAAATGTGTGTTCTGTTTTTGTCAAATCCTTTTTCAGAGCAATGTTGCGGTTTGAAATAATATGTTGCTGCTGTGGTAGTGATGGAGCAGGATTTTCACAAAATAAACCTGCTTGGATCAAAACTCGTTCTTCGTAAATTTATTAACAAGAGTCCTGAAATTAACCGAACAAAATATTAACACAGGGTATTTTGATTTCTGCAGGTCGCAAATAATTTCTGCACAAAAGGTAACAGAGAAATAATGTTAAGATTTGAGCTTTCATGTGCAAATGAGAAGAGACTAATTTTCTTTTATGTACATTAGAAGTTACACAAAAACGTGGAGTGCAAACCAAATAAAACGCGTTATTAAAAAAGAGCTTTACGTGAAAGATGTTCTTTACATATATATGAGAGTATTAAAACGTAGTATAGAAATGTTTGAGAATATTTGCGTCTATATTAGAACAGAGGACTAAAATGAATAACTTAGGAGAGCATTTTTCCTCGTGAACAATTAAGTAAAATCTGTTTATTTTTTACTAGAGAAATGGTAAACTTTACAGAGAAGGCCTCAAATCACGGTCAGAATTAATTTTCTTTCTAAAACGTAGGCTGCAAAAGAATGTATTTTGTCCTTCACTTAGAGGTAAAGTATTTCTTGTTGGCAGGTAGAAGAGATATCGGTGGAACTTCCTTACTGTTCAGGGAAATTGTTTAGTTTTGTGGACAACGGCTCTAGTAAATGTTGCGAGTGTCTGGAGAAAATGAGCGTGAGCTTCCGAAGGAGAAAATCTTGATTTCCTTTTGCTGAAGGGCGATGACGACAGCCTGGCTTTATCAAAGAACTCATGAAAATTAGATGCGATGGAAGTGGCATGACAGTACACCCTATGCTCCTGAACCAATGAAAACTGTGGATGCTCGGGATTTTGATACAAGGTAGGGATGGACTTTAACGTTAAGGTTATAACTACTAGTGTTAGAATGTATTCTTTTAGGAGAGGCGAATGGCTAAATGGCTGATGGCTAGATGAGGCGAGAGTGAAGCTGTTTCCTGTGAGGATAAGATAAGATAGCATTTATAGAGCACACTATACCCATAGGTGTCAAGGCGCTAAGCAGATACAGTAGGGAGTAGGGCACACGGCCACCAGTTAAGAGGAAAAGCTGTGTTGCTGTTTCCTCCAAGCTTCTCTATTTAGATGGCTGCTATCTCTAATCCTGACTCTTTAACTTTGCTCCTCATAGCTTTGTGAGGTTGCCTCAGCAATTCCCTTCCGGCTGGATGGTTATCTCTTCTAACTATTAGCACGCTGTGTAATCGTTATTTCTTGGGTTCATGTGATTTCCTGAAATTGCATTAACTGCATGCGTGCGGGCGGAATTCCGCTCGTACGCTGACTTTTTTAAAAGCGCACTTTACGTGACGAGCTGGGCTCGTCATGAGCGTGCGAGGAGGCTACCTCATGACGAGCCCAGCTCGTCATCAGCGTCGAAGGGGTTAATATTAGTGCAATGCTCTTTTATCTCTTCTCCTATCCACTCACATGCGTATTGTTAGAAGATTAATTATTGAGTTTTACAACACCTAACATATTCCTAAGAGCAGTGAGACTTGACATCATCAAACAAAGAAATGAAAGGAAATAAAAGGGTGCATGTGAGGTAAGGCCCTTGAGTGTGCAATTCATTTGAAATAATTTAGGTTAGTGATTCTAAACTACCCTCATGACCTCTGGTCCCCTCGTCGCCTACGGTCATGTTGAGCTGTGTCAAACTGTGGCACATGTTTCAACAAAAGCGCACAACTAGAGGATCAAAACAGCTGGCCTATTGCTGGGAAGTTAGGTTGTACCCCAAGCGCGACCTCCACAGAAGGTGAGTCCATTGCTTTATATTGGCTATTAAAGACACTAGAAATCAGGTAGTTTGGTTGCACTCATGGAAGACGAATGAGTGTTCTCCTGGAAAGGACTCAATAAGAAGGATCAAACTGCATGTTTGAGGGATCTAGGATTTCAGGCGTGGTTGGGCTAAGCTCAAGAATCGCAAGTTTGTCAACACTTTTAACTGGCATCTTCCTATTAGGTTCTAGGTGTATTTGTGCTGTGGTGTCTCATGTGGTGCATACTGCTAATGTTCCTGGAAAAACTAAACAGGACAGTTTCTTTAGGTAAATCAACATGCAGCCAGAGCACACACGAAAGACAATATAACAGCCTATGGCAATCATATCATGGCACATAAATCCAAATCCAGTTATCTTCTTCTTTATTTTGTTCTGTTTGGTTGTCCAGCCAGCATGTGTTTCGTCATCTGGATCAATCACCCACGACTTCCTCAGGGCTGTATTGATATGTCAAAATGTTTTGAACCTCTGTACCGGTTGTACTTCTGTCCCGGCCAGTAGAGTAGTATAAATCAGAAAAGTTCTACGAAAGTTTCAGATGCTGAAGACAATTGTGTCTCCACGTAACAATAGGCCCCAAATGCGATACATCTCCAAACATAAACCTCGCACCGTGTATCCGTAAATACTCACGATCTAACACGGACGCGGATCCGCGTCTCGTAGTCAGTAATAAGCAAGGAAAGGGCACTGAGTACGGCCCAAACAATGTAACCCTCTTAAACGGAGGCCTGTCTACATCCTATCGGCTCAGTATCTCCCACCGTGTTATACTGCACAGTGAGAGATACTGAGCCGACGGGACGGAAGTACAACTGGTACAGTGCCACAGCACCTGTCACGTAGTTTCTAGTTTCTTTTAATAAGTTTTACTGCCATAAGCACAATACATAGTATTTTAATTCTGCTGTTCACTTAACAAATATTGGTGTTTGATTTAGTCTCTACTTGCTCTTTAATGCCTGATGTCTAGTCTGAAACTCTGAATATTTCTAAAGGCTACTGAAAATTCTAAACTATTAAGAAAAATGTTTGCCACACTTCCTCCCATCCAGTTTAATGATTTTAAAGTAGCAGGAAATCCATAAAATACTTCTGAAAACGTGCTCAACAGGAAGTCCCAGAAACACATCGTTTTGCAATCGTTTTTACTTATTGCTGTTTCCAAAATCGACTTCCACAAAGTGCTCAACCAATGCTACCTTGCTATATGGTATCTTAAACGACTCCTCTCTTCCCTTAGGAAACTACCTTTGTTCCAACTTGAAACATCCAAATGGAAGACTCTTTGCAAATGACCTCATGGAAGGAGGCATTGTGTAGAATGGGCAGGGCATTAAAATTATAATCACTCCAAACTCATCTCTAGTTCAAAAAACCTCTTCAACAGTAAAAAAAAAACGCACTAGTGGCGCGGTACTGCCATTGAAAGTAAAGGAAGAGAACCTTTAGACGCCATTTCATGAACTTGTATTTCCAATAATCAAACCTTTAACATTGGCATGCAAATCTATTAAGGACTGTCTAATTTTCTATTCCTTTATTCTCATATTCGGGCCATTGTACTGTTTTAATACTATGAATAGTTGGTTTTGAGTGTATACAGGGCCTGCTTTAGGGCAGTGCGACTGGTGCAGCCGCGCTGGGCGCTGACCTGTGGAGTGGGCGCTGACCTCAGGGTGGAGAGCTGTGTTTAGCAATAATTTATGATTGGAGAGATGATAGGCACTTTTGCTTGGTGGTACTGGGAGAATCCGAGGAGCCGGTCATGGAGTGTGGGGGCGCCAAAAATGATTGTCGTACCGCGCACCACCAGCACTAAAGCCGGCCCTGAGTATGAATATATGTTTGCCAATGCCCATTTTCAGAAGAAAAGTTTTAAGATGTAAGCTTAAGGTGTACTGCCATTTCCCCCCAATTTTGGCCACTCCTGAATTGAAAGTTTTGGACTGGTTTTCAGAATTGTATGGCGTCTTATTGCATGAAAACCTGAAACTATGATTCAAACTTCTTTGAGGAATGTTTTAGCAATATAGGTTTTGGTGACGAACTGAACGGGGCCACAAGTTTGTAGTGGCTTAATTTCTAGTGTTTACACAACAGACAAGTGAGGTAGAGTGTTTCAGGGCCTCTTAAGGAGAAGCAAACAAATTTTAAAAACAGCTTGAGGCTTGCCAAGGAAGAAGCCATTTCACTTCTTGACCAAGCAATAATACCACACGCATGTGGTTATCTATGTGCCATTTCTTGCTATGTTATTTATTAATTATAGAGCGCTCATATGCAAATGACCTAAAGGTGATAAAATAGTAACGTATTCTGCCATATTGTGAAATGAAAGAAACAATTTGCTCTGTAAATATACATGAGAGAATTCCAACTCCTAGCTGCAGCTAGGGAGACCTATCTATCATCATAGGTGACTGTCCATGACTCAGGGAGAGCAAGAAGGAATTGCTGGGCTCATGTCAGACAAAGTTAGAAGACATGAAGTTGAGGGGAGCTTTGGTGAACTGTCCAATGTACAATGGCCAAGGATTTGAGGACTGCATCATGAGCCAGTCCAGTTGCCTCAGTATGGAGGTGTTATGGTTGCACCTGTTCAGACCATTAATCGGGTGGGCAGCAGCTTTCTGCACCAGCTCCACAATGTTTATGGGGCCACAAAAATAGATAGCATCGTTGGAGCCCAGCCTTCACTGTACCAGGGCATTGATATCTGGAAAGGGGAGGTGTATTTCAAAAAAGGTAGAATTGTTTCCAAAGTCTTTAGTTGAAAAACGCAGGAGCTGGACACCTTAGTGACTAGGGTGTTAAACACCAGATTGGAATACAGATGGATGCCCGGACTTGGTACCGAAGCAACTGGTGTGAGAGGGGCTTCATTATTTGAGGCCAGAGAAGAGTTTGTAATAAGACTGAGTCCTGTCTGGTCTTTAAGAACTCTGAAGTGTTGATCTTCATGCAAGTTGACACCAAGTGTCAGTAATGACGGTCGCCCACAGAGATGCCAATGTGCAGCTTGCATAGAGGAATGATCCAGCCCATAGAGTTGGGTGCCATCCACATTGAGGTACAATCGTGCCATAGCAAGATGTCGATTTGCTGATTGTTAAACAAAAGGGCTGACAGAATCAATTAACAACTGATACCTTTGAGCTTATAGCAGGATGGAGGAAGAACAACTGAATACTGGCAATCTCCCAAGAATGTTTTAGTCATGTTTGAGCAGTTCCTTTAACGTCAGAATTAATCTTGTGGCAAGAGTGATTTAGATGATGGCTTTGAAGGCTGCTGATAGGTCTGGAAAGATCAGAGCTCTGACACCACCAGCACCCACAATCTGCAAAGGTCATTCAATACTGACACCAATACTAGCCCTGCACTTCTGTCAGGGCCAAAGCCTGCTTGATGGGAAGCTAATAAGGTATTTTGCTTCATGAACCTCTGAAAATAGTTTTATGATAATTCCGCCAGCAACTTGACCAGATGGGAAAGTAATAAAAACAGGCTGAAAGTTGTTCATATCTGCAGTATTTAGAGGAGATGTTCTTGTATCTAAACAATTATTTGTAAACTTTATACAGCCCTGTGCTTTGCATTTTAGTATCGAAAATGACCAACCAATTCTGCCTGCACTCTTCTGGGGGTTCTCTTTAGGAATTTATGATGAGCTTACACAAGGGCTGTCTTCCAAAGGAACAAAGACAATTTATGGAGTGTTTAAATTTCCCAAATGTGCACAAGTAGCTCATCCATTGAGGGGTTTTTCTTTCCGTTCTGGTACTTTCAAGTCCTGGATTCATAAAATGATGTATAAAAATGCAAAAAAGAAACCCAGACTTGATGAGCTATTCACGCATGGATCTTGGAGGTCTGCACATTGTGTTCTTTAATTTTTCGTAGCGTAAAATGGTGAACGCTGAAAAGCAAGACCGCTCCAGACCAGATTGTTAATTTTTCCTCAGCCTTGCAAAAAGATATTTGAAAATAATTGTGGGAAAGTTTTGAATTTTTCCAACTGACCTTATGGTAGTCAATAAAAAGCTTTCCCTGTATGGTGCATATGCCATACTACTTGAACACAAAAGTTGGCTTGCAGGAATAAAAAACTGGATCTTCTCACTTTTCTTATGCAGGCATGACCCGAAAAAGCATTTGAAAGGGTCGCAGGTGCTAAGCACACAATGCAAAGAGAGTGTATCATCAAAGACGGGAGAATTGTAGGCAGTGCCTGGATACATGGTGCCGGGGAACAGCTCTAAGTCGCAAAAGATCAGGTTTGTTGTGGGATTGTTTGCAAGACAAAGAGATAGGTTTTCATCGCTTTCCTGATGGATAGAAGCGAAGCACATAGGCAAAGGGCTGCTTATCAGTGCGCACAACTCAACTCCTTAGAATGAATGTGAGAATCCTGAGTGGAACATTATGTGGTAAAAGCTGCAAACACTCTATCCCTGAACTGCAAGACCAAGGCTAATAACGAGGTAAACCTGCAGAGAATGTGTGCAGCTTTGGAGAATGGCATACACCCCTTCATAGGAACACGCACTTTAGACCAACAACCTTTCTACATATAACCATAGGCTGTTTTCTGGAGAACGTGGCACTCTAGAATGTCTGGAAGAGCCTGCTGAATAGTACAATTGGATGGACTTTGGTTATCTCTGAACAAAAAGCTAAAAGTTGCTGTTTCCAATCTTCTCTGACACTAGAGCTTAGTTGTCCGCACCTAACTGTCTTTTTCTGAATTTTAGGTTTGGTAGGAATCAACATTTGGCTAGTGGAAAACACACTTGGATATTTCTCGGACAAGAAAACTTTGCCACATGTGTAAATCAAATTATGTTCAAGCTGATGGACGCATCCTTTGGGAATATGCTGAATTGAAAAACTTACCCTGCAAATTTCTAGCTCATGATTTTAAAGATTTTTTATAATTTTACATGCCAGAACTTTCTGGTCCTTTTTGTGTAAATGTGATTAGTTTCCAGAATGAATTTGATCAGTTATTGAACATCTGCTAGCTACTAAAATGGTCACTTCTTAAAGGAATTTGTCAGTGATTGATGCCTAAATGGATTAAGATGTGGAAATATTATTTTTATATTGTGCCTTTTTTAAATTAGTAGTTTGAATTGTTTGTTAACTAATCAGAATAAACTAAACTGAATATTCAGATATCTAGCCTGAAGTTAGCTCTGCTTTCAAAATATAAATACCAGAGCCATATAAACCTTGGAAGAAAAGTTCCAGTTCAATTATTTTCTGAGATAAATTAAGTGTGACCATTGCACCTTTCTACCAATTACCACATGATATATATATATATATATATATATATATATATATATATATATTACCTACTGGCGGTCGCCAGTAGGTATATATAGTTAGGATTTTTTCTCTATGGGATTTTTGAAAATTCTATGTCTAATAACTTTGGCGTTTGTGGACGGAATTGGCTGAAATTTTCAGGAAAATGGCACATTTTGTTTCTGAGCAGCCCCTGAAAATTGGGTGGGGGGTTCGTCCAGGGGGGGGGTCGAGAAAAAAGGGGGTCCCAAAACGTGTTTTTAACATTGAGTTTTCCATAGGGCGGTTGGCCTCACTTTTAGCCCGAACGGCTGAATGGATTTGCACGAAACTTGGCAAAATTGTAGGGACTGGTAGCCCGATGTGCCTTTTGTAGGTCTCAATATATGTGCTACAGTGGATTTTGAGAAATTAACGTTCAAAAAAAGATATATATCTGTAACAGCGGACCGGGCAGCGCTCCAGTTCGCGGACTTTTCGCGCAACGGATCTTTGTGAAGCGAAGCTGATTGTTTCTCTGGCGTCTGTGAACATTCCAAACAGTCCGTAGCAGCCGCCATCTTGTCTCTCGGTAGGATCGAGAGACAAGAGGAGGCCAAAGCGAAGGGGCAAATGACCATAAGGGGGTATAGTAGATCCTCGCTGACCCCCTAGGTTTGATGTGGAGGTTTTAAAAGGGCTCGCGGGGCAAAAAAAAATAATAATAATAATAATCGAACGGCTGAATGGATTTGCACGAAACTTGGTAAAATATTAGGGACTGGTAGCCCGATGTGCCTTTGCTAGGTCTCAATATATGTGCTCCAGTGGATTTTGAGAAATTAACGTTCAAAAAAAGATATATATCTGTAACAGCGCTCCGCTTCGCGTAACGGAGGTTTGCGAAGCTGATTGGTTCTCCGGCGTCTGTAAACATTGCAAACAGTCCGTAGCGGCCGCCATCTTGTCTCTCGGTAGGATCGAGAGACAAGAGGAGGCCAAAGCGAAGGGGCAAATGACCATAAGGGGGCATAGTAGATCCTCCTTGACCTCTTAGGTTTCATGTGGAGGTTTTAAAAGGGCCCCGCGAGGCAAAAAAAAAAAATATATTAATAATCGAACGGCTGAATGGATTTGCACGAAACTTGGCAAAATTGTAGGGACTGGTAGTCCAATGTGCCTTTGCTAGGTCTCAATATATGTGCTCCAGTGGATTTTGAGAAATTAACGTTCAAAAAAAGATATATATCTGTAACAGCGCTCCGCTTCGCGGAGATAAAATTATATCTGTATTACCTAGCTGTTGCTAACACCAGTTGTGGCGGCCATCTTAGGTGAGGGGTGTGCGCTCCAGTGGCTCAGGCGACGGACTCCTCTTAAGGGAGGTAACCTAGAGGCTCGGTCTTTCCATCCTCAGTCCTGCTGATTGCAAGCTAGGACACGAGACCTACCCTAACGCTGCTCGGCGGCTCGCTGTGCTGAGGCGCGCATTCTGGCAGCATTTTAGCGGCGCTTTTAAATAATCCTTTCTCATTATTTTTGTTGAAGTTTAATTCATTCTCCCCTGTTTTTAGCTTATCCCCACTCACCTGCACCATAATTGTGCCCTCCACCGCGCTTTTGCGGGTCCCGGTTCCTGTGGGCGGGCTGTGTGTGGAGGAGTGCTTTGTGGCGGCCATCTTAGGTGAGGGGTGTGCGCTCCAGTGGCTCAGGCGACGGACTCCTCTTAAAGGGAGTCATGCTTACGCGCAGCGGTTACGCGCTGCGGGTACGCCGGATCACCGCCGGAGTCACGCCAGAGTCTAGCCCGTCTGCGCCCGTCAGCGTCCCGGAGGCGGGCGGGGCGGTGGCTAGGACTCTTTCACCTTCTGACTCCGGTATAGACTTGTCTCGGCTTCATTATACATCTGGTGAGTTACGCTCTCTTTGCCCTTTTCCCTCCCCTCAAGGGGGCTGCCGCACCGTTTACCCTGGTCGGTTTCTGGGTAAGTGCTGCTGCCCTGGATGCGGCTGGCGTTTGAGCCGTGCTGTGTCCTCCTCCCCCAGTAAACCAATCATGGATGATGGCCACCTGTGCATGCTGCTTAACACCAGATCTCTCGCTAGACATGCGCAGGAGATTTTTGACCTTCTAGAGCTGGAGAGGCCCCTCTGTCTCATGTTAACTGAGACGTGGCTGGGGGAGTTTTCCAACCCTGACGTGGTTGCGGCCATCCCTCCTGGCTATAGTATTTACAGGCAGGATAGACCCTGGGGTAGAGGTGGAGGAGTGGCCCTGGTGGTACAGGAAAGCGTGGTTTGTTCCATCTTGCCGATTGATGACATCCGGGGCTCTGAGTCCCTTGCTTTCTCCATCTCCCTGGCCCCTCACCAATCCTTTAAGGGTTTGTTGGTGTACAGACCACCTGGCCCTTTGGGCACTTTTCTCGAAGATTTTGAGTCTGTCCTATCTGGGTTGGTGTTGAAAGCGGCTCAGTGTATTGTTGCGGGAGACTTTAACCTTCACATGGATATTCCATCAGACCCGGATACTATCAAACTCCTGGAGGCCACCGCCCCCTTGGGCTTAACACCGTTTCTC
Source organism: Lissotriton helveticus (assembly GCF_964261635.1). NCBI lineage: Eukaryota > Metazoa > Chordata > Amphibia > Caudata > Salamandridae > Lissotriton > Lissotriton helveticus. Next base: position 769,795,082 of record NC_136067.1, on the reverse strand, counting down.
GTGGGGCCCACCCATGTGAAGGGGCACACCCTGGATCAGGTTTTTTCTACCTTTCCCCTCGAGGTGAAGGAGATAATACCGGTGTTGTGGTCTGATCATTGGTTGGCCAAATTTTTGGTCAAGGGTGTGATGAGACCTGTTAACATGGGGTCTCTGCAACAGCGGCGCGCCCATCGGGCCTACCACTCTGTAACACCAGCAATGCTAGCGCAGGCGGCTCTTGAGCACCCGTGCTTTTGCACAGGGAATCTTGAGAAGGACCTGGAAGCTTTGCAGGGCTGGTTAGTGGATAGACTCAATGATCTTGCCCCAGTGATGGCCCCCCGTTCTACGATGAAACGGGTTTCGGCCCCGTGGTTTACGGCGACACTGGCGTCAGCCCGGCAGTCTTGCAGGGCGGCGGAAAGAGCTTGGCGTGCTCAATACGATCCTGAGGCTAAACTGCTGTATAGATCTGCGGTGAAGGCCTATCAACGGGACATCCGTGTTGGAAAAAGGGTTTACCTTGCTGGGAGAATTGAGGCTGCCGCTAACTCCTGCAAGGAAATCTTTTCCATAGTGAGGGAATTTACAGCTCCTCGCTCGAATGTTGTCCACGATACGCCCCCAAAGTCTTGGGCGGCGGACCTTGCCAAGTTCTTCACGGACAAGATTAAGCTCATTCAGGATTCTCTCCACCTGGTGGCGCCTGTGAGTGCAATCTGGATAAGGGAGGACCCCCTCCTCGCCGCCACATCTGGCCCGTTGTTGGCAGTCTTTCCTCCCCTGTCGGCCGTTGAGTCGTTAGGACTCCTGGGTGCTCTTAAGTCTGGCTCGCCCTTGGACCCTTGTCCGGCAAAGTTTCTTGCTAGAATGGCGGAAGTTCTTAATCCTCTGGTCAACCCTCTGCTCAACATTTCATTGAGCCAGGGTTTGGTCCCATTAGCCTGGAAGCAGGCGATGGTGATCCCTTTATTGAAAAAGCCTGGCCTCGACCCGGAGGCATTGGTCAATTATAGACCAATTTCACTCTTGCCTGCCTTGATGAAAATCCTGGAGAAGCACATTCAAATGGTGCTCTCCAATTTTTTGGAAGGGCATGAGCTTTTGCATCCGTCCCAATCAGGCTTCCGCCCTAATCTCAGTACTGAGACCGCACTTCTGGAGGTGTCAGAAGACATCAAAGGAGTTTTGGACTCCGGAGGCAGGGCCATGCTGGTCATGTTGGACCTGTCGGCGGCATTTGACACCGTCCCCCATGAACGCCTGCTCTCGAGACTTTTCGAGATAGGCCTCAGGGGGACGGTGCTCAGCTGGTTCTCTTCATTTCTAGCCGACCGCCGACAAACGGTCTGGACCACGCCGGAGTCTGCTGTGATGCCGCCACTGGGTGTTGGGGTTCCTCAGGGCTCTATTTTGAGCCCGACCCTCTTTAACATCTTCATGACCCCTTTGGCGGCTCTGGCGGAGTCTTGCGGGGCCCGGATCGTGTCCTACGCAGACGACACTCAGCTCCTCTTCTCCTGTGAGAGGGGAGGAGATTTTAATGGGGAGAGCATCCGGGATTGCCTTGGGGCTGTTTTCAGATGGTTTAATCTGAGTGGCCTCAAGTGCAATCCCGAGAAATCTGAGGTGCTCTTCTTTGGGTGTACGTCTGATCCTGACTGGCATGACTGGTGGCCTATAGACATGTCTCCCCCTGCCGTTCCATCTGCAGTTGCCAAGAATCTGGGTGTCAAGATGGACAAGGGTCTGTCAATGAGAGCCCAGATTCTGGGAGTGACGGGCACCTGCTTCGGTCTCCTGAAGGTATTAAGAAAGTTTCTACCCCTGTTGTCGGAAGAACACCGGAAACTGACTGTGCAGGCTCTGATTGGGTCCAGGTTGGACTATGCCAACGTCCTATACCTGGGCCTGCCGGAGTATCTGCTACAGCGCCTTCAGGTGACACAAAACGCGGCGGCGAGAGCCATCTACGGTCTTAATAGGCGAGCTAGGGCGTCATGTCTCTTGCAGGCCCTGCACTGGCTGCCTATTCGCAAGCGTATTATCTTTAAGACGCTGACTCTGACCTATAAGGCCCTACACTCTGGAGGTGCAAAGTACCTCCAAAGGAGAGTGTCCTTTTACCAACCGGCTCGGGCACTTAGATCTGAGTCACAGTTTTTGGCGGTTGTGCCGCGCGTTCAAAAAGCCCGCATTGGGGGTCGCTCCTTTGGTCTGCGTGCCCCCCAGCTGTGGAATGCTCTGCCGCTGACACTTCGTGGTGCCACTAGCTTGCTGGCTTTCAGGAAAGGTCTTAAGACCTGGCTGTTTACTTTATAGGTTTCTTTTTCTGTTCATCACATTTTCTTTCTGCTTTGTTGTCGTGTTGTGTTACTTTCTGTAGGTCTCGCTGTGAAAGCGCCAGGATACTCTTTTTGAGTCGCTGTGCGCTATACAAATAAAGTGTAACATAACATAACATAACATAACAGTTAGCGACGGCTAGTAGGAGATAGCGACCATCTTGGGCCCCACTTTGCATGTGAGTGATATTTATCACTAATGACATGCAAAGTGGGCATGCCAAGATGTTAGCGACTGGAAACAGTCGCTAACATCGCTATCTCCTATTATCAACTTTTGGAAATATTCGCGATAAGCGCGAATATCTCCAAAAGCTAGCACCTGCCCTGAGCAGTTCTAAGGCATGTTATCCAATGGGAGGTGGATAACATGGCTAAGAGCATTAGCTCGGTAATGCATGAATATCGCTGAGTTTTCAGCGATATTAATGCATTGCGGTCGTTTTTTATCGTATTTGCGATAAACCTTGATAATAGCAAGGTTTATCTGCGATAATTTCTGACGATGCTTAGCGGTAAAAAAATCGTTGCTAAGCATCGTTAGGGATAAATATCGCTTAACTTTGGTAATATGCCCCAACGTCTGTTAACGTTCGATTCGAAGGAAATCAGGAAGTGTTGAAAAGATTGTCTGCGCCATCTTGCCTTTTTTCAAATGCCACACTTTTGTCGTGCACGGCAGCCATTTTAGATGCCTTGACCAGACCCACTCTCTGCACGCTGTCGATCCTTAGCATGGCTCCCCACCCTCGCAAGCATCTCCCCCAGGCAGTGGTCACCCCCGCTCTCTGTCTTATGCATGGGTAATAAACCACCCCCCATCTGCGCTTCTCTTCCCTGAGAATCACACCCTGTGCCCGCCCGACACCTCCCTTTCGCCCTATTCACTACCGCACCCTCTGACACTCCTTTTCCTCTGTGTCCGATTGTCCAGGCCGGTCCTAGGGTATCAGCTAGCCCTGCAGATGTAGTTTATGGCCCCAGCTGTAAAGAATCACCCCTCTTCAAAGGAGTTATAGTAGATCAAGGCCCACACTCGATGAGATCCGTCACAGCAGACGCGTTCCTATTATCTGAAAACCATCCTGTATTGTGATTGGGGAGGGGACCGAGCCTGAAGCGGAAGATTCCAGGGATGACTCTTTGTACATCAAAGTTTTTACAATTATGTGTCACATTAAAAATATATAGCACTCCAACAAAGTAGTAAGATTATAAAACTTTAATAACTTATAAATATATACAAGAAAACAAAAACAGTAATAACATATAAACATTTTTAGGGAAAAACAACGAAGTAGCGGTCGGCTGTGCGAATAGTCCCAACGCAGCACAACGTCCAGATTTCTGGCGTGGGGCGTCGCGGGGGTGGGTCATCAGTAGCAAACTGTTGTCCGAATAGTTCCAAGGCAGCAGAACGATGGCACCAAGGTGATGTCCAGTAAGTTGCCGCACTGGTTTTGGTATCCTACAATGCTGCTCCGAATAACGGCGTGGGGCGCCCCGGGGGAGGCGGCGTGAACGGGCCTCTCCAGGTGGAGTGTCATCTGTTGTAGTGGGGCGCCCCTTTACCGTTTCAGTTGCCATTCCGTCCGTTTTTGGTCCACTGTGTCAAAAGCCGCAATTCAGCTGAGTTGCGCCCACTCTTGCGATGCAGCGATAGGCGGCTGTCACAGGACTCTCAAAATGGCGGCAGGCTCTTTTCTTTTTGGGCCTGGTCCACTGAAATGGCCCTGGGACACCTTGGAAATCGGACGCTTGTCTGCTAGGTCTTGGACCCCATTCTCGAAAGCGTCCCCTCCGCCTTGAGGATTTATCAAAAGTTTTGGGGGCCCCCGACTCCTGTAGGCTTCTGGTGGGGAGCGGTTGCCATGATTGCTCGCGGAATGACCACGACGGAGCTACGAGATGGTGGTGCTCTCATGCTGAAGCCAGCTTCAGTCTGAAGCATCCAGAAACAAGGTGGGGCTTTCATCGTTTGGGAAAAAAAAAAGTTTTCATCCAATGAAAAGTGTTGTTTTTAGGTCATATGATCAAGCCTTCCATCATTAGGAAACCAAAAGTAAAATGAACCAATGAAAAGTTTTATAAACAAGTCACATGACCTGTTATGCGGCATAGGGTATAAAATGCGGAGAAAATACGTTGGCACGTGAGGCGGCATCTGTAGCGGACCGATGTGCGAATAGGCCGAAGGCAATACAACGCGCCAAGATCCGGATGGCACCGAGGTGGTGTCCAGCAAGTTGCAGCACTGGTGTGGCCATCCTACAATGCTGAAAGTCGGCGTGGGGCGCCCCGTTGGCCTGTGAGTTTGCGTCAGTAGCGGACCGATGTGCGAATAGGCCGAAGGCAGCACAACGCGCCAAGATCCGGATGGCACCAAGGTGGTGTCTAGTAAGTTGCCGCACTGGTGTGGCCATCCTACAATGTTGAAAGTCGGCGTGGGGCGCCCCGTTGGCCTGTGAGATGGCGGCAGTAGCGGACCGATGTGCGAATGGGGCCAAAGGCAGCGCAACAATATTTTCGGAATAGAAGACACCACAAGGCGCTGAGATGCCAAGATCCGGATGGCACCGAGGTGGTGTCTAGCAAGTTGTGGCACTGGTGTGGCCATCCTAAAATGGTAAAAGTCGGCGTGGGGCGCCCTGTTGGCCTGTGAGATGGTGTCAGTAGCGGACTGATGTGCGAATGGGGCCAAAGGCAGCGCAACAATATTTTCTGACTGACACCACAAGGCGCTGAGATGCCAAGATCCGGATGGCACCGAGGTGATGTCTAAGTTGCGGACCGATGTGCGAATGGGGTCAAAGGCAGCGCAACAATATTTTCTGTATGGAAGATACCACTAGGCGTTGAGATGCCAAGATCCGGATGGCACCGAGGTGATGTCTAGCAAGTTGCTGTACTGGTGTGGTCATCCTACAATGCTGAAAGTCGGCGTGGGGCGCCCCATTAGCCTGTGAGATGGCGTCAGTAGCGGACCGATGTGCGAATAGGCCGAAGGCAGCACAACGCGCCAAGATCCGGATGTCACCGTGGTGGTTTCATAGTTGAGAGGCACTTCATCTGCAGTGGGGCGCCGAGATCCGGATGGCACCGAGGTGATGTCTAGCAAGTTGCTGTACTGGTGTGGTCATCCTACAATGCTGAAAGTCGGCGTGGGGCGCCCCATTAGCCTGTGAGATGGCGTCAGTAGCGGACCGATGTGCGAATGGGGCCAAAGGCAGCGCAACAATATTTTCTGAAGAGAAGACACCAAGAGGCGCTGAGATTCCAAGATCCGGATGGCACCGAGGTGGTGTCTAGCAAGCTATGCAGTTGAGTTGTGTGCGCACTTGCGGCGAATAGGTCGAAGGCAGCATAACAATGTTTTCTGAATAGAAGACACCACAAGGCGTTGAGATTCGGTTACCACCGAGGTGATGTCTAGCAAGTTGCCGCACTGGTGTGGCCATCCTACAATACTGCTCCGAATAACGGCGTGGGGTGCCCGAAGGGGGGGGGTGGGAGGCGGCGTGAACGGGCCTTCCTAGGTGGAGGCTCGTCTGCTGTAGTGGGGCGCCCCTTTACCGTTTCAGTTGCCATTCAGCTGAGTTTCGGCTGCTCTTGATGCTACAGCGACAGGCGGCTGCAACAGGACTCTCAAAATGGCGGCCTGTTCTTTGGATTTGGGCCTGGTCCACTAAAATGGCCCTGGGACACCTTAGAACTCGGACGCTCAATTTTTTTTTCCTTTCCTGTACATGCAAAAAAAGGTAAATGCCCGGTACGTTACACGCTTCATCTGCCACGATGAACTCTCCAGAGGAACCGAAAAAAAATATAGTTATGGTAACTATACCATGCATCGTCATATGGAGAGGTGGCACCAATTAATTATAGTGCTGCATAAAAGAGAGATTTGGAGGAGAACCCCTGACCTGCTAGTACATTAATCAAAGAAGTGGCACTGACAGCATCAGAGGGAAGGGAAACGGTCCCAAATATTTAGAAGAACTTTGGAAAGATTAAAAAGACATGTTTAGATTGTGGCAAATTAATTTCATGTGGACAGATGAGTGTTACTCTAATAAATACAGCATATGAACATCATCATAGTCGATGGTTGGTAGAGACATTTTGACTATATCCTGGACCTGCCCGTCCTCGCCCAAAATGGCGCCGGAATAAATGGGACTCGTAACTCCTTGTTGTGTACTGGTTGCAGAACCTTGAAATCACGAGATACGTATGCAGTTTTGAAGCACATGGCGGGCGGGGACGAGAATTGATTGAATATTTCGACATCCCTATTGATATTAAGTTCTGATGTGTTATTGATTACTGTACTATTGAAAGTTCGAATTAACGTCACCCATGGTACTTGCCCGCAAATGTATATCTAGATAATTTTATTGTAACTGGCCCTGTCGTATTTTAATTATAAAATGTACGTCCACCGATTCCGTAACTGTTAGACACCTTAGTTCTTGCAACCTAATGGCCCGCCCGTTACGTTCCTCTACAGTGTAAATGTCTACTCATCATATACGATTACAGTTTGCTCCGTGGCCGGCCCACGTGGTTATAGGCTCGTATTTGTATAATGAAATTTTCACAATAAAGGTTTTTAAAAGAAAACATGGTAGTAGTATATACATTGGTAAAGTTTTTAATAATAGTCACTGTTTTAGAATCATTAAAAGGCAAGTGAAATAAAGCAGACCAATTACATGAAGGGTAAAAGGTATAATACGAAGGAACGCAGTAAAGATAAATGGTCAAGGGCTGTTGTGTTTTCTATTCCTGCAACATAAAGTGATCGATAAGAATCTCATATTCAGGCGTATCGGCGACTAAGACAGCAGGTCGACCCTCTTTTGCTCAACGGCTCCGTCATGGGACGAAGAAACGCTCTTTTTCTCGAAAAAAGAATATATTTTACTTGCAGGACAGTTGTAAATTTTCCGGGAAAGTACATTAGCCTGGAACATTATAACATATATTTAAGAAAAAATAATGTTCGGAAGTAATAAAAAGCGTAATTTTTAGGTCATATGACCAAGCCTTTCATCATTAGAATAAGAAAAGTAAAATGAACCAATGAAAAGTTTTATTAACAAGTCACATGACTTGTTATGCTTACGTTACGCGCTGCGCGCCCCGGATGACTTCCGGATGCGCTAACGCGGCGCGTCATATGACGCATTACGCGACAACGCAGGTCCAGAATATAGTCAAAATGTCTCCACCAACCAGCGGTCGGAACACAACCCCTTTCAGCAGGCTAAATAGTTCTGTTAAATGACAACAGAAGGGACAGGCAACAAGAACCATTAGTCAAAGAGGGGAGGGCTAGTTCTTCTCTACCGGGTTACATTGGGGCGCTACCGGAACTGATCGAATTGGTAGTCTACAGTGTTTCTGGATGTTTCAGACTGAAGCTGGGGTTAGCATGAGAGCAGTACCATTTCGTAGCTCCGTCGTGGCCATTCCGCAACCAATCATGGCAGCCGCTCTTTATCGTTATTTTGGGCGGGGTGGGTGGCGGAGCCGAGCTGTTTTGCAGCCATCATTGTGTGGAGTTCAGTTCATTTCACTAGTTTTGTATTTGTCATGAGGGGTTGTTCCTAATGTTTCTATTTTAGCGAGGTAAAAAAGAGATCCCGTTAGTGGCCTACTGATTTTGCTCGATTCCTTTACCTTTTTTTTTTACACGATTTTTCGTTATCTGCAAAGACTAAACAGAGTATTGCGACTCTGTGTTTGTTTGTAAATAGAGAATGAACCAAAGAGAACCACTTCTAAAACAGTAAATACTTGGATAACAATCAATCAAATGGAGAGAGAAGCAGGCACAACGTATTACAACGGGGGCAAAGGCCTGCGTTAACTACCCTTCACTATGTGCAAAGAGAGAGTACTCCTAATAGAAATGAGGGGGGGGGGGACACCATTCAAAGCAGATCAGTGTGCATAAACACGAAAATGTTTTCACTTACCACGTACTTGACATTCGACAGCTTATGATATTTGCTATTAAAAAACCATTGAAATTCACTGAAAAAACCATAGGTTATAGACCATATATAGTTAGGAATTAGCATTTACAAAACCTTGAAAATTCACTGAAAAAACCATAGGTTATAGACCATATATAGTTAGGAATTAGCATTTAAAAAACCTTATTTTACTCACACAAAACCATTGAAATTCCATATATAGTTAGTTGCACTAACTATATATCGCGCACCCGCAATCCACTGCTGATGATGTCACATATTACATCATTCATGACATGGTCAGTGACATCACTGATGACATCACTGATGACATCTCAAATGACATCACTGATGACATCACTGATGACATCTCATTTGACATCAATGACCACATCACTGATGATATCATTCATGTGACAATACAATGCATCTCCTCATATTTTAATATAACCTCTGTTTCACCCAGTGTTAAATACAGAGTATAATTTTTGAAACCATTGACACACCAATACTAGTTACTACATATGTACTCACTGATTCCTACGTCTACACACACATTCACTCATTCACCCATACAATCATTCATACATACAATCACTCATCTTTACAACACTATCATATGCACTCATACACCTATACAGACACTCACGCTCTGCCACTCATCCATGGAGTTACTCACACACCTAGTCAGTCCTGTAAAGAATCAATCACACTTCCATTTTCTTGTCTATACAGTTAAACATAGAGCACCTTATATTTTCAAACATATACTAACACATACTTACCTTGTTATACAATCATTGATATAAGTACACATTGATCTGCACAGAGTCACACACCTCCCAGCCAGCCACACACACACTCAGTCTCCCATACAAATACTTGGACAATCAATCAATAACCCATATAGTTACTCATATAGCTATTGATCAACACATGCAACAGTTTACAGAACAATAGACATAATGATGCACAAATTAAGACAGTTTAGTCACTAACCCATGCACTCAGTGAGACACATTTAATCACTCACTCATACAGTCAGTCATGCACCTACTAAATCCTTCATCCAGACACTTCTACATCCACTCATTCTTCAATATGTAAGACATATTTTAACTTTACAGAAACATACAGTCACTGGATGTTGTCATCAGTGATGTCATCAGTGATGTCATTTGAGATGTCATCAGTGATGTCATCAGTGATGTCACTGACCATGTCATGAATGATGTAATATGTGACATCATCAGCAGTGGATTGCGGGTGCGCGATATATAGTTAGTGCAACTAACTATATATGGAATTTCAATGGTTTTGTGTGAGTAAAATAAGGTTTTTTAAATGCTAATTCCTAACTATATATGGTCTATAACCTATGGTTTTTTCAGTGAATATATATATATATATCTCAACAATGCGCTCCTGCCCTTTCGGAAGGGCTCACCATGGCGCACCCTGACCATCCGGCCTTTTGTTTGCTCCCTGATGACTTCCCAGCCTCCCTCCAGTTTGATTAAAAAGGTCTGACGCGTTTTGGGGCAACAACGCCCCTTCCTCATGGACATTGACACAGAGGCATACTCGGCTCACCTTTGGAATTCAAATGCAATTTATTTGAAATGGTCCGCCCACGGATGACACAAAGAGCACAGAGGCACACAACCTACTTAAGGCAAATAATAAACACTCACCTGCAGGACTACAGTTACCAGCAACCCTGGCGACAGAACCTCGTGAGCCACACCCACTAAGGGCGAACCAATTCAAATAAATTGCATTTGATTGCATTGCATTTCAGGCTGGTTTCGCTACACATCAGAAGAGTCTTTTTTCTCAGCTTCAATCACCGTCCTGAAGATGGTCTGATGGACTGAAGCCGCAAAGACCGAAATGTCGACTCCACCCTCTATTCCTAGGAAATGTTGTTATTCCAGAGCGACACATATTCTCATTATGAGATTTGTTGCCCATGATTAAGTTGGAATAGTTGTTTGTCATGTACTGCTAGGCTAATTTGATTTTACTTCTTTCCATGACTTTTTGCTGATTGATTTTATTTGTTTGTACTCCTTTTATATTGCTTACTATACATAAACATTTATATTTTCTAACTATTAGGTCTTCCCGTGTTGTCTATGCTAACAAATTTCATTGATTGATGTTGTCTAATGACACTTTGGTGTGTTTCGTAAGGACTAACCCTCTTAATAATCGTTTACCAATACAAGTCTGTTTTAAATCAATTCCCTTGTAGGCACCTCTTACCTTTTATTATCAGCCATGTCAGGCAACATTACCATCAAACCTCTTAAATTAACCCACTCAGTACAGAAGAGGATGGACACTTGGGCAGATCAGCCACATACTTCATGCATCTTGGAGGACGTTATTACAGTCCACCTGTGCAGGTCATGCTCCCGTCCCTCATTAGATTATCACTGGACACTCTAAAGAATTACAATTCTTTAATAGCAACTTATTTAACAGGTAACTGAAGTAAAGACCCACCAGGCAGATCTCTGTCCTTTTTCTCTTCTCTAGACCTTCAAGATTTACAAAGTGATTTTCTAATTGCTGTATACAGCAAGCGAAGCAGATTGCATGCTTTTTGGTAGTGACAATAAACCAGACACAGCGTTTGCAGAGTAACCTATAGCAGCGAACTATAGTAGCGAACTATAGTAGTTTAAAATCACTCTATCTCTCACTCATTCTTCTCATATTATAAAGCGTGAGCTGTGTCCTAAGACACTATAGGTGCATCACTTTGGTCACTCACGTACAACACCGAAACGCTTCCCATATAGGCCCACAAGTCCAACACCCTTCCAATGAAGCACTTACTCATGATGGAGCATGCCACCCATCCAATAATGAGATTCAGCACCACACAATGGGGTTTGATGTGCTATCCAAATGCAATTGGAGTACAATAAGATATAGGCTAAATGGGCAGGAATTAGGTTCTACAGTGAAAATAGAGAGGAAGGTTGATATTTAAGAGCAAGCCATTCTCTGGTCCCACTCAAGGCTTTGCTTCACTGCACATCAGTTGCATCAACTTAGTAGTTGGAGTGCATGTGGAAGTGGCATTGAAGAAGGGAAGGTAGACTGGCATGTTGCTGGCAGTCCTGATTAGAGGCAGATATAGCACAGATTAAACACTGAAGTCACATCTCTCACAACATGTATTACTGTGCCTAGCTTATCTGGGATCTATAATTCAATCTAGTAACAGCACTGAGGAATAGGCCCACGCTACTGAGCATCAAATACAAAGCTTGTTTCTGCAGTTTTAGTTGTATTTATCACCTAAATATCATAGTGGTTGTCATCATAGCTGCACATAAACAGGCCTTTGCATCCGAAGCCTATATTGACAGACTGCACACAGGCAGGCATCGATGCACAGAATATGCCATCCACTCCCAGGTTTGGCAATACCATCTTAGTGTATTGTCTCTCTGCAGAAGGAGGCAAAGCTTGGCATGAAAGGGTAGTAACTGTGAGAGGAGCATTAGGCAGTGCACTCAATCAGCATGGAACCAACCCTATAATCAATGGAGCTGGCAGCCAATAATGTGCTCAATAAAGTCATGGTCTGTTTGCCCCACTGTGAATTCTATATAAAACCCACTTCCACTGAATCATGTAATCTGAGACGACAAAATAATTTTACTGATAATTAAGTGGCAACATACAACAGGAGCCTCATGATAGTTGAGATCAGCACCAAAATGTACTAAAATACACACAAGATATTAATATAATAAATTCTAATGTAAGCAGAGCGCTAAAAACAAATCCAATAATGAAAGAGCGTCCAGGAATTCCTTCCTCTCAGCTTGTCATTGCCAGGGTCACCTGTGTTTTCGGTGACCTGAAGATAAAACATGTTTTCTTCATGTATTCCTTCCTATTTGTTACAATAGTACTACACTTATAGCCAGCAACAAGGTAAGAAACACTGCTGTAAACTAGAACAAGTGTGCCTATTCAGCGCACTACGGAACATACCAACCACTTGGCCATTCACTTAATGTTGGTGTGGCCCTAATTGACTGTGAGTTCATTTGTTGTTATATTGACATCTCTGTAATATAATATCTCCTATTTATTTACAGGGAAATAAACAGTGGCAGTACTAATACAAGGAACAATATCTCAAGCGGATTCACTGAGAAAGGCAAGTATACGTGCATGTACAAGACATTACAAGAACACGAATAAAAGGAGAGACTCTCTGTATCAATTGTAGAAAGTGCAAGTAGCATCATATATTAAAATCACATCTTATACAGGACAGTTGTGAAAGTACTGTTGGCATAAAATGCGATGGCAACCCAAGGGGGCTTTGTGCACTTAGTGCTTGTGAAACAAAGAGTGACGGCGCGCGTGACAGGTGGGAAAACCCAGCGAAGGACGCAAGGTGACAAGGTGAAAAACACTATGTACAAAAGCAATGGTTCGTCATCACTGAATGGGTAACAGATATACGTTTGGGAACCAAAGTTGAGGGTGCGCCGTGAGTCGCACTGTACGTAGGGTCGACGGCGTCTCGATCCTATCTAGTCAGGATCTTCATCAGGACCTGGTTGCCAGTTTGGACAGAGCTGTGTGGGAAAGGAGAGGTAAAATAAGGATAGCGGCCGGGGGAAATGGGAGGTGCTAGCGCTATGTATTTGGGGGCAGAAGTGAGCAGGGGCAAGAGAAGTGGATCAACTACTGGGGGACTGGGAGTCACAGGGTGCTAGGCCCATGAAGTACATAGCAGGTAGGGAGAAGGTGCAGATGGGAAGGGGGAACATTTTTTTTTGAGGGCAAAGACCAGGTGGGGGGTGTAAATGGGGGTGCGGGCAAGGAGGAGGGGTGAGGGGGAAGGGGGAGGGGAGGTGGGGGACAATGTTGCAGGAGATCTGGTGGCTTACAGGCGGATGCCAAGGACTGCAAGGGATCAGGCGCGATGAGTGGGCCCCAGGCGGTGCACATTACCTGGGTGTGTGGGGTATCACGAATGAAGGTGTTTGTGTGTTGATTCAGGGGCCACGGGGTTGCGCTGGGCTGGGGAAGGGGGATAGGGAGGGAAGGGGACAGACACGTGAAACCCGCGAGTTGGTTGGGGATGTCAAGACGGTCAGGGCGGGACACGCGGGAGAAAGGGAAAAGGCGGTGTGGGCAGGAGGCCCGCCAAGGACTTACATGTGGGCAATAAGCAGTATAATATGTACTGTCTGGTGTACCGTTCATTGAGGTTAATCAAAAAGGGCCACCTCACATTGGGTGGATGTGTATCCAGATGTCATTGGAATACACCATCTTTGTTAAAATACCCCTCACACACCAAACGGGCCCTTGGTGTCATGCTTCATCATCGGGGTCTTCCCGTCCCGCTGCGGGGCGGGGCAGTGCTGCGACAAGCGGATACGCCGGAGCACCTTTAGATGGAGGTGCTATGTGTTGGGAGTGAGTGTCAGTGGGGTCAGGAGTGATATAAGTGTGGGTCGTTAAAAAATACCTGGCCTCGTGCTTCCTCCTTCGTCTGCGGCTTCCGTGGATGTCGGCGAAGACGAAGGAGGAAGCACGAGCGTGCTAGGGGCTCATTGGGACCCCACCATACCCTTCTGTCTTAAGCTGGCTCATGAGGCATTGATTCCTCCACTGATAAGCATACTACATTATTAGTGTGGTAGCATATATGTGTTGTAATTATTAATTGTAGTTACTCACATAGTCTATTTCCTTTTTTCACTTTTTGTACATACACTTTTTTCTACCTCTGTGGAGAAACACTAGTGAGTGACAGGGGGATCTCCCCTATGTCCTGACGAAGAGGCCCCGCGCCTCGAAACATGTTGACCCACTGAGGAGAGAGAGCCCATTAACCTGCTCCATCTCTCCGCTTCACTTTTCTTTTAATAATACCAGCCAGTGTTTAATAAAATTCCTTTTTTCCACTAGGCCAGGTATTTTTTAACGACCCACACTTATATCACTCCTGACCCCACTGACACTCACTCCCAACACATAGCACCTCCATCTAAAGGTGCTCCGGCATATCCGCTTGTCGCAGCACTGCCCCGCTCCGCAGCGGGACGGGAAGACCCCGATGATGAAGCATGACACCAAGGGCCCTTTTGGTGTGTGAGGGGTATTTTAACAAAGATGGTGTATTCCAATGACATCTGGATACACATCCACCCAATGTGAGATGGCCCTTTTTGATTAACCTGTATTCCTGATAAGAGGAGGACGTGCCCACCTCGGTGCCCACCGGCACCACCTCTTCACTCCCTCTTTTGATTTCCTTAGTACCGTTCATTGAGACAGGCGGTTAGTAGGGGATGTCAAGGCGGTCAGGGCGGGACATGCGATGAAAAGGGGAAGAAGCGGTGCGGCCGGGAGGCCCCCAAAAAGACTTAGGCAATGAGCAGTATACTTTGTACTGTCCGGTGTGCTGTTCTTAAAAGCTCGGGAATACCCGATGCGGTGTTCCTGTGAAGTGAGAGACAGGAGTGAGTGCGAGCTGCTAGGGGGGGCAGGGGTGAGGTGCTACGGGCGGGTAAACTTACATTTGAAGGACACGATTTGGAGAACAAAGGGTGGGCGGTTGGCGGAGGTGCAGTCGGGTGGCTATGAAGTCTCGATAAGTGATTGCAGTCACGCTTGGTATCCAAGTGAAGTGGCGTGGCCAGGGTGATCAGTATGGTCTCTTTGGGTGGGCGTGGCCTCCGACCCGGGGAAGTGCATGTAGGGAATGAGGGGCTGGGAACAACCGGTCACGCGCTTCAGAGGCGAGGCAATGGAAGAAGGACTGCGCGTGATTGTCGAGAAAAATAAGCCATGGTCAGGAGTAGTCAGGCGTGTGAAGGAGGACGAACGCATTTGGCTCATGAAATATGTAATATAAGGGTACAGGTTTTGGATTTGTGAATTAAAGAAGAAATTATTTCCATGAGCATTTTGATTATACGCATGTAGTAAATACGTTGTGGCTTATGAATACGTTTGTACACACAGTGGTTATGTACACAATAATCAAAAGTACAAAACAATTACATAAATTACATTATAGCAATGTGCTCTAGGTCGCTGCAACGATAAAAGACTACACCCCCGCCAACCCTTAGGAGTAGTCAGGCGTGTGAAGGAAGTCGAACGCATTTGGCTCATGAATCACTCTTTGTTTCACAAGCACCAAGTGCACAAAGCCCCCTTGGGTTGTCATCGCATTTTATGCCAACAGTGCTTTCACAACTGTTCTGTATGTTTTTAAAAACAACTGCTTTACTGTAGCCATCTTTAGGCCACGCGTCTGTACCACATCACCCAACACCTGTAATTCAATCCCTCTACTTTCATCAACTCTCTTTGGTGCAGTCCTTCAGACAACTCCATCTCTTAAGGCCTCGTCATATAAAATTGGAAGAACTTCTAAAAACAGTCAGCAAAATTCCTGTACACTCTATTAATAAATGTCCTTGTTTGGCCCCAAAAGGCAGGCTGAGAACTGCCGCATAATGTGACCATTGTGCACACTTGCTATTCGCACTGCATTCAATGCACGGCTTGGCTTATCCCTGCTGGGGCTCATGTCTCTGAAATATACTTCCTTGCCTGACCCACATCCTCATTCTTCACAACAGCACAGGATGATGGAAATA
Source organism: Lissotriton helveticus (assembly GCF_964261635.1). Classification (NCBI taxonomy): domain Eukaryota; kingdom Metazoa; phylum Chordata; class Amphibia; order Caudata; family Salamandridae; genus Lissotriton; species Lissotriton helveticus. The sequence goes on along the minus strand of NC_136067.1, from coordinate 769,779,107 downwards.
AATGCACCACAATTTACCTTAGGTACCAAGGCATCGGGGACAGCAGCCTCATCGTACCACGCAAACATGACTCAAAAAATTATTAATGTCCTAGGTCCTTGCTAGCTTTTATTAAAATTGCTGGTAATGCGATTTTTATTTACCCTAATCATGAAAAAATGGTCTCTGAATGGATGCATTTGAAGTGGCTCCAGCCTGAAGCCTGGGTGAAGGCGGGGCTCCTGGCTTGCAAGCATAAGAGCAATCCATTTGATTGCAACTGCGTGAAACATGTCCCTGGCAAGCGGTTCAGCCATCAGACTCTCGGAAGCCAGAGGCTGCCTAAATATTGATTTGTGCTCCAGTGTGGATAACTCCGCAGTGTAGCAGCTTATATTTAATTCATCGCAAAACGAACAACATAGCAGAGCGCGAACTCGCCTGAATTATTTCACATTGCAGTACGTAAATCCACGAGTAATTTAAAATGTGCATGTCAGAGGTAATTTTTACTGCCAAACATGCAGGTGCCGACGTTGAAAACAATCAGATCAAGTGCCCTCTGTAGGAACTTGTTACACCTACCAACGAGCCAGGCTCTCATAAAGGCATCAACTGTGTTACTACTTGGCACCCTCCACAGAAGCTCAACCACAGAGCAGCCAAGAATTAACGAGCAGGGAATCTACTCTCGCCTAGATATTACGAATTGTCCCTCATGTGAATTATGACTAATTCACCTCGGTCGTATTGTAAACTTGGTTTCAGAGAGCAGCTTTATGTAGAAACTATTTTTATCAATTGTTTCAAATGTATAGAGAGCGGGCTTTGACTCCATCCACAGGACTATCCCGCTCACCTAATCCTAATGGCCATTTAGTGTATCATTCCGGCTTCCACTGAAAAGCATGAAGCACTATTTTACATTTGAAAAGTACCCTAATCATTAAAGTGTTTTTGTTAATGTTAATGTTAATGTTAATATTTATTTATTGAGCGCTCGTACGCCCTAGGGCTTCATGGCGCTATAGGAAGGAACTCGACCCAGCAGTTAAAAGTAGAGACGGAACAGCTCAGCAATAAGCCTGGGAAAAAAGCCAGGTTTTGAGAGAGTGTCTAAAACTCAGTGTGTTACCGCTCAGTTTCAATTGAAGAGGAATAGAGTTCCAGAAGTTGGCTGCAAGGTGATCAAAGGAGCAACCGCCTAGACGCTTCCTCTTGTAAGAAGGGACACTCAAGAGGGATTTGTGAGCGGAGCGAAGATTGCGAGAAGGATCATATCTGATGAACAGATCTCTGACAAACTTAGGGCCAGAGTCATGTAGGGACTTAAATAGAATGCACCCTGTTTTGAAAGCAATTCGCTGCTCAACAGGCAGCCAATGTAGCTGTTTCAACCCTGATCTGATAGACTGCCTTTTAGAAAGGTTCAGAATGAGTCTCGCAGCCTGGTTTTGGACCAGCTGGAGGCGTTTTAGCTCTCCAATTGGGAGCCCGAGGTAGAGGCTGTTAGAGAAATCTAGTCGCGACAGGACCAAGGCAATGATGATCTGGGTAAGGGCATCCGAAGAAAAGAAACAGGCAATTTTCTTGATTTTCTTTAGTTGAAAAAAACTGGATGACACCACCGCGCCTACCTGTTTTTTCAGGGACAGATCCTCACTAATAAGTACTCCCAGACTTTTAACTGAAGATGACTTGGAGGGTGGCGCCCCCATGCTGGATGGCCAGAAGCCTGGGTTCCAGCTAAGTACACTCTGCCCAGGCAAGACCAATTCAGTCTTGCCAGGGTTAAGTTTCAAATGATTGCAACTCATCCAACCCTGGATGTGAGACATGGTATTTTGAAATACCTCCACTGAGTCCTTGGTGTTCAAAGGGAAGATGAGTTGCAAATCATCAGCATAATTAAAGATGGTGATTTTCGCTTTTCTTAAGGAGTGCAATAGGGGGCGTAGGTATAAATTAAAAAGTAAAGGTAATAATGATGAGCCCTGGGGTACTCCAAGTGGTGGAAATGGTAGGGGCTGTAAAAGAGCCCAATCTTACCGCTTGAGTGCGACCAGAGATAAATGAACGAATCCAGCTCAACGCAGGGCCCCTAAGGCCAGCTTGCTCGACACGGTTGACCAAGATGGTGTAGTCAACCGTGTCGAACGCGGCCGAGAGGTCCAAGAGCACCAGAGCCTGGTGGATCCCGTTATCCGCGTTCCGCCTCAGAGTATTTTGTACCGCAAGGATGACTGCCTCAGTCGAGTGACATGGGCGAAAACCAGCTTGGTTGGGTTCGAGGTATTCACTTTCTTCAATAAATTTAGACATACTGTCACAAACATAAGCCTCCAAAAGTTTAGCACAATACGGCAGCAATGATATAGGCCTATAGTTAAGCGGGTCGAGCGGGTTTGCTCCGACCTTCTTAATGAGGGGAATGAGTAGCGCCTTTTTGAGGTTGTTGGGGACTTTTCCCTGTGAAAGAGATCCATTCAGCATAGAGAGTATGCCCTCAGGAATAGCAGTTCCCACCTCTCTGAGGATGTGTGGAGGGCAGATGTCATCGGGTGAACCTGATTTCACCCTAGTAAGCAGCCTAGATAGAGTATCACCATCAATGATGGGAAATGATTCCAGGGTCGAGGAATTATAATACACATCAGCCAAAAGGGGGGAGGGCAGAGTAGTGGAGATACTTTGTTTTATAGTGCCGATTTTATCCAAAAAGAAGGAATTAAGTGAATTACAGAGGTCCTGAGTAGGAACCACAGGTTGAGTAGTTCTATCACTGCCACTAAGACCTTCCACAATTTTAAACAGTTCTTTTGATTTGTTATGGGAATTCAGATTTTTTTTCGAAAAGTAGTCTGTTTTATGTTTTTGGACAAGTTTCAGATAGTCCTTTCGAGCCCTGCAATAATTGGCTTTATCTAGTGCCGAGTAATCCATTCGCCACTTCCGCTCCTTTTGACGAACTTTAAGTTTTAAAACCTTCAGGTGAGGTGTAAACCACCTGTGGGCGTCATTGGGGCGGGAGCGGGGAATATTAGAACAGGGAGCATGGGCGTCAGCTGCTTGACGCAGCCAGTTGGTAAAGGCTTCTTCAGTCCCATCAATGTCCTGATCCAGAGGGGGGAGGGATGAAGTCAAGGTGTCAATAAAGGCTGAGATGTCAATATTCTTCCATACTCTGACTTTCCCACCTTTCTGGAAAGGCTGTTTTCTACTTTTCGCAATGGTGATAGTGAAATGTATCAAAAAGTGGTCCGTCCAAATACACGGAGTAATGGAACGAATATTCAAAGGGATATTCTGTGACCATATTTGATCGAGGCTATGCCCTTTTTCATGGGTGGGTAAATGAATGTGTTGAATCAGGTTCAGGTCTAATAGAATCTCTTTCAACGCGGCTGCCTGGGTGTCCAGCGTAGTCGAGTTCAACCAAAGATTAAAATCACCCATCAACACGATTTTTTTGTGATTGATAATTAAAGGGGCTAGGTATTCTGCCAGAGATGCCGCAAAAGTAGGCATATTTTGAGGGGGGCGATAGATAAGGATCATTAATAATGATCCACTGTCAGTGTCCATTTTGAAGATCATGTTATCTGATCCTCTAAGGTCCAAAGATGGTAAGAGTGAAAATTTGTGGGTGTTGCGAATAATACCTGCTACACCTCCACCTCTTTTGTCAGCAGGTCTATTAACATTTAAAATGTAGTAATTCACATTCAATTCAGAGAAAAACAATTTTTTGCTATTTTCCCCCAGTAAAGTAAATAGGCCTGGCTTCAACATCCTAAACGGCATTTAAGCGTGTAATACTTGGAAATAGCATTCGTGCATGCATCAGCACACTGACCCCAGTTCGACTGGCTTTGCCGATCCTTGTTTTCTATAAAATCTGGTACTTTTTTTAGTCGTGATATCGCAGGGGGAAGGAAAAATGCAATTACCAATATGAATAAAGGCACTACATGAAGTAGCGCCACTGGACGAGGGACAGCTTGGCTATTCTGCTGTCTAGACCACGAGCAGATGTTTTCACCCCGCCCCGGTGTTGGGCCTTTTTTAAGGAAACCGAATTCAGACCTGCACTCCCAACAACCATATTTGATCACATTTGGCCTAAAATGGGTATCATGATGAGCAAACAAAAAATCCCTAGTACAAAAAAATTATTGGTGCAGGGAACCTTCTCACCATCTTTGTTTATCGAACACCAGCTTGCCCGCACGTTCAAGACATTAGTAATCGCCCTCTCAATGGAGAAACAAAGAGGATGCTCACGTTCCCTCCAAGCCTGGTGAAATATTCATGGTTTCGCTCAGCTTTCCCTACTTCCCAGGGCTATGATTACAGCAATATAAAACATGCTTGGAATATACATGGAGATGAGAAGCAGCCAGCATTGCCCTGTTTTGCTTCCAAGAAGCTACCAAGAAGCGAGCATGCCCCTTCTGGAGATTTTATGTTTTTACCTTTGTCAGAGTTGTAAAGATGTAAATGGGGATGAACCGGAAATCTCGACATAAGTGATAGGAAATAAGAACAAAAGAATTCAACAACAAGTAGAAAAATATTAAGTGAGTTTCATGGCCATTGAAATAAATAAAACAGTACTTTAGAGGATGCCATCTCTTTCGGGGAATCCAAATTGGTGACCTGATCCAGCTATTGGGGTTGACTGCGTCAAACACATGGCCCCGAGTGTAGGTGCTATCACACCTGGTAAATTACAACGCCAATGGGTCCTGCATTAAGCAAGTGCTTCACATAACATCTATTTCGAGTTTTGGGAAATAACATGCAGATTTTGGTATTTAACATAACAAAAGCAGCATGGAACGGTAAATATCGTTGTTTGAAAGAACTATCCAACACAAACTTAGAAGGTCAAAGATGACCGCTGGGGATCTATGTTCACAATCAGAACTGATAACCTACTGCGATATGTGCAGAAGACAGCGAAGCTCGATGCAACAGGGCGCAAATGGCTAGCTGCTTCACCCTTGCCCAAAATCCACACACAGTATTGTCTTAATAAGACTCAATCGAATGATAGATTGATGCTAATGGTTTATCCAGGAAAATGCATCCATATACATCTACAAAGAATGTGGCTTTACTATCTGAATAAGGAGTTATATCCTTCTGTAATATAATAACTGATCAGAAACAGACTAAAATTAATAATCAGCCATGCGCCCTACACTGTTTGGCAATAAAATCGAAAGCAGTAACAGATGTATACTGCAAAGCTGTATACCTCGAAATGACAGAACTACGCATCAAACAAGAACAGATGTCTGATCCTGGAATAACTAAACTGCTCAGTGCCAAGGAGAACAGACAACCAGCATAAGCAGTGAAAAGACAATTTCAAAAGCACGAATACTCTTAAGAGATGTCAAAAAATGTATTGATTCTTTGCACAAGATTCCTTCTTGGATAATCAACCTATCAGGATTAAAGGAAAGAATTACATATTGCAAAACAGGAAGCAGGCTTTCCATGCTCCCCTTATGTATGTACATACAGTACATATTCACTCTAATTCCCTCTCTTTCTCTCTCTCGCTCTCTTTTTCTCACTCTCTTTCGCTGGGCAGTGGAGGCTGGGAAGATAGAATAGGCAGCTAATGAGTTTAGACATACTTCATGGTTAGGTGTTCATTTTCGGGTTGACAAAGAAAGTATTTAAATCACTCATTTCAGCGAAGAAGCTATCTAGAAACTATTCACTCTGTTGTATTGGTCAACTTCCTGTTTAGTTGGTCATCCAGCTTTCTGTTTTTACACTATTTCCAGCACTCCTGGGTACCCACAGGTCCTTAGGATACAGATTAGCAGATTTTTCACTGTTTCGGTTTTATTTCTGCTTCTGGTTTGGTTCTGGTTTAAATTTCTTTGCTCCTTGGAGTCTTGGGATTCTCTGTAGGCCTAGGCGGAGTTCATGGAGTTTTGCAATGCGGAAATCCACGAAGTGACCAAAAAACTCTGCTGCGCAATGTGGAGTTCCGCAAGCGGCGGAGTGCGCTAGGTCTGGCCGTTTGCGCAGATTTTTAGCGCAGGAGTTTGTCAAGTGTTGGAAAATCTGTGTGAATGGCACCATGCGTAGCATAAGAGGGCACTGCTTCTTTCTGCCACTAGCGTAGAGGTTCTACTGGAGCGGCAGCTTCCTAAACATGAATGTAAGTATTCTCAACCCGAGCGGTAGAGGCCATCCGCGACCACCCGCATTTAGAAATCTCACCAGTAGTTGGTCTGGAGTGAGATTTTCCTTTCGCGAGCAAGGAAAAAACTTTGCTCTACGGAGAGGAGGTTTTTGGAACTCTGCGCGCTACGCAGAGTGCAGATAACTCTGCAAATGTCACAAAAAGAGCATAATTTCACGCCCAGGCCTAGTTCTCTGCCAGTTCCTAGTTAGTGTGAAGGCTCATCAGTGCTCCATCCAATTTGGAGCTTGGTAAGTAATGAAACCTGCTTCCTGTGTAATATGTCTATGGATTATACTTAACCAGTCTTACATTTGTGCTACCTTTCTTGTGGTGTGCTAACAAACACCATGAGGGCTACTTATATGAAGACTCCGGGACTGAACCTTCTCACTCTGAAAACGGCTCCGGTGTCTCTTTCCCTTCCCTTTTTCTCCTCACATCTACATTAGTTGTTTTTGCTAGGAAACATCCTTTCGAAGAGCGGGTCGGATTTATATCATTTGGCAAAGCTTGATACAACCTTATGATGAAAACAGACATCTAGGAATAGACAAGACTCTTTAATAATAATAATGAAATTCCATTGGCCATACCCGGAAAGAAATATGTAAGATTACAGCAAAAAATGTATTTGCTGCATAGAAAAAACAATACCCAGGCCAGCTGTACCTACTTGTAAAGTTCAGGGTGAATGGACTTTGTGTACACTGACCTTGTATCATTATAGATGAATCATAACATTCTGGTGATGAAAGATCATATTTCCAGATATGCACAAGAAAAAAAGAAAAAGAAAAGAAAAAAGAAACGTACTTGGTCGCGCCAGTCGCCAGCCACTGCCATTCCTCCACACAGGAACCAGGAAGCAAGCACCGAGGATCCCAGCCAATCACTATGCTGCAATGCAGAATTGTGATTTGTCCGAGCACTGTGGTTCGGCGCTCAGATGGGGAATGGGAGCCTGGGCATGTTCTCCACCCAGGCTGTAATGCAGAGGGCCGACCAAACCTACATGCGCACATAAGGTGCAGCCACCACTCCTCCTCCCTGTGCTACGGGGAGCCCAGCCCAACTGCTTGAACTGCCAACTCAGTACAAAAGATTAAATAATGATAATGTAGCGTTATTATCATTGAATTTTTTTTATTGCATTTGCAATTGAAGCGGTGGGGTCTCGCTCCTCTGCCTTAGCGGAGGAGCCACCGCTGATAAAAGGCACAACAGAAAACTGTCAAATATTTTAAGTACTACAGTGGAACCTGTTCCAGCTGAACTGAACGCAACGAGAAAGCTGTAAAAGGCAAACTGAGAAGATTAAAGATCAGATAGAGGATGAGAATTCAAGCCAGCATAATGAATCTGAGTCTATGTTTGTTGAGGTCTTTAAGATTTCAATGTACCGGAGCCACCAGCAATGGAAACCTCATTCACTGAATAGGCATGTGATAACCCAATGATGGAGGTGCATATGTAGGTTGATAGTGAGTCCCCTGAACTGGGATTCCAATAAAAAATAGCTAACTTGTCTAATGAGCATAGGCTAAGTAAAAAAATAATAATCTGAGGATGAAGTTCCAAAGCTAATGTGAAAGATTGAGAGGGAAGTTAGGCATGCAACCTGGTATCATCACCTCAACACAAAACGCAAAGCTGCACTTGGATTGTGCTGATCCAGCCATCCTTGGGCTGTTAAAACCCGAACACAGAAGGCAAGTGTTGGATTCTGCTGCACTTGCCCAACTTGGACTGCCAATCACCAAAAGCAGCTCACATTAGGAAATGCATAGGTATATTGCAAGAAGCATCAATTCTCATCTGGAATCAGCATTATCAAGACAAGACCCCCGAGTTCAGCCCATGACAGGTTGCAATGTCAATGAACTTTTGGTCAATAGATGGTCATGGACATATAACACAGGGTCTAGCTACTGCATCTAAGCCGCAGACAGGCCAGACTGTGATTTCCACGTGTGAATGCTGCATTAAGAATATCTCAAGCCTCTTTTGTGGCCGCAGGAGTTTCCACTGATTTACTTGGCGGGAAATGTCATCGGAAGACAGAGAGGTGTTGGTTCGTTGCTTGGATTAAAATGTTTCCCGTTCTGAGGATGGATATGACAACATCTTTTGTGAAGCTCAGTGAGGGGCAATATTGAGGGGTTCCATAGGGAATTTTGGTTATGTTTGTTATATAGATGAGTAGAAATACAATTTCTCCACTTCACTGGATGTTTTGAGTAGAAACAAAATCAGTCTTTTGAATACCCTTGTTTAGTTGTTCTGGAAGTTGTTTGAGGAGGTTTATGATTGAAAATTTTCATAGCAGCTTTGGAGATATTTCTTAGATAATTAATGCTCCAAGAGTTTAGACCGTATCTCTCAGTGACAGTGGTGTGAAATTTGGGATCAGAGCCACAGCATAATGGTAGTACTTAGTAATGGATCTGCATGCAGGTGAGTGGTGATGAATATGAGAGACAAAGGACTGGGCAGTGGGAATGAGTCCCCGTATGTCTACAGTTGGACAGAGTTATGCATTTAAAATGCAACGGATAGCTGTTAATTAGTGTGGCAGAGTAGGCTGGTGAGAACGATATCAAATGACTGCCCCTCAGCTAGGCCTCTTTTGAATTCACTCCTCCGCTCTTGTGAGTAGGGGCCTTCGGGTAGTCCTCTTTTAATTTCTGGCTGGAGGAAGTCACTTCCCCTCTCTCTAAGGTGGGAGTCTTCAGGTAGTCCTCTTTTTGTGTTTAGTTGTAGGAATTCCTCTTTCATTAACAAATTATCTGAGGGGGAGTGTCTCTCCTCCCAACAGTAACTACTGTCTGATAGTCTTCATACAGATCTTTTATAGGAAAAGTCCTCTTTTTTTGTTGACTTGTGGGAGGGGGAAGTATCCCTCCTCCCATCAGCATCATTTTCTCCTGCGCCCAAACTCCCATCCCTGGCCCATTAGTGCTCCTCACTTCCCAGTTTAACACAATTGAGGAGGAACAAGAGAAATGTACAAATATGTGGCAGATAGGGCTGTGTCAAGAGCATCGCCATTCCCGCCGTGAAGCACAACATTCAGGGCAAAGCAGTTCGGGCATAGGCACTCCGCATTCCATCCCTCCCCAACTGAGCATGGTTCCGTGAGTCAAGGTGGTGATGGAGCGGTGATTTAATTGTTCAACTCCCTGCTATACTAGATTGAGGTACGTCAGGCATGTGTAAAGATCAGTCTTGGGCTAATAACAACTGAATGACCAGATACCCTAAAAAGACGGTAAAGATTTGTTCCCCTTGTTGTCTAGAGCTGAGTCGGAACAAACTAGTCTGTTGCAGGTTGCTTTCAGTGAATGACCTGAAATACTGAATTTTTACTTTACTGCCACTCCCAATTACACAATTATATTTGGTATACATTTGCTCCAGTGTCACTAGCAACCTAAATTGGAGACATAGTCAATCGCTATGACAATAGCACAATATTGTTATACCCATTGTGTTAAAAAGGGTAGCCTTTAGGGACTTCAGGAAACTGCTGTCAAAGATGAAAATGAATAGGATGTGAGCACTATAGCCTCCTTATCTTCAGTTCTCAAACACGTTCTGGGTTATCTGATGTGTTTGTCAAACCTTCAGAAAACTTGCTTCTACTGCACAGACCATACGATCCTGCTTCAGAGACTGATCCCAATGCAGTAATACCATTTGGTAGAATATATTAATTGTAGGATGTAGAAAGGCTGACTGTCAATGAATATCTTAACAATGATATCACTACTGCTTTCATTGTACACTCCTGTTCTCCAGCAGTAGCTCTCTTGTTTTTTGGTACCTAAAAACACAAGATCTTGTGTTATATATCCCGAAAATGTATGGATTGCATCTTTTTTTACAATATGAATCAATTTGTCATCATCTGTTTAGATGATATCTTGTTTTTTCAAGTTAAAAGATACATCAAAAGAATGTAAGAGAAGTACTTAGCAGACCTCGTTCACATTATCTATCTGTGAAACCAGAAAGGTGTAAAAATAATACTCTGTCAAGTATTTGGTGTTCTTAGTCATTACCACTAGATTATATATGGATCCCTAGAAAGTAGAAGCTTTCTTATATTGGCCATTGCCATCGAATAGAAAAGACCATGTCCTAGGGTTTTGAAAAGTGTATAGGCCATTCATTCTAATGTTTTCCCAATATGCTTGTATTATAACGCCCCTTCTCGAATCAAAAAGCCAAAAGACCCTTCAGGATCTTAATGAAGACACTTACTTCCGCTCCCATTCTTTTCCAACCACATCCTTAGAATAAATCTGCTGTGTATTCTAACCCTTTTCAAATAATTGTTAAACCGTACAACAGGATGGAAAGACACATCCAGTGCTTTACCTATCACACACTGTAATCTCTTATGAAAAGATGTATCCAATAATTGAAAGAAAATTGTTAGTTATAAAGCATGATTGTACTGAATGGAGACCCCTATTAAATGAAACCAAGGAGCCATTTGAAATCAGGACGGATCATCATAATTTATAGGAATTAAGAAGTGTTCACAATAGAAACAGCAGACAGGCAAGGTTGGCAAATTTTTCACCCATAATTATTTAGATGTGACCTATATTCCTGAATCTAAGAATGTTGCTACTGGTGTTTTATTTAGACATTGTCCAAAGGGTCAAGAACCAGAACAATGCAATATCATTCCAAACGCTAAGACTGTTGGATTGGTTCAGTCAGTCTTCAAGAAAATCAAAACATCCTTTACTGACAAATAAACCAAGCATCTATAGGAACTAAGAACTACGATACTGTTGACTTTAATCAATGGGATATACTTTAAGCAGAGAAATATAATCTTACCAACCAGTGAGCTATAAAAATAAGAGACTTGGCTCCATGGCTTTCCTGTAGCTGGCTGAGTCGAGCCACTTTGCTGCTTTTGTCTCAGTAGTTTTAGGGCCTACAGTGCAGAATGATATTGATAAGTGTGTTCAATTTTGTGCTGTTTGTGCTCAGAACAAGTCAACACAGAAGATACCATTTGGATTATTACATCTTGTGTCTGTACTTCCTGAACCGAAGTACACTTCAGTTCATCAATGACATAGCCCCATCTTCAGGTTACAATGCAATCAGGTTAATTGTTGATACCGTCTAAAAAATATCACATTGTTTTCTCTATGAAGGAACAGCCTGCAGCTACAGAATTGGGACATAGTTTCTTGAGTGACTTTTTTGTCTACATTATTTTCCCATTGTGATTAATTCACATTGCAGAACATAATATACTTCTGGTTGTTGGAAAGCAGTTTGTCGTTTCTTAGCAATATCTCAAGTTCTAACCTCTGGATATCATCCACAGGCCAATGGACAAAACAAGCACACTAATCAATCTTTAGAACAGTATGACGAATCAAGTACAAATCAAGGTCCACTGAAACACAGACGGAAACAGCGATCAATTGACAGAGACGAACAAGTAGGTAAGAACTATGCAAATTTTGTATTTTAGAACGTTTTTGAAATGACGTTTTTTTAATAATTTGAAACCATGGTGGAAAGCTCAAACTGTGAAAATAAAAAGCTATTTTTGGCAAGATTTTCACAAAGAAGGGTTAAATGCTGCTTTGAAGTATGCATAATTGAAAATTCTTAACTGGGCACCAATGCTGTGCTGAAAGCTATTTGTTATATACTGTAATATACATTAAATTAAAACTGGAAAATCAAAACTCAAGATCAACCAGGCTATAAAAGAGAAAGTTTAGACTATTAATATTTAAACCTACATAGTGTATGTGTGTTCATGGCGAGGAAACATTGTTGAAACACAGAGAGAAATACACAGAAAAGATTAGAAGATGTGCATAACAGCAAATGTGTGTTGATTTAATACATTGACTGAACTATAAAATTGCAATTAAAGTAATAAGTTGGCACATATAGTATTTTAGAGCAGTTGAAATTTATTAAACTGTTTACTTTTATTTTTTCAACAATGCTAATGAATTGAAATATTTATTTATATGTTCTTTAAATATGTTTGTGATTTTAAATATTAATGTTTACTCTGCTGCTATGTCTGCATACAGTGTTATTTAAAGGAGACTTGCCGATTTTTGCATATGCATTTGTACACAATCTTCAATATTGTTTAGTCACATCACTGTGGATGAAGGCATGAGATATTTAGAATCCTCCTGCTTTACAAGTGCTCATGCTATGTACAGAATTTACCCTCTTAACCTCTTTGCTGCTAGGCCTTCCCCCACCCCGTGCTAAGCATTTTTTGGCTATTTGGGGTAGTTTGCTCTTTGGGCCCTGCAACTTTTTGTCTAAATAAGTGTCCATGTCAATTTTGCACACTTGTCTTTTAACTTCCTGAGGATCCTAAAGGTACCCAGGGTTTGTAGATTCCCTGGGAGGGGACCGAGAAATTGGCTAAACTACAGGTATATTTTGGGAAAGATGAGAAAAAAGTGCTGCAGAAGAAAGCGCCTGATTTCTTCACTGCAAATTGTATCAACAAAGGATTTGCGGTGCTAAAATCACCACCTTTGTCGGAGAACCAAATGTTTCTACACAGTTATGGGATTTTACTGGGACATAGCCTATTTTTCCTATTTGGGTGTTTTCAACCGCCTTCCAGTTAGTGTTAGAAATGGGTGTGAAACCAATAATGGATCCCAAGTAGCGATACATTTCGGAAAAGAAGACAACATTCTGAATTCAGCAAGAGGTCATTTGTGTAGATCCTTCAAGGTTTGCCTGTAGAAAGTAACAGTTCAAATACAAAAATGTTGAAATTGAGTTGGAAAAAACACAGCCATTTGTGCCTACGTTTTCACCTGTAACATCTTCTAAGTATGGCAGTTTTTTTAAAGCAATATACCGTTACATCTGTTGGACCCTTCTGGTTTCGGGGATATATAGGACTTGTAGATTCACAAAAACCTGAGCTACCCAGAGCCACTTACTGAGCTGCACCATGCAATGGTTTTTTATTGTGTTTTGGACATACAGCAATTAATTTGGTAAAATATAAAGACTGAATAGTAGGTATCAAGGAAACCTATGTATTTCCGAAATGGGAACAACATTCTGGGCAGCCTAACCCCTAAATATTGTCAAATTTGTCACTGGTGTCTAGTGGCAGATCGGGTTGTTGCCCATATCTGCCCACAAGGGGAGGGGGGGAGGGCAGGAAGACTGCGCTCATTTTGTTGGGGGGGGGAGTTGGGGGCATTAGCCCCTACCACTGCACAAGGGGGGAGATTGGAGGCTATTGCTGTGATATGCTACCCGGGGGTGGGGAGGGGGAGGTCGGAAAGAGTGTGCCCCTTTTTTATGGAGCTGGGAGCATTTGCATGCCTACTCTGGGCAGCCCCCACCCCTACACTAAGACAATACTAGTCCCTAGTGCCCAGAGGGCTTTCTGCCCCCTCCAGGGGGCAGATCGGGGGTTATTGCCCCCATATGCCTCCGGGGAGGGCAGAAAGTCTGTGCCCATATTTTTCGGGTGGGGCATTAGCATGCCCATGTGTGCAGCCCCACACCATGTTTATAAAAAAAAAATCATCCCTGGTAGAAGATTGGTGGCTACTACCCCCTTCTGCCCTCAGAGGGGACTAAGAGACAAAATATGCCCATATAAATAAGGGGGAAGCAAAGGCCCTTGCCCATGGGGCCACTCCCCCTTCTCTGGTGTCTAGTGGTGGATCCTTGCTTGGGGATCGCCCTCCTGCCGTGATCCCCATGCAGGGATCTAGTAGGGAAGGGAACCATTGTAAAGGGGAGATTCTTCCCTTTCAAACAATACCTCTCCCATGTGTTTCAGAGCTCGGGGGCTGAGATAGCCCCGTGAGCACCGAAGCAGAACCTGAAATGAGACGATCGCCTCATCTCAGTTTCACTTTCAGTGAATGACGTCAGCAAGACATGCGTGAACAAAAATACCTCAGGAGGTTGGGGAAGCTCTTCCTCAGCGCCTGAGGCTCAAAAAAGGCTCAAAAACAAAAAGGAAATTCCTCTGCTGTTTACAGGAGAGGGATTTGGTGGTAGCGTGAAAAGGACCGAACGGTTCTGTCCTTGGCATACGAGCACCATGGAGGAGAACGGAACAGTTCGATCCTTTGCACCAAAGGGGTTAATAGTTGTTCTAATGCTGGAAGAGCTCAGGTCAACCTATCATCAGTCTAGCTGAGAGCACAATCCATGGCACAGAATACAAAATAATCAAGAAGGCCATGGGGGGGAGGGGTGAAAAGAGCTGTTGTGGTAAACAGAGACACCCACTGAATGCTAACTGAACATACACTACAGAATAATGAAGGGCCTGGCGCATAAGTGACCTTCGGAATCATCACACAGGCTCAAAGTATTGACATCCTGCGCCAAAGGATATAATGCTTTCATTCAGATTAAAAAATCTGCATAATATAGTTCTCAAATGTCGCACATTCGGGAGGTCCGTCAACTTAGCTAGAGGCATATCTGACCATTCACCGGTATGGGCTCATCTACTCGTAGATCACACGCGGGTGGGTCGGGTCGCCCCAATCAACCCCTGGCACCTTCGTAATCCCAAATATATGTAAAGAGCTCCTGGTCACCACGGACAACTACTTTATGGGTAATGTAGGCACTGTGTCCTCTTGCCAAACACTCTGGGAGGCCTTTAAGACGGTGATCAGAGGGGAAGCCTTGTCTTTAATATCAGGCCACAAGAAAGAGCAGCAAAAAGTAGTGACTGACATAGAATCTGACATCCTTCGGATAGAGGAAGAGCTGGTTAACAGTGACTCCCCTGATCTGGTCCATTTACTCCAGCTTAAACAGTCTGAATATAAGTCCCTTGTTACTGACCCAGCCCGTGCCCTGGGACAGGAAAAGCTTGAGCGACTTTATGACTTGGGGGACAAGGCAGGAAAATTGATAGCTTGGTTAGATAAGCGGGAGTGGTCCCAGTCCTCCACGATGCATTAAACACCGACATAGTGGACCCCCAAGATATAGCTTCTCGTTTTGCTACACACCTTGAGGCGGTTTATAGGGCCGGAACGCCTTACACAGAGGCGGACTCTGCCGGCCTGCTAAAAGATATTGCATTGCCCACCCTTACCTCGGCTGATAGACAAATCCTGGACAGCACTCTAACTACGGATGAAATTACCCAAGCCATTAGATCGCTCCAATCTGGAAAAGCCTCTGGCCCTAATGGTATACCCATAGAATTATATAAGCTCTGTTCGGATAAGCTATCAGCGCACCTGAAAGTCATGTTTGAGGAGAGAGGGAGCTGGGGGAACTTCCACTGGACCAGCGCGTAGCTAACATCATCGTTATCCATAAGGAGGGCAAACCGAAGACCGACTGTACTTCGTACTGGCCCATTTCTCTTCTTAACCTTGAACCAAAAATCCTTTCGAAGGTCCTCGCAAATCGCCTGGTTAAGGTCATATCAACTCTTATACATCCTGATCAGTCAGGCTTTATTCCGCACCGGAACACGGCACTAAACCTCCGCCGAGTCCACGGGATACTTGGGAGAGCAAACACGATATGTGAACCGGCAATCTTGGTTTCTTTAGATGCTAGGATGGCGTTTGATATGGTTGAATGGCCTTATCTCTTCGCTGTACTCCAAAAGCTGGGATTTGGCCCAACTACATTGGCTGGGTCCGCCTTCTGTACACGGCCCCATTAGCAAAGGTAGTTGTTAATAACAAACAATCAGACACCTTCGCTCTGAGCCGAGGCACCCGTCAGGGTTGCCCGCTCTCCCTCCTCCTATTTGCCCTGGCACTACAGCCACTAGCAGCCTGGATTCGACAGGATCTGATGATCTGAGGATTCCGCTGGTCGGCGGACTGGGAAGACAGGATTTCTCTATACGCCGACAATATCCTACAATATCTCACCAACCCTCGAAGATCTTTGATAGTCCTAATGGACATATTGGAAATCTTTAGGAGGTACTCTGGATTCAAAATCAATTGGACCAAGTCTCACCTGTATCCACTTCAAGGGGGAGTGCCCGTTCTGCCCTCCAATTGCCCAATTCAAATCACTAAATCGGGGTTTAAGTATTTAGGGATATTCGTATCCTTGAATCCTGCACTCCGCTATAAGCACAATCTCCTACCTCCTTCCCCCTCTCCACCGTTTGCAGAGGGATATTGCAAGTTGGCAAACTCTCCCATTATGCCTATTGGGGAGGGCCGCCCTTTTTAAAATGATGTCCCTCCCCCGCTTCCTCTATGCCCTGCAGTACTAGCTGGAGGCCGTTCCCGCCACCTATTTCAAAGAAATTGAACGACTTCAGAGAGAGCTTCTGTGGGATGGGCTGCCACGAATAGCCTTCAGTAAACTGACTGAAGTGGTACGATGGAGGAATTGCCCTTCCTGACACCAAGAAGTACTATTGGGCCGCCCACCTGGCCGCCATCAACCATGGTACCTATGGATCACCTGACGATCCTGGCTATCGAATGGACAGGTGGCTACTCTAGGGAGGTAACTATAACAGAACTCTATATTCTAAACCCGTTCGCCCAGCTTTAAATCGGCCCCACAGGGCACTCAGTGTCCGTTTGGCATGCCACCAACAGATCTCTTGGCTGGGAGGGTAGACTGACGCTGGCCACCCTCCTTTGGGAGTCAGCGAAACTGGGTAACCTATGGCAAACAGGTTTCGACAAATGGGACATGATAGGCATCTCCCGTATTCAAGACATGTGGTACAAGGGAGACATAAAAAACGTTCGCATCCCTACAAAACAACATGAGCTGGCCAACACAGAAGGCTTTCGCTACACACAAATACGACACGCCTTGCTATCAGCTGTTCCTGTTGGTTCATCCCCCCCTGAGTCCTCCCCACTGGAATCTAGGGTATTAGACGGGCGCCTCCCGGAGAAATCGATCTCCTTGATTTATAATAAACTAATACATAATATGGAAGACCCCCTTGCACAGCTTCGGCAAAAATGGGCAGCAGACGGTTTCGAGCTAGATGATGAGGACTGGCAGGAGGCTGTATCCTCCCCCAGAGTGGTGGGTATCTCTGCTAGACTGCGCCTGGACCAATTTAAAATCCTACACAGGATATACATGACCGGACCTAGACTGGTGTTGATGGGCAGGGCACCTACGGGGGATTGTTGCAGGCGATGTGGTCAGTTGGGAACGTTCCTACATACCATCTGGGAATGTCCAGTTGTTCAGTCCTACTGGAGGGAGGTCCACCGAGTAGTGGGGACGGTGTTGGGAGTCCCCCTGCCCATGGAGGCACGTAGGTGCTTGCTTAATGTGTAGGAACCCACGGACTTGAAGACGCACCAAGCAAAATGGGCCACGCTTGGGTTTATGGTGGCCAAAAGGAACATAGCCCAAGCTTTAGGGGGCAATTGACCCTCCTTCGCTACGAGACTGGAAGGCCAACATGGATTTAAGCATGTTCCCTGAAAAAAAAGTCTATGTGGCCCGAGGCTGCCCTAGGAAGTGGTCCCGGGTATGGGGGCAGTGGAACCACTATAGAGGTGACATCTGCACTCCACCATTGCAACTGACCCCCGAAGACATGCATTCTCCTTGATTTATCTCAATGACTGTGATGTGTTATAATGTGATTCAAAACTCTGTGTCCCGGATTTAAATGTCTATATGAATATACTGTGTGCTATTTCCTGACTGTAGTCGATGATTGTTAATAAAAAGATTTTTTTTTTAAATCTGCATAATAAATGTAATACTAGTTCATTTCTCAGATAGAAACATCTGTGCCAGGACAACACAGCTCAGTGACTTCTAAAATGTCTCGTTCTCCCTCTGATTCCTTCTGAATTAACCTGGTCTCAAAACCTAAACACAACCTTTGAGCGCAAAAGGACAGTTTCTGCTTCCCTTTCTTATGGGGAGATGAGATCTTTCTGGGCCAGAACCAATGGATACAGAAATAATCAGAATATGGGATGTGAAAGGGAAAGATGAATTCTCAAAACATGCTAGTAGTTGGCCTGTGAGTGAAGCCGGAGGTGACAAGTGACCCTCTAGGATAAACACCACTGCAAGTTGTACCCACTCATATGCAAAGACAGAGCTGTCTAAGACAACCGATGAGAGCACTCACAGTACTCAAAGCCATTGGAATTTGAGGGCTCTCTACTCCAACGATGTTCTACCTTTAGTCATTCTAACCAACCAATTTTAGTCTATGTGGAAGAAGTGTACACTGCCACCGCAGAAGACAAAGGCAAAATCTGTCACATTTGCCAACCACCGCGATTCCTGAAACCATGCTGCTATTACTAGTCTTATCCATGCTACCGCAGGTAAAACAACTGAAAGGAAATTCAATAATAAATCCAATTCATCCTTTTAAAAATTTTAATTTAAAGAAGGCATTTGTAAGGGATGTAAGAGCTTTGCACATTTCAGCAGCCTCTCACCTTAACTAGAAAACACAGCTTGAAAGGGCTGGTGTTTCATCTGTTGTACTACTTCTGGGTGAAAGATTGCTAAAAGGTTTTATGAGCTGTCAGTGTTTG
Source organism: Lissotriton helveticus (assembly GCF_964261635.1). Taxonomy (NCBI): domain Eukaryota; kingdom Metazoa; phylum Chordata; class Amphibia; order Caudata; family Salamandridae; genus Lissotriton; species Lissotriton helveticus. Next base: position 769,760,372 of record NC_136067.1, on the reverse strand, counting down.
GTTGCAAAGTCACATTTTATATTAGGATAGTAACGTTAGCTTTTCCTGGAACCACTTAGGCCAATAAACATTAAATTCTTCAATATAAAAGTCCGAGCTGAAATCCCTCAGTAGGTCTGCAAATTGGCTGCAAGTTATGAGGATATTTATGGACATTCAATGTTTTCTACTGTGCTTCAGGCGGATCAAACTCAGTCGATCAAGTTTTACACATTCCGCGTTGTCCTGAGTCAATGGTGGATATCACAGCAAAATGTGTATAATGACACTGAATAGTGAGTCACATCAACTCTCCTGGTTTACCTAACACCAACAAAAGCCACCTTGCATGTAGTGTTTCCTTTCATTTATGCTGATCTTCCACTTGTATTTTCTTGAAAAGGACATGCAAAAGCCCGCAATTAGAAACAACCTGGTGAAGCTTTCCACCCCAATTCTCGTGGCCCTTGTAACTGGGTTTGTGTAATTGTGAATGTTGCTTCATTGTGCAGTATTTTATACTGTTCGCATAGGAGCCAACTCGCCTCGGGATAATTGTGGTGAAGGACATCAGGCACTTCTAGCCACAAAGGCTCAAGACCCCATACTTCTCCAAAGACAGAAGAAGCCAGACATCCCTGAGAACAGACTCCAGCTTTGGTTCTTGTCACTACAAAGTGTGACCAGGGATCAAAAGCGATGTTTTTTATTAAGAGAGTTTTCGTACCTGCTCAGCATACTGTGGGGTGTTTTTTACAAGAAAATCTGCTATGAACCTACCTACCCTGTGAATGATCCAATCAGTCTGATAGCAAAAAGAAAACTGAAATGTGAATGAATTAATGTCTCTGAAATGAGACAACTGCTCCTGTCAGTGAATTCTGCATGCGTGGTCAGTTACAATACAAAAAAAAAATCAAGCCATAAGTCTCCAGGCTTGGAAGACTTCTCCATATAAAGATTATTATTTTGTTCAGTGTTTGAGATTCCTGTGCTGAATACAGCCCTAACGTGGCAGGAAAAGGATGCTGAAAGGTACTCAGCGGGAGGGAAAATTGTTGTTTTGCAGACTTTCTACTGCACATCACAAAAAACATCTAAGAGATGAACTTGCAATCAATACCACCCTCAGTCATCTAAAGGATTTGGTAGATATGAGATGATAATCATACCCTTTTGATCATTGACAGTGAATGTATATTTGGCTAACGCAAGCTTTGTGGGCCTAAAACGTATTTTATTTAAGACTTTTTACATAACAGCAGCATGTTGCGTTCCTGCCGCTACACGGTACCTAAAATGATGAGTGTAACAGGTTGAGGCAAACGATTGTAATAAGGAAATCTTCTAGCAATGGCAGCTATCTCAAGAGCATCAACCTCTTGGTATAGAAATGGAAGATTCATTTCAAGTTGCTGATCCTGCTTACTGCTGGTTTAGATGTCAGATGGTTCTAGAACGCGAGAAGGCACTACTAAAGTTTGATATGTTGAACCACGAACTGCTGAACTATATGCTTTCACTACTGTGGCAGACCACCTCAGGCAACTATCAAAAGCTATGAAAATCCAAAGGTGTTTGGCCAGAACCCAGTTAAATGTACAAACTAGGGCAGTGATCAAATTATGTTTGCTTAGTGAGGTATGTACTACTGGAAATTAGATGTGTAAGCATTGACATGACGTTAGCTTACTGATGCTGATTCTGACTGGAAAACATTAAACAGCAGAGAGCCTCTGTGATTTCTGTGGCCGTCAATAGTATATGCACTATTCAGCTTTAAACAAAACAATGTAATACATATTTACCAGAATTACAAGTCTGCGTTCCCACAAAGATTCAGATCAGGGCTAAATAAAATTCTGAAATTATAGCCACATGGAAACAAAAGCAATGACCCGATTGGAACTACTCTGTTTCAATCAACCCAAATCAATACATTAGTTAAACATAGTGTGGGAGCCCAAAGGGGGTAACCCAAAATTTAGATACCCCGAAATTTACATCAATTAGAGTGGCAACATTTCACTGGATCGCAGACAGTGTTTAGCCACAATTCCATGAGGCATTGTGTCCCCACGTTAAGGCACCTCCCAAAGCATCAAAATCAGAAAATACAATTCATTAAGTAAACGGATAGGCCTTCTCAAAACTGTTTTCTAGATCAATAAACATAAATGGTTTTTATTACAGAAAGTGGTACAGAGTCAATGTTATAAGGGCTCTCAGGGCTGAGTTTTACTGAGTATGCAAAAATCTGAAATTATTATATGCCCCAAATGAGCAGCAAAATCAATATAAAAACACACGTAAAGCATCCCTAGCAGCATACAGGTCTTGAGAAAAATCTTTTGGCTCACCCTCAAAATGAAGGGAGTTTTATACATTATTCTTGCAAATAAAATTACAGGAATCGCAGTTTGACTGTGGTTTGAGCAAATGTAGCCTTTCATCAGCATATCAGAGAGCAGAAAATGCTAACGTCGCATTGCCTTAACAAATAAGCACTAATCCACTCTTTGAATATTTGTTCAGCACCCTCTATGCTAATGTAATCTAGAAATGCTCAAACAGAACAAAACACATTAAAAACGTGTTATGTGACTGAATAGATCTCAGTGAACAAATGGAAGGATGTTGCAAATCTTTTAGCTTATAACTAAACTGTGCCGGAACCTGTGAGGAGAGTAGGTTAGCAGGCAGGGACGCACAGAATGAGTGCAACAGTTATGACTTCCATTTTGAACAAGATGGAGTTTGTACAAAAATGTGGCCCAATTAACATATCAGAAAAAATCAATTCTACTCATCATGATTTTTTTAAAGTGTTTTCAGGGTGAGGGAGGGAGAATTATTGTTTCTAAATTAATGTTTAAAAACTATCACTTTTAAATTAATACTTCTCATTGTGCTGATATAATCTGAGGTACTAAGATGAAAATGTGTTTCTGTATGATAATTACATTTTTTTTGATTTTGAGGAAACTTTGTCATATTTTTTAACTTCTGCTGAATGAATAAAAAGTTATAAGCTAAAGAGAATGTGGGTCGTCACATACATGCCAAAATTTTGGAAGCGGAAAGTGGGAGATTTAATTTAATTTTTTTTTTAAAAGAATGTATTTGCCCTATTGACTTCTATTGAGGCAGATTACATTTCAGGAGGGAGACAGCCAAAATAAAGCCATTTTTGGCATAGAAACTGGGAATGTCCCGTCTGAATCGGATCTACTGGTTTGTATGAACTAGCCACTGGCTACAGCTAGCAGTGAGGCAGCAAAATGACAGCCAGCTAGCAGCGTCTCACAGCTTTTCTACACAGTGCAAGTGGCAATGGCGCCTTTTCTCCCATCAGCAGTGCGCCATTCTGACAGTAATTTCCCAGGTCAGAACTGTTGACAGCTGCGATTACCTTGCACACAATCAAAGTGGCTAATGTTAGGGTGGTCCAGGGAATTACAGAACATCTGCAGCCCCTTAGCCTCTACGTCTCATCCTTTGTGGTAAAAGAATATCATTCTACATCTGCACAAGTACGCCTGCTTTGGCCTACCTGGATCACCTTCTAAGCCTTGCCCAGCTGAAATTAATTGGCAAACGAGAAACCAAGTAACAGCAGTAAATTATTAGAGATAGGAACTGTAGAACCACAGGCAATCTCCAACTGACAGCAACTGTCAACCCCTGGAACCTCCTCACCAGAATTCCTTTAAAGATTCCATGAGTCCATTCAATTAAAACATTCATTAAAGACACCACATCATCCTTCAGCCAACCAATACCAAGCAAAGCATTCCCCATAAATAAAACAGATGTACAATGATATACAAGTACCAGCTCAGACAGCAGTAACATTATCACAATATAAACTTATGTCTAAAGTACAGAGTGAAAAGAGAAGCATAATGGAATACCATAGGATGGAATGCTCTAAATATAAGGGATGTGCACAAACATTAAGTCGTCAATCCATATTATCTTCAACACCATAAGTCTAATTTCAAAACCCAGTCAGATGTCAACCAGCACAACATCATCTTTCACCCTTGCTACTCTTCTTGGTGCATAAAATTTGCTTTAACCAACCTGCCAAACCCTGGACCCGACCCCCCCCCCAACACACCCATTCTGAATCCCATGGAAGACTGTGTATTTTTATTCAACTCTTCTTTGGCAACTGGAATTGTGCCTACGTCTCGGCTCAAGCGGCCTACCTTGGACCATTATTAACTGAATATTCAGCCGATTTACTTATTCTTCTTTGGTCTTAGAAAAAAGTAGTAATGGTTAGGCTGGAAAGCTTTGTTGAGAATCAGGGCCGGACTGGCTACCGGGCATTTTGGTGTGCTGCCGAGCTGGGGGCTAACTTCGTTGATAGGGACCTGCGTGTGTTGAACAATGTTCGTTTTGCTTTTTTTATTTCAAAGGGCACGCAGGTCCCCATCAACGAAATCAGCCCACACAGCAGAGAAATTAGCCCCAGCTTTGCAGCACACAAAAAACGCCCGGTAGCCAGTCTGGCCCTGTTGAGAATAATGATATCCGAGACCACTGCCAATCAAGTTTCAGACCTGGAGGAAGCAACAATCTTGTGGCTTAGAGGTCTTGGAATATGTTTGACAGGAGGTAGATGAAGATGGAGTAAGGGTCCCGATTCTTCTTGCTCTTTCTGCCACTTTTGACACAGTTGAACACCTCCTACTAACCAAAATTATTTATGACACTGGCATTGTACACTGGCATTCATGTCCTGACTTTATACTTGATTACTTTTTTTCCTAAAACGGAGTTCCTTTCTTATTGACCATACTCAGAGGTTGTATTGTGGGTGGGAGGCTCTTCCTCCCCTACAATGAGTTAAAATGGGGTGTCCAGCATGGGGCAATCTCACTGCCCCCCATCGTTTAATAGCAACTTGCAAGCACTGAATTGTCTTGTCTCGAACTGTGGTGTTACATTTAAGGAGAGGACACTCCTCATGAACTCAGCTGTTCATTTAAAGACATACCCAAAAGTGAGTTGTTGGATGTCAGCCAGCTTTTCAAGCAACATCAATACAAATCGGAGGATGTTTTGACCGACTTTCCCTTCCTGCTTTGGTTATCCATTAGGTGGCCCTCTGCTAGGAGACGCCATGCCAGTTAAGTCAATGAGGAATCTACACATTTCCCTTAACAGTGAAGGTGACAAGTTCCTGATTGCTGATGATACTCATCAGCATCCATCCAACTCTCCAAACAGTCACTTAAATATTCTGCCACCTTGACGTCGAAAGAGCACCCTACACAATGTCCTAGGCACACTTCCAAAACAGCAGTCACCCAAATACAATGCTGAACAGTGGCCAGGTATTGAGGAAACAACAGGACCATCCATACAGTTGCGGAAGTGTTTTTAAAATCTATATTTGTGTGCCATAAATAATAATTAATATTAATAATTTCTATGTTGAATCCAATATGGTAATGATGTGTTAATATGATTATAGTTGAAATGAGATTGATATGAGGTATAGAAGTGAGTTTATTAACATAAATTAATTGTGCCACAATTATATAAAACTCCTTGGATAAAATGGATGCTGATTTAGTAATTCATTCCTGCATTCACACCCTCCCATCGTACTCCTGCTCATCTTCTCTCCTCACAAGTTCTGCAGAAGTGAAGACAGATGATGTATTGATCCCCACTGCTGTTTAGAGTACAAGTCTTTTCAATAAAATGTCTAGTATTCCTGATATGTCGTAACATCCAAGGTCTTTTCACAGTAGTTCCGCTGGATAAATAAATTCCATTCATTTGTATGAACTGATACTTTGAAATGTTTCATATTTGGTTTGAATAACTCTAGTTGGCAGTAGCACAAAAGGTGCTGGGTGCTTTTTAAAATAGTGCTAATGTGTCAAGGTATTGACGCTATTTCTTCTGATATGCTAAAACTTTGTTACTAATGATCATGCTATGGTGAATCTGGACTTTTAGCTAATTTGTTATGCAAGAATTGTGTATATGAACCCCTTGATTTTGGGGGGTAAACCGGAAGGCTTTCCCATTCTATTAGGGATACTGTCCAATTTCTTTGAGATTTTTGAGATTTTTAGAAAAGACTCTCCCATTCTGCTAGAGACACTGTCCAATTTCTGAGATTTTTGAAGGAGAATTTCCCATTCTAACAGAGACACTGTCCAATTGTCTGAGGTTTTAGAGAAGACTTTCATGCTCTATTGGGGATGCTGACCAACCCTTTTTTCTGAATGTACTGCGTATTAGGAACTTTGAATGATATCTGACTAGTCTGTAATAACTCTGCATTAAAACATTTCGCTTGATTTTGACATTTTTTTAAAACAACTTTTAACTTTTGCTTCAGTTATAGAACTCAATTAATGAGTGGTCCCAGTTACCTATTTTCAGTGAAGACGCTCCAAATAGGGTAAATGAACTGTGACTTATACAAGGTCAAATAGCAACTCAAGGAGTCCACACTGAGAGGCAGCTGCAATAAGGTATGCACACGTCAAGCAGGTCCACACATGCAAGTGGTGAAGGTCATTGTGACCTCCCAGATGCACTCAGCAAGTGCTGCTGGTTGTGGTTTTAACATGCAAGAATTACACAATTCTAGCAGATTGTTTGAAATCAGTGAGGAAAAGTGGATGCTGACAGGTAGCACTGCCGCCGGAGAGCATGACGAGCTCGGAGGGTATGATTCCAACTGGATGCTGAAAGATCCCACTAGGCAATCCAGAGCCATGGGTGTTGTGCTTTGAGTCTGGGCAGTGGGCCAAAGGTCCCTATGTTCTAATCCAGCATTATTGGTATAGTAAGCACATTGCATATTATGTGTGCTGTTCAGAGGCAGCTGAAGAGGAGAGGTGGTAAAGAGAAGGCAACTCTACTACTGGGACATTCTGAATATCCCAAAGTTCAAGAGCCTATGATTGTCGTTTTGGGTGGCTTGATCTGGTGTGAACAAGTCTAAGGAACGTTGTCTGTCTCTGTAAGTGTGTCAACAACTTTTCTACCCTTAGAATGATAGGAGGGTCTCATCAGGACTGAAATTGCCTGGGGTTGGCTGAGATTGTTGGAGCGCTGCTCAACAAAAACCATTAAGGGTTTTGGAATCAATCCTACTAGGTGAGCTAGCATCTACCCTGAATTGGAACCTTGATACAAAGATCCTGTATCCTGTATCCAAGAATTTGCCCTGAAGACTATTTTAGACAGCTACTAATAGATCCCAGTGTTTTAGCAGATGTCAGGATTTGTCACGAGGCAATCATAGATTCCCGAGTAACTAAATAGCTGTTCACACAACCAGCTACCGACATTTTCAAAGAGCCTCTCACACTTTTAGCCACCTACTCCTCTAAATGGACAAATGCAAATGTTCCAGTGCATTCAGTCAACTGCACTTTCGTTGAGATACCCGCATGCTCAGCCACTTACTCCCCCACAAAATGAAATTCACACATTCAGGTGCTTGCACTTTAAAATAGAAGACAACATTCAGTCAAATACACAGACGCTTAATAAATCTGACACCCACACTTTCAAAGAAACTCAGCAATCTACAAAGAGGGCAGGGGACAACTGTTTAGGTATTTATTGGAGAGTTTGTAGACAACTTTGTCTTGCCTTCTGGTAACTCTACAGCGCTACTAGTTGTCAGCCCGGCCCAATATTTTTCATCTCAGTTCCCACATGCAGAAGGTTAAGTTGAAAGCAAACCACAAACAAGGCTTTTATTGAAATGGATCAATAGGGCACCGCACACAGATCTGGGGGTCAGTGGATTCCACAATTTATGGGCCCAATATATCATGGTCCTGTCTCCGTGCGTGATCAGTGTGAATGCCCTGAGATGAATTAGCCATATAGAGGTGGAGCATAAGATCCTGTTAAGCATATAGTGATAGCCTCTTTGTAGACGGACGTATTTGCGCACATGCATCACCCCAGCATACAGCAGGATGCAGCTACCATTTTGTTCAGATGGCGAATGTTAATCTGAAAGTGGTAAAAAAGAAAACTGAAGTGTGCAAAATTGTTTTTGAAAAAAGTTGCGGCCAGGGAGCTGTCAGATCCTCTAAAAAATTTTAAAATATTTTTTTCAAAGGACGAAACGAGAAGGATGGGAGCAGGTGGAGCAACGGAGGAGTGCTTTGGGTATATCCAAAGGAAGTGGAGAGCGGCAGGAGAGCAATGGAGGCGTTTGAGGTGGGGGGGAACATATTTTAAAAAGCAAAACAAATACTGAAGAGGGCTGGGGCAGAACTGGACGAGCTAGGGATTGGGGGAGAGGCATCAACTAAGAGCACACAGAAGGCAGTACACAAGAGAGAGCGCAAGAAAACACGCAATGAAAGAAATATAAAAAAGTACCCACATGAATGTGAGCAGTAGAAGGATAAAAGTCTTCGAATCAAAAGGCTACGAACGAAGCTATGTACAATGGAGGCGAAAGGGCAACCACAAACAGCGGAAAGAAAGTCATCAAATAAGCAAGCAAAGGAGACTGACAAGAAACCCAATGACTGGTAAGCAATAGGCTGGCCGTAGACCCACTGTCAGGTTTTGGCATTGTCCACAACTAGCCTTTCGATGACAGACATAGAAGCTTGTCTGAATGCAAGAGCTGAAAATGATCATCGACTAATTGTGGAGTATAATGCAAGAAAATAAAAATCATCCTCGGCTAAATAGTTCACCCCACATTGCATGGTGATGATGTCCATAGGGAAAGAGCTACCAGCAAAACAACCTTCTCAGAGTGAATAATTGTACAGTAAAACAAAGCGTCGAAATACGATCTCGAGGACTGCAGAGTCCAATGTAAACCACTGCACCGAGCTCACAAGCTCCCTCACAAATAGGATTATTTAATTTAAACCTCAGATCTGTCAAGCGTCATTACTTCAGACGGAGCTCGGCGTTGCTCGAGTTCATTAGGAATCAGGATTACATTACAATCAGGCCGGGTAAAAGCTCCTAGACTAGCTACACCAGGACAACCCAAACAAAAAAAAAAATTACGCAGCAGTCAGTAAATTGAGCAAAGTCACTGCGCTACACTGCGAGAGGCAAAAAAAACACAGCCAGCCTGCTAACTGAGGATGCAGGCTGTCCTATCAAAAGCGAGCGCCAGCCCGCCACTAATAAATAGAAGGCCTCTGGGAAAAGTGCTGAGCGCTCGCTGGCTCTATTTTCAGCTTGCATCAGCAGCTGTTGCTCCTGGGATCACATCTTTACGCGTACCCAGCACCATATGCAATCACTCCAGTGCTGCAACCAGGAAGATAATGAAAGAGCGCCGCGCGCCCCGCGACTGGCGCGGAATACTAAATGACGGGGAATAGCACAGAAAGGAGGGGGGATAAAGCACATTTCCAAGTCATTAAGACGAAAGACTGGCATATGAAGTGCTGCTACCATTAATAGCACTTATCATATAGAGTGGAGACAAAGAGACAAATTAATCAAACTGACAGAACTGGGCCATTTTATGCTAATGCCGGCTCCTGAGTTGGAGACTGTATTCCTCGGTGCCACTAAAACTGATACCATTACAGGGCAGGAAAACTGTACCAGTGGCGCGCAACAGATCAGAAAAAAAATCTGCGCTGCAAGTGCAGAGTTGCCGACAAAGACCCTGAAAAACACAAGGATGGTTGGAGGGCGGGGGTTAGCCAGGCTCCTAGCGCCTGCTAGTGAATACAGATCAGGACAGGGATGTTTCTATTCGTACATAATGAGTAGAAGGGGCCTGTGCCTCCAGCGACATGCAGGAAAATGCAGTAGGGAAAGCCTTCACGACCTGAAGATGGGGGTGGGGCTATGAGGGAGTGCCAGGAAAGCTTTTGTTTCCATTTGTAAAGGTTCTGCTGAATGCTCATTGTAATCCACTACCAGATATGTTATTCCGATACGTAAAGATAATTGCATTATGTACGTGATTCAGAGGACAAGGCATTGTTGGATTGAACTCATTCCTAGTTGTTCACCCCTACAGACATACGCACAGTTGTACTATTCCAAGGTTATATACTATTAAAAAATTAATACAAATATCCTACAAGCACTGTGTGGCAAGATCACCTGGAGATTATCGTGTCCAATGCCCCCCAGAAAACCTATAGTTCAAAACTATGTTAACGTACTCCTTACTATACTTCATTATATGTATTAATTTATGTATGCATTTTCTATAGCGCTGTATGTTAACCTTTTGGTCACTTCAAAGCGCTTAAAGGATTGCCTAGTTGCTACAAGAACCTCTGGTTACGAGCATCTCTGTTTCGAAAGCAGAAGAATTTAAACTTTCTGACTCCTCCCCCTAGTATTATATGTCAAGGAAAATAACTCTATTTGAGTGGTATTTATACAGTGTGCATATTATATCCGCCGGATGAAGGAGAACTGTCTTAAATTAAATTTGGATAAAATGGAGGTATTGCTTTTTGGGAATGAGACCTCCTTCTGGAATGCATCCTGGTAGCCCCAGAAGCTGGGTGAACTACCTAAGCCGGTTCAAAAGGCTAAAATCTTGGGAGTCATCTTTGACACCAAACTATGCTTTGATGCTCAGCTCAATGCAGTGACCTCTGGGGGCTACTTTATGTTACGGGTCTTCAAAAAAAACCTTCCTTTCATTCCAACCGATCTTCAGAAGACCGTAATGTCGTAATGTTGGCCCTCATTGGCTCTAAGCTAGACTACTGCAATGCACTTTATCTTGGCACCTCGAAATACCTGGTAAAAAAATTGCAGTCTCTACAAAATGCGGTGGCCAGAACCCTTCTGAATATCCCCAAGTTTAAACCAGTGTTTCATTTATTACACAGCCTTCCCTGGCTACCAGTAGAGAAGAGAATCTCATTTAAAACTCTGCTTAATGCACAAGGCTCTCCACAGTACTGACCCCCTTTATTTCCAGGAGCCATTTACCTGGTATGCGCCCATTAGAACACTTAGATCTCGCTCTGCGCAAAAGGTCGAGATTCCCAGAATTAAACGAGTAAACTGGGGCGGCAGAACACTGACATTCCAGGGGGGGAAGTTATGGAATTCCCTTCCTCTAGCCCTCCAATCCCAACACAGCCTGAAGCTGTTCAGAAAGCAGCTAAAGACTTGGCTTTTTCCTCCGGTAAATAACAAGTTCTCTCATACCTAACTTGGTTGATGCGCCCACCTCAGCCCTTGATCCGCCTAGCGCTAAGACACCGTCGGGTATTGTGCGCTCTATACAATTATTTCATTCATTCATTAATTAATATGGTCTTGCAGTGCCCCTGGATTTCATTATCTCATCACAATGATTTTGAGGATTCAGACATAGTCCAGAGTCTGATGGGTTAATACAGTGTAACATCAATAGGGTGTTGGTGGTACTCTTGTTAGGTCTTGCCTAAGCAACATATGCGCTGTCTCGTTCGAGGCATGCTGTATCTATTCTGCTGGGTTTCATTATGCCCCTAGCTTTTAATTGGTGCTTTTGTGTGTCTTTTAAACGCTGTTTTTTGGGTGGAGAAACCGTCCCAATTGTCCCGTATTTGTTGTCTTTGTTTCTGCCCATGACGACTGGCCCTTTCACATGTTTTCTTTCTCCTGTGTGCATTTACGTTGTTTTTGACTGACTCCTTTGTTAGTTTGGCTAATTTTTTTAATTGGTACCGTGCTGTTTGTTCACTGGGAGAGACGATTCCGAGACTCGTTCCGAGGTTCCCTAGTCCCAAAGACGACAGCCCTGTATGTTATGCCACATTCCCTCAGACCTCCACCCTGAAAAACAAACTTGCTTTGATGAGTATATCCATTTTTAATGCCTCTCTCCCTTAAATTTTCATTAAAGTGCTATTCTGCATCGAGCGCATGAGTCATTTCAGCCCCTTGTGCTCCCGTATTTTTTTAATCTCCCTGCATCTTTGCCTACCTGTCCTAAAAGGCAGCAAATGCACTCGTCGATTTTACCCATAGTTGAGCACGCTGTGAGTAGGTAGTGGAACAAGTTTAGGGTTAGGTATTTTCTTATGCTCTGGGATCTTTAAAACCCAGCACATGTGGGTCTAGTACATGTTTTCTATTTGTCACACCAGGCCCGGCAAAAGCCAGAATATGCATTATAGCCAAATCTGGCTTCCTTCATGTGGTGGGGAGCCCCCTGTGCTGCAGCTGTCCTCTGAAACCGCAGCATGCTATTTGAGAGCAGATGAAGGGAGGCTCTTTTTTTATTAGCTTCCTGCTCGTCTTTGGCTGCCACCTTCCCAATGTTTTATTTATCTCACCAGCCTCCCAATGATCTCCCCTTTCACACTCCTAAATGACATCACTCATTATATCACTGATGACTTCACCCAAGCTTTTTTTGTACACATTACTCTATAAACCTGTGTTGCATTAGAGGCCTGAAAGTATGTACAAAATAGTTCAGAATAATATGAAGCATCATTAATACCATCACAGATACAACTTCCTTAGGTGTAGCAATCATGTGTAACATTGACCCTATACCATACACTTCATGGGTAGTCTTGTCCACATTAACAATCAACCACCGATAGACCCTTATTTCACACAGTGTTCAAACTGTATACAACTACTCAGAGAAAACCAAGTTCCTCCAGATACTCAACTTCTGTTTCATAACTAATGCCCTTCCATGGATAGGATTTATCTGCATCAAACCCTTCACAGTCAGCGAACCTACAGTGGGAAATGAAGTGGATATGAGTAGAAAAGTGGACACTGTTAACAGTGTTTACTCTATCCCACACTATTTGAAGACCATGACACTCTCTTGAGTAATACACCTTAAAGTATTAAAAAGTATCTACTAAGAAAAAAAGACAGAATTCAGTTAAAATAACCAAGGCCTGAAGGTGCTAAAGATAATACTACCTGCAGCCTTCATACGTTGAAAACTTTACACATATACCATTTTCTGAAACAAAAGAAGCACATGTACATAGGTTAAGTCCCTGGTGCACGCAATCTTCTATGTTATGTAGAAAGTGTCATGCTGAGACAATTCTGTCTAATAACTCAAGGCTGCTTACAATACTTAGGGCCAGATGTAGGTAATTTTTATTTACCGACCTCTTAAATACCGAGTCATACCGACTCGGTATTTAAGAGGTCGGAAAATAAAAATACCGAGATGTAGGTAATTGCAGATGTGCAATTACCGAATCGGAAACAGTCGGTAATTTCCGATGTGGTAAATACCGACCAGTTAATGCCCATGCATTCCTATGGGCTTTGAAGCCCATAGGATTGATTGGGCATATACCGGTCGGTATTTACCACATCGGAAAATACCGACTGTCACAAGGGTGCAGGGGGTGTCACTTTGACACCCTCTGGCACCCCCAAAAGAGGCTCGGGTGCCATGTGGCAGGCATACCTGCCCTAAGGGCAGGTCTGCCTGTCATATGGCATAGGTGTGCATGCACACATGTGCATGCACACCAGAAACGGTATTTTACCATCAAGTAGTATTTGATGGTAAAATACCGATGTGGTACTGCTTGTGGGACTCAGAAGAGTCCCACCTACATACCAATTGTCCGGAATCAGTAATGATACCGACTCGGTATTTTACATACTCGGTAAATTTACCTACCGGTAAATTTACCGAGTCTGTAAATTACAGGGACCTACATGTCAAATTGCTTTTACCGGGTGGTAACGGCCGAATTCGGCCGTTACCACCCGGTAAAAGCCTACCTACATCTGGCCCTTAGTATCTACAACATAGAATCTTTGCCCTGTGGGAAACTTCTTCAGAACCAAAAAACCTGTGTGAAACATTCCGTTTACAAGTTATCAACTGTCATCTGCACACAGAGTTACTCTTCAATACAAAGACTTATAACATGTACATTACCTCTACACACATGATGCATTAGCAGAATGTGTGTTTTGTAAACACTTGCACCATTTGCTAGACATGGGTAGTACAAAACTAGGTAGAGAAGCAATATGGTAGTTGCCCACCACTATGTAAACTATGAAATAAACTAGCACACCCCTATGATAATGTCATGAGTGATGTCACCAAGGTTGTAATTTAAGATGCCATCAGTGATGCCATAAATTATGTCAAGGAACATGTCATGAGTGATGTAATAATTGAGGTCATAAGCAATGCATGGTGGGGATATAAGTGGGTGAATGTCTATGGTTTTTGAGTACAGAACGTTAATAATGTCACTGACATATTCACCTAACTATAATGTGACTTTCATTTCTGTTTTGTTTTTCAGTGAATTTTTAAGGTTTAAAAAAACAGGTTTTTTTATCACACAACTATTACATCAACCTTCGGCTTTTTCAGGATATATATATATCCAGTGAGTGTTTTCTAAAACATGTTCACACTGAATAACATATACTGACGTACTGCATAATTAAATTCATATTTTTTTATGTAATACTAATGAGTTTTAGTATTTTTGACATATAGTATATTAAGTATAATTTTGCTTATAAAGTGGGTGTAATATTTACCAGTGGACTAGTCTGTACACTGACGTGTCTCCTGGTGATCTATGTCTATGGCAGTATGCTGCAACAGTCTAATCTGTTCATTAAGACTTCACTCTATAGTGGTGGCTCAGTATAGTTCGGTTTTATGACATACCGACTAGTTTCCTTAGACCTGCTTCCTTTGTGATGAATAACTGTAGTAGTAGGTTATTAAAAATGTATTTCTTTACTAAGACCTTTCTGTAGGATGATGGCTTAGTGTAGTAGACTTTTGCAAAAGACTTACCTCTCTGCTCACACCTTTCTCTAGTATCAAGAATGAGGTTACTAGTACTTTGTGACATTGTGCTTTGTCCACTAAGACCTAAGGGTGTGTGTTGTAGTGCTATGTGTAAAACAGAAATATCCACTAAAACCGCTTTCCACATTGATCAATGATGGTGTTCTAGTTTGCGATAGAGTAACCTGTATGGTTTTAATTGTTACTTTGTTGATTAGTTATTAGAAAAATGAATTTCAAGAGGCAGGACTATCAGCAAACAACACTCTCCTGGGTAATTGCTGTTTATAGTACCTGTTAAGTGTACAGTGAACCCTGTGCTGTATGTCTGTCATCTTTTTTTTAATTAATTATTTTTTAAAACAATGTAATGGTATTATATAAAATATATTGAATTTTACGTTGGTGGATGATGTCATCAGTGATGCCATCTTTGGGTTTTTTCTGTGAATTTCTAAGACTTTTACATTTTTATTTCCTAACCATAATGACCCTGCAACCTTTGTTTTTTTCAGTGAATTTCTAAGTTTTAAAAAAAAATAATTCTTTACTATAACATCCCTCTACCCTTTGTTTTTTCAATTAATTTCTGACAAGAGAGAACCCACTCATCACAGTCACTACAGAAGAGATTGGGCTCCGATAGATCAACGATGCATTCACCCACATCAAGGAGTCAGATCTTTTTTCAAGGTGGAATTGCCAAGAAAACACACTTGCTATGCCTTTACCAAGCCCAAGAAGTTAGGGTAATTTGTCCTTTACAGGAGGGGAGCTACAACTGGAACACCTGCTATGTATTTATTTGTAGGTGCTTACCGTTGAGTTTTAATTTCTTTGAAATGATGACCAGGGCCAGAACGAAACATCACCTGCCCATTTACCCAGAAAGAGTTCACAGTTTTGCACAAAATGTCTACCCATCTGGAGTACTTTTTACTGGTTATTTATTTAGTGCTACCTCATTGGGTAAATGTGTAGTGTATATTCTACACTACAGCTGTGTAATGGACTACGTGCAAATGTGTCCAGTGACTGTGTGTGAGTTTAATTTCGTTGATGTGATTGTTCCTCGAACGTCTTCTTGCAGAAATCTGCGAAAACATGAATCCTCATATAGAGAAGACCAGGAGACCCCCAAGAGGGTAATCTTCAACAAAAAGGGTACTTCTTTTAACTATATAAAGTAACTGCTTCTTTGGTGGAGATGTCCTCATATTCATCCCACGCTACCAAAATCAGCGAGAAAATGCTTGTGGAGACTTTAGGTAAGCTGTTCATCAAGCTGGGAAAAGGCAGGAAGTCTTTTGCCTACTACTAAGGAGGATGGTGCAGGGCCAAATGGGCGTAGCTTGTTAGTGATTTTGCGCATTTGCATACTCGTACAAAGAGTAAGGAGAAACACTGACTTAACTCGCACCAGAAAACAACAAGAAGAACCCACTTGTCACTACAGAAGAGATTGCTTTCCAATAGATCAACTATGCATTCACTTCCATTAAGGATTTCAGATCATTTTTCAAGGTGGAATTGCAAAGAAAAAACACTTGCTTTGTCTTCACCAAGCCCAAGACGTTAGGATCATTTGTCCATTACAGAAGTGCAGCCGGCATTGCTCCTGCACGCCGGGAGTAGCAAAAAATGCCGGACCTTACGTGCAGGAGCAATTTCTTCATCTGTTTCCCTGCCCGCTTCACTGCAGGCAGGGAAACAGATGAAAAGTTCACTCCTGGCACGCAGGAGCATTTTTACTGCTCTGCGCCCGCTGGGAGCATACTTACTGTTTGCTCTGACTTGACTAGGGCTTCAAATTGATCCTGCCAAGCAACAGCAAACAGGCGGGCACGGAAATAACTATGTCCGGTGGGTGGACACCCCGGGACATAGCTGGAGCCTGACCCTGGGGGATGGGTTCCCCAGGGTTATTATTGGCTCCGGGAGAGGCGCTGAGCAGCCCCCCTCCCTTTTCATGGCATGGCTGGGACCCGGGGGTTGGGGTCCCAGGGAGTGGGGTTGCATGGCCCACTCCTTTCGCAATGCATGGCCGGGCCTTGGGGGAAGGGGTTCACGGGGCTGATCGTGGCCCGAGAGGGGGGCTGTGTGGCCCCTCTACCTATGTTGCATACTGGCTGGGCCCCAGGAAAGCAATTCCTGGGGCCGAAATCGGCCCAGGTGGAGAGCTGTGTGGACTTCCCTCCCATGTCCTTGCACAGGGGAGTCGTGTTCCCAGGGCCAAAATCAGCCCGGGAGGGGAGTTGTGGTCCCTGGGGCCGTAATCAGCCTGGCGAGGGCGGCCACATGCGCCCCTTAATATAAAAGGTGTTTACCCCGAACATGTCCCACCTGGGGAACAAAGCAAGCACGGGAGACCGTGTTTTTTTTTTCCAATTTTGTCGTGGGTTTGCGGATCCACCGCGTATTTGTGGCAAAATTGGGAATAAAAAATGTTTGGGCCCCTGGCGGGTTCCAAGTGTGACCTCGCCACCAGGCCTAGGGAGTAAGGGTATTCCTACCGTGTCCCCTTTTGTTAATATTTGATTTTTTGGGGGGACTCGGGGAGAGTCTCAAGTCGCAAGATGGCTGCCAACACTTCCTGGTTGAAGTGCTGGCAGACAATCAGATCTAAGCATGAGATCTGTCAGATCCACTGAGGATTTGCATCCCTAGATATACTAATTTATTTTTCCTTTTATAACTCCAAAACTCCAGAAGAGATTTACATCAAATTACAAAAATCACTCTTTCTGGACAAAGATCTAGCTTTCTGCCAAATTTGGAGTATTTCCGTTCAATAGTTTGGGCTTTATACATGTCTAAATTCTCTAAGGAAATTTCTATGAGGAAAATGTGTTTTGGGACCCCCATATTTCTCGTGCCCCCACTTCAGGAATCATCCTGAAACTATCCAGACAGCAGCTGAAATGAGTTCCATACTAGTTTTGAAAATTTATATAAATATATGTTTCCCAATGTGCCTGAAGCTATTTCGGGAGGCACACGACAGTCCTCCTCCCCTCCGGGCTTCACGTGCAGTGCGCCTCCCCACCTGGCATTTCTGTAGCCCAACGCGTTTCTGGGAATTTCACCCGTCGTCAGGGGCTTTGCAACCAAGAAGCACTCGTATTTACACCATATTTACGGATGAGCCAATTAATACAGGTCCCTTGGTGGGCGTGTGTAGTCCATCTTTATACCAAGATTCTTGGGACTTGTAGTCCGTTTTTGTGCAATATCCAATTAAGTCGAGTGTCTTTAGGAATTGAATGTATCCTTAAACTGCCTATAGTAGGCGAGTGCTTCTTGGTTGCAAAGCCCCTGACGACGGGTGAAATTCCCAGAAACGCGTTGGGCTACAGAAATGCCAGGTGGGGAGGCACACTGCACGTGAAGCCCAGAGGGGAGGAGGACTGTGCCTCCCGAAATAGCTTCAGGCACATTGGGAAACATATTACTGGCGGCCGCCCGGTCGTGGGAGAGCACCATCTACCGCAGTGATAAGCAGCTTTACTGCGGCCGAGGCAGAGTTTCCAAACAAGTTGGAAACGTGAGCACAGGACTCCCGTGATGATTTTCAGCGTGCCAAACCACCCGCAGCCTACTATAGGCAGTTTAACGATGCATTCAATTCCTAAAGACACTCGACTTAATTGGATATTGCACTAAAACGGACTACAAGTCCCAAGAATCTTGGTATGAAGCTGGACTACACACGCCCACCAAGGGACCTGTACTAATTGGTTCATCCGTAAATATGGTGTAAATACGAGTGCTTCTTGGTTGCAAAGCCCCTGACGACGGGTGAAATTCCCAGAAACGCGTTGGGCTACAGAAATGCCAGGTGGGGAGGCGCACTGCACGTGAAGCCCAGAGGGGAGGAGGACTGTCGTGTGCCTCCCGAAATAGCTTCAGGCACATTGGGAAACATACATATATATATATATATTACCTACTGGCGGTCGCCAGTAGGTATATATAGTTAGGATTTTTTCCCTATGGGATTTTTGAAAATTCTATGTCTAATAACTTTGGCGTTTGTGGGCGGAATTGGCTGAAATTTTCTGGAAAATGGAACATTTTGTTTCTGAGCAGCCCCTGGAAATTTGGGGGGGGTTCGTCAAGGGGGGGCCGAGAAAAAAGGGGGGTCCCAAAACGTGTTTTTAACATTGAGTTTTCCATAGGGCGGTTGGCCTCACTTTTAGCCCGAACGGCTGAATGGATTTGCACGAAACTTGGCAAAATTGTAGGGACTGGTAGCCCGATGTGCCTTTGCTAGGTCTCAATATATGTGCTTCAGTGGATTTTGAGAAATTAATGTTCAAAAAAAGATATATATCTGTAACAGCGGACCGGGCAGCGCTCCGGTTCGCGGACTTTACGCGTACCGGAACTTCGCGTAGCGAAGCTGATTGGCTCTCCGGTGTCTGTCAACATTCTAAACAGTCCGGAGCGGCCGCCATCTTGTCTCTCGGTAGGATTGAGAGACAAGAGGAGGCCAAAACAAAGGGGGAAATGACCATAAGGGGGCATAGTATATCCTCCCTGACCCCCTAGGTTTAATGTGGAGGCTTTAAAAGGGCCCCGCGGGGCAAAAAGAAAAAATTTTTTTTTTTTGTTTTTTTGCGTGGGTAGCGCCCGGTTCGCGAACCGGGAAGCATTCTGGGCAGCGTACTTCCGGGTGCGCTAATGCAGCGCGTCATAAGACGCATTACGCGTCAACGTGATACGTCGCGCTTCCGCGACGCGTCACGATGTTGATTTCTAACGCGGCAGTTGCGCTAACGGAACGTTTACCGGTTCGCGGACCGGGTCGCGGCATCAAATTGAGCTAACGGAAAGCTTCCCGGTTCGCGAACCGGGAGCGAAACAAAAAAAAGATTTAAATTTTTTTTATTAATAAACATATAAAATATATTTCTGGATTTAAAGAAGAATACATTTTACAGCTATAGATATTAGCTTTTAAAAAACCAATGAAATTCACTGAAAAAACCATAGGTTATAAACCATATATAGTTAGGAATTAGCATTTACAAAACCTTGAAAATTCACTGAAAAAACCATAGGTTATAGACCATATATAGTTAGGAATTAGCATTTAAAAAACCTTATTTTACTCACACAAAACCATTGAAATTCCATATATAGTTAGTTGTACTAACTATATATCGCGCACCCGCAATCCACTGCTGATCATGTCACATATTACATCATTCATGACATGGTCAGTGACATCACTGATGACATCACTGATGACATCTCAAATGACATCACTGATGACATCACTGATGACATCTCAAATGACATCACTGATGACATCACTGATGACATCTCAAATGACATCACTGATGACATCACTGATGACATCTCATTTGACATTACTGATCACATCACTGATGACATCATTCATGTGATAATACAATGAACCTCTTCAGACTCTAATATAACCTTAGATACACTCAGTGTAAACATACACTCACAGACTGTCACTCATCCATGGAGTTACTCAGACACCTAGTCAGTCATGCAAAGAATCAATCACACCTCCATTTTCTCAACTATACAGTTATACACACCTTACTTATTCAAACATATACTAAAACATATTTACTCTCTTATACAATCCTGGATACAAGTTCACAATGATGCATACAGCCACTCACACATTCACTTGCTCCTATGCACAGTTATTTATATATGTCAACTCTCACATGTACTGTATTTTACATATGTACTTACTTTGACATGTAGCACTGAGATATCCATTCACTCACCAATACACTCATGCACACAGTCAACCGCCCATACAGCTGTTTCCACATGCACTTTTGAACCCATACATCTAGTGAATCAACTGCTCACACATATATGCACAGAGTCATACACCTCCCAGCCACCCACACACACACTCAGTCTCCCATACAAATGCTTGGGCAACCAATCAATAACCCATATAGTTACTCATATAGCTACTGATCAACACATGCAGCAGTTTACAGAACAACAGACATAATGATGCACAAATTAAGACAGTTTAGTCACTAACCCATGCATTCAGTGAGACACATTTAATCACTCACTCATACAGTCAGTCACGCACCTACTAAATCCTTCATCCAGACACTTCTACATCTACTCATTCTTCAATATGTAAAACATATTTAAACTTTACAGAAACACACAGTCACTGGATGTTGTCATCAGTGATGTCATCAGTGATGTCATTTGAGATGTCATCAGTGATGTCATCAGTGATGTCATTTGAGATGTCATCAGTGATGTCACTGACCATGTCATGAATGATGTAATATGTGACATGATCAGCAGTGGATTGCGGGTGCGCGATATATAGTTAGTACAACTAACTATATATGGAATTTCAATGGTTTTGTGTGAGTAAAATAAGGTTTTTTAAATGCTAATTCCTAACTATATATGGTCTATAACCTATGGTTTTTTCAGTGAATATATATATATATATATATATATATATATATATGTCAAAAGACGCCATCCATCATGCTCCTCTCCACAACGGCAGCAAAAATAACGTCAGAGCGAAACCGCAGATAAGTGCACATTTTCAGTGCTTTATTTGTGATCTAAATTCCAGCCAGCAACTGTCATGACGCGTTTCGCCTCTCGAAGAGGCTTAATCACATGATGTGTCAATGACACAAATGAGGGTATATATAGTGGAATCCACTTAAACCAACAGCAGCTGTGTGACATATTCAAACAGTAGACATAATAGAAATACTGCCAAAAATGTTAGCAGCAAGCAGCATATTCAGGGCATAGTGCCCAAGGTAATGTAAATATATACCTTTCAAATGCTAAGGAAAACATATACTATATACAAATAAATATGTGAAAAATAGACGATTATTAAAAGCCATTTTTACATATTAAAAAAACCCATTAAATAAGTCATATTTACAAGGCAATCCAAAATTTCATATAACTTAATATTTACATTGATTTTACCAGAATAATGCAGAGCCTGGTGAGGATAATGGGAGGAGTGGATAGTCTTGAATGAAATAGTATCCTGCCTCGCAATCCCAAAACCCCACCATTAGCCTAAAACTGTTCTGATCTAAAGATCCTAGTCTCTGAATGTCGGCTAGGATTAGTGCATAGCTGTTGGATATCCTAATATCCCCCATAAGAGTACTGGGAAAGCCACCCAACGTGAATGGAATGTGAATGTGGTTTAAAAATAATTGCATTGGGGAAACAGACACTCTAGGTATATCATTTTGACTCTATCTGGTCCCAGATATGTGAGTCACAAACCAAGAGTTGATAAACTAGCACGTAGGCTGTCATATTATTGAAGATATTGTTATAGACAGGTGTACATATTCTCACTGGCATTGAGGCCTCCCGGATTCTTGCTGTTAAACTCCAGGATATATCTAGTCTCCAGTAGTCGTAATTTCGCATCCCTATTGCCTCCCCTCTTGAGGGGCGGGATTGTGTCGACCAGATAGTATGTTAATCCATCCGGGTTGCTGTTATTGGTCGATTCGAAATGCCGTGCTACTGGATAAGATGGATCTTTTCCTGAGATGGCTCGAAGATGCTGCAAGATCCGTTTGTGGACGGGCAGTCGAGTGCTGCCCACATAGCAAAGCCCACATGGACATTGCAGCACATAGACTACATACTCTGTTTTGCATGTAAGTCTATGCTTTATGGCAATTGGTTTGTCGTGAAAGGGAATGGAGTAGTGAGTCTTGTTAACACCTTGTCGACAGGCTTTACAAAATGGACACTTTTTGAAACCCTTATTAAGGTCCATCCAGGTCCCTGATAGTGGTTTGTCCAAGTTGTTGCTCACTAATGCGTTTGCCATTGTCGAAGACTTGCGAAAAGTCAATTCCGGCCTGTTGGAGACTAAATTACCTATTATTGGGTCTCTTTTTACCAGGTTCCAATTTCTACTGAAGATCTTCCTAATCTCAGCATGTTGAATGCTGTAGGTGACAATGGCCCTTGATTGTACAGATTCGGCATTTGCCACAATGGTCTGGTCTTTGCCCTTCAAAGTTTGTTCCCTGGGGATGCTGCGTGTTCGTTCTATGGCACTATCCACTAAGTCAGCACTGTACCCTCTCTCCAGAAAGCGGATCTTACTCTCTCTTTGGGCTTTATCACATTCCCAGTCGGTACTACATAACCGTCTCATACGCAGCATTTCCCCGTAAGGGATGCTGCGTATGAGATGTCTAGGATGCTGACTCGTGGCATGCAGCAGTGTATTCCCCGAGGTTTCCTTCCTGTGCAATTTTGTCTCCAAAACATTGTCCTTGATATACACTTCTACATCTAGGAAGTTAACTCTCTCCTTATAAATCTCAGATGTAAACTCTAAGTTGTAGTTGTTAATATTAAGTTTTTTAACAAAGTCAGTTGCCTCCTTCATGGACCCCTTCCAAATTAGGAATAAGTCATCTATGTACCTCAAATACATGATTACATTGTTACTCATTATAGCTTCGTGGTCCCCCATGAGGACCCGCTCCTCCCACAGTCCCATATGCAAGCACGCGAAACTGGGGGAAAAGCAGGCCCCCATGGCCACCCCTCGTAGCTGTTGGTATATCTGGCCATAAAACATAAAGTAATTTTGTTCAAGACAAAGTTTTAACATGCCAATAATCATTTTGTTGTGGTGTACATAGTTCATAGGGCGTTTGTTTAGGTAGTGTTCAACTGCTTTGATACCATCACTGTATCTGATGGAAGTGTATAGTGACTTCACATCTAAAGTCATTAACAAATATTCGTCACTCCAAACCACTTGTTCCAATTTGGTTAAAAAATCTGTTGTGTCTCTCACATATGATTTTAGTTGTATTACCCATTCTTGCAGGAAATAATCGACGTACCTCGAAATATTTTCGGTGGAGCTACCAATTGTTGATATGATTGGCCTTCCGGGTGGAACAGAAATGTCTTTGTGCATCTTTGGCAACAGGTAGAAGGTAGGAATTACTGGATAGTCTTTTTTCAGGAATTGAAATTCATCCTTGGAAATTAACCCACCACTCTTCCAGGCAATCAATTTGGAGTTTTGTTCATTCCAGGCAGCTCAGTTGCTCTTCCTATAGCAGGATGGGTCCCCCAACTGCCTTTCTGCTTCTTTTATGTAGAGGTCTCGCTCCCACAAAACAATGTTGCCGCCCTTGTCGGCCTGTTTTACTACGACACTTTTATTCACACTTAATTTCTTTATTAAGTTTTCGTAGTTTTGATTTTGTCTGTAAATAGCAGAGTATTTTTTGTTTGTAGTTGTGTATAGTTTTTTCAAGTCCTCTATGATAAAGTCATGGTAGACATCCAAGTTGTCATGGGGCATAATTGGAAGGAAAGTTGATTTTGCCTTGAACGGTGTTGTGCCAGTCCCTGTCCCAGCACCTGTTAGTGTAGTTTCCATAAGGCTAACATCAGCCCCTTCTTGTTGCAATGACCAGATTTCCTGAAAGGAGGATGCATCGCCTGCAGTGAGGAGGGATGGGCTCTGGGGAGGTACATGCTTTGTTCTTTTATATGGTTGCATGCGGTGGAACTTGCTCAATTTTAATTTCCTTATAAATCTAAAGGCATCCATGCGGGTAGTTGCATAGTCAAAGTTCCTGGGGGGGCAGTATGATAGTCCCAATCCCAGGATGGCCACCTCCTTCTCAGATAAAACAATCTTCGTTAGATTTATAATGGTTTTAGCCCCAGAGCCACTTATTGTGTTTTCTTCCAATTTCCGCGTTTGTTTCTCCTCGTGCCGCCCCTGTTTGAATTTGTGGCGTTTGCGGCGCTCGAGCCGCTTGCGATTGGCTCTTTGACGCCTTGAGTGGCATTGGCATGTGTCTTCTGCCGGGGTCTTAAAGTGTCTCTGCGGTTCTCGCATAGGCAGCTTACTTCCTGAGCGAGAGAAAGTTTGGTAAACCCCAGCTGTTCCGTTCTTGTGGGGTCACCTTCTGCATCACTCTCAGCTGCTGAACTTAAGTCGATTGAAGAAGCTGAAGTGGATATTGTTCCTTGTACTTTTTGTGTTACATTGCCAGCCCTTGCCTTTATGTTATCGTACCTGCGGGCAAAGGTAAAGACCCGGCCATTCAAGTAGTCCAATCTGTCCCTTTCAAATTTGAACGCCTTGCGTTTCTTAATGATATCCTCCTCTTTCTCTAGGCGCTTCCGCATATCCTCCCTCATTTTTTTGGTACTTTCGTCACCGCCCATTTCTTTCAATTCTTCCTCAATGATTTCAATCTCGGATTGTAACTTCATCCGATCTTTCTCTGCAGATTCTACCAGAATCCCCATTAATCTGGCAGAGTGTTCCAAATTAGCCACTGCCCATCGCTCAAGCATCTCTGGATCGGGATTGGCGTAGCTCGGCGCTAAAGTTATTCGCAATCCCCTTGGAACGCGGCCAGCTTGTAAGTAGCGTGTCAGGGACTTTTTTCCCACCACTTTGCCTGTTCCTTTTTGATCTGTTTCTCCAATTTACGAAAGAGATCCTTAGCTGTCGGATTAACGTTTGCTTTCTCTACATGCTGAGTAGTCCATTCCCCGCCCCCAGCCGGGGGCTCAAATACCGATTCCGAGGCTTCCTCCCTCTGTCTCAACACATCAGCAGACATCGTTGCTTGGAAAATGGCTTTTTCACGTGTGCACTGCACAGAAAAACCGGTAAAGACACGGGTCCACAATGTGAAACAATGTCACCGGGCACACTCCCCACTGCGCTTTGCGTAGGCTTTCCCTACCTGAGCCAGGCTGTCCGCAGATTCACGGAGAAAACATCCTCGGTGTTGTGCCGACTCCTATGGTCTCAGGCGGCGTGTGCCTATCTCGCAGGGGCTCTCGCGGCTTCCTCCTACCGGAGTCAACGATACGGTTCCGGGTTACAAAACCACAGCTTCCTGCCGCTTCTTGCCCACTCAGGGAGGGGTTTCGCTCGCACCACGGACGCTGTTAGGTGATGATTAAATGTCAAAAGACGCCATCCATCATGCTCCTCTCCACAACGGCAGCAAAAATAACGTCAGAGCGAAACCGCAGATAAGTGCAAATTTTCAGTGCTTTATTTGTGATCTAAATTCCAGCCAGCAACTGTCATGACGCGTTTCGCCTCTCGAAGAGGCTTGATCACATGATGTGTCAATGACACAAATGAGGGTATATATAGTGGAATCCACTTAAACCAACAGCAGCTGTGTGACATATTAAAACAGTAGACATAATAGAAATACTGCCAAAAATGTTAGGTATATATATATATACATATATATATATATATATATACCAAAGGGATTGGTTATGCATACTATACATTTTGGTTCTAGCTGCATGCACCATGTGCAAATTAGAGTGTACATTTTATGCCTTTACACAGTTCACTAATATTTGTTAACTGTCAAGTGATAAACGTTGACAAATTCACAGAAAATAATAGGCAGGCTTATTTGTGGGGATGATGTTCCTCCTATAGAGGTTTATATACACAGCCTCACTATGAGATATAGTGACAGCCTTTAAAATGCAAATCAATGTGAAATAGCCCAGTCATTATGGATTTCTGTTACAAACACAGTGTGGTTATTGCTGTTGACTGCATCCCTCACATCAGTTGGTACGCCAGTAAGCCGCATAGATATTTTCCTTGGCACGGTTCCATGACTACATTGTGTTGGTGTTTCTCTGCGGTTGATGGGTAGCTGTGCAGAGATGAAACGCCACACCCTTGTCCAGGAACCCAAACCAGAGTAAGGGTTTCTGCCCAGGAGGTGGTTAGGGTATATGACACCACCACCAAGTACATGATCACCACTACCGTGAACAAATACCATGACCACCTCTCAAGAAAGCGGTAAATTTGCCTCAAGCCTTTCATAAACCCAACTGAATTCTGCATACTGCATTACCACGAGCCCTTTTGTGATGTACCACGAGCCAAGGGCTGCTAGAGTGACTGGTGGGCTCACCTCCCGTTTCGGCTCTCCTCTCCCCCGAGCTCTCCTCTTTCATGGAGTCTCTATTTTCAGGAAGAAGGCAGAAACTAGAGAGAAAATCATTGCTTCCCATCCTTTTGGGCTCTATGTCTCGCTGCACGCGGCATACTACGATTCAGATTTCCTGGCAAATATATGGCATGAACAGCAGAAAAAAAACAGAAAAGCTCTTCTGAGAAGCAGTGGCTCTCCCTCGAGTGAAGCAGCATTACACTACGAGTGACTCCGATCATCTACTGAAGAGCTATTACTTGCAATGATGAAACGACGCTAATTGGATAATGGCTCGCTGCCAGCTAATATTGGCATGACCTACAATAACCTTGGCTGAGTGCCACGTATGCTGCGCGCTAACACCTTTAAAAAAAAATCTGTATGGGGAATGGAAGCCATTTAAAAAAATCTCCCAAGTGGTATTTAACTTCTTATCATGAATTAGAAGCTTAATTAAGTGCCTTGTTAAAGAAGGCAGGGTTTCTGCGATTAAATAAAAACGAAATCGCAGGCATGAATACTGATCAAATGAATAACTTTGTTGCCTCAAACATGTTTTGGGATGCGCTCGGTTAGTTATTGTAAAATTTCCGGAATAAAAAACATGCTAAAAGTGGTAAACAATGACCATTTTAGGCTGTGTTCTAAATGCGTGCTTTTAAGACAGAATTTAAAAAGGGGTTAGTTTAAAGTTCACTGATAATACTGCACACCACATCATGTCATTAAATGAATTGGGACAATGACTGAAGAGAGGAGAAGCTTTGAATACTTCATGATGCCCCTCAATGATTATATAAAGCATATTACCCTCTTCACAGCTGCATTGATGGTTTGTGCCATGGCATTTTTTCATACAAATTAGATTTATGCATTTAACCAAAACCAGGATGCAAGGGGGTAAATTTGTCCCATAAAGTAATATGATGCATGGGAGCCCGCAGTTCCTGAATAAAATCATGTTTCTTCTGATGTCTCTAGTCACCTGTAATAATTAAATGACTAGCCGCTCAACTGTAATACAGTATTACAGTTGAGTTCTGACATCATAATGCCAACTGCCAGAGCTAGCTGCAAAACAGGATACAAAGGGTAACTGCAGCTGCAGATTCAACAAGCATTGAAAATGCAATAGGTCTCGCCTTTGATTAAGTAAAAGCCATTTGCTTTGGTAATGGTATTGTATAGCAAAGCAAATAGCTTTAACTTAATCAAAGGCGAGACCTATTGCATTATTTTAATGGATTTAAATTCCATCTACATGTCCCTCACAAAGTAATTTGATGAAGACCCTTTTCTTAAGGCCTCCATATGGGTGGTGACTGTTCAGTAATGGTACGCAGAAAATGTAAGTTTTGTTAGGCCAGAAATGGACACAGACCTTCAACCCTTATTTTGTTAAATCAAATTGTATTAGCATGCTGTCATATTTATGCAGTTAATTGCATCACTGTAACGCTTGCTGCCGGGTTGCATAGTAAGGAACTTGAACAAATCGGGTGGCAGGGTAATTGTATGTGAGGGGCCCATCCCTTGTTTGTTGGGTGGGGGGCTCTGCTCGCTTTACTGTGCAGAGGAGCCTCCTAAAGTCTTGTTATGACACTGCCCTCAGGCTTCCATTTACATGCAGTGCACGCGATTACAAACAGTGAGTAAACTGTTGTCTAATTTGAAAGAAATACTAAACTAATGCTCAGCCCAAGATGGGATGAGCATGAACTTCTAGCTAGTGTGTGCATTGACGCTCCAAGAAGCACCAGTGAGGGAGCAGGCCTTGCACTACGCTAAGGAGGACCCAGACTGAGAGGGACCCACAGTAATAATCAACAGAAGGTGCGTCGTTATATGTTTCTACCAGCAGAGGGCAGCTTTAGACAGAGGAACAGTTTTATAGCTTTGCATTAGCATGCATGGAAAGTACAAACTGAGAAAGCTGAAGCGTTCACACAGGCATTCAGAAAAGCAGTGATTCGCAGTTATTTATCATCACAGACAGGCGGGCGGGCCGGCGGGCGGGCGCACGCGAACACCTGCTAAGCACAGGCAGACGCACACAAGGCTGGGGTCGGAAGAAAAAGTGTAAAGAGGGATAAGACCGCGCAGTCAGCAGAGGCGAAAAAATGGTAACTGAGTCCAGAGCAAGGAAAATGGCACGCTTATCCCGCAGCCGTGAGAAGCTTTGATTTTTGGTGCAGTAGGCCACACATACCTGGCCCTGGTGCCACTGGACATGCTGTATTATTGATAGACACGCTTCTGATAGATGACCACAATGGTCTTTCACACTAGCAGTGGCGTGGGTGGGGCACAAGTCTTTGGTGCGGCAGCCTACCCCCTTACCTGCGGTCATCGAGGGGCGGCAAAGGCAGGTATCGCCACCAGCCCCTTACACCCGCAATTACATTCAGCCACCGCAGGCGTATAAGGCCTAGCAAGGCCACTGTTTCACAGGCATCCAGAAACACAGAGGCAGAAAGGCAGAAGAAGTAACACTGTTACATACACTGTAATTAGCAAATGTACTTATACTGGGCACAGACACGATGGCTAGCACACAAATTAACATAGAGGCAGAGAGATTGTGTATATTTTCTCCTCTCGAAGGTTGTGGGACTTGAAGGGATTTCAATTCTTTAGTTTTCTCCTGGGAAGGCCTCTTCGCGAGTTTGGGTGATAGCTATTGGCGCGGCCGTGAAAGCGATACGCTAAGTGAATGCACGCGCCATGCGAGCGTGTGTGAAAGCTATTGGCACAAGCAAAACAAGATGGCGTTGGACTGTCCACTGTCCGTACGTACACGTGCATATGTTGCTTTGTGTCAATGGCGAGAGCAGCCCTGTTTGTCCATCTGTACGTGTGCATGTTCAGCTTTGGCTAAATTGATCGCAAAAGGCCCTCACGTGGCGAAGGCAGCTCATGCGCGCTGCTAACGCCAGGCGAGACCTAAAAAGGCACAGATACTAGAACTGGCAGTCCATTCTTATGGTCCTTTTTTCTAAATACTGTGAAGAGAAGAAAGATATTTATGGCAATATGTTTATTTTTGCATACTCATCTCTGCCTTTTTCTACACATTCCAAGCCTCACTTTTTAAATCTGACTTACACTAGATTGATTTGGTCTGTTTTAGTCCTGAGGAAGACCCCGCCATGATGTACAGTGAATAACACTTGATCACAGGATCGAAACGTCGACGAAATTACGTTATGTCCTATGTCAGCTATCCTTGGAATATGTAAAGAACATATAAGGATACACTGAGTAAAACATTTTTGGGACATTTGATTATTTGTGGTTCCAAGGTCTCATGTTTGTGTATGTAATCACCAGGAGATTGGTAATTTTCACTATGTATATGTTAATGTGATGTATTGTTCTTTATGTTCTCTGGACAGCCATTGAAAAGAAAAATATGGAAAGAGTTAGATATACATGTTTTGATATATGAAAATAATATATTTAAAACAAGATAATGGTTGTGTTGTGTCAGTGGTTTTTGTAAATAATTTGTCTTTAAAGATTTGTGTTTTATGAGTATGAGAAGTTTCACACATGTTTGAAGGATCCTTTATAGGCCCTTTTAGCATTTAATGAAAAACCTTTTACAATTCCACTTGAGGAGATTTCCTTCACCCGACGGAACTCTTTGTAGCTCATAACTGCATATCCAGGTTCTGAGGGACACAGGGTAACACATTATATTTAATGGTAGAGTGAAGTTGCATCAAATGTGTCAGGCAATTACCAAACTACACACAGTGCATGTATTTCAAGTTCTGTGACATTCCAAAGAGAGTCAAAGTTAAAGAGAAGGCGAATTTTTTTTTTGATATAGTTATAACTTTGTTACGGGTTGATGGATCTGCACAAAGGTTTAGAACTTATCATGTGTAGCCTACTTTTCTCAATATTATGGCATTTCTTGGTGAATCTGTAAAAAATTCAGAAGCTCGCAAATTAAGCCTAGTGCAAGGCCAGGGAGGCCCTGCAATGAACCTCAGCCGCACACAGCCAAAGGGAGTTGGGTGCACTGCAGAATGGGCACATAGCAGGTGAGTGTGGTACATCATACAACATGCAGGTGTTTAAAGTAATCCCGAAAAGGTGAAAGCGAGGACTGGGACTTTTGAAGAATCTTTAACTAAAGAGACAGTTCCACCATGCCCTCTATTGGGGACAATATGCCATCTCTTTGGATGACAAGAGTCTCCCAATAAATGTATGTAAGTGTGGATGTTATGTGCTGCTTGACATTTGGCCTCTCCAGGCACCCACTTCCAACACTCCTGGACCTGGGGATGAACAGAGGGCTGGACCTGCTGTCTCTGACCAAAGAGGAGTCCTGCAGGACTGGATCTGCCCTCTCTTGTACCCAGGACCAACAAGTGGATTCCAAGGGTCAGTAGGCTGATCTTGTCAAGCTACAGGGACACAAGCTACAAGAGGCCTTTCTTCCAACTGCCCAGCTGACCAGTGACAACTGGACCTGCTGTTGGTCTTTGCCAGACACCCTGTGAGTCTCCAAGGGGCAGATAACGAGTTTGGCGCAGTGGTGCCAGCTCTGCTGCACCAAACCCGTGCATGGACTGCCACCCGTATTAGGAGTTGTATAAGTACAACTCGTAATATGGTTGCCTTTCCCATGCGTAGCCTTGAAAATAGGCACAGCAATGGGAACAGCCAAAAAGTTCCAGCACGGTATGGACGGTGACGTCCATGCTGGGCTGGAACTCGAGGGAATACAGACATGGGGACACATGTTTTGCCCCCTTAATGTATCCGCATGGCGGGGTGGACATGGGACCCTGTGGGATCCCCTTTGTTCCTGCACCGCCCGTCTTTTCATGGTGGGGCTTCACCATGAAAAGGCTGGTGGTCCAGGAACTCAAAATATGCTGCCAGCATAATACGTTGTGGTGCTCCTGCGCAACCACCAGGGAACGTCTGTTTCCTGGCGCAGCCGGCGGTCCACTGCAGATAAGACTTACAAAGTCGTAATCAGCAAAACGGTGGACCACCACTCCGGTGCCAAAGCGAGTCTGGCGGTCGCTAGACCGCCAGACTTGTAATCAGGCACCAAGTGCCTTGCTTAGGTCCTGGGGAGACTTTAAAAGTTTTCTCCTATGGTCGATTGGGACTTAAAGGGACTTAGAAAGTAAAATGTTTGACCAGGATGAACCTGGTTGGTGTAACCGACCTGCGGTCCATCGTGGTGAGCCTCGAACTGCACATAGGTCCAGTCTATTGCAACCACTAACACTGGCACTTTATGCTTCTTGGTACTATTCTTCCCTAAAACATGAAAAATTCATATCGCCAGTTTCCCTTATTGGAATGTTGTCGTTTTTGTGTCATTACATTTATTACATTTTACTCTATTTATTTTCATTCTGTTTGGGATTTTTATTGTTTTGCATTTCTACTTTATTACTGTTTGATTACTGCATAAATACTTTACACATTGCCCCAAGTCAAGCCGGTCTGCTCTGCACCATAGTTACCATGGGGCTAAGCTCAGGTTAATTTAGTGACAAGATGTGTGATAATTCCTTGAGGTGGGTAGTTACGTACCCCAAATAGTAATCCAATTCCTTACACTCCCATGTTAGGCTTTCGCTGTAGTTAGACACCCTCAGAGTACACAATGAACCTCTGACCTAACCCAAGACCTTCACAGAGCTCTCACAGCGTGCCTCTTTCCTGAAGTAAATCGCACACCTTGGTACTGAGACGATCACAGCAATCTTAAAAGTAATGTTGGCACAACACATTTCAACGGAGGGTGAAAGTACGCCGACCTCTGCAGTAAGATAGCTGCATAAGAGAAAGCACCCACTGCAGAAAAATGCCTAACCTGCACGTTCAGAGATAGGAATCTTGAGTGTGCTGACTCGCCTTTTTGTTTGACATTACCACTCCTTTGGGTCTCGCTCCTTCGTTGTCGGGCTCGACTCATGAGCAAGGGCATACATTAGATCAGGTGTTCTCCTCTGTTCCCCTGGTGAATATAGAACTCCTCCCTGTACTTTGGTCAGATCATAGACTGGCCAGATTTTCCATTCAAGGGAGTGATCTGCCATCTGGCAGCGCTCCGATCCATTCTGGACCCGCTTCGAGGGGGTTACATAGAGTCACGCCGGATCTGCTTGAGCAGGTATTTGCTGACCATCCCTGTCCTATCGTGGGTGACTTGGACCGGGATACGGAGACTCTGCAAGCATGGCTGCTAGAGAGGTTGGATGACCTGGCCCCTGTAAGAGCTCTTCGATCAGGGGGTGAGCGACAGTCTGCGCCGTGGCATACCGGGGCGCTGCGTACTGAACGCAGCTTGTGCAAGGTTGCGGAGAGGGCATGGCGCTCTCAGTACGACGCGGAGGCCAGACGCACCTATCGGTTGGCGGTTAAAGCGTACCATCATAACATTCTGTGCGCAAAAAAAGAGTACTTCGCCAGGAGGATCGAGGCGGCCGCCAACTCCTGCAAGGAGATTTTTACCGTGGTTAGGGAGTTCACAGCCCCCAGGTCGAATCTTCAGCAAGCTGTTCCATCTGAGACCTGGGTCAGTGACCTGGCTAGGTTTTTCACTGATAAAATCAGAATGATCCAGGCCTCCTTTTCTGTGGAGTCTGTGGATGGGGCTGGCGGCATCGGGGAGGGACGTATTCCATCGGCTACGCCAGATGTATTTCTGGCGGAGTTTCCGTCGGTCTCCCCAGATGCTTCCCTTGCACTGTTGGCCACGCTCAAGTCTGGGTCGCCACTCGATCCCTGCCCGGCCAAATTTTTGGCCAGGATGGCGCCGCTGTTCAACCCCCTGGTGAATCCTCTCCTGAATTCATCTTTGAGAGAGGGGCGGCTCCCTCTGTCCTGGAAAAGGGCGATGGTGATCCCCCTCCTCAAAAAGCCGGGATTGGATCCCGGGGTTCTGGCCAACTATCGGCCAATCTCTCTTCTGCCGGCTCTTGCGAAGCTCACGGAGAAGCACGTGCATGGCGTGCTCTCGGGTTTCCTCGAGTCCAATGATCTCCTGCATCCCTCGCAATCCGGCTTTCGGCCTAATCTGAGTACAGAGACGGCACTCCTCGAGGTGTCAGAGGTCATCCGCGAGACTCTGGATGCAGGGGGGAAGGCTGTGCTTGTCATGTTGGACTTGTCGGCGGCCTTCGACACCGTCCCCCACGAGGCTTTACTCTCCAGACTCTATGACATCGGTCTGAGGGGGACGGTGTTCCAATGGTTCACCTCATTTTTGGAGGACCGTCGACAAACGGTCTGGGCTACTTCGAGCTCCGCTGAGATGCCGCCACTGGGAGTCGGGGTCCCACAGGGCTCTGTGTTGAGCCCGACCCTTTTTAACATCTTTATGACCCCTCTGGCGGAACTCGTGGAGGCCTCGGGGGCCCAGATCGTGTCCTACGCGGACGACACGCAGCTTCTCTTCACCTGCAGGAAAGATCAATCATTCGACGGTGAGAGCATTCAGGGTTGTCTGAAGAGGGTCTTTGGCTGGTTTCAGCAGAATGGTCTTAAGGCCAACTCTAGTAAATCAGAGGTTCTGCTTTTTGGGTGCGCGTCGGAACCGGAATGGCGTGACTGGTGGCCGGCTGACATGTGCCCCCCCGCCCAGCCGTCTGTGGCTGCCAAAAATCTTGGTGTCAAGGTCGATAATGACCTCACGTTCAGATCGCACATTCTTGGTCTGACGGGCACCTGCTTTGGCATCCTTAAGATGCTACGGAAGTTCCTACCCCTGCTCACAAAGGAGCATAGGAAGATCATTGTCCAAGCTCTTATAGGATCTAGACTGGACTACGCTAATGCTCTCTATTTAGGGCTTCCGGAGTATCTGATCCAAAGGCTGCAGGTGGCGCAGAACTCTGCGGCTCGCGCCATCTACGGCCTTCCTAGGCGGGCAAGAACATCGGGGGTGCTACAGTCACTCCACTGGCTCCCTATCCGAAAGCGGATAATGTTCAAAACGCTGACGTTGGTGCATAAGGCACTTTCTGGCTCCGGTGCTAAGTATCTGCAGCGCAGACTGGCCTTCTACCGTCCGGCCCGCTCCTTGCGGTCGGAATCTTTGTTCCTTGCCGTGGTGCCCCGTGTGAGGAAGGCTCGCATCGGGGGTCGTTCTTTCAGCTTTAAGGCCCCCCAGTTGTGGAACTCTTTGCCCCTTGCTCTACGCAGCATTCCGAGCCTGCTCCTGTTCAGGAAAAACCTGAAGACCTGGCTTTTTAATCTTTAGGCTATTTTTCTTTTCACCTCATTTTTTGTTTGTTTTTTGTCTGTTCTCTGTTATGTTTTTTTAACTGCTGAGCCGCCCTCTGAAAGCGCCGGGACACTCTTGTTGAGTAGCTGTGCGCTATATAAATAAAATCATAACATAACATAACATAACATTTTCATCCTTTCGAGGATGATAACATATTATCAAGTTGGTAATTAAACCTCGAGTTAATTTAGGTCGAACGTGCTGAACAAGGTCTTTCTATTTCATTGCGGAGCAGATTTCTGTACAAAGCATTAAACAGAATGGGTTCAACTTGCCCTGCAAACAAATGGAGGATTCGTTGCAGTGATCACGCGAGACAGCTCTCTGGGGTAAAGGACATGCTACAGAGATCAGGGTGTAACTGCAGGTTACCGATTCTGATTCAGGAAAAAAAAGGCTAATGTACTAAAGATATCCGGTACACAGCTTTCAGTGTGACTTGCAGCTTGAGGTGCAGCACCAATGAGGTGGTTCAGGGTTACATTTTCTGCTTTGTAGTTGCGTGCAATCTGCAGTTCCTGGTTGGAACCTCGGCAAGGTAACTCACCGGGTTAACACGCCTGCTGCCAAGATCTGTATGTGTTCTGCAAGTAAACTATTGCAAACCCCAGTTATTTAGTCTAGAGTCATAGTGTGCTCGACCCTGGGATATGTATGTGAAAGCACGACATGTGTATTACATGGAGCTCGATTACAGCAGCAACAATATTCTAGAAGATGGTCACATGTTGGAAGTGTCTTACGATCAAAAGTTATTTATCAAAGTCACATATCGTTCACCTACATCTGGAGTATATCGCAATGTCCTATGTTGTAAAATCTGCTGAAGATGCGGGTGCCTATCTCAAATCAGTAGCTGTGCACTGGTTTCCGGAGGTGCTCGTGTTTTGGCCTTTGGTATCAGTCATTCACATAGAAGTACAATGAACTTTTTTTTTTATTAGTGGGCCTCTAACGGGCTGTCAAAATGTATGCAATTCGAGCCAAAGGACTAGTCTAACAATCGGTTGTCACTTTAAACATCCTCTCAAATAGTTTACCAAAATCATGAAAATGTTGTCTTTGTCTCTTGGTTGCACCTAGATACTACCCCACACCCCCTCCCGGGATAAATTATGCGTGTTATAAATTAAAGTATCATAAAATAAACACAGAAAATGTTGGATTTGGGAGACTTTTGGAAATGGCTGGCAAAAAAAATGTCCTGCTGTATTTCAAAATAATATGGAAACAATGCATCGATCGGGGGACACTCTTGTCATTCACCAATGTGTGGCCTAAAATATTTAATGCCACAATCTTTCCCAGGTGGAAGATGGACACGCACAGTCACTCACAAAAGGATGAAGGTTTGTATTTCGACTATTTACAAATAACTATGGGGTTCTGGGCTGCCGTGAAATCAATGGACTTGAATGAATGAATGAATGAATGTTGGATTTATAGAGCACGTGGTTACCCTGGAGTGTCCCAGCGCTGTACCACTGGGGAACCCGTCCTGGCTTTCCCTGTGAGATGGTCCCTTCACTGGGCATCCCCAGCGGTGGTGGGGCCGGAGTGGAGATTAAGCAAGCTAGCCCAGAGTTGCAGCGCGGGACCCCATGGTTAGAGTGGCACAGAGTCGAGATTTATCGGGCCCGCTGACATTGGTCCTGCACCCGGCCGCGTCGGGAATTGAACCCTGGTCCCGGGCCGACCTCAGCCTCCGGGTCTGCCGCCTCTAACCGTTGAGCCACACTTCTACACTTTCCTCCTGCCCCTTTGTCTTCCAGAGCACACCATCATGCTCATTATCACAGTTGGCGCGCACAGAAGCAATGTGCAGGTATTGTTGTCCCTGGTGACACTTCACTTGCAAGTTTACTGTACTCCTACACACGGTCCCGCCTCTTAGACAAAGAAACATTGATAATTGCTCCACGTGCCTGGCCCATGTAGTTTTGTGGTTGTTATTCATGTGGGATCAGAAAGTCTGAATTATGCCTGTTTATTTCTCGCATAACGCATAAACTACTATGTCACAACTGATACATCTCCTTATGGGACTGCCTGCCTCACCCGGCCTCCTGGCCACAATGTCCAAATACATTTTCTACTCATTTTTCCAGTGTGCATAAATACCAGATAAACCCAGAATCAGTCCTAAGGAAACCCCTGAAAACAGTGAGGGGTTGAAAAGACAACCTGAAGAAAAATATGAGGAGGCTTGATGCTGGTTCTCCGCCTCAACCAGTCCCAGCCACACCAAGTTCCTTTACCTGCTTACAGGAAAGAGGCGCTTTGTGATTTAGAAAACTTTGTTTTCCATTTTCCATCCCCCCAGATGGTATTGTAGCTTGACATTACTTGTCAAAATCTGTACTTTTCTGGCTACTACAATTGTTGGATTTATTGATGTAATGGAGGGTATGAGTGATTTCAACAACATTTAGCTGTTTGGTATGTACACATATTGGGATGTTATTTTGGTAACTATATATATATTGAACTGATGAATTAGATTTTTTTTTAAATCCAATCATCAGACTTCTTTTAGTTATATTCATGTGCCCTTATTATGGATCAGCCAATGAGAGGAGGCAGCAGTCCCTTACTTGTCACAGAGTGGGATGGGGTCAGTGACAACGCTGGCCCAACCCCACTCTGTGACGAGCGTCGCTGATGGACTGTCAACCCTGGGCATTTCAGGGCTTAAAACTAAAGTGCCAACGTCTGTATCTACCTGTGATGGGCTCCCTCATCATGAGGAGGGAGGACCACTAATCACTTGCCTGGCTGAAGATGTCACGCCCACAGGGCTGTGAAATTATCAGCGATGCAGAGTTCAGCCCAGGCAGACAGACGCCTGTGCATTTAGCCCATGTATACTGCCTGGATGCCTGAGTCCAACATAAAGAGTGTCAGGCTGACTTTTATTCTTCCTAACAGACATTCTTCATATCTCTAAAAAGATGGGTGGGAAGGCCTCGGCCCTTAAGGACGGGCCACTACTGGTGCCTGAACATTTTCAAGTTATTTTACAATGTTATGAAAGGAGGGAAGCACAGAATACCGCCTAAATGTACATTGAAGGCAAGTTACCATATACCACAACAAACGTACATACTCCCCTTAACCGCTGTTTGTTCTCTACTGGGTCCTGCTATGTTTTAGGGAAGAGCCACAGACGCGTCAGAAGTGCTAGCAGGGGATGTGGTGGAAGAGAACAGCAATCCTGGTAACAGCAGCAGCATCTGAAGTCTTTGATTGACAAAGAGCCCACCCTACGGTGTCATTCAGAAGCCAGTATATATGCCTGCATGGATTTTGTAAAAATCTGGATTTTAATGTACGTGTGCGCTTAGCTAGCTAAGCCGAAGGGAGACTATCAGAAAATGTATTGTGTTCGCATGTTCGCAGTACAGGCACGCGTCCCTCTCAGTCCCTCCTTTTCTTCCTTCACATGTGCCGCAGAATGTGCTGACTGGCCCCCAGGGCAATGATGCGGAGCCGACACATTACAGGGAATGGCATTGCTGTGGTGTTGCCATGGTTACAAAGCAATTATGCTGCAAAAAATGTCGCTGAGACTATATCCCTGCCTTTGTACTGTCAAGCATGCTAAACTGGGTTGTTCTAGCTGCAATTAATTTGCCCTGATTGTTCCTTTGATTTTCTAAGTCCAGTTGCCCAGCTAAAAAAAAAAACAGAAAAATAAATGACCATGCTTAACCAGAAATCAAGGTCATGCAAGGAGATTAACTTATCTTGTAGATTCAAGCAACAACTGGGCAATAACCAGTGCACGTCAGTACTACTGTCATCACACCCCCATTACAGAGGCCATCAGTGACCATCGATGAATGGCCCCTCAGCTGTGCATTTCACAACTACTTAAAACCATTTTTGTGGTGCTATATTTAGGCACATAAGTGTATTAGAGGACACACCTTAGTTTAAAGCAATACAGACATTGCACAAAAGAAAAGATTTGCATTTTTTTTCAGGTCAGATCATCATATGAAAACGTTGATATTAATAAAACCTACTATACACCCCCGTAATTGTACCATTCCTACTAAAATAATTATTATCCCAAAGGATATACCCACCATCAGATAAAAGATTTTTGACATAACATCGAAATTAGATTATACCTCTGTTGCAACTGATACAGTCAGCAGCAACTTACACACACCTTATCAAAAATACAAAAGTATTAAAAATACTGCAAAAAAAATCAAATGGCAACTCCTGCTCCAACAGTTAGACGGAAAAGTATAGGCTACGCGGAGAAAATCCATATATACACTGCACAAGTTACACTATCCTGAGGACAGTAAAGAAATATTTCTTGTCATGTCTTATATCAGTTTCTTCCAATTCCACTAGAGATAGTTTCCAAATACTAAGACATCTTCCTGGTACACAGATGGATGCATCTCTTTATTAACATAACACACAATAAATGTGAAAAACAAGAGTTCAAATCCAGCACATGTCAATGTTTTGAGGTGAAACCATATATTGGTCTGTGACACTTTATTCCTTCAAACCCACAAGCATCACTACTACCATTAAGACAAGAGAAACAATAACCTAACATAAAATGTCTCTACCTCTACAAATGTAGCAGCCGTTTCTTGATATTCCTGTATTTGGCAGGTATAGATAGGTCTTAAGCTGGGTGAATGTTGCTCTGCTTCACCGGGGTTGCAGGTGAAAGTTACACCCCTGAAGATCTGAAGACACACTGTCCAGGTGGAGTGGTCTCCTTGGTTGTGTTAACGTTTGTTCTGCTGAGCTATACCCCCCTAGCCAAGTTACCGTTCATACTTGTGCCTTTCCTTCAACATTCCATGATCAGAAAAAATGTCTCAGATTTTTTGATGTTCTCTTATATGAAATTAGCATTTGCAATGCCATTGGTCTTGCATTTACGTGAGTTTGAGCTATTGGCATTGTAAATGACATTGCATTTTATTTATGTGTTGTTTTTAAAACAGATAAATAAAAGGCATTGTCATTTACAATGCCAATAGCTTAAACTGTTGCAAATGTGAGACCTATTGCATTGCAAATACGTTTGGCACCCGTGCTATAATAAAAAAGCAAAAGCATTAGTAGAGAGGGTGTCCTGCCTGCAATAGCAGGCAGGACAAAGCAATTTGGGAAAATAGTGTTCGGAGGCTGTAATTAAAGCCTACTGAGTAACAACACCTGTAACAGAGGGTGTCGCCATGGGAGGTTACAAAATGAGACACGGCGGTACTAAGGACGGACTACTAAGCCTACTGACCAATGAACAGCCACAGTTTACAGTGGACACTGACACAAGCCAAAGAAAAATGTGGGCGGAGCTTCAAGTCCCTACCAGAATACAACTGACAGCCACGCACAGCACTTGAGGATGTAAATGGTCTGTCTCTTTGAACTGGATGACTGTGTGATTATTGCCGTGCTAGCCTACTTAGATGTGTGCTGTTTAGGATGCAACAACGGCCATTACACCATCCTCTGTTCGGGAACTACTGTGGGTGGATGGGATAGAGGTGCAGTATTTCTTAACTTAACTCTTGTATGTAATCAAGGTTAGCTCTTTGGCTTCTGC
This sequence comes from Lissotriton helveticus, assembly GCF_964261635.1. NCBI lineage: Eukaryota > Metazoa > Chordata > Amphibia > Caudata > Salamandridae > Lissotriton > Lissotriton helveticus. The sequence continues at coordinate 769,719,753 of NC_136067.1, read as the reverse complement.
TTTTGTTACATTAAATTATATGCTAAAAACAACTCCCCCTTGCAAACTTTTGTATATTGTATTTGTATTGCCCCTCCGCAGCCTGCTAATTTTTAATGGAGTGCCTTTCCATAGTTACGAAGATTCAGGCCAAGCTTTCTTCAAAATCAGTCACAACTAAAAGAATTGATTGCACAGTCTGCCACTGTGCAGGGACACCATCAAAGCTCTGATGAAGAGTGATAGGACAAGATGCAACTCTGACCAGGCAAGCATAAATAATATTTTTTCCAAGATCTAATCTAAAATAACACTTGCGCAGCTTTCCTAGCCAGAGGCAAAAGGAGATCCCCTCCTGATTTGCAAAAGTAAACCAGTTTGAGATGTTCCTCAGTTTATGGTCTATTCCAGACACACTATTATAACTCTCAGTACTGTAAGTTAATCCACTGTCCCTGTGTGAGAGGTGGAAGTACTGCCCTGGACATGTAAGCAAGTAAAGGGATAACAGTAATGGACCATCTTCTGAGGATTCTGATTGGCCGTCCACAGACGGCCTTCCATTCAACTGTGATCATTTGTCTTTGAGTACAGAAAGGGTCCTTGACACCATGATTGGAGGACAGTCACTGAAAATGTGTCTACATTTAAAAAAAATACAGCACATCTTCTAGTTCCACTCATAATGAAGTCATACCTCATCTGGCAGGCTCACAACCAGGTCAAGCTCCATCTGTCCAACAAGAGCCTGAAAGAAGTAGTCACTGCACGCAGCGAGTACTGCCCGGTGGGCCCGAAATTCTTTTCCCTCCACGATCAAAGTCACATCACAGAGAATGCCTTGCTTCTGCTGGTCGTTGAGGCACAGGAGGATATTGGTACAATGGACTGTTGACTCATACACGTACATGGGCGATTCAGTCTTCTCATCTACCGACATTCCGTTTAGACCCTGGAAGAGAATTAGCATGACAATGACATTGCAGAAAAATCCAGCCAAGGGTGAGACAGTATCTGAGGTCTAACATCACAGCATTAGGGCTACATGATCACTAGCAAAGGATTATACGTTTAATTTTAAACGAGAAAGAGTAAACTTTTTTAGATGAATATAGGAAAATCCCCAATATAATTATAGAGTGGTCATCACTAAAAATTCACAAAATGAGAAAATGTAAGTCCCAATTTTTTTTATTACTACTGCTGAGAGAATGGGTGTACCTGAGATAAAAGGAACATATATGCAGCAGCATGTGATAATGTGCATGATTGGGAGCTGCAATCTTTTATGAATAGCGCAAAGAGTTTGTGGTGTGAAAACTAAATATGCCGCAATGTGCAAGAAAAAAACAGATGGGGCTATTTGAGGAAGGGGTAGAAGTCCAAAGATGATGTGGTTTCAAGTGAGTGGTTGCAAGTATTTTTTATTTTATTCTAAAGAAAAACAACATAAACGGAAATAGAAGAACGCTCAAGAAACTTTCTGGAGATATCAAGAAGGCTTCTCTACCCTGAGTTCTTGAAATAATTCCAGCAAAGGGCCTCTCCTTCAAGATCCCACCCACCTCCAAAGATATGCCACAAATAAAGAAAAATAATAACCAGGACCGATGGAGTAATATGTTTCCTCAACCAAACTGCTTTTCACATAATTCTAGATTTGCTACATTTTAAATCTGCAACATCTTCTGCAGATTTCAACAAAAGTGCATTTTGCTCACTCAAATGAACTTTCAAAAATGTTGCAGATGAAATTAAATTCAACTCGTGGTGCTTTGCAACAGTTAACGATTCGATTTCCACCAGTTGAGTACTATATTTGTCCTTAAAGATTCAAGACACCAGACTTTACTTGAAGCAAATGTTTTAGAGAGCCCTCGTTAACTGCTTTGAGTTGAGTCTAAACACGAATTGGCATCATCGTGACAATGAACGAACCCTTCTTTCCACCCAGTTTTAAACATATTTAAAATGCAGGGTTTTCTTACTTGCTATGGACAGAAGCGTTCCCACACCAATCTATTTATTAGGGATTTTACGAACCCCGGGGAGAAAGTTCCAGCTCTTTAGTGCCTTATTGTGACATTGGAATGTTGGGAGCTCCATTGAAAATAATGGAGTGCTCCGGGCTTATACTGGCTGGTATAAGCCTGGAGCTCCAACATTCCAATGTTTCTTTGTTCACAGCTCTGGCTGTGAACAAAGGCTTCAGGGAGCCTGAGGGGATTCCAATCCCCTCACCCTCCCATAAGGCGTTGTTCTTTTTGTTAGAACATTCTGCCCTCTAGAGGCAGAATGTTCTAATAGCCTTACAGCCCTTCGTAGCTGGGCTATAACGGCTATTAAAGTCCCTCTCACTTGTTAAAGGCCCTCTGGAGAGAGCCTTTAATAGCCGGTATAGCCCTCTACGGCGGGCTATTAGGCTATATGAAAGACACTGGTATAATGTTTAAGTTACATGTGCCACTATTCAGCAATTTAACATATTTCTTAGGCTAGAAAGAAGAGGTGCATCGAGAAAACCCAGCATGAACACAGAATAAGCCAAATAGTAAGCTTAAGGACAAGGTTTTTTAAACATAGCTATGATGCACAGATTGGGGTAGGCATAGTGTTTATCACACGAAGAGTGAGGAGTGCTACTTGTCTATACAACTGACAAAGTATTATTCTCTAGGGGACCGAGAAGACAACAATAATAAAATGGGGATTGTGTGCTTTCATGCAAGCCAAAATCATTTTTGAGTGAATTACATTTAGGAAAGCCTTTGCTTAATATGTTATGTTAATAAAATTTATATAGCGCATTGCTGCGCCATTGAGCCACCAAAACAAGTAGAAGCTACCCAGGAGAGAGGGTAGCCATCCTCTAGTAAGCAAAGAGCCAGCTTTTGAACTTTTTCCTAAAGTGAACATAGTTCTCAATATTCCGGAGCTCGAGAGGCAAACTGTTCTAGAGGGCCGGAGCTAAAACTCAAAATGAGCAGCCACCCGCTCTATTTGTTTGGGACCGTGGGATGACCACCAGGTTGAGCTTGCTGAGCGAAGTGCTCTTGTTGGAACATTGGGTTGCATGAGATCTGGCAATATGGGAGCACCTGATCTTATGTGCCGTACTAAGGGATTTAAACTGAATACGTCTCTCAACAGGGAGCTAATGGAGCCTGTAAAGAAACCTCAAAGTAAGACAGAACTTAGGGAGGGAAAACAGCAATCTGGCCGCCACGTACTGGATCGATTTTAGCCTCTTTAAGATTAATTTCTTACTGCCTAGATAAAGAATGTTACAGTAGTGCAGTTAAGATAAAATGCGAGATTGAATAATCATCTAATATAGCTTTATAGGCCGCTGTAGAGGGCTATACCGGCTATTAAAGGCCCTCTCCAGCGTTAAAGGCCCAAGCCAAAGGCCTTTAACAAGGGAGAGGGGCTTTAACCCCTTCGACGCTCATGACGAGCTCAGCTCGTCATGAGGTACACCTCTCGTACGCTCATGACGAGCTGAGCTCGTCATGAACCCATAGGTTTCCGTTTGCGCTTAGCGAAAATATGCGCCGCACCGATGCGGTTAATAGCAGGTATAGCCCAGCTACGAAGGGCTATAAGGCTATTAGAACATTCTGTCACTAGAGGGCAGAATGTTCTAACAAAAAGAACAAAGCCTTATGGGAGCGTGAGGGGATCGGAATCCCCTCAGGCTCCTTGAAGCCTTTGTTCACAGCCAGAGCTGTGAACAAAGAAACATTGGAATGTTGGAGCTCCAGGCTTATACCAGCCATTATAAGCCCGGAGCACTCCATTGTTTTCAATGGAGCTCCCAACATTCCCATGTTCTAAAGAATATGAGGTTGAAATAGGCCAATAACAGGTTTCAATCCTCCCAACAGTCCAAAACAGGTGCCAGCTAGAGTAGTTGCTTGTGTCTCAACTCTGAGCGAGTCAACCAACCAGATGCCCAGGTTTTTCACAGATGTTTTCGGTAAGAGAGGGGGGCCCCACTCGGTCCGGCTACCAGGAATCTCCCCAAGCTCGACTATGTTTACCAAACCGCAAGAATATGTTTTCTTTCTTCAGAAAGCTCTGTATTTTCGAAAGCATTTGTACCAACTTATATCACCACCTGTGTGCCTCATATCAGAGGGCGCCTTTCACTCTAACTCTCTGGTGGGAGGTAGCTTTCCAGTGATTTTTACCCTCTCTGGCAAGGTAACATGCCAGCTTTTGAAGCATTTTGTGGAGAGGGTTGTATGATTATTTTTTCCTCCAGTGTCAAGGAATGTTAGGAAACCTGTTTCGGGTACAGTTATAAACACCTGGCACTGGCAGTGCCAGTCTTGGAATGTGGTATCTGAAGAATGCAAGGTCTAAGATGTTCCACAGTTAGTTGAAGACCATCCTATCCAAGTGTCAGGTACAGCTACAGAGTAACTTTCATTCCATGTCTGCCAAAGTAGTACTGGCTTTCTCCCCTATGTCCTGCCTGGACTTGATTTATTCAGAACAACGGTGTCTCTTTCGATGGGAGCAAGGTGGAAGCGAACACTAGGCAATTTGGGCAGCTGGCGCGGCTGGATAGGCAGATGGGGAGGGTATAGGGAGAATTACAACCTTTCAATATAACTAGGATAGAGGTTCAGTGCTGGAGAAAGTGAGCACTTACTTCCGATATTAACTCACCAGTTTAAGGAGAGAGCAAGCCAGAATGCTTTGTAGATTCATTTAGGAGAGCAAAACCTTGTATAGCTAAAGAGGATTGCCTGCTGGATATGAAAACAGTTCCTAAATTGTTGAAACAGTTGTGGGGAGGGACGATAGTGATATGAAACCAAACTGATTTTGAGAGCATGAGAGCCACAAGCGACAGACAAAGGTTGATGGAACGTGAACTGCATAGTGAAATATTTTGCAGAGGAATGGTCTGCAAGAGCACCACGCAGAGAATTATGTTGTGAGGACTATCATTTGCTTCATTCCGACAGGGTACATTTTTTGTTATTTGGCAATGGAGTCATATTTATTAGAAATGGGATTCAAATTGACAATGCTGTTAAGGGACAAGGCTTAATGTTGAGTATAAAATAGAATGTGGGGCAGAAAAACTTGTAGGAAGAGCATTTTTTGAGTGGCAGGTTTTAGAAGGACAGGCTTCATCTGAAGGTTGTTTTTCCATTAATATGCTAACAAGCTGAAAGTACGGGAAGGAGGTTAAAAGGAAATTGACAATGATGATTTTTAGTTTTGATAGATGGAAATTGGAATAGCCAAGTGATTGGATAATGGAGTGAGGACAGATACTCTTTGGGTTAGGTAGGTAGCATTTGGGAAGTTCACAGGAACAGAATGTTGAACTGTTTAATTCAATGGAGAGGTTAAGGTGAGGTTTAAGGGTTGTGGATTTGCTAGGTATGTTTTATGTATTGTGAGGTTCTTGTTAGGATGTAAGGCACTCACCACTGTTCTTATGGTTTATAATGCACACCTGTCACTTTAAAGTAGCATTTAACACATTACTGACAGCCCTGTTGTACTTGCGTCTGATGATGTTCGGAGCAAGGCCATCTCGAGAACCAAACCACCAGGCAATTCACCAGGCAGGTGGTGTGTTCATGGGAGGGGATTGGGTGATTCATTGGCTTAGGTGGGGCTTAAAGGCTACAGGGAATGATGAGGAGGTGAGAGGCCTTTTCTCTTGCCATACCTATCACTGCTCACCCTCAGAAGTTAATTTCCCACCTTTTTATTAGTTTTTTTCCTGTTGGGATTAGTTTTTGCTTCAAAAGATGGAGCGACTATGGAAATATGGAGCTGATGTGCAGTGTAGTGCATTACCTAGATGAAGAGGCTTTTTATGTGACATTTATTTAACATAAAGCTAGATGCGTTTTCCTGTGAGGGAGAAACGTCCCCACTGTGCACTCTACTGAATTATTTGAACAAGTTTGTCCAACTCATCAAATTTCTCTGGTACTTCTTCAATTTATCTAGTCAATTATTCACATTGCCTAGACACTAGGCATGTTATAACTTCATTTAATGACAAGAATTCTTCTGATCACATATCCCATGAATCAATCTTCCCAATGCATTTCGGGACTATTCTGGCCGGATTTTGTTTCTGTCAAGCAGCATCAGCGTGCAGTTTAATTTAGTGTTGGTCTCCGTGTGGTTCCATCTCCAATATCTTGGGGCAGAAGAGCATGGCCAGGTGCTGAAACAAGGTCCCTTGGTCAGAGGGGAATACCCGTATGCACCCAATACTCAGTACGAAGGTGGACTCATCTTCCGTTATAGTCTTCAGTATACAATTTAGGAGTTCGACTGTCTTTTCATTAGTATAGTTATTTAACAGGAATATGTGTTATTGTTGTTGCTGGTGAGCAGGTAAATTGATTGATTGTTAAGTTTAGAAAAGGCAGGTTTTAGAAGGACAGGGTTCAGTTGCAAGTTGGTTTAGGTACTGATCAGCTGAACCAACTTGATGAGGGAGAGTGGGAAGACTGATAACAACAGTTTTCGAAGGAAGTCAATGAGACTAACCAGAGGTTGGGAAAATGAGTGAGAGCACAATACCTTTAGGGTGAGTAGATCACGGTTAATAGTCTGTAGGGAACATGATTTGGAATTGGTTGATTTAAGGGAAAAGGTTAATGATTAAGGGTTGTGTGTTTTTAGGTAATGTTTTAAGTATTTCGAGGCTCTTGTTAGGTTTTAAGGTACTGGCCATGGTTTTAATAGTTTGTGATGTGTTTGTCATTCCTGCTCAATGGTGCGCGAAAGAATTTGTCAAACTATGCATTTGTAATGTTAGTTTGTAAACTGTGCAAGTTTAATTGCTTTTAAAGTCCACTGAAACGCAGAATGTGATTAGCATATAAAAAGTTATGGTGGAGGCATCTGGTTATCCTCCAATCTGCTCATAAGTCCCTCGTTGCCCAAACCATTCAGCAGAAACCAAATACCCCATACCAGAAGGTTTTGCTCCAAAGGGAAGCCGCCTACTGTTCAGACCTGGGCTAAAAATAACTACAAATGTACAGCACCGTATGTGAAGAAAGACTCGGTAGGGTAAGTGTCTCTACTAACCAGGGGAAAATAGAAAAGGAATTGCTAAACAAACACAAAAGCTTTTAAGAAGTCAGCAATTAGCGCAAAATGTGTATGGTTGTGTGACTTCAAACAAATCTATATATCCCTCGCATCATTTTCCAAAATCTATACCAGTGGTGTGATTAATATTCATTTAAATGTCAACAAGAAGAAAGGACATGACATTTCTCTGTTAATTATACATTTATTGAACCAAACTGATATCAAAGGGTTAGCAAAATAAATATTTAAAAAATCTAATTATAGGATAGAATCCACAGACTTCAAAGTGTTGGAATTCAGCCCTGTAATAGACACGGCAATATTTGACAAAAGTGACTTAAAAATCAAAATATTTCACATATTCCTTAATCTCACCAAATGTACAAATGGACATCTCTAAAATAAATTTGTTGCTGACACACAATTTCAGAAGTATGTTGGACGGCTTAAAGGCCCTGCTGACTTATTTTAAATATGAGACACATATGTAGCATCCCGGTCTGTTTTGAAGAGTAAACTATAGCTGCACGTGCAGGTACAGAACCTCCGTGTGCGTTCAAAGAAGCAGACACAATATTGCTACAGCAACATAACTTGCGTAGATTTAACTCAAAAGGATCATTGTTTCTTGGCATAGCTAGTGCACAGAAGGCTTCACGGTTCCACAAGTCTCCTTCTGCAGATTTTACAATGAGCCACACAGCTCCCTGAAAGAAACTACACACAATCATAGCAAAGTTTAACAAGGCGGCACAGTCAGCGCTTTCAAGGAACCTGAAGCTTCTCAGGATTTTTTGGAAACCAATTTATTATCAATTACTCAAGCATAATACACTAGCACAATTAAAGAAATAATGACATTTAATTACACATCATTCTGGTGAATGCCTGCAAAACACTACAGAGCTGATTCTGATTAATAATTCATTCCTCACTAAAGTTTCAGGAAGGATAATTGTACAGTGCGGCAGTGCACACACTGATTTCTGTAATTACAGATTACAGCAGTGGAAGCAAAAGAAAATGTTGGAAAACTATAGTAAATTGCAGTCTCAGCCCTTCGCCCCAAAAATGGAAGCGCACTTTTTTTCTGAAAATCACAATGAACAGCTAACAAAATCAACCTTCTGCTATTTTCTGGAGCAGACAAGGACAATCATCCAAACAAACAAGCATTGCTCAATAATTAAGTACATTAATATTTTATTGGTTATGTACCCTCTTCTGCAGAAATAAAGAGATACACCTGTGTTAAAAATTCTTTCTACCACCCTTTCTCAATTTCCACTATATATAGATCTTTCAAGAGCCCCTTTCAGAGGGCCACAGGGCAATCACGAGTTACTAGACCCAACCGTGCTGGTTGAGACTTTTTACTCCTAATTTTCCAGGTCCGGCCTTCTATGGGCTCTAAGCAACTGGGCCAGGTACCTCTACCGCCCTTGACAACGAGTGATAGCGCGAGTTTAGCGGTTTAAGGCATCTCAGGGAGGAGGCAGGTGTAAGATGAACACCGGCTAACAACCCAATTCAATAAATGAATGTCCAGGAAATACTTTCTATTATAAAAATTAGTATTTATATACACAGAAAGCAATATAAGGTACAAACTAAATATTCGCACACTCTTCATAAGGTCTGTATTCTAGCACTGTCAGCACAGGCACCAGCGTTCTGCTTTTCTAGCTGCAGATTGAGGATGCTCCCTATTTACTTGAAGCAACATCCAGGTTAGGCCCAACTAGAAAATATAAGCCTTAGAAGTCCCACAACAGCTATTAAAAGTCCAAAGTATCTCAGCGCCTTTGGTGCTTCAGTCAGAGCCGATTCCCCCACAAAGTCTTTGTGACAAGGTGCAGTCTTACCCACTCCCACTGGAGATAAAGTAAGATAAAATACGCAGGAGTGTTCAGTGGTCCTAGGTTGTGGTCAATGTCAGTTGGTGAAGCCGATCAGAGGTAATGGTTTCACGGCCGGTATAGGGTCTAGATCTCCACGGCGCGCCTCCTCTGTCACGGTAAGCACAGTCTGCCTCCGGTTACAGACCTGGGGTTGCAGGTCTGAGTTCACAGATGACAGCCTTCGGCTTACATTGATGCTTGCCACCTGGCATACGGGGTGTAGTGATTAGACTACTCCGGGCGTTGTCCCTCTCTGGGCCACAGCTCTGATCAGGGCAACACCCTTATTTTCACCACAGCATCGCACCAAGGAGATGGTCCTTAATATTCACATTGGTACCCACCTAACATAATGGGGACGCGTTCCACGAACATGGGTGGGTGGCCCGATTAGCGCAACTCTCCAGACTGACCAAAATCTAACACTGTGCTCTGGGATCCATTAGGCAGGATCCCCACTGGACCTCACTGCCTCCAGGCAATTTCCTTCTCCTCATAGGGTCCATCTGGTGTTAGGTCAGGCAGAGGCTGATGCCCCAGGAGAGTGTTCTTGATTCTCCAGGGTGATGTCCCCTCAGTCAGAATGAGACACTGGCAGACCCTCAGTCCCCAGTCTTGGTCATAACTAGCAGAACTCTTGATGAGCTTCTCTGCACTGATGTACAGCTTTAGTTTGACAATTTGGAAATTTCACGCTCCCCATTCTATAATCCATTTCCAGACACACATGTGATTTAATGTCTCTGTCTTTGAAGTTCATAACCTGAGGGTTGCCCACTTTGAAGTGCCCACTCTTCTGTTGTGCTCTTCCTACAGAAAGCCATCTATTACAGCCGGAGTGTCGCCATACTTGATAGTCTGAAACACATGCCAGGGGAGTGGCAAGAGGATCACACCTGGATGTCAGCCTCAGTGATATGTGTATCAAAAGGTCTCAAAAGCCATCTTTCCTTCTCTTTAAGACTCTATTATCAGTCCCATCTCCTTCCTGAATGTGTCCAGGCCCTTTCACAAGTGACTTCTTTCAAAATCACAGAGTCCAGCGGCGGTGTACTGAAGATCCTGGTTCTTCCTTCCTCTAGTGTGTGTGTCCCACACAGCTCTCAAGAATGTAGTAATCTACAAATCTTTCTGCGGAGCCCCTTTACCTCCACATGTTCTTCCTGCAGGCCCTGGGTCTCCCAACATGGGAGCCGCAGGCCCTCATGCACTGCACCCCTCACAGGCACCTTTGCACCCATACCGCTGCACGGCACCACTGGTGGGCACATGCGCATACCAGCGTGATGCACACTAACCTGTACGTATTCTCTCCATGTGCTGTAGCTCTCACAGGCCCACACACACACCAGCATGGTGCACTAGCACCTGCAAGCACTGTCCCCATGAACAATAGCACTCATAGGCTCATGCACATACCAGTGTGGTGCACTCCGAGATGCACGCGCTGTCCCCATGTACTGTAGCACTTACAGTATCACACACATACCAGCGCAGTGCACTCACATGTGCACGCATTGTCCCCACATCTTCCCTTATGTAGGCCATGGAGGGGCTGAGCACATATCAGTGGAACATCTATGAGTGGACAGTATGCCCCACTCCCATGACAGAGGTCAGAAGGCCGGGCCATATTACCGGATCACTCACTATAAAAACTGTATGCTGCCACCATCACACAGGTGGTCCTCCGATCTCGGTGAGGGTGCTAGCCCTCCACCACACTATGAGGGTAGTGTGCCCATCTAGGTCTACTCAGACTGCAATCTGTGAGACAGGCCTAGGTCCTGGCACACATGCATGGTCTGTGCTCGTTCATGATCAGAAATTGTTACCAAGAACCCAGATATCATCGCAGTTAGGGTACACAAAGCGACGGTTCACGTCTACTACCATGGAAGGGACTTTTCTGTCCCAACAGGATCGAAGTTATCCCTTTCAAACCTGCTTCATTCACAACAGCATTACTGTTGGTTACAACTCTACTTGTTGGCAGAATTCCTCTGGATTGTAAAATCCAATAAGGACCATGGACAGGAGCAGCTTTGTACACATGTAGGCGTTCTCTACAAGTCCAGAGTATTAACAAAATACAAATAACCAGACACTCTCTCATTAATTTACACTGCCGAGTGAATATCCGACTAGTCGAGGATGCCAATTTGCTCCTTCGTTGGCAGCCATGCTGGGTTTATCAGAATTTTCCGAAAGAAATCAGCTGAAGATAACTAATAACACAGGTAGTTACAAATTTGGATAATTAAGAACCAATTGGCTATCCTTTTACACTATAATTCATAAATTTTTTATCACTATTTACATTTCATTTTTGATTACAGTGGTTGCAAGTATTTTATATACAACTGCTTGTTCATTTGAAGATAATGTTTTTGAATTTTATTGTGAGCAGAATTTATGGTGTGCGGACCAGACCTATGAGATGTTTGAAGCAAGGGACATAGGAAAAGGGAACATATAACCCACATGTGAGGTTACAGAAGCATGTAGAGTATTTATGGCAATTCTAAAAGATTTTTACCGCGAGAGGAGGGCTACAGTGCGTTGGCAAGACCTGTGATAATTAAACAGCTGTGGGGTATATTCTATCACTGATGAAAGGCGCAAGTTATACTCAGCTGTGTAGGGAGAAGACCACAGGTCTTGTTGGGGCTTTACATGTAACGTGTGTTCCAGAAGTGGCGTAAAGACCATCAAGATACATGATTGTGTGATCGCTGTGATACAAGCAAGCATCTTTAATTACAAAATGGGTATCCACTACTTTCAACAGACCTTCATAATAGATGCCAGCAGATATTTAAAGCAAAAAAATGGTATATCAATGTTATATTTGGTGTTCTTCTGACCACAACAAAACCAGTAAAGCTAATAGGTCTGGCATTGGCAGCCAACTTTTGGCTTTGCCAATAATTGCATATGTATATATTTTTGTAAAACTGAACAGAGACTACTTTTGTGTATAAGTGCACATTGCGCAAGAACAGAATGTTGTCACTCACAGAAAGGGATGGAAAGGACTGAAATGGGTTGACACCTTACCACATGCTGTATGCGGAGGTGGGTGGAACAAAGAGGTGCATTTCACACTAACAAGAACAAGGGATGAATACAGTTGGCTGAAACCAACTCTGGGTACGTTTATTTTACATACAGAAGTTTTTCAAAAATCAAAAGGTCTTGGCCTGTGCCAAACCTTCAAAACGCTTTACATGCCTGGCAACCCACCAGAGATATCTCCACACAACAGCAGCATTCGCCAGCACAGCGGTCCCTTCTCGGATGCAGTTCTTCCTCTTGTAAAGATGATAAAATGCTTTACAGTCCATCACAGGGTGAACGACAGTTCACAAGCGTCCCCTAATAAAACAGTTCAAGTTCATTCCTTTCGCGGCGAGGCTTTCAAGCCGTAAATCGCCGGGCTGCAGCTGGCGGTGTCATGGCGGGTAATTAGAATGGGCAGCGTGCTGCACGCGCATCAACGCAGGAAGCGCGTCGGAAGCGGCACCGGGAGCACGTGCGCCGCTCCCCGCGCCCTTGAACCCAAAGACGAGGCCCGCAGTGATTTACACCCGCACATTCAAGTGTCTCCATCTCCCGGCCGGTGAGTGTGTGTCAAAACACAGTAAAACCCCGAGTTACGCGCCCATCCTCCAGTCTGTCTTTCCAAGCATTGGTCCATGCTACATTTTCCTTTTTTAATTGGAATTTTTGAATGGATAGACGGTCTAAATCACAGGAGACTGCCAGCTTCAAGAAACTACGTTGTATGTAAGCAGGGCAGGCGAGAAATCGCGCTTTTGTCTGAAAACGTCATGACCAAACCGCGGGTTTGATTTAATGAAACTCCACATAGAAAGTCTTTTCCCCTTTTTGCATGGCTTGGACGAGTCTCTGCAGCTGCCCCGTTGGATTGAACCAAACCTGACCTTCTCGCTTCACTGTGGTATCATACACTTCAAAATCTTGAATTTGTCAAAAGGCGGGCAATATTTATAAACAGCAATCAGAAATCCATCGCCGAAGTGGTGGCTCGTATATGTACCCTGCATCCAAGTGAGGTAACAGTTGAAACTATTGTAACTTGTTTGAAAGCCAGTCTTACAATACATATAAGTATAAACTAATTCTATCGTTAAAAGGCCTCCAAGTGTACGCAAAATCACGAAATAATCAAAAATTGGCAGGGTCTCTAGTTCGGCCTTTGTGTCCAGGACAGAAAGCTTGCGTTTATTGAGTACTACAAAGGTACCGGGTCTGCAAATCCCAGCATACCTCACCCCCTTGGAAGACCCGTTTTCTATCCTCTCCCATGGACTGCTGTGCTGTCCCTGTCATGAGTGTTCGGCCTCACAGACAGTCCATTCCAGAGAGCTCACCAGTGGGGTAACACAAAACAAAGGGGGCCTCCAGGACAGCGTGATGGGATACCCTTGGGCTCTCATATCTCACATATAGTCATATCCTGAGTGGTGGGTGGGGGGCTGCTACATCGCAGGGCTGCAGGGACCTGTGTTACATCCCTGAAGCCCACCTACCTGTCACAGCTCAGAGGTCTGTGAGCAAACCTGCATGACATTCATTAACACTCTAACCGGAGACACAACAGGTGGAAGGTGGGGACTGGGCGGGGAGGAGTTGGGGGTACGGGAGTAATACAAGCGCTTACATTGTGCCACATGTTAAGGAACCAGCACTAGAGGCAGTGTGCTTCTAGTTTAGGCAGGTATATATATTTAAGGCTGGACTAGCCTGCCGCCCCTTTGTTGCTGTTTGCTTTGGACGCGTGCTCTACAGCACTGAACATCCCACAGATACAAACCAACAGGGAACCCACCTTACAAAAACACAGACTGAGGCCTCCATGAGTGGCATGCTCGGAGCATGGAGAGACATATGCGAACCTATCCACTAGGTTACAAAGGAACTCCCCCTCAGCTTTCTCTCATTCTTGGGACTTCTCATCCCTGTCTGATCTTAAGCTGCGACCCATCTACCAAGTCTCTAACTCTATGTACGGGGAGTCAAATAAAGAACAAAACACACACACATTCATTCAGGTAAGCAGGCAGACAAGACAGTGATGAAGAATGGTGGCCCCTGCGGTCAGCAATTCACAGGGCTTTGGCGTGGATGAAGACACATGTTGTTTCAGGTGGTCTATTCTAATTGTTTACTCTTGGTTTTAGGTCTTGTGCTGTGTCTATAAGGAAGGTATTTAGAAAGAACACAAACAAAATTAAAGAGAGGATGTGGATGTTGTGAGTAAAGAACATTGGTACAAACATTACTGAATAGTTCACTAACATCAAACGGGTCACAAATATAAACCATGTATATCGCATTCACCTCTACTCAAACATCATTCTGCTTGAGCCGTCTACAGTCTTTGACACTGCTGACCTTAATATCCTCTTTCAATCAGCATAAAACCTGTGTATTAAACAGTGGCTGCTCCTCACTGCTTTTCAGCAATGCAAAGAAGGAAAAATAAAATGACAACAACACAATGTTCTTATTTAATTTTTCCGTGCTGAAGCAGGTTTTGGGGCAGGGGGTGCTTGGCTGTCGTCACAGTCAACAGGGGGAGGAAATATGTGGACTTAAGCACCTATGGTGGTTTGGCTGTCCGTCTTGGGCCAGCCAACCTGTCATGCACACTTAGCATGTCCTCAACTGGGCTGTATTGCACACTCTGGGTGGGGAACATACCCAGGCTCCCACTGCCTGTCTGAGTGCTGAACCACGGTGCTCAGACCAATCACGACGCTTCTGTCATGCTGACAGCAGCGTCATGATTGGCTCGGGGAGCCTGTGTGCTTCCTGACTCCGGAAGAGAAGCAGATGAGAGACAATGTTGGAGGAGAGTCGACGGCCTTACAAAAGTACGTGTTCTTTATTTTTTTAACCCCCCGTCCCACCTACCCCATTTAGTACCAGCCTTCTCATTCTATCTTGACTATCAGTCATAGAAAGTGTCTTGGTGCTCAGCAATATGGTACCAGACACTCTTTCTGTAGGAGTTTCCTAGAGATCAAAGCTTAGTTTCCCCTATTATTTTCCATACCACTCTTCTTTGCCCCATCAATACCTCATTCCTGTTCTTATGCCACCATTTTCTAATGACACCTTCCATCCCTATCCCTCACCCCTCAACTTCAGAAGTGGGTTACTGACTGCCTCACGGTTATTAGAACAGTTTCCTTCATTTTCATTCACACGGACACAGTACTCCTCGGGCCCTGAATCTGGGAGTTCATTACGACTGCATAATGCACCCATTCACTACCATCATCATCACTCTTGCAACTCGACATCCATTCAACATAAAACAAGCCTGCACCGACTTCCCATTCAGGTCAGCCAACATGTTCAACAACATTGTTCCGCTCAACTCTTTCTTTAAATAAACTTGACAGTTTCACTTGACTCTTCCTCAGACTCCCGCCACATGTAAAAGTGTTAAACTTGACCATCTGCACCCTATTCAGTCCACAGTCTGGCAGCTCGGTGAATCAAGTGTTCAGTGGTGCAGCTGTGTAAGAGCTGCAGGTCACAAGTTCTAATCACAGCATGACAGATTTAGTCCTTCCCCATATGAGACAACAGTACTGGAAATGCAAGATTGACATCCTAATTATCAATATTATTGTTATTATTACCACTACTATTATGGCCCAGATCGAAAAATCCCCTAGTCTTATAGGCACCCAAAAGGCCAGTTCTCAGAGAAACACTACACAATCCTCACTTTTGTAAACAAAGCTATTTAGTAAGAACTAGACCCTTCTAACCTCCCAGAAATCTTATCACCTGCGCCCCCACCTGCTCATTGCACGTCCTCACCAAACACCCATTTATATAATCCCAAAACACTGAACCAATACAAATTCAGATAATACGCAGATTCCGCCTCACTCCACTGGAATGCCTGCTTCCTGGAACAAAGACCCAAACCCCTTAATACGACAACTTCAAAATGGCAGTAAAGGCACACTTCCTATTTATCGAGTAATGGTTTTCAAACGTTTTATTCTGAGCTAAGCTGGAGTAAAATAATTTAGCCACAGTTTCTAACCCCCATGACATGACTATGTGCTCATAAATTATATATAAAATATTACTCATTTCGATCAACTGGTTGACATCAGAGAACATTAAGTCCGAACAAGTAGACACATTCATATTTGCTGGATTTGATACCTATTGTCAATATAAAAATTGTACGCAAACTCCAAATTTGAAGAAGGTCTGAGGGAGTGGTAGGCGCCTTAAAAGAAAAGTCTTGAAATTCTGTTCTGAGCTGAATTTTTTTCCTCACAAAAATAAATACAGTGGAATTTAAAACATCTCTGAGCATTGGTGGGCACAATGGGATAGAGGGAGAGCAGATAAAGACCATCCTCTGGGAAATGTTTATATTCAATGTGAAATTACAATTTTTTAACCTCTTCAGCGCGACCGCGATTCCCCCTCCGGTGCTGGGCCCTAATAAAAACGGGCGTGGTCATGACGGAACGGTTCCGTCATGAGCACAGCTCAACCGTAGCTCATGACGGAACCGTTCCGTCATGAGCATCGAAGGGGTTAAAGCACACAGCATTTCAAACATTGCAATAACGTGCAATTAGCAATTAAAAATACATTTTGGCAAGCACTCTGTTCGTTATTAGTTTTCAAAGAGTATTATGGAGCGGCTAAGGTATAATGGTTCCTCCTTGCTGCTGGGCCCTCAAGTTCCACAAGATCATGCCTATGTGTCTCTGAGTCCACCAGTTTCAAGAACATTGAGCCTCAACCACTAAAGAGCGTACTGTCCCATTACACACCATAACAAATTCTCATATTAAGTTAATTTAGCAATATTCTCTGTTATTTAGATGTTGGTTCTTGTTCAATGTACAGAACTTGGTGAATCACACACAAATAGACAAGAACAAATTATCGCCCCTCTTGCCAACTATTGAGTGTCTCAAACTGCTCCTTTCTTGGGAAAAGAGCTGAAAACGGTGGTACCTTCCTACTATAACACTGTCTTGACAGCAGCGACTTTCTCATTGTTAACCATATTGAGATCAGATGCGGAGCAGGGGGTTCTCTTGCACATATTGCTGATGAGCACATTGGGTCAGAAAAAGTGAATAAAACTTGAGAAGGTTTTAGGACCATTTCATCAGAAATTTGAGATTTTCCAATCCAATATTTCTGAGGTCAATTAAGGATCAAATAGGGCATTTAAATGCACATTAGCACAATAACGTTGGTGAAAACATGGTAGGACTTAAAAACACTGTATATAGGTTATGGTATCCCCAAAGATTGGTGGTCTCTGATGCGTTTTCAAGCACATTATCATTTCGGAAGCATAAGTTTTAATTTCATAGAAGTGTAAAGTCCTCTTTGCATAAGGTGTGGGATTTAGTTTTGTAGCTTAGTGGTGTGTGGTGCTTTTTAAAACGCGTGGCCACCAACACAGGTGAAAACTTGGCAGGACTTAAAGATCATTTTACAAAGGGTTTATGGCCCTTCCCCAGTGATTATATGGAAAGTGTATTGACACATGGTACATTTTAAAGTACATTATGCAAGTAACACTGGTTAAGAGGTGTTACTTTTTAATTCCAATTTTAAGGGAGATCAGGGTTTTTCCCACAAAGAATCTTCCCTAGCCATGTGGCACACATAAAAGTGCCATAAGGGAGCTATAAAGCAGCAACGTTTGTAAAAATAAAACTGGTAGGATTTGAATACTATTTTAAATGGGTGGTTTACTGGTTTCCATTACTGTACTAAGAAATGCTTCAATTGTTTAATGGTAAATTGCAGATTTTTACAAAACTTGATCAAAACTGCCAACCACTTAGCTGATTATACACCAGCGGTCTCCAACGTGTAACAAGTAAACAGCAGAGGGTCCCTGAAATCTCAATCAGGAGGAAGAGAGCAGGAAGATAAGCACAGGCAAAATACAAAATCTTCCCCCTAAAAACTATAACAGTATTGATGATTCATCCAAAATACATTTATAGTTGTTCCGCAGATTCAAAACATTAAACATTTTATTATTTTGATTTTATCAAAAGTATGGCACAGTGAAAAAAACGAATGTTTAAAAATAATTATTTTCTTTTCACAAACATTTGTCAACAATAAATTCATACAAATGTAGAAGTACGCATTAGTTATAGAACAAGACTTGACAAGGAACAAATACAAACAAAACAAATAACCAAGTCTCACAAAACAAAAATAAGTCACCCACATGAACAATACACAATACAATAATGCAATAAGGTGGTAATGCAAAAAGACAATACAAAGAGACAAAATGCCGACGCGCGTTTCGGAACACTAAGACACATGCATAGTTCTTTCTTCAGGGCGTAAACTTTTTAATGCTTTCAATATTGTAGGGCCATCTGTATGCAGTGAAGCGACCACTGAGTATGTGGTATGAGAGCTCACAGAGAACACAAATTAAATTTTAAAGGAGCAAAAGCTTGGAAGGGGAATAAATCTTCCTGCTCTTGGTATCACCAAATATCCATGACCAGTGGTATAATAACCATCAAAAGTTAATGCAGGACAGAGGATCTAAAGGGGGTCCAGAACTAGTATGCCGATAAACACTTCTAATCATGCGGTACTAAAGATCTCTCGCGATGCGATCCATGAAAGTGAATAATAGAGGCATAAAATAGTGTACTCCCAATATGGTATCTTGGTTAGAAGAAATACGAAGGGCATGGGGAGGGATACCCTGGTACTAAATGTTACACTCCAAACGATCTGACTCTGAATAATAAATTGAGGATCACAATTACCTGTGAGGCCGTACGCATCCCTGGCCACGTAAATCAGGAGTTGCTGGCAGTTTACCAACTCACTGGAAGTAACTTGGGGAAGAGAAGCCCAGCCCATTAGATCATATATAAGGCCTGGCAAGTTGAAGAAATTGATGCTGCGCTTCTGCAGACCTTTGGAATCGCAGCCAGCTGAACCAATGGCTGGGCTCAACGTTAACAGACCAACATACACTGTGCAGTCTGGGAGTGGGCCCCACTCTATCAGTCCAAATGAGTGAGTGAACATTGGGTCAGGAAAGAATAATGTCAGCAGTAGCCAGAGCAGAGTCGCTTGACTGCCGATGGTGGTCAATAACAATATTTCCACATGAGGGGGTCACAGCTGCAATCCTATTGGATACGGTCTCTATTGCAACAATGATAATATCGATAAGTAGTTCAGAGTTCATAAGTTGCTCTTACCATAGAAAAGGATAGACCCGCTGCTTACACAATAAAGTATCAGCACAGTCTGCAAGTTTTCATAATGGCCTAGTTAGCGTACAATAGTTTTTAAGATAACATTATGTCCCCATTACACACACTTTGCAAATTCCATGAAACCAAAGGTAGTACTTTTTAATTTGACAAGTTTCCAAAATGGTTCATCAAGCACACTTTGCAGTTTTACATAATACTTCACAGCATATTGTGATGTTAGCTTCCATAACTCCCTATTTCACACAATTTTACATTTATTCAATGCTCCAGCTACCTCACTTTTTATTTTCTACGAACTATCAGCTAGCAAGATACACTATTCTCCTTGAAGCCCAAGTCAGCATTTTGACCGAGACGGCATGGCTTTTACCTGGCAACCTTTAGTGAACTCCTTGTTGGTAGGGTATTTGCAGCTCGACTGGAGTAAAACTCCCTGAGGTGGAGATGGGATTTCGGTGTAGCTGAATGCTGCAGGGTCCACTTAAGAAGTTCTGGGTGGGAAGGGGGGCGGGGGGGGGTTCTAAAGTTAGCCTGACTATAGATGGCTGCCTGATCTGGGGACCACGCCAGCCCAAGGAGAAGCTGCCAGCCCTGGAAAGCCCCAAGCAGTGTGGCAAACGGGGGGCTGGACGGCCGGCGGAGAAGAAGCAGTAACACTTTCGATCTGTCGCAAATTCTTCCAAGATACTTGGCCCTATGACCGCCACAAGCTCTCGACAACAGGGAAATCTTGTGGCCAAATCGACAGAAGACCAAGCCACATTGCCTGGGGCAAAAGAACTTTCTGCCAAGGCACTAACCTGTGAATTTGTGTAATAAGAGCAGCCGCTCAGAGGGCCACCAATCAGGCAAGGTATCACATCCTTCCCGTAAAAGTAAACAAAGGCTTACACCAAGCAGCACTCACTAAAAGCACAGAGGGACGCATTCTCTGTGAGAAACATTTTAGATGCCTTGAGCATGCCACACACAGAGGGCAATTAACTTATAATAAGAAGGGATGCCAGTTACAGTTGTACAACACCATAACAATTTCTTGACTGTATTTGTCTAGACATGCTTTTATCTTTTCAGTTCTGGATTTTGTAAACTTTCACTCTCGCCAGTGGTTGTTGTAAGGTAGGATGGTTTATTATTTTACATTTTTATGTAGTACATCTGTACTAAAAGCAGGTGTTACTGCGCTTTACAGAATTAACATGCATGGTGGGATGAGGAATGTCTTACAATGAGCATTTACACAAGCTCAATGGACACAGAACAAATAAGGAACGATTATTAGAAATACAAACACAGTCTATTAGGGTAGCATATTAAATATGGAGACGGCTTACTGGCGGATACTAACAAGAGTGTGCATAATAAAAAAGAGAAAAATGGAGGCTGGAAGGGGAGAGGAGGGAGGCTACAGCAAGGAGGTAGTGGACACTGATACACGATCTTATGCAGGGCACAAGTCCTAAAAAAAAGAAGTGGGGGATGCTGACATCACGACAGAAAGTGACATCACGAAAGGTGGCTTGCACTCAGTTGCAGTTTATAGTTATCGAGCTCCCAGGAAAATAAGTGGGTGGTACCCCGACTCAAGCCCCGATCTTATGATAAAGGGAGACAAGATGGGGATGGAAAGAAAGTAAAATGAAAAACAGATGACAAAGCAGGAGACACTGCCAAAGGAACAAACAGGGTGAAGCAGCAAGTAAGGCAAGTTAGGGAAGATGCGGAAAGCGGGTTGGCCTAACGGCTAAGGCGCTCGACCTCGGACCTGGGGATCTGGGTTCGAGTCTCGGTAACGACGCCAACAAACCCCTGTGATTCTGGGCAAATCACTTAATCTCCCCGTGCCTAAAATGAAAGTGTGTCCTCATGTAACGTAACTGGTGCTATGTAAAGCGCTCTGATAACTGATTCGGTTCGGTTCTAGTTCGCGCTATATAAAACTCTGCAAAAAAAAAAAAAAGCAGTGGAAAAGAAAGGCGACATGTTGCGGCCTTGCCCAGAAGTTCCTAATGCATCATGGTAGACAAAAAAACATAAAAGTTTAATGAAATTGTATGAGATCTTTTTGTCATCAGAGGTCTGCCAATCAAGAATTTCACAGGCAGTGGTAACACCAGAGAAGGACAGGGAATTAGGATAATTCTTTGATTCAAGCCTGAATATATCTGCTTTTGAGACTTTTCTCCCCACTGTAGGTATTTCTTGAGGATAGCATGATGCTATTTATTGTAAATAGATTACTTTAAAGGTGATGCAAGCAAGTCTGAAAATGATTCTGGCTTCTGTTGAAAGCCAGTGTAGGCCTTGAAGGATAGGTGTAATGTGGTGGAATATCTTGCTCATCTAACATATGATATAAAATGATATGATAAAAATTATTTATACAGCGCACGTACACCAACGGTTTGTTGGCGCTTCAAGGACAGGCTGAGAACAAAGCAGCGTGGTATGATCCGTTAATTGTAGGCTTGGGAGAAGAGCATGGTCTTCAACGCCCTCCTGAATTGGGGATAGGAGGGGGTTAGACGAAGAGCTGGAGGGAGTGAGTTCCAGAAGAGTGGAGCCTGTGAGGAAAACCTCAGGCCACCATGTTTCCTGCGTCTAAAGGTGCATGTTGACAACAGGTTTGAGCATGAAGATCGTAGGACCCGAGAGGGAACGTAACAGTGGATCAGAGACGCAATGAAGGCCGGGCCTTGCAGAGAGAGAGCCTTGTGATGGCGGCAGAGTTCATTATGGCCTTAACTTGTACAAAGGAAGACCTGCACATACCGGGTGGGGGGCATTTTTGTAATCCAGTCGTGATAAGATGAACACTTAAAACGAAATGTAACGGGGTACAAGAAACGGGTTACATTTTCTTCGGCAGATCGTAGGGTATTTAGAATATGAAATGGCATAGAAAGCTATGGGTCTAACCAAAACCCCAGAGATTTTTCCTCACAGGTGAGAGTTGAGGTGAAGTCTTCAATGCGAATGAAGATTAGATAAAGCCTGATCAAATTTCAAATCTTATTGGCGGCCTAAAAGAATTAACACAGGGTTTAGCCTGAGAACATTGTTAAACAACCAACTACAAAGGATAGAAAGACAGTTTTTAGAAATCAAATGTCAGCAAATGAGGATAATTACACTTTCATGGATGAACTTTAAAACAATACAGAGTACTTTACATCAGCTTTGACTGCAAAGAATAAAGAATAAAAAAGCACAAGAAGGGATACAACCAGTATCAAATAAAGTGCAAACAGGTGCACAAAGCAATATTGTTTTCTACAGTAAGAAGTAGAAAGGAGGGTGGAATGCAGAAGAACATTCAGAATTTCACAGCGCATTATGGGTTTTGCTAGTACAGAACAGTGATTGGTAACAATTTTTTCGTTCGCAAGCAGATGCTCTATAGAGCAGCTTACTGTGTTAGTGTGAAGCCGACAGGTGGTGTATGCATAATTATCCACGACCTAACACACCGTACTCGCTTTTTTTTAATGCATATTAGCATAAACTTGTGCTAAGCAATTATGAGTATGCAATCCTTTCTGTCAACAAAGATGTGGCTTCGACCTTCCTCTCGCATTCATGTAACAGTAATGCTGTACTCCTCCATCAGCGAATCACATTGAAGAACAGATGAGCAGAAACTCATGTGCATTCAAAGATGGCGGCATTTACTGAACTCTAGATATTGTCGCCAAGCAATGTGGTCCCTGACTTACAGCATAATAGGCACAAGTGACACAACCATCTTGCCAGTAAAGGACATCCAATTACAGTCAATTCCACCTGTGAGAAAGTAAATATACGGAGAGCAAAGAAAGCATGATATATATGCAATGCTGACTAAGACATTTTCCAAATATTGTCTGCAGCCCAAATTATGCTGCTGGCCTTATTAAAGAGACAGCAGCAAAGCACCAACCTCAACGAACAGGCAAAAATGACAACCAGTTAAAACGTGGTGCTTCACAGACCACGGTTTGTTAATTCCAAATGGAAAAGATGCACTGCTGCTCATTAGTGAACATGTCTCCGGTCTGTAAAGCATGCAAGTAATGGAGTCCTCTCTACTTGCAAACTCCAACTTCTTTGAAATTCAAATCCATTCAGTGTGCAATAAGGATATGGTCTATCTATCCAGTCTGTAGCCACCAACAAGAGATGTGTTGCACCAGTCGAGGGTAGCCTGTATCTCCCGTTGCACACATTTAACTGCTCTTTACACCCGCATGCTTGTTTTGTCCCAACACTTTACATTAAGGAATCTTACTCCTGGTTCCATTTGTCCTTCAATCCACTTATTGAATGAAAAAAACTTTTTAGTTATCGTGTGTGGACCCGTGTGACCTAGCACATTTTTAAGAGAACCTTTCATCAAAAGGCTATTTTTAGCACATAGTGGTTCCTTGGTACGAAGAACTGGCACCGGCCAATCTAAAAGGAACAGAGTAATGCAGCAAGACATTGTATGATATATGGTCAGATTGAAAGCTGAATCTCATTAAAAAGCCTATAAAGTATAGAGGGTTTCTGACATGCTAGATCACCACTGAGTCAACTTAATGATCACATTATGACTTTGTGACCCAGAGCGCTGAAATATTTTCTTGCCGTACCGTTTATAGCTGCACCTGACATGGCTGCTTTCAGTGACCTTGGTAACTCTACAAATTTACAACAATACAGGCATAGTGATTCATTTCTGACCTCCAGCGAGAGGTACACAATGCTTCAAACAGATGCAATATAAAGCACGCACATGCATTCATGCGAGTTTAACATGCAAGAAGACACATCGCTGATCCACAGAATAAACCAAAGGGGTCTGTTCTCATTTTCATTGTCGTCTTGGGAATTTCAGGATATAAACAACAAAACCTGTTTATCAGTAATTAATGTGCACTCTAAATCCACATCATCATTTTCTTACTCTCCCAATGATGGAAATACTATGAAGAAAATGTGAGTGAAATCTTAAACTACGGACTTTTTTTAATAACCGAACAAGGGATTGGACAGTGGTCTTTTGACCCCTTTCATAAAATTGATGTATTACTTGGATGCCTCCATTAGATTCACAACTAGTCTGTAAATTATGTCATCTTGTGGTCCCCAACATAATCTAATATTCCTGCTCAAAAGCACATAATTGAACTCCTGGCATCAAAACACAGTTGAGCCCACACTTCCCTTACTTCAAAATTCCTACATCAGACAGATGGATTTAAAGAAAGCTGGATCCAAAGCTGTGTATAGGACCACAACTGAGCCAAGACTACCTAGATTAACAAGTAGTCACCTTATGGAAGGTACACGTATATGCAACAGGTTGGGACAAATTGTACAGTGAAAGAATGTTGGTTCGTACAGGCTGGGCAACACCAATGAGTCGCCAGGCTAAGAGATTTTCACTCCATATCTGACCAAATTGTCTGTAAACTCATGGCCTGCGTTTAGAAAGTAGTGTTGGCAGAATACTAGAGTCTAGCTAACGGAGCTTACTTATAAATCATCCAGACAGGGATATACTTTTGAATTGTCATACATGAGTCAATCTTAGCAAGACCTGAGACTTATGTAGCACCTGCTTGAGGCATTGATGCGCCTGACTATCCTAAAATAAACCACATTGCAAGCTCATTTTGTCTCTACACAAAGAGACTCAATGAAATTCCTTCAACCTCTCTTATTGAACCTATGTTATATGTTTGAGAATTTCCACATTCATAGCCTCTGTGATTTCTGGTGTGAAAACTGTGCTAAAGAATAAACACACATTTCACACTACTTGCCTGCTATTTTGTGGCACTAACGGGAACAATAGACACTAGCTAATAATTCTATATAACGCTAATAGAAGCACAGTGGAATGTCTGTTTTAGTATTTGCCAGCATCGGAGACATGACATTCCAATTGAGGCACATGCCGGGCAAACGTAAGGTAATTTACTTTTGTCTAGGGTTTCTTTTAGAATTTTTTCTGAAATTGTTAATGAAGATGAGGGTATCCTCAAGGAGATTCTAAAATCCTGCTGTTTAAAACCAACTGCATCACAAATGAGCTGAAATCGGATAGCTGGCGTGGGGTGTCTATATGTGCTTTTGCAGTGGAAGAGGCAACATCTGAGAAGAGCATCTCAGTGGGTTGAATTTTTCCATTTTACCCACCCCAATGATATGGCTTGGGAATATTTAAAGCTAAATCACAAAATCAAAGATTAGTTAGCTATGTCATGCCAGAAATATCCACTGACTTCCGGTGTGGGTTGACTCATCAAACTATGGTAAACCTTCTTGACCGTGCCTGCTTGCACATTAGTCTCTACACTAAATAGGCTGGAGAATTGAGAATGAGCTGGTATGTGGCCTCCACCCACGGTGAATCACAAGAAAATCACAAATCCAAGACAAGCGAAGCCTTGTTCAACTCATTTAGATTTACTACTTGCTTCATGCATTAGTCCAACAGAATTTCAAGTTGCCTTTCCGTGTAACAAGCTGAGGTATGTGCTCCTCATTAAGGTATGCTACCTCTCAAAGAGGACGTACAAGAGGAAATTGCCTCAAATAATATGTTGTTGTATCATTCATCCTCATGAAAGAGGAATTAGAACATAACATACTTTTCCCATTAAATGGGGATTACAACCAAGAGGCATTTGGTATTTTTGAGGTTACACCTAAGACATTTAAAACAATCAAATAACAGGTCAGATAGATATAAACTGACATTTATTAATCAAATTGGCTTTCTACTCACAGCACTACTAACTGGAGCTGAATGCGCATTGCCTTCCTCTTCTCCCTTCTGTGGAGCAGGACAAACGGATAAGCACAATGCAATTCCAAAATGGACGATATTACTTTTTAGTACCCCTAGAATTTTATGCCCATCCTTCATGAGATCAAAATGTACTTCTGTATAGTTTCACCCTCGATGCTGAGAAAGCACCAAGTCATTATTTCTTTTAACTCTGTTCTCTCAACCTGTGCTTTTAATTGTTCCTCACTTTAAAAAAACACAGTTCTATCCACCCAGGCATTTCCTCGGGTGTTAATTTTGAAATACTTTTTTTGTTCATCTAACGTATTGGTTCCCTAATAAGGCAATCTACTGACATTTAACCCTCTTTCCTGCAAAGTATTTTGTCCGTATCTATTGTATTGTCCTCCTTCTTAGGGAGATACTCACAATTGCTCTCAAATCCTATAAGACGTCTTACTGTTAATTTAATCCCCTCAGATATGTGTTCTCTGGTATCTAGGACAGACAACAAGAAAAGCAAAAACAAATACGACAGAACATATGGGCAACATCAGGGTAAAAATGTGACATTACTAGTAGTTAAGTATTTTATATAAGCATTTGATAATAGCAACTACATTCGGTTTCTGATTTGGGAGGTTAAGGAAGCGTTACCACGAGAAGAAAACCGTAAGAAAATTTGGTACCACAGGAATAATTTTTAATGGAAATTAACTTTGAGGGTATTAGATAAACAGCAAGACTTATGCTTCATATTTGATCATAACAAGTGTGAACCGCTCCATAAGAATGAAGGCGCTGCAACATAAACAAATTTCTATCACCAGTAAATACACATTGTTTGTTGTCAGCATTTCTATGCCAGCACATCACCACCTGCTTCTCCTCCCACAACTCATACTGAGCAGAATAGCCGCTTCGCACAAGCAGTACATTTTCATTCACCTTTTCTTCAGACTATTTATGTGGTGTGACTACATCAAACTGGGAGCCTGTGTCTTTGCTTAATTAATGAGTGTTCCTATGTGCCCTGTTGGCTTAGTGGGAGGAGATGTAATGAAATGAGGAACAGGTCTTCTTTAGGAAAATAATTTGAAAAACATTGTTGCCTGTTGGTTCCACCCATTTAAACCTCCTGTTGCTTAGAACTATTACCATACAAAGCAAGTACCACTTTTACCTAAATTATCCCCATAACTTGGAAACGGAGGCTTCTTTAAAGGTCCAGCAGCGTCAACGCTTACCTTACTGTTGCAACAACTATCTATAATCAGATCATCGCAGTTTGCAAAACAATAGGTGTCAGTAGAAGTTAGCATCAATTTCATTCGCTAGTGGGTGCCCACTCTTAATAGAGCTGGCCGGAACAGCTGGTATGCATTCAGTTAGAGGAAATTGTCCGGTAGGTAATGTGAACGGGATCTGATGTACTTTTCTTGGCCTATAGCAAGGACTACAGGATGGCCAAAGTTCTGCTCAAACCAAGCAGAAGTACTCAAACCGAGCAGAAGTACCAAAGAACAGAATCCCAGAAGTCACTGGAACTGGAGAAATATTACATCAAGACGGCAACCCTCATTATCTTCTACTGTTAGCATCTGCACCCAGTGAGAAAATGAAATTAGAGAAAAAAACGGATGAATTAATTTTCCTGAACTATAAAGCAGACAAAGTATGATTCAAGTCAAATTTTGCTGTTATAATAGGATGACCAGGAGCGACCCAAACACGCCACCTCACTGGATAGACCTGAAACCATGTGTAAAATCCTTCTGTATAATCAACAACAAGGAATGTGGGATAAACTATACCATAACAACATTTTTTACCTAAAAGAAATTGCCAAGTGGGGCTGGAGGTCTTTGGCCTGACATGCACATTACTCTTATCCAGATTATAACTCCCACTGTAACTTAATTCTTCATGTAAGTTAGTAAGTTAAGAGTTGATATACCATTCACCCAACTCGCAGTCAAGCCTAGTTCCTCCCAAAGAAGTGACTGTCCGATGCGACTTTCAATAAGCCAGTACTGCTACTAGCCCAGCCATTCCTAGTTGTAACTAATAATACCACCGTTGACCACCGCTCCTAAATAGGGAACGAGTAGTACATGATTATTATTCAACATTGTGTTGTACAATAGAAAAATTGTACCAGTGCACTTCCCTACTCGTTGCTTTTATCCAATTGACATTCAAATCAGATCATCCAATAATCGACGAACGCGGAGGAGAAACGCCCTGCGAATACGCGACATTTTCGCTTTGGCGATGCAACTTATCATGGCTCCTTAATAGCTCTTATCAGACGTGCCGAACTGATTTCTAAATGGAACTTTTGCACAAAAACTACATGGACCGATCTTCACATCTAAAACTTTAGAGGCTTCAAGGACTAATGACTAAGAGACCGACCTTTTTTATTATTGATTCGGCTGAATCAACGCCACTCACCATACCAATTTCTCTTTGCCTTGAAAAAGCCCGCGGAGGGCGAAACGCGCGTCGGCTGTGACGATGTGGCAAGAAAGAAATCAATAAATAAGAATATTGAATATTAATGGACTTTGTACTCTTTGAATATTTTTTGTGGACTTGAAGAAGATTGAAATTATTGGATGATCTGATTTGAATGTCAATTGGATAAAAGCAACGAGTAGGGAAATGCACTGGTACAATTTTTCTATTTATATGGCTCATGAAACTCTACCACACTTTGAGTGGGTAGAATATCTTGGCTAAATTGCTTAAGGGTGAATAAGCATGTTATCAGTTGAGCACTCCTAGAATGGTGATCTAATTTGTATTGTATTTACTAATAACAAGGGAAATATTCAATATTGATGTGCTGATGATCGTAGTAAGCAAATTCACCCTTTGTTCTTTTGTGGATATTGTGTTGTACAATCACGTGAGAAGAACTTTTAGTGATCATCATGCCTATAAAGGCCAGCATGCATCAATGATTAGTCTTAATGGCCCAAGTCCACCAGTCCATATTAACTGTGGCTGACAATATGGCACACAGCGGGAATGCCTCAAGCCACCATTGTGCACCACATTCAACACACACTATGAGCTGTTGCCCACGCATTTGGAGTGTCACCGTCTATGAAAATTAAAATCCCTCGCCGCTCCTGCAGATGCTCGACTACTGTATCTTGTCAGACAAAAAAAAATCTTCCCCTCAGAGCTTTACACACTGGATACATTTTCTTCTTAAGTATAGCTGAGTGATTTGATTTTTGGGGGGAGTTATGCATAAGTGAACCAGTATCAAATTCTGGGAAACTGGCTTCCATCTACCGGGGAGGAAAAAACTGGTGAACCGCCGCTGTGCAAGAACAGCATGAACCGCCAATTTTGAGGGCAGTTCGGGTGATTCATCCTGGACCTCGGTTTTTGCAGCCCAATTTCAATCTGCAGAAGAATTTAAAATAAGCTGTTGGATTGTTTATGTTTCACAAAATAATTTTCGCCCAGCTCTACTAATTATATAACTTCTTGTCGGGGGACACAATGATCCAGTCCTACAGGTTCCTATGTAAACAAAAGTAATCTGCAACTTTTGTCCTATCAGTTCAATGGTTATGAACTAAGACTACAATCCTCCGAATGCATTAGGTTATTATAGACTGCAGCATGAAGTCGCCAAAGATACTGACTAACAGATAACCATAGTCTTAAGGGTAGATAGAGGAAACACCTCTATTCTGAATATGCTGCAGTGATGGCAAAGAAAATGGGCAATTACTAACCAGTACTTCATTACCCCAATTCGGAATCCTCCTCATTCCAGTCATAACTTGTGAGGTGTTTCCACCTGTGACGGAGATTTCTACGCTAGGGATTATCAATCCCTTCTGTTTAAGCTGTCTTGTATCTCTATGATAGAAGTATAAAGCCCCTCACCTCCCGCACATTGTCCTGTCTGAGAAAAAACCTAGTGGAGGCGCACACAAGGCCGGGAGGGAGGGATGTAGACTGGGATGAGAAGGAGTCCGCATCATGGTAATAAAAATTACCGGTAATTAATAGGCCATTACCCCCTCATTTCCATCCTCCTTGTTTAAGTCCTAACTTGTGAGGATATACCAAGCAAGAAGTACACTGACACAAAATCGGATGCAAAGGCCTTTATTGAAAAAACAACATTTATTCCATTACCGTTTTTAAAACAGACATTCCAAAAGAATGCTCAGCCCCAGACAAATCAAGGCAATATTGACATACAAAGGTCAGCTGGGAAGACCAAGTTAGCAGCACGCCAGATCTGAATAGAAGAGCCACCTACCTCAGCCCAGGAGGGCAGCTTGCCACTGCCAGAGAAGAAAGCCCCTGAACAATGGAAGGAGAAAACTCATCCGCAGAACTATAAGTCTGAATGATAGCCTGTCTGATCCATCTGCCTATAGACTGGGGACAAACCTTGGTACTCTGATTGACTTAAGCAAAAGAAACAAACAAACTCACAGATTTGCAAAACTCCTTGGTCCCAGACAAATAGACAAACAGTGCTCAACCCACGTCCAGGGAAGATGGACCCCCTCCACATCAGAGGGGAAAACTGGCAAGACAATCTCCTGAATGGGAAGAAGAAAAAAGTACAAGGAGGGAAAAGAGGATAGAAGAGCCCCTAGTTCACCCAAACGCTTTGCAGATATGATGGTCACCAGAAAAGAAGTATTAGCAGACAGCCAGGAAAAAGGACAAGAATCTAATGTTTCAAAGGGAGCCAATTGGAGACCCATAAGAACAGTAGACAAATCCCAAGAGGGAACGGAGTACGTCAACACAGTGACGGTAAGAAGGACACACAGGAGGGAAATGAAATCAAGGGAAAATAGCCATCAGAACAATGTCACAGGTGGATGAGGCATGTACACACAATGCAAATCAATAACACATAATGAAGACACTCCCAATACATTTTCACATGTGAAAACGGGGGTAGTAACAAACAGGTCCAGATATTGTTAACGGGAAGCACAGAAAATTAATGTAAGCTGAATTATTCGTTTCCATCTGTGCCCAGCTCATCCCCTTCAGAAGAGGAGCCAGAATGAGAGCCCATAGGATCAACGAACCTGGTGAGGAGAAACACCCACACCCCCAGAACCTCCTCAGCTTTATCATCTGTGTTGACGTGCTCCGTTCCTTCTTGAGATTTGTCTACAGCATCTCAAGTGAAAACTAAAGCATAACTGCTTAGTGTGAAATCCTTTTGAGTAGGGTATAGAGCAGATACCTTTTTGACAACCTCATTTACTGCACTGTGTCACGTGACAAATAATGGAGACAGGAAATTCTCCTGCCGCACAGACCGACGATGACCCCGATTAGTAAGTCAAAGGGAACGAACCTTGAAAATCCTTAAAAAAGCAATATTGGATCAGTAATATAATGTGCAAACAAAATTACTCTATCGTTCTTTGGAGCGCTCTCATACTCACTCCAGTGCAAGGTTCATATCTGTGGAATCCTTTCCCAATGCACCTCAGCCTGGAAACTGGCTTTGTTAGATTCAGAAAGTTGCTAAAACCATATATTCAGGCAGACATGGGTATTCTATAGCAGTGAGCTTGTCCCTAGCTGACTCGTGCTTCATCTGAGGCCTAACTTACTGAACGCCTCTAAGTCAGAATCCCCCCTAAACTGTAACGTTTACCCAGCCCAGCTTCAACCTTGGTCCCTTATCTGACGTAGTCTTCTTACTCACTCTACCAAGACTCTAACGTCAGTCATCTCGTGGTCAAGGGCTCTCTTTAATCTATTTCCCATCACCTGTACGCTGAACTGCTTCATCCGATCCATACTGCGCCAAGACTACTGTTTATTTATTTATAAAGTTTTATATAGCGCGAACTTGACCCAAGAGGGTATCAGAGCGCTTTACATTTAGGATTGTTGCGTTACAAGTTACATCAGATACAAGAGCATAGTAAGGTACAGTACACATAAACAATGTTTCAATATTTCGTAGGAGGGATTGGAGGAAGGAGTAATAGCGGGAAGACGAGGAGGAACAATGCCCAATGTCCGGCTGGGTAGGTGACGGTCAAGGGGGAAACCAATGCCAATCTCCTCCTTAGCTGTCAAGCAGCTCCACCGGTAATCAGCCATGTTGCACAGGTCTCAGCGTTCAGGAAAAAACTGTTTTTATTTTATTTTATTGCGAAGGTTATATAGCGCTATCTAGACCCGGAAGTATCAGAGCGCATAACCAGGGGAACTTTGCATTAGAAGGTACATAAAAAGGATTATAAAGCACTGGCTAGACCCGAAGGTATCAGAGCGCTATAACAGAGGAATATTGCGTTACAAATTACATCAGTTACAATAGTGTAGTAAGGTACAGTAAACAAACAACGAGGTTGAGAGAATTTATAGGAAAGGAGGGGAGGAAGGAGCCATAGCAGAGAGACGAGGAAGAACTGTGTCCAATGTCCGGAGAGACAAATAGAGAGGGAAAGGGGAGGGGTGGAATGAGAAGGGAGAGGACGAGAGGGAAGACGGAAAAGAAATAAAGGGAAAGTCAGCCCAAAGACCGAGTGGTTAGGTGACAGCCAGGGAGATAATCCAAAGCCAGTCTCTAGGAAGCTCCAACTGGCATGGGTCCGACAGCTGGAAAGAAAGGCGACGAGGAGAAAGCAGAGCGCCAGAAATATTAGGAGGGTTGTAGCAATTACTAACCCCACCCCAAATAAATAAATAAATAAATACTCTTAAAATATGTGTTCTTCATTTCAATGTAACCGTACATCAAAATATGTTCTAGAGTTTCAGAGAAGGCCTGTTGTTCCTCGTACCACTTCAGCTGGCTTCCAGTCACATATTCGATATTTAATTCGAAGTATTTTATTCAGCCTTGTTTGTGAAAGAGAACTTTGAAATGTCAGCGCGCGCGGATTGCTTCACAATGACCCTCATTTGAAGACTAGATGGTTATGTCAAAGATGAACAAGGGAAGGCATTGTTTGGTGAGCAGATCTTCAAACGAAAGTATACGCTCCGAGGGTATTTGCATATTTGCTACTATGTCAGAACAAAAGAGCCTTTTATTGCAGTAGGGGGAACTTCATGCAAATGGCAGTTGTAGGCATCCGTCAACTGTCTAACAGTATTGAAATAACACATTTAAAGCTATCAAAAATGTTCACGAGATGGCTTCTTTGATAATTTTAATATTTAGAAAAATGGCGAGCAGCAGCCTCCGGCGCGAACCATCACAGTTCAGGAAAATAATAAACTCATTTCAGGGCAGGATTAAATATGTTAAAGTTGCTAAACACCAAAGCCAGTGCACTCATGGCGTTCTGGTATGCCTTATTTTTTAATTTAATTGTATTCGTTTTCGAATATCAGGTCTTGCCCCTCTATGTGGAATGTGCCTGCGCTTCACAAAAAATATATATAGTTTGACACAGTATTAGAGTTAACCAGACACACGAGAGAAGCAAATTCAACAAAGTGGTACAGTTACAGAACACAAAGAAATATATATTCAGGGCCCTTGGGCTAGCAAAGCACAGCCGAGTAAACTGGAAGAACGTCTCTAGGCAGTAGTTATTCTTTTGACCGGTTACTGACCTGAAAAAGACTGCTGGTGCTGAGGCAAAAGGCATCACTTAGCCACTCACTTGTACATCTTTGGATGAAGAAAGGGGACACATTTTATATGTGCAGCCATCAGCTGATGTAGTCCCAACCTGAGCTCCTATGCACAGAATCTGCAAGTCTTCTGGAATCCTCAAAAACTATCATACTCTTCATCCCCAGAATAGGCCTGCTTTGCTAGTGGTCTCAATGGGGAGGTGCATATCATCTGTGACAAAAGGTTCTGGAATGTCCAAACTAGGCTTTGGTGTGAAATTTCTCTCCGCTCGCGGAGTTTTTCCCACTCCAAATAGCGCGTGGAGTTCCAAAAAATTATTTCCTCGCGTTGGCGAGCAGGAGGGAGGAACATCCTACTCCAGACCACCTCCCAGTGAGGTTTCTCAAAGGGGCAGTCACGGATGGTCGCTACCACACACAATGGGAAACCTTCAGTTTGAGTTGAAAAAGCTGCAGCTCGAGTAGAACATCTACTCAGGTGGCAGAAAGAACCAGCGCCCTCTTGCGCTGCACGTGGGGCCTTTCGCGTGGGACAAACATCCGGTGCTAAAAATCAGCACGAATAGTGCAACATAACGCATTCTGCCGCTTGCGGTACTCCGTGTAGCGCGGTTGAGTTTTTGGGTTAATTTGCAGAGTCCGCATAATGGGACTCCGGCCAGGCCTAGTCCAAACAAAAAGCCACTGATTAGTGAAGAGAAAGGCACTGCAAGAATGTACGGCTGAAAACATTACTTAGTCATTAGGCTATCATTG
Source organism: Lissotriton helveticus (assembly GCF_964261635.1). Classification (NCBI taxonomy): domain Eukaryota; kingdom Metazoa; phylum Chordata; class Amphibia; order Caudata; family Salamandridae; genus Lissotriton; species Lissotriton helveticus. The sequence continues at coordinate 769,685,347 of NC_136067.1, read as the reverse complement.
AATCTGGAAGACTCCATGTTTGTAGTACACACTGCATATAGGCCAGCACTATATTGCACACAGAGAATATGCTTGATGCAAGGTATCAAACAAGGCGCTAATAAAGACGTACAGGCTCATCTTACAGACCTACGACTCACGCAGGAACAGACAAAGGCTGTCTTCAATGGAGCCACTGGAAGGAGCTGTAATGCAGCAGTGGCCAGTATCCTCCCATGATACAGCAACACCAATATATTCTTCTGGAGTTGCAATCTTGCAATGTTCATCTCAGCAGAAAGGGCAAGAGCAGAGAGAAAGGAAGTGCCCTGCTATAACATTGAAAAGCGCTGCAGCAAAGACTTGAATCACCAGCTTACAGGGAAAATGGCATCACTCTAGTTCTGTTAATGGGACATCAAGTGGAAGGTTAGTAATAAATAAATTGAACTGCTCCTCTACTCAGGGCACTTACGGTGTTAATTGCCTGCCTTTCAATTATAGAACCAAGAGGATGGGGCAAAATGATGGTGGAAGGTAATTAACAGCAGTTAACTTCCAGCCACACAAGTGCACCTCAGCTATCAGCGCCCATAATCTACACCTCATCTGCACATGTACACATCACCCGGAATTCATGTGCGTCTGCTCTACTCTTTTACTCCAGAAAGTTTAGAACATACACAAATAGTGATCAACATACCAGAATTCTTAGCCTTCTTATTCCATAACCCAATACCAGCATTCCGTAGAGCAGCCCTCTTCAATGAGTAGCTCCTGAGAAACTGCAGGCTCTCCTGCTGCCTGGAAGAAGCTTTCCAATAAGCAGCCCAACCTACGTAGTTTAAAGCTTGTGCTTGGATGGAGTCTTATATGTATACCAAAATTACAAAACTAAAATATGTGCATTTTCACTACTCATCAGCTTAGATTTGAAGAATATGGTTACATTTCACAAAAATATTTAAAGCCGATATTTGAATGATAAATCATGCTGCACTGGAAAGACGTATCATTAATATCCTTACCTTGGTGCCAGGAGCATTCTAGTTATGGCTAAATATAACCTATGCAGAAACATTCTAAATTGGTAAATCTTTTTTTACATTACTGGTCGCAAGCCTGACAGATGCACTAAAGTGATCACAGCTGGAAATCTAGTATATGGGGCCACAAACATGATCCCTGTCACACAATGGACAATATTAGTTCGTAGCTTAGGATGTTTTTCCTGGAACGTAAGTGCATGTTGTTAATGAAAATCCTTTCTGAAGAGGGTTTTACCATCGACCCTATGTTGTTAAACACACTTTGAATTTTAAAAACAAAATTTCGAATCTGCAGGTGTAAAAGAAAAGTTATGCAAGGAGGGACAATTGTGTAGTAACAAATATACTGGCATTTTTTTTAAATATAGGCACTGTGCATACTGCAATATATACTCCATGTCTACAATGTAACCCTCTCCATTGTCCCACCCTAATTCCTGCTTCCCACAGCCACATGTTCTCGTCATACACATTCATACTGGGACACTTTTTAAATAACTGTTACTAACTTAGCGGCATAGTAAACAGGAATGTGCCCTGGCATGTGCATAGAAGCAGCTGTTTAGTGAAGGGACTGATTTTCTCTGCTGCCTTTTTCATACCAGAGACATGCACATGTTATGAAAGCAGTGTTTCAAGTGCATATGATTGGCAGAAGAGCCCCACTGAGTGCAGGATCAAGGGGGTGCAGCCAGCTAGTCAAATACTGCAGTAGAGAAAATGCATTGGGCGAACCTGGAATGTCAGCGGTAGTATGTAGTATTTGTATAGCACAAACCTAACTGAAAGGCAATCGATCACTGCACAGGGTCAAAGCCAAAGATACAGTCAATGACTATTTCAAATGGAAGCTAAGTTCTAAGAGTCGGAGTGAGCTATTACTTCAACATGGTAGATGTAATAGTGTTCTTAAGAGAGGTGCATCTTCATCTCTTTTCTAAATTGGAGCAGGGTGCTAGCGGTCCTGATAGATATGAGAATGCCTTAACCGACCCTGGGTGCACAGTCAGAGATGCTCAGTTGCTTTGTTTTATTTTCTCTCTCTGTTGCCTCCAGTCTGATGGTTCCTTCCTGGCTGTGGGTGTGCTAAGATTTACTGGAGATGGTCAGCTTGTTAATTAAGTAGGTGAGAGTGCTGGTCATGGCGACTTTGTAAATGATGTGATCAAGCAAGGGGATTCTGTGGAGTTCTAGCAGGGTGAGGGTAATGTGGTCCTAATTCTTTGAGCCTTGAGACTGTGCCATGTAAGATGCCCTGAAGGGCATCTGTGTGGAGCCTTAGAGGACCGGGAGCAGGGTGATGCCAGCGTCCAGATGCAGGAGTACAAGGGATTGAACAGAAGCTAACTTATATTGAACAAGCCAAGTTTTGGCACAGCTATACCAGGTTTATCTTTTTAGGTACTTCTCGTATAACTAGCAACTCAGCATCTGTGTTAACGGCATGGACAACTGCAGGTCAAAACAGTCTTATGGATTTCTTCCCAACTTTACACCCCACTCTCTGGTGTATAAGTGAAACACAGATATAGACATTACCACCACAAGTTGTGCAACTGTCTTACAGCGTTGTACCACAATCAATATAAAAGAAGGACACATAATTTTGTGGCTGATCATTGACAAATCACATTGCAAGCCATAGATACTTTGCCAAATTATTTCAAATTAATCGATCAGTCCACTGCCTCTCTTGAGCATAAAAACAGTCGCAAAAGAGCAAGCATAGCACACCACCAGTTTTGAGAGTGGGTGGGTGTTATATGAATGCTCAGTACACCCTATGTCCATTTCCTATTGAGAAATAAGAGGTGGGGGATTTAACTGCACTCCTAAATTACATTTAGCACAAAAAAATGTAGGCCTGGTGAAGAGTATTTCCATCCAGATTTAAATGTCAATTCCCTATGCAAATATATGCTTTTGTGAATCAGAATGTATTTGCTGTATTATAATTAGACAACTCAGAATGCGTGTGGTGAAAAGGTAATGAGACATGGAATAGTGAAATATAAAACTTTGTATATGTGTGTCCATAATGGGCCCACACAGAGTAACATTGAGAAGGACAGTATATGGAGTATGTGGTAGAGCTGGAACAACCGGTGCATATTTCATGACGAAAGATACTGAGCTATCAATCCTAAAGATCCAACACTGGCCACTAGAGGGAGACGGGGGCCACCTTGCTTCCAGGTTCAGATACTGAAAATGTACAGCCTTGTTACCAAGTGCTGGATGCAAACCATGAAACTCCCACAGACTGTGGAGGCTCTAGTGCACCCTATCAATGCCAGGATTCAGTTTAGCTCTGGCAGAACAGTCTGATCAGCAGCAGCAGGCTAGAAAGATTCTAGGTAGCCAACTGGACGCCTCAAACATCCTATTGGAAGCTGTTTTTCGCAGCTCTGCACACTGCGTGCATGAGCAGTGCTGGGGTGTCTTTGACAAGCCAGTGTTTGTTTACAAGGTGACTATTTATTTATTTATTTAAAAAGTTTTGTATAGCACGAACATGACCCAAGCGGGAATCATAGTGATTTACGGAAGTGCAACTCACAAACGGGGAATCAGTGGTGGCAAAGCAACAGCAATATACAGCAAAAGGAACGGGAACGTAAAGACAAAATAATGGAGGGTATCGGAGCCATGACATTGCAAAATAGCATAGGTCGGCAGAGGTGCAAAACAAGGACGGCAGAGCCTAAGTTTTTAGCGCAGAGTAGTACTCATAAGTAAAGCTTTCACTTCCCTTTTGAAGGACTCTGTTGATGGAATGAGTCTAATTTCTGTAGGTAGGGAGTTCTAGATTCTCAGGGCAATACCAGAGAAGGCTTGATTGTAAGTTCTCATTTTATTAAATGTATTTGGTTTAAGTAACAAGGTACTGGAGCTCCTGGAGGAGTGGGTACCTAAAGAACTAGCTTATTTGCAAGGTACAGAAGAGTGTTGAAATGAAGTGCTTTGTGGGTCTTGCAGGTAAGTTTTAGCTGTATCCTTGCCTCAAAAGGTAGCCAATTTAGACATTTCAAATCCGGAGACATGTGGCTGGTTTTCTTGGAGCCTGTGATGATCCTAGCAGCAGCATTCAGTGAAGAGCTGAGAGGGGCAGTCTGTACCTTGATACATCGCAGAGGGTTGCACTGCCATATTCCAGTTGAGAGATAACTAATGCTTGCACAGCAGATTTGAGGTCATCGGGGAAGGAAGGGTTTTAGTTTCCTAAGGATGCTTAATTGAAAGTTCGCTCCTTTTGTAGATGCGCTGATGTGATCTTGTCTGTTCAAGTTCTTATCCTGCACTATTCCAAGGGATCTCATAGAGTCTAAGATGTGTGGTGTGCAGTTGAGAGCGGAGAGATTTTTCATATATTTCTCCACAAAGAGGGCTTGCTTGGTTTGTGAGATAAGGAGGAACTCCATTTTGAGGGTGTTTAGTTTGAGATGGTTGAAGGTTAACCAGTTTTGGGTTTTGTGCAGGGTTCCGTTGACTGTTTTGATTTCGTCCGGTGGAGAGATATTCATGATTAGGAGAGGTTACAGCATAAATGCTGTCCTGCAACACACGGCTTTAGGAAAACATTTTTTTGCCTTCACAGATGCTGAGAAGGAATGTGAACACCAACAGTGAAGCGATCCTAAATTGTCAGGGCATCAGACCTACACAGTAGTGGAACCAGACCCAAAGTCTTTAATGTCGCTGAACAGTCTAACTCTGCCACTAAACCTAGGAGGAGGCTGCACGTTCTTCATACCACACATGCACAGCCTATTTCAGGCACTAACTAATCTCCTGCTAGAACATGCATACATTACATCATTAAAACGTGTATCCATTCCCATTCAACTATTATTTCTGTCTTTTGCTTCATTTGAAGTTACATGAGAGAAATAATGAGATATGAGGCGTATAAAAGATTTCTGGTGTAAATAATTAGAAGTGTGTGAGTCACTGAAGGCTCGAGCCAGGTTCAAGCCTGATGTCCGGCTCTGGCTCAACTCGAGATCCTCTAGGATTCTGAAGCCGAAAAGGAGTCAAGAATACATGTGGATTCTGCATGCCACCCACACCATAATGGTATGCGCCAAGGACAGAGAAAGAGATGCCAGACTAGTGGCTGAATTGCACAATTGGAAACTAGAAAACCTGTGATCAATCCTGGCTTTCCTGAGTGTCCAAATTGTGTGATCCTAGGTGAATATTCTATTTCACTGGGCTTCCTTTTCCTTCATGATAACACGAAAGAGCAATGTGAAATATGTGATTTCACCGTGTGGGATGAAAACATTTCTGATGTTTGATATAATAAACTATAATATTTCTCCATGTAGGTCACATATGGGTACATATAGAATGCTCGGGTCGCCCTGTTAATTGTAAAATAGAAAATTCTCGGAATTCGTGATGGCCCAGGTGGTTGTAATGTATCCAGTTCTGGGTATTTCTTTGCATTCTAACTCCAGCTAAAAAGAAGAATGCAAAGCAAAGAGATATTGGGTGATCTACTCGCTTCTTTCGTGGATCACGTCTATCACTGCTAATCAATAGATTACAGAAATGTAAAAAAATTACGAACGTTTAACGGCAATTATTTCTCATACAATAAAATATCACTGCCTCCAGCAGTCAGTCCTTCAGTGGTTCTACTCTGTCTCAAAATTCCATCAGATGCAAAATAAACTCATGAATAAACAAACAAAAACCCGATAAGACAGGCACCCATGCCTCCTTCGTCAACCCCTACCGAAAGCACGCACTTCCAAGCCTGCAGCCAGTTGTACTGTAATATCTTCTGCTTTGTGCTGACAACCTTTTCTTCCTGCACTCATTCAAACACAATGCCTTCGGGTCTGTCTAAGTAATGTAATTTACTGGAGTGGAATTCCCTGGGTACCTTCTGCAGCACTCAGTGGCAGTCTCATTTATACTCGATGCTGTCATGGCGCGACACTGATACATGGGGCTTTCGCCCTGCCGCGCGCGCAGGTTCACCTTCCATCCTGCCCTTATGAACAGCACGTGCACACATTTGCTCCATTCACCCTTAATTGCGGCGCGCGGCCCAGGAACTGGGTGCCGCGCGCCGCAGCGCCAGTGCATAATTTCCTAAAGACGTGAACAATTGGAGCAATACACCTGACGGGTTGGGCCAGGTGAGCTCGCGCAGCACAGAAGCATCGCGCGCCCCCTAAAATACACGGTCAAAGCCAATCTCCTGCGTCAATGTTTTGCATTATTCAGATGAAGTCATAACGAGTCCACGGCGACAGGCTCGAGCTTCCGCCTCCCACCCCGGCGCGCGCACAGAGGCAGCCACGCGCCTGGCTCTTTTCTGAATTAAAAGCGATGGAGTCATCCGTGTCAAGACTATTTAAGGCTCACTCTTTTGGTGCGCGCGCCTCATACCACGATACTCTGCTTCACTCTGACAAACGCAACCTATAGACAGAAAATGTAGTTGCATTTTTGTAAACCATATTTTTTTTCCGTTGAAAGTTTTTATCTAGGGTCCTAACGTGCCATTCCAAAGTAACTCTTAGGCCTTTAGATCTCTGGCACATCTAAGTGATGAATAGGACAACTGTAGGAGAGAGGGCGCCCAGAGAAATAAACTGGCAGTGATTTCAGAGGAACAGCAACGTTGCCTCAGGGCTGAGGAAACATAAAGGCACAAAAAAAGACACACGACTAATATCCCTCGGTGTGCTGTAACAAGGGAATTTCCATAACCCTTTGCACTGCCAGAAGGGTTTTTACTAGAGACCTCCCCCAACAAGAATTTACAGAATAAAATTCCCAATTCACTTTACTTTAGCTGCTGCATAAGAAACCGTGTGTAAAAAAAAAGTCATTTTATTTTCTCACTTTAAAGATCGGTTGTCATGGCGATTCATATTTTTCGTGCAATGCTGTTTTTTTTCTCTGGCAGTTCAAGATCAAACAAGCGACTGACTGCAAAACATGCATAATATTTCTAACACTAGCAATTCACTAGTCCCCGCCTAATAATACTCCTCATATACAGTACACCTCTACGTAGGGTTAATTGCTGCAAATGTATTTCTTCTGTATAATCGAGTAATGCTAACATCCTAGTCATTTCAGACGGCTCCACGTTAGCAGGACACCATTTTACCAAACAGGATGATCGCATTTTGTAAACCACTGCCATCAGGTGTGAGAGTCCAACAGATTTAATTGGCGCTCCCAGGTCATACAATGCACTGCTTTGGTAAAGGCTATCACAGGCCTGGAAACACAGTGTCCTATTGGCATGAGCATTTTAGTGTTCTTTGGTGTGGCAAGAGATTGCTGTATCCCTGTTTGGGATCCTTCCGAGACTTAACAAAGGGAATGTCACTATTGCTTCACTGATAGGAATGTTATAACCAAGGCCTTCACAGTGCCAGTAATAATTACACTGGTTTACCTCAGCCATAAGCAGTTTCTACTATGCAAAACATGAGGTGGAAGGAGGCCTGCTTCTCCTCAGACGGCACCAGAGCGAAACTGAATTTGGCGCCCTACACAAGCCACCTTCCCCACCCTTTCCCTCAGTCCCTTCTCACATTGATGATCCTGGTGGGGGCCCTTTTGTACTCATTGGTCAGTCCTTGCTGAATACCTCAGACCAGTGAACAGCCTGTTAGCACACAATTGCCCCTTGTCGCCTCACATTAATCAACTGTTCAGTTGCTAAACTGGAGGTGAGGGTCAATGTGATGAAGGGAGAGTCCATGTGAGGAGGTGATAGTCAATGGAAGGAGGTGAGGGTCAATGGAAGGAGGTGAGGGTCAATGGGAGTAGGTGAGGGATAATGGGAGAAGGAGAGGGTCAATGGGAAAGAAGTGAGAGCCAATGGGAGGGAGAGAAATATTGGGAGGAGGTGAGGGTCAATGTGAGCAGGTGAGGGTCAATGGGAGGATGTGAGGGTCAATGGGAGGAGGTGAGGGTCAATGGGAGGAGGTGAGGGTCAATGGGAGGAGGTGAGGGTCAATGGGAGGAGGTGAGGGTCAATGGGAGGAGGTGAGGATCAATGGGAGGAGGTGAGGGTCAATGGGAGGAGGTGAGGGTCAATGGGAGGAGGTGAGGGTCAATGGGAGGAGTTGAGGGTCAATGGGAGGATGTGAGGGTCAATGGGAGGAGGTGAGGGTCAATGGGAGGAGGTGAGGGTCAATGGGAGGAGGTGAGGGTCAATGGGAGGAGGTGAGGATCAATGGGAGGAGGTGAGGGTCAATGGGAGGAGGTGAGGGTCAATGGGAGGAGGTGAGGGTCAATGGGAGGAGGTGAGGATCAATGGGAGGAGGTGAGGGTCAATGGGAGGAGGTGAGGGTCAATGGGAGGAGGTGAGGGTCAATGGGAGGAGGTGAGGGTCAATGGGAGGAGGTGAGGGTCAATGGGAGGAGGTGAGGGTCAATGGGAGGAGGCGAGGGATAATGGGAGGAGGTGAGGGTCAATGGGAGGAGGTGGGGGTCAAGGGGAGGAGGTGAGGGATAAAGGGAGGAGGTGAGGGATAATGAGAGGAGGTGAGGGATAATGGGAGGAGGTGAGGATCAATGGGAGGAGGTGAGGATCAATGGGAGGAGGTGAGGGTCAATGGGAGGAGGTGAGGATCAATGGGAGGAGGTGAGGGTCAATGGGAGGAGGTGAGGGATAATGGGAGGAGGTGAGGGTCAATGGGAGGAGGTGAGGGTCAATGGGAGGAGGTGAGGGATAATTGGAGGAGGTAAGGGTCAATGGGAGGAGGTGAGGGTCAATGGGAGGAGGTGAGGGATAATGGGAGGAGGTGAGGATCAATGGGAGGAGGTGAGGGTCAATGGGAGGAGGTGAGGGATAATGGGTTGAGGTGAGGGATAATGGGAGGAGGTGAGGGATAATGGGAGGAGGTGAGGGATAATGGGAGGAGGTGAGGGAGAATGAAGGGATAGTGGGGAAAAGGTAATTGGAGGGAGGGTTTCGAAAGCATAGAGTCTGCACTGCGAAGGTAATGAATAGAAGGGCGGCCTGGAATGAAAGTATTAGTAATGGCAGCTCGGGAGGTGAACTACGTGTGCGCTTATCAAACTGTAGGCCCAGCTCACCTGTATCTCCCCTGTGCCTGGCTCATCCATGCCAAATGCCGGCTTTGGGTGGATCACACTATTTGTTAATATGAACCACTACCTCTTCAACTCTACAGAGGCTCTGTACGAGCTCCTATCTCTCACTGGTGACAGAGGTGATTCTAAATCTAGACGATCTCCAATGCACCTTAATTACCTCACTGTTGAAAAACAGCTTTGCTAGGTCTTAAGGGCATACTTGTCGAGTTTCTGCCAAATTGGCATTCTGCTCTACATTACTAAGCAACGCAAATTAGCGGTGACAGAACAGGTGAGAGATGTTTTGATGATGAGACTTGGCCTTCCCGATAGTTGATTTTAGTATACTGATGGGTTATCGGGTTTTGCCAAGGCACAATTTTTTTAACACATTTATTAGATTTTTATACAAAGACAAGCATATCGATTGACAACTGTGTACACCTGTCTTTGTCAATCGTCATTTGACTACCAGCCCGGGTTGGGCCCTAAAATCACACAGTACTTTTAAATTTGTTTCTAGTGGGCCGACTTCAGTGGGCAGTTCCCTGACTGAATTGCATTATTTGCATCTGGAAGCATGCAAGAAGGAGCAATTAGTCTTGAACATCAGCATGTCATATGGCATGGGTACTCCCTAACATTATCCCAGGGGCCACAAAGTTTGGTCTGTGATGTGATCGAGGGCCGCATTGATGCCAGCAGGGTGGTGGTTGGGAGTGGGGACGAGGGTGTGGTGACGTTAAGTAGGGGTGTAGGGAAAGTGAAGCATATACACCTAGTGTATGAATTACACAATGTTAAACCTGAATTTTGGGAATAATCTCAGTTTCTCAACTTAACCAAATTTGTGTGATCCTAGTCAATTGTTTTATTTCACTCTTCCTCCCTTTTCTTCCTAATCGCATGAGGACCTCAACATACAGGACTTGAGGATGTGTCCTGCACAAAAACCATCTCCTCTGTTTGATTTAATAAACTATATTGCTGTTCATGTATAATAGAAACACATGCCACTGACTTGCCTCTTAATTCATTGTTGCCATTTATTGTCAGGGTGCGGTGAAAAATGAGTGTTTCTAACTTCATGCTTGAAAACTATCATTCTTTAAAAAATACTTCTTAATGCACTGATAGAATCTGATGTACTAAGGTGAAACAGTTCTGTATGTGAATGAAATACATTTCTTCACTTTTGAACAAACTTTATATTACTTTAACATTTTTGCTGCAAGATAACTTTAGAAATACCTTCATTTTTAAAGGCAAATGGTGCAGGATACCCTAGTTACTTCCTTTCTTTAACTTAAATCAACCATTAAAAAACGCTTGCCCGTTTATTTAATCTCTTTTTGACGTTGGTGTAGAGTTGAGTAAACAGCAGCTCAGTTCTGCTGTTGATGAGGGGGCTGCATGTAGAGGTTAGAAGGGCCGCATTTGGCCCCGGGCCGTACTGGGAGTATCACTGGATAGGGTACAAGTCCACAGGGATTTTTATGATCTCGTTCTTAGTTAATCTGACAACTGGGCATGCTCTCTGCTTCCCGCAGCTCCTTATATTATACTCGCATCGCAAGAGCAGATCATCTTTAGGCCTGCTGGTCATGATAGATTGTCAGCATTCGGACTCAATGATTGCCTTAATGCTGTCAGTAAATAGATGAAAACCCAATACATGAAATCTAAAACTGATCAAATGGAAACAGAATATGGTGGTTGAACACCTATTTTCTGATCCACCTCAATAATCTCTGCTCAGTCTTAATTACCAAAGTAACAAGCACTGGCAAAGCCAATAAGTCTGGGGTTGCCTGCAAGCCTTTTGCTTTGTCAATAATTGTTTTATTTTGTATAGTTTCTGTAAAACGTTATTATTGGGAAAGCTGCCAGGCCCTTGTTAATCTAACAAAACTGTAGAAGTAAAAATATTTTTTGGGTCTCAAACAGCACTTAATGCCATATTAGTCTCTGGCACTTAATTAAACTACTTTGTGTGAAGTTGTGCTTCTTGTAAAAGGGCAGAATGCCGCCAATCATAGTGAAGTTAGCCAATGACTCAAGTGGGCTGACCTACTGCCCCATGCCGTAGTGGGGTGGTAGAAAAATGTGAATGACACAACAACAGACCGATGGATGATGAGAGCTGGCTTAAAGCCCCTAAAAATAAGTATACTATTTATATAATTTTAGTAAAATCAGAAGGGTGTCGGCTAACACCAGACTTAAAAGGGCCATCTTTATCAGGGTCCACTATCTATACTACCGCAAGTAAACACGCTGACTGAATAATGCAGTTTTACAAAAAAGAAAATCACTTTCATCCACAAAATTACAGCCCGAACACAAATCTCTCCAGGTTAGATTACCAAAATGGTGTATGCTTGGCACTGCCAGCATAACTGTCATCTTCAGGACATCCAAAATTCTGAATCTACCTGAAATATTTGGGTCTGATGGCTCAATGGACTAATGCATTAATTGCAGGGATCTGTCTCTGACCTAAAGGCCAGCGGGTTTGAATCCACAAGAGTCTACTCAGTGTTTTATCCTCCTGAAGTTGATTACATGAGTTCTATTAAGTTAAGTAATCATAGAAATTAGTTATTCAGCACCTTGATCCCACGGATGAACACAAGGTTTACATATACACACTGGGTTCTGTAGTGTCTAATACAGTAATCACCAGGTAAAAAGAGACTCGATACATTTTGCAAAACTGCTAGGAGCTATGTTGCATTGCTTAATAATCTTAGTAACATGCACTCCATTTGAGTAAGAGAGATTGTTGCTGTTGCAAAATGTAAATAATGTGGATTATACATTATTTGGCCAACCATAATTTGGAATTTACCACAGCACTGCAGAGTTCCAATGAACTAGTCAAAGGTCTGGTGCATAGCTGGCATTGTTCAAGAGCACAGTACATGCAATATGGTGATCAATACAATCTACATAATCATGCTCTGCCCATTAGTGGAGCAGAGCTGGCTCCAATCTATACGCTGTCTTATGCAAGATGGCACTCTCAGGCCCTTTAAATACACAAAGATGCTTACTAAAACGAACACTGGTTGCTAAAGGCAGGACAATCTGCAAAGCAGACACGTGTCTTAATAAGCATCTGGGCGAACAGACATTTGTATTGTACACCACCTACATATGTATGTATGGGGTAAGAGGAAGAGGGTGTGTGTGCATGGGTGTCTGTGCGTAAAATAACACAAACACCTTCTCCAGAATGTCCCATAAGATAGGAGCTATTCTGAGGTACTCTGTCTTCCCCTTGCCTACGCTGCCTCTGCAATCAGCAGCGAAGGGGGAGCCAAACCCTTCAGTGCCCCATCTCTATTCAGCCTAAGGCTTATGCATGTCTGTGAGACATGGGTGTCTCGGAGACCTCTCACTACATTCTGCAGGGGAGAAGGCATCATCTTGCCTTACGCCACTGGCGATCAGTTCCGTGCCGCCCTGAAATCGCAAAGTAGTCAGGTGTCCTCCCACACACTCCACCCGGGGCCTGTATTATGTAATGGATGCACATCCCTGCTGTTTGCGTCAAAATGCACCTTTAAGCAGGTGTGCCGGGTGCAAACAGAGACGATGCGTCCCTACTACAATCAATGTACAGCCCCAGGGAAGCTGTGAACTTGTGCTGCCTTGGGGGCAGCACATTCAGTGAAGTACAGAGCAGATGCTTACAATCCGCTACGAGTTTCACAGTATGGGCTGCACTTTCAAGAGCGGACAGTGAGTGACTGCACCCGCCTGTAGAGGGATGTCTATGGGTCCATGGGATCCCTTTGCCTGCTCTAGAGGGCTGCGCACAGTGAGTACACTGACAGTGCACCACTTTTTGTGGCCCACTGTCAGTGCGTCTTATAAGGAACTGTTTGCCTCTGTGCTCGTGCCCATAATACAGCACAGACACTGAAGCAAAGTGTTTTCTCTTCTCTGGGTATAATAGGATGCCTACTCTCCCATCCAGATCTTCCTTACCCACTCCCCGGGTCACCCTCACTCGCTGCACTGCACTCCCCACATAACCTCGCCTTGTTCTTTATACCACCTGTGTTAGCCCATTTTAAGTCGGTCATTCAGGGTCCCAGTACCACGTTTGATGACCCGCCTTCAGAATACACACCAAGCTCTTTAGCGCATTCTATTGTAGCCCCGATTGCACTGGGATCCTTGGTTTGCTGGATGGCCTCAGTGAGTACACAATGGTTTGTATAGACATGTTCTTTTTTGCTCCTGTTCAGGTTAAGTTCATCTGGATTGAGATCAACAAGATGGGCACTGTGGACTCATTGGTTATGTTCATGGAGATGTTATTGTGCCTCCTGTTTGTGTTATGCATTGCAATGCATTACTCCACTCTATCCGTTCTGGCAAACACTGTTGTGACTGAATGCATACTGCTGCCTCTCATTTTGTTCACGAGTGAATTGTAACTCATGCAAATAAATATGACAAAAAAAGAGAAGCAACGCGCTATCAGTATTACAGAAGGTGTCACACAAGCGCCTGTAGCCCCGTCTGTAATACCGCTGCCCTATGGGGGCACACAAGGCAACTGCACACGCCCATTGCATCCCATGGAATAATGCATATTATGGTCTCTGAAGTCTCTTTTGCCATTCCAAGGCCAGTGAGGCTACATGAAGTAACACTGCTCCCTACGTTCTCATCAGCTATACATTAATAGGATTTCTGCATTTTCAAGGGCACCACCCGACAAAAAGAACAAGCATATGCTGGCTTCGTGGCACCTGGACATAAAAATCTGATCACCACGCGGCCTTCATAAAGAAAGAGCTGTCTGTGCACAGCTGAGCGCTACAGCGTCACCCCCTATGGAATGGCAGCCGCTGGCACCTCAAGGGATTCCATCAACTCCCTCCAGCTGTGCGCGAGCAGCAGGTACAGAAATGAACACAGATGTCTAAGCAAGAAAATCGGCTATAAAAAAAGTACATTTGAAGGGTCGTGAAACGAAAGCAAACACAACGCGAAGGAATTCCGCATCACAATAGCCCTGAAAAAACATACTGAGTGCTAACGTGCCAAGTTTTTTTCTAAGAGTGTTTTATTTTTAAATCATCACAAAAACAAGAAAAGGTTATTACTGCCCAGTCATTTTAAAGCTGTTAAGAGAAACATCACAAAGCCAGCAGTCCACCAAACAGCTGTTGCCACTATACATATTTGAGTAACCCATGAGTGACACAACATTAAGGTCAGAGAACGTTCTTGTTTTTTCCAATCACATTATTGTTGGTGCCATATTTGTCTGGGTCACGAGTATTATTCATCCAATAACAAGCAGAGCCCTTTTCACACAATTCACCTTATAACTATTCAAGAAGGCCTAGTATCCTGTGGTTACAAAAGTTACTGGCGAAAGGCCGTCTGTTCTTTCAGGCCTTCCATGAGTTTATCATGCTTCCCAAAACATGTTCGATGTCTGGGTGTCCATGGGATCCCTTTTCCTGTAGCTCATTCATCAAGGGCTCTAAAACACTCAGATAATGTAGGTGATTCCACACTCACCTGTTTAACAGCAGCTCTGTGTTTAGCCTGCACTAACGGCAGTAACATTGTTTTCGTTTTGTTCGAGATTTAATTTTCCTTGTGGATAGTCTGAGTACACTTGCTTTAGATGTGATCACAAGCAGTATCACGGTCATGTCAACAGTTCTAGTTAGAGTGGCTCTCCAGCCTTCAACAATACCTGGGAATTTCCATAAAGTGTGGTTCAAAGAAATCTCTAGATGTCCACACTTAAGGCAAATAATTTCCCATTTTGAGTTCCCTCTTAATTAGGATTTTGGTCCTTCTTTCCTCAGTGCTTCATATAATCGATATAGCATTTTCACGCCAGTTTCCAAATCTATCATGCAAAACTATTTTAAGAATTTAATGTTATCTACTTTTAAAAATTACTGCAGTTCAGAACAATTAGCAATCTGCAGATAGAACTCCTGTAATAAAAAAAATACATAACACACTGCTATAAATCTCTCTGTCTCCTGTATCACCACATTACAACTCACCTATTCCTCACCTACCGCCTGAGTAATCCCTCCACTGTATCACCACCACAGTCTGGTGATACAGTAGGTGCATAAGAGCCGAGCAATAGAAAGAGGCAACAAATATTTTCAAGATGATGAACAGGTTGCTCCAGATGAAGTATTCCTCATTCATTAAAAATTCTACGTGGAAGGGATTTCAGGGCTTAGACACTAGCTACTGAGGTTGGCAATCCCCAATTTAGCCTCATAATGCCAGGATAAGTATTCTCTGCTACTCAAACAGCCACAGTAAGGCCATTTTCTTGGCACACCTGGCCTCTTGGATAAACTGACACAGCAATACAAGACAACCTGCTCTGCAAGGCATGATGTATTAAGGTATGGACATGAAGCTCCGTCCAGTTTGTCATTGGCTTGTGTCACTGTCCATTTTAAACTGTGTTTTTTCATTAGTCAATAGGGTTAGTAGTCCCTCCTTAGTACCACCTTTTCCCATTTTGTAACCTCCCATGAGTACACCCCCTGTTAAGTGTGTTGTTGCTCGGTAGGCTTTAAACACAGCCTCCGCGCACTATTTTCTCAAAGAGCTTTGTCTTGCCTGCTCTTGCTGGCAGGAAAAGGCGGGGCACGCTCTCCCCTAATACATTTGCAATGCAATAGGTCTTGCATTTTGCGAGAGTTCAAACTAGTAGCATTGTAAATTACAATGCCCTTTATTTTATTAATTTTTTTTAAACATAAATAAAAGGCATTGTTATTTAAAGTGCCAATAGCTCAAACTGTGGAAAATACGAGACCTATTGCATTGCAAATGCTTGTTAGACAGAGTATCAGCAGGTAGAGCTTGTGGGCTTCCTGGGGCAAAAAGCATGGCGATTTTAATAATGGTAAGACACACCTTCAAGTTCCTACTGTAGAGTTGATTTCAAACGGATGGAAAACTGCGATTCTATTACAGGACCGGAGGCTTCTGATTATGCTTCTCAATCTTTACTGCATTGAACATAGCAGCCAATGAAAATGTATATTTTCACAGTAACAGTAAAACAAAACTTCATTTCCCATGAACACCCATGGCATAGGCACGCGCCCACAGTCCATAAGAACCCCTTGCGTGCACTTCACTTCCTCTTTCTTTGCTGCTCAAGTCAGAGTTAAGTGCACCTCCCCATTGGTCCCCTCACTCTGCTTGTTGTTGTTTGGGGTTGTATTGGGGTTATTGTGTTGAATAGTGTACTGACGGCGGGTCGATCCGCTATTTAATGTATTCATGGTGCTGTAGTTTGCCAACAGTTTAGTTATGACAGTGTGCGCGTAATGGCTAAAGCGCTACTGCACTTTTCTGACATTTAATGGGCGTACTTGCAGTGCCGATCGTTTTCATTGTGATGGCTCCCGCGGGACCACGCGCTTCGTGAGCGCCGACATCTACGGTCTTTGACCGGCAGGGGGGCCGCCGCGCACCTCACATGAGCCCGGTACCGGCAGCCTGAAGGCGCGCAGAGGCTTCCCTTGTACGCCCTGACGCTCAGGCCGGGTGGCTCTCGGCCGACGCGCGCGCCCAAAACGCTGACTAATTGGGCTACTTTTTGGTAGGATTAGAAGCGTTTGGGCTGCGCGCCTCGGTGTGACTCCTCGGCTTCCTGGAACGCGGAATTCGTTCGTTCCACACACCGGCTGGACCCCCTGTGTGATCGCCAGCGCTATTGAGCGCTTCGGTTGTAAAATATCTGTGTCTCAGAGTGTGCACACGCTCAGAGAATTGAGGAGCCTTGGTCACTGACCTTAGACTACAGCTTTGCTGAGGGGGTTTGGGAAACGTTACCATCATAGTCATTACACCAGTGTGCTTGGGCTGACCCCCCCCCCCCCATTACCCCCCCTGAGTGTGCAATCCCTGCAGTGTTTTGCCTTGTATACTGTGAGTACCTTCACCATGGAAGAGTGGGTGCAGTACCCAGATGAAGAAAATGCTGATGGGGAGGAGATTGTGGATAGACAGCAGGAGGCTGTTCTTGAGGACAATATAGTAGAAGCTTTGGATGCCTCGGTCCAAGCTTCAGTGACTCGAGCTATGGAGACGAAAGTCCCTCAGACAGTGCAGCAGGCACTTGCGGTGGCTCTGCGTCCCATACGGAAACAGCTGGAGGGTTTTGCAAAACGACATGGGTATGAGGGGAAGAAGAAACAGAAGCAGGCAGCCTCTTCTTCCGCCACAGGCTCGGCCGAGCAAACTCAGTGGCCGCATGCGCAGTCTTTGGCCTCCCTGCCAGCAAGAGGATCTTCTGATCGTCCTTATTTGGGTGGAAAGGCGAAAGCTAAGCACCCAGTTCAAGTGGATACGGATACCACTACGACAAATACGGACACAGGTACAGACACTGATACCTCGGAGGAGCAGTCTCCTCCTCCGAAGAAGGCCAGAATCGATCCCAAGTCGGCGGAAGACAAGGTGGTCAAAACATTTAGCTTTGACCCTTCGGACATAGTTCACCCTCGGTCTTCGGACTGGGTCCCGCCCCCAGCGGTCTCCGAATACCTGCACGAGAACCTCAGGAAGGGCTTCAGTAGGGAGGTTCGTAACCGTTTGAGGTCGGAGTGTCCGCGCCCAGAGGTTCCGGATAGTGTGGCTGACACGCCGGAGATTGATGCAAGCATGCTTACATTTTTGAGGAAATTTTCAAAAGATCCCAAGAGGGGGTTGGACAGGGCTTGGCGGGGCTGCCAAGACAAGATGCTGGACGTCGTTGGGCCCCTGGCGAAAATATTGGAAATGGCCCTGAAGGCCAAGGAAGGAGCGGTGCCAGTGGATCCGGATATCTTGGCGGGCTGGGCTCAGCGCGCCATTTGCCTAGTTGGCAACGCGAATTGAGCGATCTCTTCGGAGAGGCGCAAGTCTTTATTGCTCAGGATGGACAGCAACCTGACGGAACTTGCGGAAGCGGAACCAGGACCCCTGGCTGGTGGTTTTCTGTTTGGTGACAGATTCGTCAAAGATGTCACAAAATATGTAGGGACATTCACCGCATTGGATAAGGTCCAGAGTGGAATAAAGCGAGCCGTTACTCAAGGGGTTTTCAACAGGGCCGGGCGAGGCGGGGGTCGCTCGTCAGGCCGAGGATTCCAGCAAGGCTCCGAGCGTGGAGATTTTGGTCGCGGACGTGGAGAGTGGGACTCCACCCGCGGTGGAACATTCTATCCGTCTAAGAGAAAATTCAACAGAGGACGTTTCCAGTCGGGAAACAATAGAGCAAGCTTCAAGTCGCATCAGAATTCCGGTGAGTCTCAAAAATGTTTCCCTTCTTCCATTGGGGGGGCGCACGCAACACTGTCTGGCGCAGTGGCAAGTTTTGACGCAAGATGCGTGGGTGTTGCAGACCATCCAAGGGTTTCAACTGGAATTCTACTCCCGCCCGGCGCAAGCGTTCCCCCCGCCTCCTCTCCATTTTTCCCAACTAGATCACAGTTTCATTGGCGCAGAGGTGGCAGACTTGCTGAAGAAAGGCGCGATCGCTCATGGCCAGAGGGGTCCTCGAGCTTTCTTCAGCAACGTCTTCCTTGTCCAGAAGAAAGGGGGTGGCAACAGGTTAGTGCTCAACCTCAAGGATTTCAACCAGTACCTAACTTACAACCATTTCAAAATGGAAGGTATTCATCTGCTAGCGGATTTGCTGCAGGAAGGGGATTGGTTTGTCCGACTGGACCTCAAGGATGCATATCTCTCTATACCGATTTTTCCTCCACACCGCAGATTTCTACGGTTCATGTGGGACAACCAGTGTTACGAATACTTGGCTCTTCCCTTCGGTCTCTCCTCGGCTCCCTGGTGCTTCACCAAAGTGATGAAACCAGTGGTGGCATACCTCAGAGAAAGAGGGGTACGACTGATCATCTATCTAGACGATGTCCTGCTCATGGCGCAGGATCAGCACAGTCTTCAGCGACAGCTGACCATGACTACTTCGCTACTCCAGAGTTTGGGGTTTGTACTAAATTTAAAGAAGTCTGTGATGGTTCCGACACAGGTAATAGACTTCCTGGGGTTCACGATCAATTCCCAGACAGCGCAGCTGTGTCTTCCCCAAGTCAAGTTGAGGGAATTGAAAAAAGAGATAGTGAGGTTGTTAGAAAAACAAGTGGTCACTCTCAGGACGCTGGCCAGAGTAGTGGGTATACTGGCATCGTCCATTCAGGCCATATTCCCGGGGCCTCTGCATTACAGGGCCCTCCAGCGCCTCAAGATTCAGCATCTACGGAGGGGGCTCTCGTACACCGACTCGGTTCCCCTATCGGAGGAAGTACGAACGGCGCTGCAGTGGTGGCTAAGCCACGTGGATACCTGGAACGGCAGGGCGATCTTCGGATCCCAACCAGAGGTAGTGATCGAGTCCGATGCCAGCAGGTGGGGCTGGGGCGCGCGCTGTGGAGAGGTTTCCACAGGCGGCAGATGGTCAGCACAAGAGCTCGAGTTGCACATAAATTGCTTGGAGCGGCTGGCGGGGTCGTTTGCGATTCGCACGTTATCCCCGAGGCAGACATCTTGTTGCATCCTCCTCCGTTTGGACAATGTGTCCGCGGTGAGGTATATCAACAAGTTGGGCGGCACGAGATCATCGATGCTTGTCCAAATAGCCAAGGACTTTTGGCATTATTGTCTCCAAAACCAAATCTCAGTTGTAGCGGAATACATTCCGGGACAGGCCAATCAGGTGGCGGATTGGAATTCCAGACACCTGAGGGATTACAGAGATTGGAAGCTGCTCCCTCGTGTCTTCCACTGGCTACAAGCGAAATGGGGTCCGTTTCAGATGGACCTGTTCGCATCCAGATTGACGTTTCAGATTCCCGGTTCTTCAGTTGGAGACCGGACCCCTGGGCGACGGCGACAGATGCGTTTCTCCAGGACTGGTCGCAAGGGACTCAGTATGCCTTTCCCCCCTTCCTCTTGATTCCCAGGGTGATGACTCAGGTGGTCAGGCAGAAGGCGGAAATAGTCATGGTGACTCCGTGGTGGACGTCGCAGGCATGGTTTCCCAAACTTTTGCAGTGGAGCTGCGACCGTCCACGTATGCTACCGGACTCGAGGTGGTTGTTGCAGGGCCCTCTTCAGGAGCAGCACCCGTTGCTGTTGGAGGGCAGACTATCGCTGATGGCATGGAGGCTTTCCGGGAACAGTGGCAATTGCCGAGAGTTTCGAGCAGGACTGCCGAGTTCATCAAGCAAGCATGGGCGCCTTCCACCAGGAAACGTTATTCCACGGCCTGGAAGAACTGGGTGGATTGGTGCGTGGGACGACATTTGGATCCCGTGGGGGCAGAGTTGTCCCAAGTCTTGAATTTTCTGTCGGAAAAGGCCGGAGACGGCTTGGCGTACCGGTCGGTCAATAATTTTCGTTCGGCTATTTCGGCGGGGCATGCTCAAGTAGACGGGAAACCGGTAGGCATGCACCCGGTGGTGTGCAAATTGCTAAAAGGCATCAGGGTGGCCAACCCGCCCAAATCCAAGTATACCGGGTTGTGGGACGTGTCTCTAGTGTTATCATTGCTCAACAGTTGGCCGGTCAATGCCCTTCTGTCTAGAAAGCAGTTGTCGGCGAAATTGGCTATGTTGCTGTGTTTATCTTCTTGCAGAAGGTCTTCGGACGTGAGAGCACTCGACGTAACAGGTAGAGTGTTTACCCCGGGAGGGGTTTCTTTTCATATTACAGGTCGTACTAAAACTTTGTCTCGACACATTTCATACAATTCTTTTCCTGACAATGAAAAATTATGTATGGTTCACTGTTTGAAAACGTACGAGGAATGTACCAAGGCCTTGCGGCCGCAGGGTTGTACTCAGTTATTGATTGCTCTTCAAAAACCCTTTAAGCCAGTGGTAGCTGCCACGATAGCTAGATGGCTTCGCTATGTGATGAAAGAAGCTGGTGTAGATACACAGATCTTTGGTGCTCACTCTGTGAGAGGCGCTATGGCGTCAAAGTCATATGGATTGGGGTCAAGTATCCAAGATATAATGCGTTGTGCAGATTGGTCTTCTGAGTCAACGTTTAAAACGTTTTATTACAAGCCGGTGGGTGATATTACTTCAGTGGTATTTAATCAGCGTTAAACTAGCATAATCAGAAGCCTCCGGTCCTGTAATAGAATCAAAAATCTGCTAGCATTCGCGACAAGAATTTTCAATTCTATTAAGGACACGGAGGCGAGGATTATCCCACCCGGCTTAATGTACAGTATGTCATACGCTTGCCCACCCGAGTATTCAGTGATTACGGTGGTGTTATTTCCTTTATTTCAGGAGCTGAGAAAAAGTCGGACTGAAAGACGATGGACGTCAAGATGTTAATCTGAAGTTGTTCTTCCATGTTGGAGGATTTGTTATTGTTCAAGTTATGGACTTATCGCCTCAAAGAAAGAGGAAGTGAAGTGCACGCAAGGGGTTCTTATGGACTGTGGGGGCGTGCCTATGCCATGGGTGTTCATGGGAAATGAAGTTTTGTTTTACTGTTACTGTGAAAATATACATTTTCATTGGCTACTATGTTCAATGCAGTAAAGATTGAGAAGCATAATCCTCGCCTCCGTGTCCTTTATAGAATTGAAAATTCTTGTCGCGAATGGTAGCACATTTTTGACTCCAGATCTAGGTTACTGGCCTTAGAAAGCAGTTGGCCTTGAAGCAGGGAAATAACCCGGAAGCCGACACTCACATGGCAGGAAGTGTATTACTCTGCTTTACAATGTAGCCACTGAAATGGAACAGTAAGTCACTTTTTTGTTGCGAAACGCTTCCACTATTGACACTGTTGAAATCAAAGTCATTAAACAATTCAACTAGAAAGAAGGTGCTGATAACCCTGAAATATTGCTCATTATATAAATAAGACGTTCAAATTCGTTTCTCTTAAATGTGAGAGGACCTGTTACAGAACGAGAGACAGAATATGTCTGTCCTTCTGAGGTTGATAACATGATGAACAATCAGACTTTTGTTAACGTATCCGTCTCTATAAGCATCGAACTAAGATACATTGATCATTGTATAATTTAAAAAGTATGACGTGGCACTAATAAAAAAAATAAATGGCAGCGTTCCTTTAGAATTCTGGGTCGCTTAAGCAGAACTCTACACTGCCACTGTACACAAAAGTAACAAAATAAAAAAAGAAACACAACAGGAAGTCGGAGTTCTCTGGTTTCCCTCCGCCTGACTCGTCGATACCAGGCCGCGAAGGTCAGCGCTGCGCACCGGAGGCCGCGCGTCCCCCCACGGGCCCGTCTGCGGCGCTCCGGCTGCCATTGATTTCTCCTGAGGTGGCCTCTGCCCGTCTGACGCCCAGACTCCGGCGCTCCATCACGGTCACGGCGAAGGCAGGAAGCTGGCAGGGCCTGATGTCTGCCAGACTTCGGACTTCTGTCAGCACAAGTGGCGCGTCTGGGAAATCCGTCCACGGGGGTAATTTGCAACGCTGGTCCTGAGAGCCAGCCAGGGGACTTCCCTTTGTCAAGCAACCGCTCCTGTTCAGGCTGGAAAGCCACATTTTTTTTACTACAGGCCTGCCCGTCTTTCTATGCTTTGCCTGCACCCTACAAAAACAATGCTGCTGAATTTCATTAACAATTCTCTAAAGTCTGCTGCTTCAGGGGCGTTTGTGAGAACTATGAAAAGTGAAAGAATTAATTACGAGAGAGAGAACGTTGGAAAGTGCGAGTTTTGTTAGAAATTCCACGTGCACCAAAGTACACACCATTTAATAAAAGATAACATAAACTAATAGAAGGATGACGCATTTGTCTCTGTAAGTACACCAGGTATAAATAACTACGTCTGCAGAGAGTTTTACGTTTGGGGGATGGAAGCAGACAAGACTACTTAATACAACAGGCAGTGTGCATCAGGCTGCATGGCTCTGAACTCTTCAGAGCTAGGAGAGTACCTTAGTTAAAAGTATAGTTTGATCATGAATGCAGTAATCTAACCGGGTGAACCACTGCAGGGACCAAGCCCTTTTTGAGGTAGCTGAAGTAAGTGGAGGTCCCTCCGCAACAAAACGAGGAAGGGATATATTTTGAGGACTGCGTTTACTTCAAGTGGAAAGGAGAGGTTGCAGTCACACGTTACTCCAGGCAGGGCCGGCTTTGGTGGCGCCCTGTGCAACAATGTTTGTTGGCCCCCCCAATGACCACCACTGACACGGATTCCCTCACCACCACCATTTAACAGTGCCCCATAAGTCTCCATAAGCACACTCACTCAGATTCATTTCATATGTGTGTAAATAAGTATAGAGGAAATGCTACCTACATATAAGACTGAGGACTACAAGGTGTAGGAGTCCCAAGTCATCCATACCGGTAGGCAGTATAGTTTAACAGTGCTTGGTTTGGAGACGCACAAACTCAGAATTTAAAATGTTACACCACTGTTAGGGGTTCTCTTTAATAATAAGAATTGATTTCTACCCAAATGAACCCTTTTTACAAGATTAGGATAATGAAAGATGGGGCAAAAAAACATAGCTCTAATACATTCCTTGCAGTTTACATGCAGCTCTTTGAAGACAGTTGCTCACTATTTTATATTAGGATTTTAACTGACAAACTACAAGTAACAAAAGAGTCTCTCTGACAAAAGCAGTAACCCACTAACCTATTTACATTATATGCACTTTGTGATCTGCATGGCACACATTCTTTGCAGCAGGCACATTAACCCTCCGCGCTTCCTTGTGATGAGTTATAACTTCCACTAGACAAAACTCTGGTCTCTCTCTAGGAAAAACAGTAATCACCGGAGTTATGTTGACATTTTTATTGATTCTTGAAAATTGCTGGAGGCAAGGAACGCGACAGCAGGTGCTTTTAAAACGATAATATATTTGTCAACATGGCGCCCCCATCCCAAGTCATTGCCCAGTGTGGTGGCACTGGTCGCAACGCCCTAGAGCCGGCCTTGATTCCAGGCTTCATATCTTTTGTTCAGTCATATTCTGTCCAAGAGAAGAGCTGCTGGCTTTTTAGACTCATAAGTAATAGTTCTTACTTTTAGGCAATAAGGTAGAAAAAGTATTATTGCATTTACCAGTCAATGCGTTTCAAAAGGATCGCCACTTGCACTGGATCGTTTGATCCCTCCGGAAGTGATGGTATTATCAGCAAACATGTGATAATCAATGTTTTAGACCCCAGGGATACAGGACAACTTCCCCTTGTAAAGGTTGAAGTCTATTAAACAGAGACCATTCAGAAGCAGGTGATGATAGTCTTGGACAGGAACGAGTCCAGTTAAATTTGTGTGTGTTGTATTTCAGGATGGAAGAGGATTGTTCAAGTGGGGATTGATAATCCATTGAGCCAACCAAGCAGTGTATCCTGGCCAATGGTATCAAACTCTCCTTCGATGGCCCGTAACAGGAGCATTGGTGCATGGCCACTATCTGAAGAGGTTTGAAACTCTGGTCTTTCTACAGTGGTGTGGGTCTCATGTGAAGAGATTTCAATATTTTTGCCATTTTTGTTGGGTAGCCTTATGTCAAATCTAATCATCCATCCTACATTTCGGCAGTGAGTTTTACCTTGCCTTGCTCTTCTTTCAAACTTTCAAACTCAAATTATAAAGTTATAACCATAACATCAACAATATGAAAAATAACAATGATCGTGAGGTACACATTGCAATTACCATATTTAAGCACCAATAGTTAGGGAATAGTAGTATCTGGTATTTATTCAGTTTCAAAATGGCAGCTGTGTGGCATTAAGCAACATCTAAAAAAAAACAGTCAGACAAAATTGTCATTATAATGAAAATAATACTACGAGTTTGCGTAATGGGTGCTATTAACGATCCTCTCCCCAATATTCTAATGTTTGGAGGAAGAATGCTATTTAAAGCACTATAAAGAATTACAGGACACGTGTCTGCTAATATTATCAATTTGCTTCTACGTTGCCTTGGATCCCGAAGTCTTGCTGTAGTGTAGCACTCTAAATAACCGGTGTTATTAACATCCAACTCAAATTTACTTCATTTATCAACCCTGGCACGCTGAAATGCTGAGACATCCAACCATTCAAATCTACAATTTGCACAGAGACATTTGCAGCATGTGCATAAATCAACTAGGCTATTTTACAGGTTTTTCCTTGTGCCCATTGATCTAACCCCACTGCCATCTCTACTCAATGAGAGCCGCCGTTAGGTGGAGGCTGCCTGCACGCAGAATAAGCAGCCTTCCAGCTACTGTGGATTGCAGAAGCAAATGTCTCCTTAGCATTCACAGGGGGTTGACAAGAGCAGAATAGAAATGTGCACGGTAAGCTGAGCACATTCATGACAGGTGCGCTAGCATGCCAGCGATGGGGCTCACGCTTACTCTGTCGACACCATAGGAAAGACAGGAGTACATGAGCAGGTGTAGCATTGGGTGATTCCACCTGTGCGCCGTAGCACTGCGTGGGAAAGATGTGCACCGGTGCCATTTAATTGTAATCTGAAGCCACCCGCCTCTGCTTCTGAAAAAAATGATCTTTACTAAATTCTATCTGCTTTCACAAATTCTATCCGTAAAGCAACTACAGTCTAATTAGCTAAAAGAGCCACAACATTTCATTCATTCATAGAGACAAATCATCAGCAATGAGGGATATCAGAGGTGCAGATCTACAAGGGATAGAATCTAGAACTATTCAGAGCTAAAGGACAAACTCTTACCTAGGTAATAAACCCTTAGCTAGGGAAGTCATTTCGAAAAATGTTTTTTCCTGAGTTTATGAAAGGGATCCTAATCACTACAATGAATTCTTTTAGTTAAGGTGATAAATCGCAATTTGATGTAGAGAATTCCCCTGGTAAGGGCAGATCGTTTAACTGGTAGAATTTCTGATCACAGAAGGGACTTGGATAGAAGCAGACACATTCTCATTTATTACACCACCTAAGCAATAGACTCCTGTTCGATGGTGCAAAAGCCTGCCTCATTCTTTCGGTGCAATTCCACCCAGATGTACCCAAGTGCTGGTGCTCAAAGCTCTGCTCAGAAGCTTGTGACCGGAATACTAAGGCTGCATAGTCTGGAATCGACCTCATGCCTATTTAATCGACTACGAGACAATCACTGCTCTTTTTATATCACTCTAGCAGGTTCCTGCATTCTTAAATTTGTGACTTTTTTCAGTCATTCTTTTTCTCCTTCTTGCATTTTCCCTCTCTTACTCTCAGGAAATGGCTGATGATGAAAAATAAGCGCTGGTCCAAAAAAATGAGTGTCGGTGGCCCCCACCGCCAACCACCTGCTCAAATTAAGTAGTGAATGAACCAAAGAGAAATGCCAGCCTTCTCTGCTTGATGGACCACGAGACATTTTGTTTTCAATTAAATTGAATTTGACATTTTCTGAATTATATACATAAATAATTCTTAGGAACTGGAAGAACTCACTAAAACATCGGCTTTTACTTTCTTTGAACATATTTGAAAATAGTTAAAAAAAGAGAAACTATAAATAAGAAGACAGAGCAAAAAATAAATATAGTGTTAGTGCTTTGAAAAGCTTCAAAATTTGCAAGTAAAAATAGACGGATACTTCTCTTCCTGCACCTGCACTTATTTATCATACTATTAACGTCAACAGTGTTGACACAAACATGTTCATGTATCATCATAACTTACACACACACACTTCCCACCTCCCAAACATAAATAGCACGGTCTGTAGTGTTTACTCACGATATTGTTGAGTATTGCCATTGCCATTGCTGTGTATTGCTGTTCTGGAAACAATTTAATAACTTACTAGAAAAACATAAATCTGTAGTTTTCACAGGCGATTTTTTATTTCCAAACTAAAGGGATACGAGGTTTCTATGGCCCAAAATTGTATTCCGGGTCTATATCTGATCAGTACAGATGTGAAATGAACCATTACTTTAGTTGGTGGTGATTGAATGTATTATGGCAAAGTGTAAAATTATGTTGAGTATGAGGCGCTCCTCGGGTGCTGTATCACTGATTATGTATGCGCTCTAGAGACCAATGGGTTGATACACTTTGGGTTGCTGCACATAAATACGTGACCACAAAGTACTCCACAACAGCAGGCCTGCATACCTTAACCACCACCTCTCCTTCTACACTCCCACATTGACTGAACCGCCAGTCAGTTATCATTGCTCAACAGTTGGCCGGTCAACGCCCTTCTGTCTAGAAAGCAGTTGTCGGCGAAATTGGCTATGTTGCTGTGTTTATCTTCTTGCAGAAGGTCTTCGGACGTGAGAGCACTCGACGTAACAGGTAGAGTGTTTACCCCGGAAGGGGTTTCTTTTCATATTACAGGTCGTACTAAAACTTTGTCTCGACACATTTCATACAATTCTTTTCCTGACAATGAAAAATTATGTGTGGTTCACTGTTTGAAAACGTACGAGGAATGTACCAAGGCCTTGCGGCCGCAGGGTTGTACTCAGTTATTGATTGCTCTTCAAAAACCCTTTAAGCCAGTGGTAGCTGCCACGATAGCTAGATGGCTTCGCTATGTGATGAAAGAAGTTGGTGTAGATACACAGATCTTTGGTGCTCACTCTGTGAGAGGCGCTATGGCGTCAAAGTCATATGGATTGGGGTCAAGTATCCAAGATATAATGCGTTGTGCAGATTGGTCTTCTGAGTCAACGTTTAAAACGTTTTATTACAAGCCGGTGGGTGATATTACTTCAGTGGTATTTAATCTGCGTTAAACTAGCATAATCAGAAGCCTCCGGTCCTGTAATAGAATCAAAAATCTGCTAGCATTCGCGACAAGAATTTTCAATTCTATTAAGGACACGGAGGCGAGGATTATCCCACCCGGCTTAATGTACAGTATGTCATACGCTTGCCCACCCGAGTATTCAGTGATTACGGTGGTGTTATTTCCTTTATTTCAGGAGCTGAGAAAAAGTCGGACTGAAAGACGATGGACGTCAAGATGTTAATCTGAAGTTGTTCTTCCATGTTGGAGGATTTGTTATTGTTCAAGTTATGGACTTATCGCCTCAAAGAAAGAGGAAGTGAAGTGCACGCAAGGGGTTCTTATGGACTGTGGGGGCGTGCCTATGCCATGGGTGTTCATGGGAAATGAAGTTTTGTTTTACTGTTACTGTGAAAATATACATTTTCATTGGCTGCTATGTTCAATGCAGTAAAGATTGAGAAGCATAATCCTCACCTCCGTGTCCTTAATAGAATTGAAAATTCTTGTCGCGAATGGTAGCAAATTTTTGACTCCAGATCTAGGTTACTGGCCTTAGAAAGCAGTTGGCCTTGAAGCAGGGAAATAACCCGGAAGCCGACACTCACATGGCAGGAAGTGTATTACTCTGCTTTACAATGTAGCCACTGAAATGGAACAGTAAGTCACTTTTTCGTTGCGAAACGCTTCCACTATTGACACTGTTGAAATCAAAGTCATTAAACAATTCAACTAGAAAGAAGGTGCTGATAACCCTGAAATATTGCTCATTATATAAATAAGACGTTCAAATTCGTTTCTCTTAAATGTGAGAGGACCTGTTACAGAACGAGAGACAGAATATGTCTGTCTTTCTGAGGTTGATAACATGATGAACAATCAGACTTTTGTTAACGTATCCGTCTCTATAAGCATCGAACTAAGATACATTGATCATTGTATAATTTGAAAAGTATGACGTGGCACTAATAAAAAAAAAATGGCAGCGTTCCTTTAGAATTCTGGGTCGCTTAAGCAGAACTCTACACTGCCACTGTACACAAAAGTAACAAAATAAAAATAGAAACACAACAGGAAGTCGGAGTTCTCTGGTTTCCCTCCGCCTGACTCGTCGATACCGGGCCGCGAAGGTCAGCGCTGCGCACCGGAGGCCGTGCGTCCCCCCACGGGCCCGTCTGCGGCGCTCCGGCTGCCATTGATTTCTCCTGAGGTGGCCTCTGCCCGTCTGACGCCCAGACTCCGGCGCTCCATCACGGTCACGGCGAAGGCGGGAAGCTGGCAGGGCCTGATGTCTGCCAGACTTCGGACTTCAGTCAGCACAAGTGGCGCGTCTGGGAAATCCGTCCACGGGGGTAATTTGCAACGCTGGTCCTGAGAGCCAGCCAGGGGACTCCCCTTTGTCAAGCAACCGCTCCTGTTCAGGCTGGAAAGCCACATTTTTTTTACTACAGGCCTGCCCGTCTTTCTATGCTTTGCCTGCACCCTACAAAAACAATGCTGCTGAATTTCATTAACAATTCTCTAAAGTCTGCTGCTTCAGGGGCGTTTGTGAGAACTATGAAAAGTGAAAGAATTAATTACGAGAGAGAGAACGTTGGAAAGTGCGAGTTTTGTTAGAAATTCCACGTGCACCAAAGTACACACCATTTAATAAAAGATAACATAAACTAATAGAAGGATGACGCATTTGTCTCTGTAAGTACACCAGGTATAAATAACTACGTCTGCAGAGAGTTTTACGTTTGGGGATGGAAGCAGACAGACTACTTAATACAACAGGCAGTGTGCATCAGGCTGCATGGCTCTGACCTCTTCAGAGCTAGGAGAGTACTTAGTTACAAGTATAGTTTGATCATGAACGCAGTAATCTAACCGGGTGAACCACTGCAAGGACCAAGCCCTTTCTGAGGTAGCTGAGTAAGTAGGAGGTCCCTCCGCAACAAAACGATATATTTTCGAGGACTGCTTTTACTTCTAGTGGAAAGGAGAGGTTGCAGTCACACGTTATTCCAGGCAGGGCCGGCTTTGGTGGCGCCCTGTGCGACAATGTTTGTTGGCACCCCCCCTCCCCGATAACCACCACTGACACGGATTCCCTCACCACCATCATTTAACAGTGCCCCATAAATCTCCATAAGCACACTCACTCAGATTAATTTCATATGTGTGTAAATAAGCATAGAGGAAGTGCTACCTACATATAAGACTGAGGACTACAAGGTGTGGGAGTCACATGTCATCCATACCGGTAGGCAGTATAGTTTAAGAGTGCTTGGTCTGGAGCAGCACAAACTCAGAATTTAAAACGTTACACCACTGTTAGGGGTTCTCTTTAATAATAAGAATTGGTTTCTACCCAAATTAACCCTTTTTGCAAGATAAGGATAATGAAAGATGGGGCAAAAAAACATAACTCTGATACATTGCTTGCAGTTTACATGCAGCTCTTTGAATGCAGTTAATAGCTCACGAGTTTAACTGACAAACTACAAGTAACAAAAGAGTCTCTCTGACAAAAGCAGTAACCCACTAACCTATTTACATTATATGCACTTTGTGATCTGCATGGCACACATTCTTTGCAGCAGGCACATTAACCCTCCGCGCTACCTTGTGATGAGTTATAACTTCCACTAGACAACACTCTGGTCTCTCTCTAGGAAAAACAGTAATCACCGGAGTTATGTTGACATTTTTATTGATGCTTGAAAATTGCTGGAGGCAAGGAACGCGGCAGCAGGTGCTTTTAAAACGATAATATATATGCCAACATGGCGCCCCCGCCCCAAGTCATTGCCCAGTGTGGTGGCACTGGTCGCACCGCCCTAGAGCCGGCCTTGATTCCAGGCTTCATATCTTTTGTTCAGTCATATTCTGTCCAACAGAAGAGCTGCTGGCTTTTTAGACTCACAAGTAGAAGTTCTTACTTTTAGGCAATAGGGTAGAAAAAGTATTATTGCATTTACCAGTCAATGTGTTTCAAACAGATCGCCACTTACACTGGATCGTTTGATCCCTCCGGAAGTGATGGTATTATCTGCAAACTTGTGATAGTCAATGTTTTAGGCCCCAGAGATACAGGACAACTTCACCTTGTAAAGGTTGAAGTCTATAAAACAGAGACAATTCAGAAACAGGTGATGATAGTCTTCGACAGGAACGAGTCCAGTTAAATTTGTGTGCATTGTATTTCAGGACGGAAGAGGATTGTCCTTCTGGTTCAAGTGGTTCAAGGGGGGATTTATAATCCATTGAGCCAATCAAGCAGTGTATCTTGGCAATGGTATCAAACTCTCCTTCGATGGCCCGTAACAGGAGCATTGGTGCATGGCCACTATCTGGAGAGGTTGAAACTCTGGTCTTTCTACAGTGGTGTGGGTCTCATGTGAAGAGATTTCAATATTTTTGCCATTTTTGTTGGGTAGCCCTATATCAAATCTAATCATCCATCCTACATTTCGGCAGTGAGTTTTACCTTGCCTTGCTCTTCTTTCAAACTTTCAACCTCAAATTATAAAGTTATAACTATAACATCAAACAATATGAAAAATAACAATGATCATGAGGTAGCACATTGCAATTACCATATTTAAGCACCAAAAGTTAGGGAATAGTAGTATCTGGTATTTACTCAGTTTCAAAATGGCAGCTGTGTGGCATTAAGCAACATCTAAAAAAAAACAGTCAGACAAAATTGGCATTATTAATTGAAATAATACTGCGAGTTTGCGAAATGGGTGCTATTACTGATCCTCTCCCCAATATTCTAATGTTTGGAGGTAGAATGCTATTTAAAGCACTAGAAGAATTACAGGACACGTGTCTGCTAATATTATCAATTTGCTTCTACGTGGCCTTTGATCCTGAAGTCTTGCTGTAATATAGCACTCTAAATAACCGGTGTTATTAACATCCAACTCAAATTTACTTCATTTATCAACCCTGGCACGCTGAAATGCTGAGACATCCAACCATTCAAATCTACAATTTGCACAGAGACATTTGCAGCATGTGCATAAATCAACTAGGCTATTTTACAGGTTTTTCCTTGTGCCCATTGATCTAACCCCACTGCCATCTCTACTCAATGAGAGCCGCCGTTAGGTGGAGGCTGCCTGCACGCAGAATAAGCAGCCTTCCAGCTACTGTGGATTGCAGAAGCAAATGTCTCCTTAGCATTCACAGGGGGTTGACAAGAGCAGAATAGAAATGTGCACGGTAAGCTGAGCACATTCATGACAGGTGCGCTAGCATGCCAGCGATGGGGCTCACGCTTACTCTGTCGACACCATAGGAAAGACAGGAGTACATGAGCAGGTGTAGCATTGGGTGATTCCACCTGTGCGCCGTAGCACTGCGTGGGAAAGATGTGCACCGGTGCCATTTAATTGTAATCTGAAGCCACCCGCCTCTGCTTCTGAAAAAAATGATCTTTACTAAATTCTATCTGCTTTCACAAATTCTATCCGTAAAGCAACTACAGTCTAATTAGCTAAAAGAGCCACAACATTTCATTCATTCATAGAGACAAATCATCAGCAATGAGGGATATCAGAGGTGCAGATCTACAAGGGATAGAATCTAGAACTATTCAGAGCTAAAGGACAAACTCTTACCTAGGTAATAAACCCTTAGCTAGGGAAGTCATTTCGAAAAATGTTTTTTCCTGAGTTTATGAAAGGGATCCTAATCACTACAATGAATTCTTTTAGTTAAGGTGATA
Organism: Lissotriton helveticus; assembly: GCF_964261635.1. Classification (NCBI taxonomy): domain Eukaryota; kingdom Metazoa; phylum Chordata; class Amphibia; order Caudata; family Salamandridae; genus Lissotriton; species Lissotriton helveticus. Next base: position 769,652,753 of record NC_136067.1, on the reverse strand, counting down.
AATCGCAATTTGATGTAGAGAATTCCCCTGGTAAGGGCAGATCGTTTAACTGGTAGAATTTCTGATCACAGAAGGGACTTGGATAGAAGCAGACACATTCTCATTTATTACACCACCTAAGCAATAGACTCCTGTTCGATGGTGCAAAAGCCTGCCTCATTCTTTCGGTGCAATTCCACCCAGATGTACCCAAGTGCTGGTGCTCAAAGCTCTGCTCAGAAGCTTGTGACCGGAATACTAAGGCTGCATAGTCTGGAATCGACCTCATGCCTATTTAATCGACTACGAGACAATCACTGCTCTTTTTATATCACTCTAGCAGGTTCCTGCATTCTTAAATTTGTGACTTTTTTCAGTCATTCTTTTTCTCCTTCTTGCATTTTCCCTCTCTTACTCTCAGGAAATGGCTGATGATGAAAAATAAGCGCTGGTCCAAAAAAATGAGTGTCGGTGGCCCCCACCGCCAACCACCTGCTCAAATTAAGTAGTGAATGAACCAAAGAGAAATGCCAGCCTTCTCTGCTTGATGGACCACGAGACATTTTGTTTTCAATTAAATTGAATTTGACATTTTCTGAATTATATACATAAATAATTCTTAGGAACTGGAAGAACTCACTAAAACATCGGCTTTTACTTTCTTTGAACATATTTGAAAATAGTTAAAAAAAGAGAAACTATAAATAAGAAGACAGAGCAAAAAATAAATATAGTGTTAGTGCTTTGAAAAGCTTCAAAATTTGCAAGTAAAAATAGACGGATACTTCTCTTCCTGCACCTGCACTTATTTATCATACTATTAACGTCAACAGTGTTGACACAAACATGTTCATGTATCATCATAACTTACACACACACACTTCCCACCTCCCAAACATAAATAGCACGGTCTGTAGTGTTTACTCACGATATTGTTGAGTATTGCCATTGCCATTGCTGTGTATTGCTGTTCTGGAAACATTTTAATAACTTACTAGAAAAACATAAATCTGTAGTTTTCACAGGCGATTTTTTATTTCCAAACTAAAGGGATACGAGGTTTCTGTGGCCCAAAATTGTATTCCGGGTCTATATCTGATCAGTACAGATGTGAAATGAACCATTACTTTAGTTGGTGGTGATTGAATGTATTATGGCAAAGTGTAAAATTATGTTGAGTATGAGGCGCTCCTCGGGTGCTGTATCACTGATTATGTATGCGCTCTAGAGACCAATGGGTTGATACACTTTGGGTTGCTGCACATAAATACGTGACCACAAAGTACTCCACAACAGCAGGCCTGCATACCTTAACCACCACCTCTCCTTCTACACTCCCACATTGACTGAACCGCAGATCCAGCTCTTCCTCCCACCTAGCGCCTTGAGACCCTCACAGGTGAGTAGTCACACTCTACAAGACACTGATTGATTGATTGACTAGAATTTGAAACTACTGTAGCCTCTATCTTCGGAAAATAGGTTGGTGCATCCTTTGTATCCTGGGCATAGTCTCTGGGAATAGTGATCCCTGTTGGAGTTTATGAGATACAAGGTTTTGATTGATAGTGCATGTTTCGATACATCCATGTCCATAGAGAATTTCGGCTTTCTCTACTTGTCCTGGACATGATTTGCAATAATCCCAAGTTGATCCCATGCCAAATGGAAACAGGAACACGTACAGAATGAAAGGTAATGATATAGAACAAGATCTCACCTCCGGGGAAGAGGGCAAGTACAGCAAGTATAAAACTCAAGAAAGAAAAGACCACACAAGGTTCTTTCTTCGACCCCGAAGAATTTTGGAATCACTTCCAATCTCTTCTGTTCGTAAGTATCTTCATGATATAAGCAATGTTCGAAGGCATAGCCCACAAATCACGACAAGAAGTTAAACGTGCCCTCAGCAAACAAATATTTAAGCAGCACCATTTTTGCATGGATCTAATGTACTAAAATATTTTACATGCTGTATTAAGTGAATTGAAAACTTGTAACTCTTTGTCACTTGATAGTGACAATTCAGAATGATTTTGCAATGGACTGAAATGTATTTCCTTGATTGAAAAAAAGAACTAGGTGTTTCTTGTAAGCAAGAAATAGGTCATGCCCAGTCCCTAGATTGGAAACATAGAAGTGCAGGAATTCACTACTACAAGTTATCTATTTGATGCTGTGAAGTGCTAGTACTCTCCTATTGAACGTTTTGAACCTCTTCTGAGAACTGCAGGTACTCTCTCTTTAAAATTAAAGAAGTGTAGGCACTCAGTACCAGACAGTCCCTGCCAATTTAAGGTACTGGTCATGCTTCTTCAGACTGGTTCTTATTTACTTTTGTTGTGCAAGTAAATAAGCCGGAACTAGCCACAATAAGCTCCATTATGTGTAGTTCAAACACCTGATCAGGGCCATAAACATTTAAACAAAATATCTAAGGTTGGACAACCCATTGCAGCAAAAAGCTAAGTGGGTGATGATCATAGTAAATACCATGAAGGCACTGCAGAGCTGCGCAAAGCTGCCAGCTCAAACTGTACATCTATCGCTCACACCTCTTTGTCCACCACACTGCAAGGTGCTGCGTCCCACAATATGAGAGAAGCACCTTGGTAGCCATCAAACACAACATGGAAACACTTCAACCAGATCCCACAATACAACAGAAGCACCTTGGTAGGCGCCACACACAACATGGAAACACTTCCACTATAGGATAAAAAAAGCCAAAGACAACACCCTTTAAACCACACACTGTGCATGGCATATGATGCTCCTCATAGAGAGTAAGTGCTTCAGTGCACCACATAACAGTAGCAAGCACTACATAAATATTGCAATACAAATGCATTCTGCCAAGAGCTTTTTCATACAACCCAAGTAGCCAAGACAGATGAGTGTTTCTCTTACCTGTGCTCTCTGGTACTGCAGAACCACCCGGGTGATGGCTGTGACATTTCGATGGAGTGACCTCACAGATCCACCCTCTAACAAGCTTGGTACGCGCAAGGAGAGGTGCTGAGCACTGGCTGTATATCGATTTTATCTCAAACAAATCTCTGATCTGTCCTGTAAACCCGTGGGCTCCTGGTTATTATGAATAAAATGGGTCACAGCAGACAGCGCAATACGCCACACCGCCCCCAAACATGGACAGGATGACTGTACGGCACTGCGAAAACCAGACAGGAACAGGCGTATCACCGAAAGCACAGCCTTCATGTGGTGAGACATGCTTCAAGTTTTCACTGCTCTGGGTTAGAGAAAGTGGATTTCACTCTCATTTCTTTAAGCCAACTGCTTTTCGGTGTTTTCCTTTTCTTACAGATTTATGAATGCCTGCAGCTTTCTTAACTTGCCTCTCCATCTGGCAGGAATGTAGATGTTCGACCGGGGTCGAAGTGCATTAAAAAAAGTACGGGAACTGTGATGCTGCATGCAATGGGGGTGGGGTCAGAGCACGTGGGGGCGGGCTCGAAGGTGTGGCTAAAAGAGACAATATTCTCTACTTTTTTGGGGTAGTTTTCCTTCAGGTAGGTACATTTGAAGTAAAACGCAGCTTAAGTGAGAAATATATAAATAAAAATGTAAGTTAATCCATGGGAAATACACAATATTACGTAATGAACCCTCTATGAGTTAATGCACTGCAGATGTCTGTGCCTGTACCCAGACAGCTACAAAGGTGAATCCTTGTTGCTGTGGGTAGTAGTGACTTGTGTAGGTTTAGGGTTACGAGGTCAGCCTGTGACAGAAAGCCCTGTGGCTACATAAGGCATTATTTTAAACTTGCATTACACACAGTATAAGATAGACTGCTACAAAATGCACAAAATATTTAAAGGTAAAATAAATGGTGCTTCCAAAATATAGATTTTAGTAATACCCAGACTGTACGTAATGCAATTTAAAAAAATACAATTGTCCATTAAAAGCACGCACTCTACAGCTCAGCTGGTAACTCTCTTGCACTACCATTCAAAAACAATACATCTTTGTCCTCACAAAGCTTCAAGTGATTCCAATAATTAAAGAAAGTACCACTTCACAGCACCTTTTATATTTTCAGATTGACAGTTACATTTCTTTCAGGCAAACAAGCACTATGGCAACATGGCTTGTTTATTGTTTAACTGTCTGACCCTCCCTCGGTTTCACAGCACAATGACACTTTAAAGCATTTAAACTTTCAGAATGAACCACCCCGGGACGGTTGTCTTTTCACAAAAAAGTAGGGGAACGTGCACCCACGCAGGATAGAACGTTTTCAATTGCTGCAGTTCAACATCATATGAGAAATTTAAATAGGACGAAAGTTTACATATGCTGCATTACTTTTCTTCTTTGTATTACTTCCGCTGATGTTTCATATGGTTTCTTTGACACTTTCTGTTTTGGTACAGATATTTGTTTACAGATTTTTTTAATCACTATTGCTAACATTGAATAAAGAATTGAACTACAAAATAAGAATAGGACGAAAATAACATTGTAGCTTAAGGACTTTGAAGAAGAAGACGTCAAATATAAGCTCTACCTCTAGTGAAAAACCTGTGTACAGGATGGAATGAACGCTTGCTTGTGCTGCATATTATTGGGAATTTGTAAAGCGCACGGCTGCCCTAGGGCTTCCCAGCGCTAAGCAGTCAGGTCCTGAGTAAGGGCAGATCATGCCTTACAGATATTGCATAAACAGCCAGGCATAACACGCCCATGCTCCCCTCTGCTGCTGTCACGTAGCAGGGGAAATCCGTAAAATTGTTCAACCATCCTGCTGATCTGTACTGACATTTCATCACCAGCAATCTCGCCGCTGCTTGTGCAAGTAAAGGTATTTCTTCTTTCGGTTCTATTTTGGTAGCCAGCATCGAGAGCCGAGGGCGCGGCACCATCAAGGGCAGGGTTATCAGGGTGCTGGTGTTTAAACCGAGACTGAAGGACCTCGGAAGAAGGCACTAATTCTCTGCAAATCTGCAGTTGCAGAACAACTTCTGTTCTAAGGCATCGAAATCAAACTGCTGATGAAGACGACACCCCTTCAAAGTGGGGTCGCCTTCCCGACAAGAAAATCCGGGCAAGTTGGTGTATTTAGTAGAAGTGGGAGAGACAACACGTTAACAGGGAGAGCAGAGCCGAGCCAATGGTCTAACTTGGATCTTTAGAGCTCGTGCACGAGTCGAGCCCTATAAATATGTATTATGGGGCTCTCTCATTTATCGCCGGCCCGTTTCTAAAGCCAGCTTTTTAAACTCCATTAGCTCCTCACTCGAGGCAGATATCTGCAATGCCAATTTTACGGTCCTCTGGGATTTAAATTTTTATTTAGAACAAACAGAAGACAAGGATACAGTCTCATTAATAGAAATCATGAATACCTTTGATCTTGAACTCCTTAGTACAGATCCCACTCACCGTGGTGGTCATACGCTTGATGCGCTGTTCTCGAACAACAATGATATCTCTAGTCTCAAAGTACTTCCATTGATCTGGTCCTGTCACTCTGCCATCTTCTTGAAGATACATTTCCCTATAACTAATACAGCCAGAATAAGAGGTCTATATCAGCCCAGCACAGATCCTGGGCAAAAGTTGATCAAAATCAACTAGAGTAACTACTGATTATTTCACGCCCCCGGTGGTGGACAATTCTGAACTCGCAGCTGAGACTTATTCCACCTGGCTCAACTCTGCCTTTTGTCATTTAGTCCAGACAAAAATAAGTTGCTTAAGCAGGACCCGTCTGTCTGCTCCCTGCTTCTCAGAGGTCCTTTGACTTGAAAACAAGGTTGTAGACGCCAAGAGAGGAAATGGAGAGTCCAAAATGACTCCACGATAAAGAAACGTACAAATGCTCGTTAACTTAATATAAAGCCCTATTGGTCACAGAAAAGGCAGCCTACTTCTCATCGCAAATTGAATCTGCCAAAAACTCTATCAAGTCATCAACAAACTTACTAAAAAATCAGAGTATAAAAGGGATTGGGTTAGCCAGTCCTTTTGCGATGAGATTGCTTCGCACTTCAGGGGTAAAATCGACTCAATTTTTAACTCATTCGGTCACAGTGGTAATCTTTCGCCGTCCACCAGCCAAGATATTGTGGACACCGTTTCCGATAATGATTTGTCCACTAATGGCTTCAAGTCATTTTCCCCTGTCTCTAGGTCACAAGTAAAAGACCTCATCCTGACCATCAAGTCAGGTTCTCCGGACGATCCATGTCCGCACTCATTGATTAAGCTGGTCCCTGACATTATTGCAGTCCATCTTTCAAACCTGTTCAATAACATGTTCAGAACTGGTATCTTTCCATCCCAATGGAAGCGAGCCTCCATTCTGCCTTTATTGAATAAAACTAATCCGGACCTCGAAGACCCAGCCAATTATCAGCCTATTTCTAGACTTCCTTTCCCTACTAAAATAGTTGAGAAAGTGAAGAACACTCAATTAAATCAGTTCATTATGGACTCTAACTGCCTCGATCCCACTCAATTCGGATTCAGATCCAAACATAGTACAAAGAATGCCTTGATCAAGGCCACTGATGAGCTTCAATTCATCGTGGATGAGGAGGGTCCGCCCCCCTAATCCTGCGGGACCTGTCTGCGGCATTTGATATGGTCAATCATTCCATGTTGATCCACCGTCTGAAAGCAAAAGGTATAAAAAATCCTACCTTGAAACTAGTCTCATCCTTCCTGTCGAACGGGGAAAACATAATCAACATTGATGCGGTCTCCTCAAGCTTGTTTCGCCTGCCCTGCGGGGTTCTGCAGGGATCCTCTCTTAGCCCTACTCTTTTTAATATATACGTTACTGCTCCTCTGGTAGAATCCTTCGGGTTCTCTCTCACATCTTATGCGGATGATGCACAAATTGTGCTATGCGCCTCCAATGATGCCAACCACACTTGTCTTTGCATCCACAACTGCATTACATTTATTTATGGCTGGATGAACAAACACCGCCTTAAGCTCAATGCTGGAAAGACCAAGGTGATTTTACTCAGCAATAACCCCAACTTTTCTGGATGGTTCCTTGCTGGCCACCTGACATGGGCCCCCTTCCTGCACCCACCAGGAAGACCAAGAGTTTAGGTGTCATGATTGACTATCGTTTACTACTAAGCAATCAAATCAATGCAGTGGTCTCCTCTTCGTACAATACCTTGAGAAGACTTAAAAAAATATTAATTTCCCTGCCCATCTCAGTCAGAAAATCAGTCCTCTCCACCTTGGTATTGTCCAAGATTGACTACTGCAACGGGCTCTACATTGGCCTACAAGCCCAATACATGAACAAATTGCAAATACTTCAAAATTCGGCGGCCAGACTCCTATTGGATTTGCCTAGGCACCACTCTTCATTGGTTGAGAGTCAAAAACAGAATCAAGTTTAAGGCCCTCGGTTTGACATATAAAGCCGTCCACGCTGCAGGTCCTTCCTTTCTGAAGAAAGCCTTACCATAGTACATTCCAACAAGAAACCTAAGATCAGCAAGCTGCTTCAGAATAAAATGTAAAAATGTAAATGGGGTGGTAGCAGCGTTGCGGTTAGACCAGCCCTATCCTGGAATCTTCTCCCACTCAATCTTAGGTCAGCTCCTTTCCTGCCCCAGTTCAGGAATCTTTTGAAAACTTGGCTCTTCAATAAGTAGGTATTCTCTTCCACTCATCGTTGCTTAAAAAACATCAGTGCCAAGACACCTCCGGGTATATGCTGCGCCTTACAAAAAGCTTAACATAACATAACAGATGAGCGAAGAGTCCAAATTCTGGATGACATGGAGATGGTATAAAAGATAACCCAGAAGACCTAGCTAGGTGGATTCGAGGCAGCACTGGAGTGTGAGTGTGCATTAAATGCTGATGCAGTTGGCTTAAGAGAGAATGGGGAGAGATGCTAAGCAGGAAAATAACCAGACAGACCAGGGTCTACGGAAAGGGGCTTGCTTCTTGGTGAATCACACAGGCTCATAAACAGCCTTGCAAATGGCTTCTGCAACAGGGAAAAGCACAAATAAAACCCAAACATTTCAAAATGTTTTTGGTGTGCTCCCAAACCAATACACAGGCAGTGATTTCAATGTCTGTAATTTTCAGAAAAAATCTCGGGAGGGATTGGACGATGCATCAGTTAGTTTGCATCAGATGAACAGTGGGTTTCTGCTGCTACATGGGCCTTATTGTGAGCCTACCCGTCCTGCTTGAACAACAGCTCTCCATCACTACTTGCCCAACTGTCATGGGTATACCAACATGGCGTAAAGAGAAGGTCTCTGGCACCACCCGCCTCTTGTCATGGACCTATCGTCCTGCATCAACAGCAGGCCTCTGGCTCATCCACTCCAATTTTATGGGCCTACTCACCCTGCATTAATGGCAGTTCTCCATCACGAAATACCCACTTGCTGTGGGTCTACCCACCCTGCATGAACAAGAGGACTCTGTCACTCCATGTTGTGGACTACCCACCATACATGAACAGCAGGTTTCCATAACTCCATGCACATACACTGTTGGCCTACCCACCAAGTATGAACAGCAGGTCTCTGTCACTCCATGCCAACTTGTTGTGAGTCTAAACACTCTGCATGAACAGCAGGTCTCTACCACTCCATGTCATGAGAACAGTGCTTAATTTGAGGCGCTGGTTTCCAGTGCTCAGCACCGGGACTTCATTCTTAACGCAGGATCTTTTGACAGTCTGCCAAATGGTGGAGCCGTTAGGCTATTGTTTAGATAAGCACACCAGCTGTTTACTCATTCAATATACATAAAAAATGTATATTAACTGATGACCACGCGATTCTTATACCTTTGGGTCTCCTGGAATAGTCTTGGGGTTAGTAGTTGTATTGGCACTGTCTTTGGCAGCGCTGGCAGGGGCAATGGGTGGTGCAAGCTGTAGTGGCCTCCTGAGAAAGGTCCTGGCACTTACTTTTGAACAAATTAAGCACTGCTTGGGACTACCCATTTTGCATGAATAGCAGGTCTCCGGCATATCCAAGCCCCTTGCTGCGGTGTTCCTCGCTCTGCATGAACAGGGACTCCACATGTACTTACACATTCTTCTAGGAATTGCCAGCAAGGACTGTTGTTTGATCCAGATTGAAATCAAGCACTGGACTGCACAAAGCCTTATTAACTAGTGATGCCCTCTCACTTACTGATGGACAGCAGTACGACTGTTAAACATGTTTTTGTAATGTCGCACTATGTTAGAAAGTAAATTAATGCACTTTTTTTCATGTGTAAGCGTTCTTTGGAATAGAGTTAAGTTCTGTTAAGCAGGCCTGAACTGAGAAACTAGATGTGGTTAATTCAGAAAATTAATAAGTAGAGCAAAAAGGCTTGGTCCTGAAGCCAAAGTACGAGCTGATTCGTCAAAGTATTCGTCCTTCAAAACGTTCTACAAACTTCATGTCAAAATATGCTAAAGATGCTTTAACATTTAAAAAAAGTATTCTACTTTAAAATTCGGCAGTGATTCAATTTATTGTATTGGATTAGATTACTGAACTGAGAGAAAATGATTAAACGTGGTATTCTACTTTAACCTGAACTTAGAAATATTCTTGAATTCCCCACCTCCTCCTGAAGATGACGCATTAATGGCCCAACAGACAAGTCAATCACCCCCCCCCCCCTCCCCAATGTGTTGCGCTTGTCATTAAAGATGGTGCAACATTATAGTTCATTGCACCATATACAAGAGGGAGCTTATATAGTGTATATCTTACGATGAATTAATTTAAAGTGCTCTCAAAAGTGCCAATCAAGAAAAATTTGAAGTTAAGTGGTTTGTTTAGATTGACGCAATATGGTTAAGTGGGGAAGCCAAGCTTTGTACCAGGTTTCCTACTTACAATATGTAACCATTCAATGGACATATTCCTTTACCAGAGTAACCCCCAAAGGACAATGCTATGTGTTCAATTCATCAAGGAGCTAATTGGTGTTAAATAAATATGCATGTTACATGTTAAATCAATCTGACAAAAGAAGTCTTTCAGGTAAGAAGTACAAAGTTGATGGAGCACCTTTTTTTGTTTCTATCGACAACTTTTTCTTACTGTATACATAAAAGAATTGCAGAAGGGGATGAACACCTCAATAACAGTAAAGACATATATTATCAAAACAAAAAGATGTCTTGGAGCCAGAAGACTTAATTTAGAATATCGCGGATCTGGACATCTGCCAAAGAGTCGAGGATGTCCTATCTGCTCTACTTAGGAGTACAGAGAAGGCCTAAATGCTCTAAATAGGGCAGGTGGGTTAACTGCTATCTATTGGCAGACGTCCCACATCCACCAAACTCTAAATAAAGCCCCGAGTTTGCTCTTGAGTTTCAGGTCTTAAGTGAGAACCAAGTGCTATGAAAAGGTTGGCAGCTGTATGACTTTTAGGCCCATGTTCTGCATTTGAACAAACAAACAAGCACTGGCAATGCCAAAGGAATGTTGGATCATAATGTGATGCATTATCAGTAATTAGCATGGGAATGTAAACATAGTCTGTGGAAGCAAACAACTGTAAAATAATATTGGTATAGGTTAAAAGGTCATGCGACAGTTACACTGTCAAGCCAGACCTAAACATCCATCTTGGTTATCTACAGTCCTCTGCTCATCTGTGCTGCTGCTTCCAGATTAAAACAACATAAATGATCTTGTTATCCAAGACACATTAATAGCATTACAATGTCATGTGTGTGCCCCTGAAAGTTCAAGCTCGGGAAACTGCATAAATAAACAAAATGATCCCAGCTGTGTGGAAGGTAAGCACTTTTTGTGGAAGCACACATCTTCTGTCCAGTCAAAACATGCACTCGTGACTCCCAACATGTGGGCAAAGAAAAGCCATGCTCACTTAATTGTCTGATGACAGACCATAAAAAAAACATTGGCACTAAGCAGTTTTTACATTTTTAAAAACTGAATGATGTTGGGAAAAGGACTGTGCCTGGGATGCCGTTCTGGCTCTGTTAGGGCTTGCGGTCATCATGGGGCAATGGTGGGGCCACAGCAAAGTATTCAGCCTGAACCTGACTCAAACTTTGCTTGGCTTCCCAAAAACAAATCTTTAGTGTAACATACCTTCATTGATATGTCCATAAGAACGTGTCCAGAAGTGTGGAAATGCCTAAATTCACACTGAATGTACTTAACAATGTGTTATAATATGTGTGTTATTGTATTTAATGTCATAGGTACTTTACAGGTGTAGCATCGACGTAAGAAGCTTTGGCATGTAGTGCACACAAAAAAAATTCAAAAAACATACATATAGCTGGTATGCTGATTAATCTTAGCCCAGTAGCCAATTTCTGGTTTAGTATAGAGAAACTCTAGTAAAAGAGAGGGACCCAGTCACCCAAAGGAGTAGGGTACCAAAAGACAAATGTCAGAAAATAATTCCCCCTTGGGCACTATTGAACCTAGGCATTCATTCAGCTCACCGATATCAACATAAAAACTTCATACATCACATATAAAAACAACTGAGGAAATGCAGAAAATATGAATGTATAAAAAGAGATACACAATTTATTTAGACAAGTTAAAACCAACTCAGGCTTGTATCCAATGAACCTGATAAGAACATATTTATACACATACATATATATAAGACATCTTCATTAACAACTGATCAAAAAAGATAAAAACAAATCTCGGGACAGAAAATAAGGAAAAATTGATTCCTATTAATAAAGGGAGAAAATACACAGGTAAATCAGAGATCAAATACTGATCATTATTATTATTGTTTCATCAGATTTTTTTCTCCCAATACTCAGAGTAGTTCTCCCTTTCTTGTGCATCGACGCGTTTCGGTGGGCAATCAATAAGTTGCCATCACCTTCTTCAGGAGAATAGAATAACCCATCCCATTAAGAAACAAGCCTTAAGCTTTCTCTTTCACAGTCATACAACTAAAAACACGCCCCTTATCTGGTGGGCAGCATCCTTACTCAGGGCATAAACAATGTCTCAGAGGTATACTCGTAGCGCTCTTTGATGAATCTAGAGCGATCTTAATAGTAATATCGCCAGAAAATATCACCAGTGTAGAAACGGCACGATTGCGGCACAAATATTTATCTGGAACACAGAAGAGTCAAGATATCCTCATTAGCGAACCCCCAATTCAGGTGGAGTTCTAAAAATACTTGGCAAATCGGACGGGGCATACGCCTCCAGGCCAGGAAACAGCTTAAAAGATTATTAATAGGAATCAATTTTTCCTTATTTTCTGTCCCGAGATTTGTTTTTATCTTTTTTTATCAATTGTTAATGAAGATGTCTTATATATATATGTATGTGTATAAATATGTTCTTATCAGGTTCGTTGGATACAAGCCTGAGTTGGTTTTAACTTGTCTAAATAAATTGTGTATCTCTTTTTATACATTCATATTTTCTGCATTTCCTCAGTTGTTTTTATATGTGGTGTATGAAGTTTTTGTGTTGATATCGGTGAGCTGAATGAATGCCTAGGTTCAATACTGCCCAAGGGGGAATTATTTTCTGAGATTAGTATAGAGAAAGCCAGCGGCAGCCACTCCTGCCACCAGCCGCAAATAAAATGGGTTTCTAACCCAATTTATTTCCTTGTTATTTTAATCCCCCTGGACCCGCCACCCCAGGACTCTGATGAGCCTTGCGGGCAGGTCCAAGGAGATGACACTGTGGTGAGGGAATGCTTTCACTGCGCATGAGGTGTTTGGCCAGCTGTTTCAGGCCAGCCAAACACCTCATGCGCAGTGAAGGTTTCTCCAGCCCCAGCTGCATTGCTGAGGCTAGAGAAAGCAGGCACTGTCTCCCAGTCTGCCTGGGAGCGCCAAGTTGTTTCGCTCAGGCCAATCTCCTGCAGCGTCATGATAGGAGGCAGTGCAGTCTGGGAGGCTAGCCTCTCTCAGAAGCAGGAAGAGGGGGATGGAGCGGAGGTGGCTATTAAGTAGGCTTTTTTTTACATTTTTATTTTGTTCCTGAGTTTTCCTAATCCCCCCAATAGCTCCCTCCTCAGACCCGCCCCGCCAGTTTGGCAGGGGCGGGCTGTGCCTGGGGAAAGCATGACCCCGGAAATACTGTTACTGCTTATGATAAACTGCTGTTCCCCTGTGCTGTAGTCTGATTGATTTTTCATCATGCCGTGCAGAAAACTAATGCTTGATGCCTCGCTTTGTGGATTGAAGTATCTTGAGTGACCGATTCCTAATCCTGTTTTTGCTGAGTCCTTACTGGAGGAAATGTACCTCGAAGATTCAGATTGCTGTACCAGATTCAATCATGGCTTGCTGAGCTGTGTGAATTTTAACAGTTCTAATGATGACCCCAAGGGCTAGCTTCAGTGCTGGTGGCACCTGGCGCAAAAATCCATTATGGCGCCTACCCACCAATTACCTCCTTCTCCACGGATTCCTTTACTACCACCCTGCAAAAGGGCCCGTCATCTCTCCATAGCCACTCTCTCACATGAACTTCATTTGTTTTATAGTGCTACTCATACCAGTGTAGGATGTCAGTGTACTTTACATCACCCACACATTATACAGAGACAATGAATCATACATTTTAAATCAGTGTATAGAAATGCTACATGAGATAAAGAGGATGACAAGGTGTAGGAATCACATGCCATACTACCAGTCAGCATATTTTTAGAGTGTTTAATATGAAAAAACACAAAAGCAGGACGTAAAACATACCCCAGTGGCTGGGGGTTGGCTTTACTAATAAGAATACATTTCTACCCAAATGAACCAGTTTTAGCAACATTAGGGTAATGAAAGACGGGAAAAATAATGTTCCAACCTATACTATGCAGCTTGCATGCAGCTTTTTGATGACCGCTCATTGAACTACAAGCTTTATAAAGAATTATAGATGGGTAACAGTGAATTATGGGGATGTTTTCCACCAAGGTGTTCTGAGTGACATCAAATAGACAATGAGAGTGAAGCTCGAGTTGTCTCTGACGTTACTCAGTACCCAGGGTGAAAAACATCCCTGCAATTCACTTTTGACCCATCTATGATTTTTGTTATGTATAGCCCCCAAAATAATTTGCCCCTGTCTTTAACTACTGAGCAGGGGCAGAGGATAATGAAAGAGATAAACAAACATTCCCTCTCTTACCTGATGCAAACATAAAAAATAAGTATCTTACCTGCTATCCTTAACCAAAATCCACTTATTTTCCTGCTTTCCTTCCTCCCTCTAGCAGCTGTGCTTTCTGCTTTCAGTCAAAGCAGATAAGTTGAGCTGTGCTGTGATGACGTGCTCTCAGAGAGCCATGTCACCTCACCTGGAAGGCCTTATGACATCACAACAGTTAATAACCAATTTTGTTTATTTTTAAATGTTAATTGTTTTTAATAGTGCAAACATGACCCTTGCGGGTACCAGAGCACTTTACAAAATTAATGCATACTGAGTAGTCAAAGCAGTAGTAACATATTCATTACAAGTTCACTAACAGTCGAATAACTGTTGTGATGTCATAGCAAGGAATTATGGTTTTCAGAAACTGAAATAAATGGTAGAGGCAGAGCCATACATAACAAAAAGATCTCTGTGGCAAAAGCAGTAACCCACTGATCTATCCACATAAAATACATTTCTGTTATCTGCATGGTACACATTCCTTGCAGCAGTCATGAACCCTCTGTACTACTTTATGATGAGTCAAAACTGCCACTAGACATAACTTCCCCTCTCTACAGCAGGAACATTAATCACCAGAGTAATCATGACATTTTTATTGTTGCCTGAAAACTGCCAGAGAAGTCTGCAGCAGGTGCTTTTAAACAATTAAGGTTAAACACAGCCCCTTCTCCCAAGTTCAGGATTTGGCTGCACCGGTCACCGTACCCTAAAGCCAGCCCTGATGACCAATAACAAGGCTAGCGCCAAAACGTCATTAACATAAAGGGCAAGTGGAACCTATATGATTGTATCCATTGATGGACCGAGAATGAAATGGACTTTAATGAACATCGATTATCTGCACTTTGGGTTCCTTTGCCCATTTTATTTGTGTATGCACTGTGTTATTTGTTTGTCATTTATCACTGTGTGAAGAATCATGAACACTGAACATTGTTTGTTTAGCAGTACAAAATTGGGATACTTCTTTATGAGTCGCTCTCCTTCATAAATTGTTTTTGAAATTTTGTTGAAATCTGTAAAAGAACACATTTCTTATTAAATGAAACTGTTGTTGTTTGTCTAGCATATGCCACAGGTTATAGGTATTATAAGGACCGCCCCTTTTCGTTAATTACTGTCCACCCAGAGGCATTTTAGAAAAGATGACAAGGAAAGATACAAGTGACATGTAATGATGTGCAACTCCCTTTAAGTTGCATTTTGTTTTGATTAGCTGTAAAATTAATTTTAGAAAGCTATTTAAAAAAAAGAAAAGATGCCAATCTATATTACTCTGACATTAGGGCGTTCAATTCTGCATTTATGGCACAAAAACAAATCCGTTCCTTCTACACGATCAACCTTGCTTCTATTGCCTGTGATATTAAGTGACAGAAAGTAGATTTAGACATTTTAGCTGCCATAGCAACTGTCCCCTGGAAAGCTCCTGTGGTGTAAATATAAAAGACAGACTAAAATGTTACTAACAGTGTCACTGTGGTGAGACGTTGGAGCGGGGTTCTAGTTTGGCCTTTATTCTAGCCAAGACATCAAGGAAGGTGAGTTCATCCTGTTGACATTTAGTATTAATTCCAAGAATGTTTGAAATAAGGAAGTAGTTTACGATACATGAGTTCCTCACTTGATATTTGATCATGAAGCAGTATATTATCATCAACAGGTGCATTAAATATGAAATGTTGTTTTATTTTTTGAAGCCATGATTAGGATAAAACTGCAAAATACAAGTTGATGGAAAGAATGGTTGAATTAATCTCATTCACTCAGGCTGCATCCCTGATCATCGTTTCTCACCCACTGTGCAATTCTAGCCAGGAACTGACCTTATGCAAATCCAGTGGCGGCTCCTCCATAGGGTTGTGCGGGCATCGCCCCACTGTGCTTTCTCGCAGTGCGAGAAAGCAGAAGTGCCTGGTTGACGGTCCTGCTTGAGGGCAGGGGAGAGTGGCTTGCCCACTGTTGTGGGTACTGACTGGGCCGACTAACCCAGTCATGCGCACTCTCCCTTGTTCTCTATGTAGGCTGCCTAAATAGAGAAAATGGCCTCCATATTAGGCTCCAGGCTGGGGAGTTCTCCACTGCGCCTCACAAATCACAACGCAGCCATTGCAGTGTTGTGATTGGCTTAGGGTTGGGGAGGGAGGCTACCTGCTGGCTGCTACCTGTTCCTGCAAGGACACCGGGGACCCTGCTGCACCATTACACTGGCCAGGAGCGGAGGCAGTGCGGTACAGTACGTAACATTTTATGTATTTATTTATTTTATTTTCCTCCCGCGAACACCAGCGCCCCCCCCTCCCTCCACCTCCCTCCTGCGAGCATGCCGACCGCAGGTGGAAAAAGCTTGCTACAGCAGCAGGCTATGGTGGAAGTGTTATGGGAGATCTCGCACAGCAGCGCTCAGTGGTTGGTTATGATAGCAATCAATCAATCAATCAATCAGGTCATTTATATAGCGCACTACTCACCCGTAGGGTCTCAAGGCGCTGGTATGGGGGGGGGGTGCCGTTACTGCTCGAACAGCCAGGTCTTGAGCTTCTTCCTGAAGGAGAGGTGGTCTTGGGTCAGGCGCAGGTCGGTTGGGAGTGAGTTCCAGGTCTTGGCGGCCAGGTAGGAGAAGGACCATCCTCCTGTTGTCGCTCTTCGGATGCGGGGGACGGCGGCGAGGGCGTGGCTGGTTGATCTGAGGAGGCGCTTGGGGGTGTAGAAGTTGATCCGGTTGTTGAGGTAGCTTGGGCCTTGGTTGTGTAGGGCTTTGTGTGCGTGGGTGAGGAGACGGAAGGTGATTCTCTTGTTGACCGGGAGCCAATGCAGATCTCTCAGGTGTCCGGAGATGTGGCTGCGTCGGGGGATGTCGAGGATGAGTCTGGCCGAGGCGTTCTGGATCCGCTGGAGTCTCTTCTGGAGCTTGGCGGTGGTTCCGGCGTAGAGGGCGTTGCCGTAGTCCAGTCGGCTGGTGACGAGGGCCTGGGTGACCGTCTTCCTTGTCTCGGTGGGGATCCACCGGAAGATCTTGCGTAGCATGCGCAGGATGTAGAAGCAAGACGAGGAGACGGCGTTTACTTGTCTGGTCATGGAGAGGGAGGAGTCCAGGATGAAGCCCAGGTTGCGTGCGTGGTCCGTCGGTTTGGGTGCAATGGCTAATGAAGCAGGACTAGTGAGTCAGTGGCAGGATTGTGCACACGATGGTATAGGAGGGAGTACGGCTGAGCTATCTAGCTAGGGCGGCAGCCCCCGGAGGCATGTCTGTGAGAAGGTGGGAGGAGGGGCGGGGGTTCTTGAATCGGGCTGGGGACCTTCACCAGGGCTTTTGGGGCCGAGTTCGGGCATCGTGAATATGGTGGTCTGAAAAAGCATGGGACTAAGGTGGAAAGGATCGGTAGACAGACTAGGAAGGTTGAGGCGAGGTTGGCAGTGGCACTCATCTTTATGCCTCCATCAGCTCGGCTGAAGAGACAGGGTAACAAAAGACTCTTGTACTGTACGTTTGTGAGTGCTTCTGTTTACAGCCCTCTGCAGATCCAAAACCTATGTGTGGATGACGTAGTTATGTTTCTTGTTGATGTCTATGGCGCGGTATACCACCGCGGGGTCACATCAAAGCACTTACTTACCGCATCTTTCATGTCACTAAAGCATCATGAGCCCTCGTCTGCGGGGTCCTACTTCCAACCAGAGGCCAGGGAAGAATAGCCTTCCACTACAGGGCAGAGGATGGAACCCCCCTGTAACAGGGGTCGCCGGTCTGGCACCTGCTTTCATCACAGACTAGATTGTAATTACACTGAAATGTAGGGTGTAGTTTATCTTGGCCCACAAGAGTCGAGAGGTCTGACTGCCCCACCATGTTAGGGCTATATTCTTGCATAGCGATATAAGGGTGTAGCTGCCCTGAACATGGGGATTACAGATTGCGCCTGCGCTCCATGCCCCTGTGTACGCATGCACCGAGGACGTAGGAGTAGTGACTGATGGCAACAGCAGAAGCAAGGTGCCTGTTTGGCTCCATGCACTGGTTTCCAGCTCGTATTGGCCCGACTGCCCTCTGCCCGTGCAACGGTTGTTTCCTAGAAGGAGGCGGTGAGGAGACGGCCGCCGCCATTCCCCCATGCAACTGCTCAGCTTCTGCCCAGAGGGCCGCCACTCCCGCTTGTGGTAGAGGGTTGATGTTGTTTCAGTAAAGCCACATTTCCCCTTGGTATGCCAACCCTCAGAGACTCTGATTTCTGCATATTAATGTTCACCCTAGCCACTGAAATCCTGAAATTCTCAGATAAATGGTCACTATAAATGATGGGGACTGCTTCTTTCAAAGTTTGGTGGTCCCGAATGGGAAAATTCAGAAATAACCTCAAAACTCTGGGAGAAAACTTCCAGCTGACAGTCATTTGTTTTTTTGTTTGACAAAAACAAACGGACACTTTGAGAGTTTTTTTTCGTAACGCTAAAACATTACTGTGCGGGTAAACTGAACAAGGCGCTGCACAGAAAGCTTCAGCACCCTCAGAGGAGCTGCTGTGGTGGTGACTCTTCTGAAG
The DNA here is from genome assembly GCF_964261635.1 of Lissotriton helveticus. NCBI lineage: Eukaryota > Metazoa > Chordata > Amphibia > Caudata > Salamandridae > Lissotriton > Lissotriton helveticus. The sequence goes on along the minus strand of NC_136067.1, from coordinate 769,634,062 downwards.
ACTCAGACGTCCGTCTAGCAGGTGGAGATCGCCAAATATGGCAGCCTGCAGTCTGCAAGGGCAGCTGCGTGCATCCCTATGCTGCCCTGGCAGAGTGGCGCCCAGCACACCAAACTCTAAATAACCCCCTAAGTTCTTTACTTCTTAACTGTATTGTTGTTTGGTGAGTTATGGTCACCTGCATTTCACTGAGAACGCCTTGAAGCAGTAGTCGACTATGAAAGATGAGCGAGACATTGCTCGTAGATACCCGGTAAACATTTTTGGTTGAGGAGCACAGCCATAGCTCATATGAGGCACAAAGAGGCCTCAAAGGCCAGTTCACAGCGTTCTGAATTCACACAAGCAAGCAGTGGTGAGCACTGTAAGGTGCTTGAGGGCAGTGTGAAGCTGGCACTGGTGGGCAGAGGTGAGCTGGCTCTCATGGGCAGCGTGTGAAGGTGGCATTGGTGGATAGTGTGAGGTGCCAGAAACAGTGGATACTGTAAAAGTTAGCACAGGTGAGCTCTCTCTTCCACACTCTATCTTGCTGTCTGTTACCATAATTTTTTTCTGCTGCACTCTCAACATCTCTGTGTGGTCCTCTGTGTAATAACCTCCCCAAAAAAATCCAACACCCAATCAATCAATCAATCAAGGACATTTATAGAGCGCACTACCTACCCGGAGGGTCTCAAGGCGCTTGGGGGGGGGGGGGTGCTGCTACTGCTCGAACAGCCAGGTCTTGAGCTTCTTCCTGAAGGAGAGGTGGTCTTGGGTCAGGCGCAGGTCGGGAGGGAGGGAGTTCCAGGTCTTGGCGGCCAGGTGGGAGAAGGACCTTCCTCCTGTTGTCGTTCTTCGGATGCGGGGGACGGCGGGGGACCCAGCAATATCTTAAATAATTCAATCGTATTGCTTTATCGACCTTCCTGCATCCTCAAGTTTGCTTGAAAATGCATCATTTGTCCACTCTTTTTTCAAAATTGCCTCGGGGGAGAACCCCCCCCCCCCCGAATCCCCTGTAGGTTGTTTGGGTTCGCTCGCTCGCCATAGTGCAGTACGACAATAATGTTACACCCTCACCACTTTCAAATGTCACCAGCCACCACTGTGCAAATCCGCTCGAAAATAATCAGTATGACCTGAACTGCCAGGCTAGGTCCCCTCCACATGAGAGCGCAAGCTAGCCCAGACCAGTTTTTTACTTCTTAGGTCTCATCACTAAGGTATATCTTGAGTCCTATGGCACAGTGAGCATGGGACCTACGTCCATCACATTTCAGGCATATATTACAAAATAGACAGGACCAAGACTGACTTGCATAACGCATGTCTCTGTCTAAAATGGCACAGTGTGTGAAACACGATGGACTGGAGTGCAGCCCTGAGCGATTGCCAGGGGCTGAGATTAATTCAAGCATTCCTTCCATCACCACCTTATTTTTTAAGGATAACACTGCGGCAACAGTTCCATATTCTCAACGTCAGTTCCTTCACTGCAGAACAATGCCAGTGTTATGTTGTTCATTTACCAAGCATATTGAATTAGGAAAGCTGCACAAAATTGCTCTTAGTTAATCACAGAACAGTCAAAACGACATAGAGATGCCAAACCACAAATGTGTCAGAGTTTCCATGAACATTGCACTTGCAAGGCAAACGGGTGGAGAAAATACAAAAATGTGGCAAAAGGAAAGAAAGTACTACACCAGGCAAAGTTGCATATCAGCTGGAAAAAAAGGACACTGGTCACAAAAATAAAAGCTAAACAGAAAACATGCCCACAACAGATTAACTCCCATTCCTAAATCGGAACCTGTCCAGATATCTATATTACTGTGGATTTGTTCAACAGGGAATTATTTGTTTCATTAAATTACTGCAAAGAGAACAATTAATGCATCTACAGTGCAGAGATCTGGACCCAAATCCATCTTTTTTTGCTCACCACGCCATTCCAGTTAGACCCAGCCATTTGCAAATCAGCCTTGACCCTGCTCCCAATGGGAACAGTCCTGTCCGAACTGCCAGGCCAGGTCCGCCCTGGACCAGAAACAAGCATCCTGGGACCGGATTTGGGGTATCACCCCTCATCAGCCAGACCAGCTTGACTTCAGAGGTATGGTGAGCGCGGCAAGGTTTGCTTCAGGTCCAGGGAGGAACAGGCCTGGAAGTTCTATCTGGACTGTTTCCATGGGGTTCAGGTTCAAGGCTTAATTGCTTATGGTAGGGACCGAACTGGAGCAAAAAACAGTGGATTCAATCCAGATCTTTGACTGGGGGTGAATGTTCGAATTGTTCAGCATTCCGTCCATCATTTGTTCTTTTTGCGTTTGTCACCCTAAGTGGGAAGGGTATGCCCTGAGTGGGAAGGATATGCCCAGACATGGGTCCTGTGCTCACTGTGCCACTTGATTCAAGCTAGCCTGGCTGATGACGGGTGATCCTGCGATCCGGGGCCCAGGATGCTTGTTTAAGGTCCAGGGAGGACCTGGCCAAGCAGTTTGGAGTGGACTGTTCCCAGGGGGTGCAGGGTCAAGACTGATTTGCATATAGCTGGGTCCAAACTTGGGTGGCGTGATGAGCAAAAAACTATGGATTAAACCCAGCTCTGTGACTGGGGTGAATGATTGAATTGCTCAGCATTCCGTCCACCACTTGTTCTTTTTGATAATTAAATTACTGTACAATATTAGTATCAACTATTTACTGCACAAAGTGCACAAAAAAGACCTAGTAATTCCTTTGTGCTCAAATAATAATATAAGCGTAAGCAGCCAGCTATATTATGCTCATTGCCCTCGAAGGTTGAAAGGCTATGTTCCCAGGGGGTGCAGGGTCAAGACTGATTTCCATATGGCTGGGTCCAAACTGGGGTGGCGTGATGAGCAAAAAACTATGGATTAAACACAGCTCTGTGACTGGGGTGAATGTTTGAATTGTTGAGCATTCCGTCCATCACTTGTTCTTTTTGATAATTAAATTACTGTACAATATTAGCATCAACTATTTACTGCATATAGTGCACACAAAAGACCTACTAATTCCTTTGTGCTCAAATAATAATATAAGCGTAAGCAGCCAGCTATATTATGCTCATTGCCCTCGAAGGATGAAAGTCTATGGCCTAAACTGAAATTGTCGCATGGCTCTGAGAGAAAAAACAGTGCAGCAGGTGCATAGCCCACTGGTCTATGCTTGTCAATGGACCAGACGAGAAACAGCATCCATGGCAAAGACTTTTCTCTGTTTTTGGTAGAAGATTGGGTGGGGCATTTCAGGTACAAAATGCCAGGTGCTGGAGGCCCTCTTGGTTTTAAGAACTGGTCAAAAATGTATCTATCTTTTACTATCCGTCCAAGAGGCAGGGGCCCATTTCCATGCTTGGTTTTGCGTCACGACGTTCTTGCTGCGTCACTGCACCGGGCCCAGCAGTTATCCGGCCTCCGTGATTGCGGGTCTGCTGCTGGCCACGCGGCCCCCCTCAACGGAAGCGCCGCGCGCCTTCACGCGCAGCCTCCGAGAAGCGCTCGCGCTCCGCGGCGTGCGTTGCCATGTCTACAGTTTAAGGACAATAAATAATGTTTCAAGGTATGTAATTTGCGGCGCGTGACAAATATTCTTGTTCAGGAAAGTACTGCAGGTGGGCGGAGAGCGCCGCCGCTTTCACCGAGCGCCTTCATCATTACTTTTGATACCTGCCTAACAAGCGCGCGTCGAAATCGGTTGTTTTTCGCCTCATCTCATGTTCCGTTTCGTGCTTGTTCCAAGTACCGCTGTTCTTTCTACCCACCTGCACAGAACACGCCGTGAGCGCACCCCACACAAAACAAGCATTTGTCGTTTCCGCTGAAGAGATTGCCGTCCAAAGTCGGAAATTCGCGCGGTTTTAGCAGTGATTGCTTGTGAGGGTTTAGTGACAATGGGTACAGACAGACTGCGATAAACAAGTGCGCCGTCCCATTATCGACCGGGTAAAAAAAACACAAAGGATTCCAGCACAAGGACCTGGTGAATATAGAATCGCATACATGTTACATTAGAAAAGTTTTTAGAAAACGTCAAATAAGCCTTCAATGAGCTGCGAGACCAGAGAAAAGAAAGAATACATAGATTAAAGGGTTTTATTATTTTATTTTTAGGGGCAGATTTATAAGCCCCATGCGCCACTTTTGCGTCACTTTTCCCATGTTAAAAGTGACGCAAAAGTGGCGCAAGAGGCTTGTAAATCTGCCCCAAAGAGAGGAAGCAGACAGACTGGCTGAGAGACCGTGATGCGTGGATCATGATTCATGACTGGATGAGCACGTTCTGCAAAACCGTTGTGTTTTTGTTTGTGTGCGGACCTGCTGGCTGCTTATTTTGACTTCCTATAGACTGAGTGCAGGTACACAGTGTGGCGTATCCGACTGCCAAACACCTCACACAGGATGTAGAAAACCTAATCCAACATTGGAGCAAATGTGCATTTTAGGTTTCGGCATCAAGTGAGATGGTAGCGCCCACCAAAAGGAATGAGTTAGGCGCGTCAATTCAGCAAGCCCTATGGGACCCATTCTTTACTTTGCAACAAAAATATATATATATATGTACGGGGACCCAAAGTGGTTTTTTTTAGTGCTTGCTGTCAGTGATGCAGAATGTATGATACATTATGCCTACAACAAGCCAGGGCTATTGGCTTTGCCAAGGGTTGTTAGTTGCACAAAATAAATAAGCATTAACTATGGCTTTGCTGAATATAATATTGAAAATGCTTCAGTTCTGAAATTATGAGACTGTAAAAGAACTAAAACGATTCTCTTCGGAGTTACGCCAAAGGCTTTGAGCAGTGGTATTGCTAGAGTAATGGTTTGTTATTCACCCCGAGGGTGAGGGCAAAATTGGAGAGGCCGATAGGGACCCTTCTCAGCACCTGGTCTTAAGAACTGCCGGTGCTGAGCACCCGCAGGACCTGGCCCACTTAAAGCCCTGCCTGGGTTGCTGAAAACAAAACTGCCTACTCTTGATTCCACTTCATGACTCTTTCACGACCCTAGAGTACCACCCCAGTGCCTGATTTATGAGTGGGTTGTTGTTTTCCGACCCCTGCGTACACCCGTTTGCTCAAGGATCAGAATTATACGTTTGCTTGTATTCAACACATCCAATAATTATCAGATGAATTAAATACATCAACCTTCGTTAAATTTCTGCAGGTCAAAGCTACCGAAATCTAACAGGGGAAAGTCATCCGCTATTTACTGTACCATGCACATTTTGGTGGGTTAAACATCATAATCTGCATGTTGTTCCCCACAAACTTGCAATAAGTGTTATTTATTTCGCCCAATAAATAACATACCACATGGTATTGTTATTTATCAGGTCTAACAAAAGCCCCAATGCTTGTAATTAGGTCCCTTAATTAGTCATTACACGAATCTCAAATAAGGAAAAATTAGATCGCATTTGATTCTGAATATCTGCATGCAGAAATGACAGAATGGAAGAAAGAAATACAAGTCTTGAGCTAAACTTTCATGTCCCAGAAGCATGGACCTAGATGACGGCTGAGTAAGCCGAAACTGGATTATTGGTAGCCATTGACAGACTAGCAACTACGAAGCTAAATTGTGGAGATCAGTTTACACAAAGCAAGGGAGCACTAGGACTGGATTCCTTCCAACTCTTTTTTAGTACAAATCCTTAACACTTGCTATGTTCTGTAAAAAGTTTCTATATGCCGCACGTGTCTCTCAGGGGAATCCTGGCACAAACAGATGTTCCGGGTCCTGGCTGAGACCTAGTTGAACAGCTAGGTTTTGAGTTTCTTGTGAAACTGAAGGACAGAGCTAGAGGTCAGTGGTTGTAAGGCATAAATACACGTTTTTTCTCAGCTCTGTTGGTATTTTTGGCAGAGTGCTGAAAGGTGGTGAAAGATCTCACTGGGTAAACATCTCGCATGAGCATACATATATCTGTCACCATTTCATTTGACATCTATCAGTTGCACTCCAAGTCTTACACGGTTGTATGACACTACAACGAATGCCCTTACCATGCATATGCCTTTACCACGCATGGCTTTACCACGCATATACCTTTGCCATGCATGCCTTTACAACAAAATGGTAAGTATATATCAGGTAAGTGAATTATACATATACACACTCCCTTATCAACCCCTAATCCCTAAATGCATTCACCCCATAACCCTAATAGCACCCTTAGCGCCCAATACCGTTGCTCACTTCTAAACCATAATACCACCCTTACCACATAATACCCTTACCCATCCCTAAACCCTAAAAACACCTTTTCCAAATCCCTAAAAAAACCATATATACAAATATATATGCCCAGTCGAAGGCATCATACCAAAACGCGTTGGCCAGAAATGATTTCTTTTTAACTTTGCACGTTTGTGAAGAGTTGGGAGCACCCAGTGGAGTTCAGTGCAAACTGTTTAATAAATCAATCTTAGCACCCGAAAAGGAGTACTGTGGTCTCTGGTTTCGTCGTGTTATGAGTCCAGGGAGTGAGGACCTGAAAGAATGAATATAGTGATTGCGTGGTAAATGCCGCATTGTAAAGACTGTTTCCCGCCTTACAATGACCTTTCCACCACTCTTCCCCTAGCGTGCAAACCTTCTGCCTAAAGATGGCCTAAAAATCACATCGGTGGCAGACTGCTCAAAGACACTGACCTGACTTCGCCTTCCTCTAACTTGTGTGCACAAACATGGCGCTCGTGACGGCAACATCACGTTGTCGACCGTGCGCCAAAAAACGTGCCTGTCATCCTTTGAAGTATATCCAAGTGGCGCAGATATTTTCGTCACAATAACAGGACAGGGAGCCAAAGCTAGTCAACAAAGGAAGTTATTTAAGAGTTCCTGTTGCTTTTTTGTTTACTCTGATTGCTCCACCAAGCGAGAGTGCGGTAACTGAAAGAATTTACTTTTAACTTGTATTTGCTTGACGGTCCACGTCATTTTACAGGGCTTAAGGACGGATGCTCGTACTATTATCTTTTAAGGTTGTGCTCTGAGTTTAAAATACCAAAACATCATTTATAAAGGCTTTGTAGATCAATGGAGAGAGAGGACAGCCATCATATTTTTTTTAGCGTATGAGTGCTATGAGCAATGCTACCAGAAACATTGTGCTTAGTAACAAGTGGTACAGATTAGGAGAAGAAATTCAGGATGAAGGAGGAGGTTACGAGTAAAGATACTGACAATGACAAAATATCCCGCAATATAAACACACAAAAAACGGTGGCACCAATGCAGTACATCACCTGACACAAAAGAGTTGCAGGGAATAGGCATATTTGGCTTGTCTTTCAGTAAATGACTTGTGTGTCATGCATACTCATGAGGCAATCTGTAGTGGCTACTGAACCACAGCGATGACAGTTAGGAGCTCATGCTTCACTGGGCCTCAAAATGGCAGCAGATTTGTTATGGTGGCAGTTGCATTCTACTGCTTCATCAGTCGCTATTCTAGAAGCCAAATGTTGTGCTTGGAGAAAAGTGCAAAACTTGGCGCTAACTTTCCAGGCATAAATAATTTCTTGGAACTATGGCAAAGAAACGCTGCCGCACCATGTGAATCCCCTTGGACTTAGCTTTGCTTCTTGGGCTGGAACACAGACAGATGACTTCACAAATGGTCTGATTCTCCTCTTCACCAATCTGAAGTACGAACCTACATATATGAATGAGTAAATCACATTCGTACTTTATTGGTGAGTATAACCCAAAAGCATTAAGAACCGTTCTCTACTGGCACTAACTGGTGGAAACACCAGTCTTAAATGCCAGCACATTGTATTACAAATTTAACATAATTAAGTCACTTAACAAGTCCTGATACTGAATGGTTCTCTTCTCTAGTCTTTAGCTATCGTGGTGCTTGGAACAGAGTTGGCGGGTCTTCAGGGCACTATTAAATAGTCATAGGGAAGAGACGGCTCGTGGGCCTCAGAGATGTATCTCTACTTGAGGGTTCCTGGGTGGCAGAAGCAACAACACCTTAATGGATCCATGGTTACTTAGTGAATGTAAGTTGTGATATGGGGAACTTACGTTTCTTGTAGGCGTCTAATGGTGGTCTTTTCAGAGCAATATCTGGAGCAGTCCACTCAAAAACAGTGGAGATTAGATTATGAAACCTATAGGATGCATTATTTTTGGCAGATCACAAGCCGCAGCAGAACTCTCCCAGGAGGCTGATCTTCATCAGGCAGATAAGGAAGGACGGGCGGGGGAATCCCTCCATCACCAATCCAGGGCACGGAGTGGTTTTGTCTGGAGTGGAGGACTAGTGGCAGTGGTTCATTTTGATACAGTTTAATGTTCAAACACTATTTTTGGTGGGGAGGCGCAATCTGCTGAGACTTGTTCATGAAGCTGCAACCAAGAGGAGTAGCCAAAGCTCCCAGGCCGCCTGAGAGTATGGATGCCCTAAGTGATAAAAACAAAGCTCCAGTGGCATTGGTGGACTAGCTACATCTTCATATGAACCAGTGGGAGTGAGGGCTTCATGGCAAAACGCGCCCAGGGCCTATAAATAGATAAAACACAATGACATTGTGGACTTGGTTCTGATACTTAATCTATTTACAGTCCATTAAGATTTTGTAATACCTCTCAAAGGGAAAGAGTAATTGCTGCATGTACATATGCATTGAAACGGCAAACAGCCCAAATGACAATTAGATCCAAAAACCGCTTTGGAGAGCTTGGGAGCAGGGCCAATAGGCAAGAAGATTTTGAATGAGTCACTTTCTTGGCCCTTTTTCATGCTGTTAGCATGTTCAGAGGAAAAGAACCTGTGAGGAGAAGCACACTTTGCTGTAGAGAGCTCAGGCTTCTAATCACTCCCATTTTGAAGATTAATACCCAAGGCCCATGGAGAGGTGGTAAGCCGCCCAAGATACCATGACAAAGTGGTTGGATGTTAGCCTAATGCGCCCTTAATCCAGCAACTACTAATGAGACCATAGCTCTGCTCCTTTGTTCCAAGAGACCTTTATATTTATCAACTCACCCATTTAAGAGTCATTAAGTGAGCAGATACTAGACCATGCTTCTCCATTTAATCCACGAATGGCTTGCCCAAGACAACATTGCTAACTGTGATGAAATGTTTGTTTCTTTCTCTGGCACTTCCAAACAAAACACGGGTAGACAAGACTGGTATTTAATTTTGAAAGGCAAAAACAACGTATACTAAATGCCACCGGCTTTTGTTTACAATAGCAACCAATGCTAGGGCGGCCATGTGTGCCAGTTTTTAGCTGATATTTTTTTAGTAGGTTTTCGCCCAGTTTTCTACACGTCTTAAATAGGTCAGGTCTACTTTATTTTAAACTCTGCCTCTTGACTGAGCTCCAGTCAAGTGAGAAACAGCCCTGCCCAGTTTAACAGGTCCATGCGCGATGTCCCGCTCCAGTCGATGTTTTTTTTCTATTAATTTTGGATCTGTAGTCTTGTTAATTGCATTATGAATAAAACAGGACTACACATTCCAGAATTCAAAGGAAAAAACCTGGACTGGACCAACACATCACACAAGGACCTGGGAAACTTGACAGCAATAGTGAAAGCGACACCTACATTTGTTATTTCAACTTGTATGGATTACTGAGCTAGCTCCGAGCCCGAGTCATGCAACTGTCTTTGTTTTAATTTATTAGAATGTACGCAAACCAAAACGGACAAAATAAATGCGAAAAATCTACCTTTAACATAGAAGTCATATCCATTTACATTTAAAAACAACTCCCTCTGCTCCTCGATTAGAAATTAATTTGTTAAGCAAACTGGAGTAAAATTACAAAAAAAAATCACAATTTTTAAATTAAAAAAACGGCATTATTTAGAGTTGGGCAGATGCAGGGCACCTGTCAAAAATTGGCAGAACTCGTGTTTTTGTGATTAACAGTGCATAAACGTCAAATGCACTCTAGAAACGGCTGACGGAACATCTGACTTTCTCTTTCGGATGTCCTGCTATGCAAACTCCAGCCAGTTCGAGCTGGAATGAATAGAAATTCTGTTTCTGTGCAGAAAATTTGGAAGTCCGAACCATTAAAGTAGCTTTTTTTTTACCAAAAACTAGGAAAAACGTTCTTAAAGATTCGATGCCTAAATAAATTTTTTGGGACCCAATACATACAAGATTTGTTGACAGAGATAAGGACTCGTAAAAGGGGAGCACAGTTTTCCAAGGCTGCACCAGAGAGATAGGCCTGCTGTACCTGCTGAGAACTGTATTCCAAGTCCTTACAAGGGGGCAGCGTGTATTTTACGTGGAGTCACAAAAAACACAAAGTAATCTACGCATCATTGCAGGCTCCCACCTCCAGTGTCTGTTGTGGTAATACGCATCGGCGAGTGCAATTTTGCTAACCCACACTTAATCTTTTTCCATGTGGGGAAATACCTTAACCCACAGCCCCGAAAATATGCTGGGAGATGTAGGAGACCTATTCACACGAATTTGCACACTTAATTATGATTTTTTTAGCAGAAAAGTTAAGTGTGCAAATAGGGTGTGCAAAGGCAATGGGACTGCTTGTGAATAGCGACAAAGGTCTGATTTTGGTTGTTCACTACCCTCTCGCTCAGCAGTGTGTTGGTGCGGAGGAAGTGCATAGCTTGCCCTTAGGTACACTATCCGCTCACCATCAGGTATGATTTGAAATGCAAGAAATAAAAAACAATACTGTCTCAGCATGCTTTTATGAGCCTTTGGGCAAATTAATCGCTAGTGAAAGGCACTGTGGTACAGCCTATATAAAAAATATTAAAAAGTGCCTGTTCTTATATACCTTTTCAGCACACATGTACTTCAGTGTAGCAAACACACAGCATTGCTGGCTCTGCGCAGACTAAAACTGAGGCCACGGTGGAATAGATTGGGAGTACAGTCCTGTAGGCAGGCAATCATTGCGGCATTGAACCCAGAGAACACCACTTTAAACATAAGTTTTACAATCTTTATCCACCTTGCATATCGCAAGCTTAACAAGCCAACTCTAGGCCCTGTACAGAAACCAAGGAACGTGCACAGGTGCCTAAAATAACGGTATATCTACGAAGCAGCATCCTAGCAAAATCTGTAAACTCTGCCCCTGTCACAATACAGAACGCGAACGTAATGACCTGTCATCGAGTACTGATAATTGACTGCTGTCATTCTGAACTGTACATAAACTTTGGGACACTGTTTTACAACTTGGTGCTTTATCTCTAGTTTTTAGAAGTAACCTCATTTTCCTTTTTTAATATTATTGTTTTTAACCCCTCCCATGCTCATGACGAGCTGAGCCCGTCATGAGCCACGGTGCTCCGGTGCTCATGACGAGCTCAGCTCATGACGAGCTCAGCTCGTCATGGCCCATGGAACGCTCAGGTGCGGGGAGAATTCCCCTGCTGTGCTGAGTGTTCCACGGGAGCCGGTGCATCTGTGACGAGCTCAGCTCGTCATGAGCACAGGAGCGCCGTGCCTCATGACGAGCTGAGCTCATCATGAGCATGCGGGCGCTGTGCGCGTCCCCTCGCCCCCAGCACAGCGGGGGAATTACCCCCGCAGCGAAGGGGTTAACGATACTATGTTGCCATGTGGTTTTACGTAAGTGATGGTTACCTTGTATTAGAAGAAATTTTATATCAACTACTTTAGTGCTTTATTTCAATTGAGGATGATGGGTGGTCCCTAGTGAAAAAATAATTTTAATGTTTTTCTACATTTCGTCTTTTTACATGTGGATTGTAATGATTTAACAAATCAAACAATAAATACATATATACCAGGATACCTGTCGGGTGAAAAATGATTTTACGATGTAATTCTCCAACACAAGTGTAATGCAAATCCGCAGTAGTAATCCCAAAGCAAGGGATGGAGATTGGGAAGAAAATGGCGTGGTTTGCCTTGTCAGTCTGTGAATGCCCCTTAACTCACGAGTTTGGGAGCATTAAGGGTCTCCTATCTGACACTTTACCACCTTGGATATGGCAGTGCTTTACTACAGGAGAGGGTGGGAGTTAACTCTATTCCCACGCTGGAAAGAAAACTGACCAGCCTCAAAACCTGGTGGGGATTTAGTGGAAGGGATTTCTCCACAAGGAAAAATGTTTCCCCCGTGAGCCAAAAACAATTAAAAAGAAATCTGCCTTTGCACATCGAGCTGCTGTACATTAAACACTTGGGGGCAGATTTATGTTGCCTGACGCATCTCTGCAAATCAGCAGAGATGCACCAGGAACGATGCGGCACGCAAGTTTATCCTTGCACCACCCATGATGCGCCGCATTTACAACGCGGCGCACCATGGCGCTGGAATAAACAGATGCGTGTCGCATCTATGGCGTGAAGTTGGCGCAGTGCTGAAGTTGTGTTGCATGTGGCACGCAACTCCAGCACTTTTCCAACTTGCCCTATCTGTAACGTGGTGCATCAAGCCTTACGCCTGCTTCAAGCAGGCGCAGGGTTGGTAAAGTGACTCAGAGAAATCTTGTAGATTTCACTGAGTCACTTTTCAGGGGCGTTCCTGCGATGGAACGCCCCCCCCCCCCCCTGTGTGGAAACGCCCACATGAAAGCTGACGCAGGTTTCATGTGGCGCAGGGTTTTACAACGTGACGCATCTCCCAGATGCGGCACGTTGTAAATACCCCGCACCATGGCGCATCTTTTGCGCCGCCGCTGCGTCACAAAGTGACGCAACGGCGGCGTAAAAGAGGCGCAAGGGTCTTGTAATTCTGCCCCTAAGTACAATTTAGAGCTGGGGAAATAACACCCCTTAAAAAAAAAATTCACAAACTCAGCAGGACGCCCATAGCGCTGCTCCTGCTCCCAAGCGTACTACTACAGAGTTATTTTAGACTGAGGGAAAATAGTAAATCTTCAACCGTGAGGAATAGTCCTTCTGTAAACACAGATTTACAAGTTGTTTCCGGTCGTACACTGAATTACCCCACTCGGATCATCGCCAAGTTCTTGGCAGCCGACAGAACTCACTCTCTGGCTCTCAGTTTAGCTGTTGCCTTTAAGCCTCACGAGAGCTGAAGAGGCTTTTAAGTGCACATAAGCTCACTTTCGCGAAAATTAAACCTTGCAAACACAATCGCTAAAGTGACTTCTTTCCCAGGTGTAATTATATGAACGCTTGGTATGTGGAAATGAATCCATAGCTGTGGAGAAAACATTAAAGGGTTGCATTTCAAGTATGCTCTCAGGGACCGAGCCTTCAATTAACTCAGCCTGAATCATAACAGAAAAGGGAGAATGCAAGACAATAAAAGGCAAAGAATATTAGTCTGGGAGCTGAGCACCGGGCACGACTCTGCCCACGGCAGCAAAAGAGCAGCACACATATGGCTGAATGTGTGCAAGCGGTTGCAAGTAGCTGGCACTGGAACTCATTTTTGGCGACTGGGATCTATTACTCGTCATTATACTCTGACCCGAAGCAACAGAGAGAAAGACAAAATGGGAGAAAGCAGGAAGATAGATGTGGGGAAAAGGAGACAAAGGGAAGGAAAAGAGATTAAAAAGAAGCTGCAAAAGTGACATAAAGAGACTGATGGTGCAGTACTGTGATGGGAGAAAGAGCCAAGAGGTGGAATGAAAACTAGGCAGAGCTGTATTTGGCCCCTGTATTTATTTGTTTATTTAATTTTTAGCAAATTCAGCACTGAACACAATATTGCGCATGTGATAATCTCAAACTCTCCTGAAGAAATGGAGAATGGGAAATTATGCACAACTGATTGCAACTTTCGGACCATGGAAATGAGGCTCCATCTATTTCTGTGACAGATGATACAGGACAGACCCGTGCACCGTTTTCCCTTGACAAATTTCAAAAGGTGAACCTGTTTTTCCATGTTTGCAGATTTTTCTGGCACATTCTGGAAGTAGATAATCATAAATTGCAACAAATACTTAGAACTATAATAATAATTTTAGATTATCGCCCGCTGCCGAAGGCTATAACAGTTGTTAAAGGCCCTGAACCCGAGTTATTGGCCTAAGCTGCAGGTGTGGACCTGTAGCACTGGAGAATGCCTTTAACTACTGGTATAGTCCAAGCCAGAAAGACCATAATACTATTAGAACATTCTAGTCACTGAGGGTAAAATGTTCTAACATAATATGTCTGCAATAAAAACTACTTAAAAAAAAAAAAATAATAATAAATACAGAGAAACAAAAACACAAGCATTAGAATGTTGGAGCAGGTCTACGCCATCCGCTATCGGCCCCCAGTTGTTTCGCTGTCTTCATTGGCACTCCTGACATTCTAATGCTCTAATACACAGCTTGCTACATTAGTCGGACCTGCCAGGCACAAACTGCTAATGTTTTGGAAGGGCTTCAAATTCATTTCTAAGGTCATACGCAGTGACCTTGCAGAGCCAGGCAATCAGGAATCAATGAGGCAGGCAACAAATTAAAGTATATCCACAAATCTGACTCTGTAAGGATTAATCAAGACCGGTCTGCCCTGGAGCTAGTGATCTAACAATATGGTGGTGTATAAATTCCCACCCCAAATCACACCATGTCAGAAAGTAAAGTGACCAAATCTGGCTTCCTCTTTGGGGTTTCGGTGAAGGCCTTGAAGGTGAAACTCTCCCGCACCCCAATATAATTTTTTTAAACATGGGGCAAAATAGTGCATTACTATGTTCACATAAATTAATTCAAAAAGCCCTAGCTAAGAGATACTCAGGAGATATTTTGATAGTGTGCCAAGCAAGAGTCACCACCACCTTCCTTCAAGAGTGTTTAGTTTTCACTCACAAGAAAATGTTGATAAACGATGGCAAAGTTATGCATTTTCAGGACACAACGCCCACAATTTCATAAATGATACAGGCAGCTCAGAAAATGCAATTTTCAAAAGACCTATTATATTCATGGCATCATCTATTACTCTTCTACTACTGCCACTTAAGAATAGATTCTGCCTTTTATATCTGAAAAATCCAACTCCTTCCATAAATGCCCCAGAATTACCACCATTATCACAGGGTGCTGTTCTATGGATGGATACTCACTTTTGTAGTCTCACAAAATATCCTTCGCCTGAGATCGAGACATTTAGTTCTTGGTTTAGTCCTGCGATCTGCATATGGCACTGCTACCTTTTGAAGACTGTGTCTCAAAACCCACATACATTTATACTGAGTCCTGGTAGAGGGACGGACCCCGTCTAGCATCTTAACTGTATGCTGGTCACCGATTCGTTTTAAAGAGGTTGCTCCAAGCAGCGTTGACAGCTTTCTACAGGATTAATTAATATCATCATGATTAAAGGTCATCATTCTCTGGAACACCCAGATACCCCTGAGGCGGCCCTTGGAACATAATTTATGTCCAATTATAATGGTTTTGATAATGTTATTTACTGTGGTTTCCTGATGAAGGCGCCAAGTTCGCCGAAACGCGAATCGACACTTTGAAGAATCAGCGCCACATTAATCAATCCTATTTATTGTTTGTTCTCCCTATGTTCTGTGGCTCACTATCTGCCTTTGTACTGTTTTTATCTATTGTGACCTTTATCTGTATCTAAGTGAGTTTTTTGTGACTACGAGATCCAAAATCATTTATAGTTGCATCATTACGAATAGGTATACAATTTCCAAGTATTATGATGGTACACTGTGTTGTCATTGTTAAAACATGTTTCGCTTATCAATTGCCGACTTTTGAGCCATGCTTTTAACAGTTTTCACTAACAAAAATGAGATATTTTATAATTGTTTGGTACATTGAGCTAATCTTTATCAATGGTTAAATTGAGGTTGGCTATAATTTCCAGTAACCCACACATTGCCTAGTGATTTTGGGTTGCCAATTAAATTTTCCATGTCCTAGGACCTTATACTCGTTTCAGGGGGTTCTTATTTTCGCATTATGGATACTCACTTTATGCCATGAAATACCACTATTATGTTAGTCATGACATTATAAAAGGGGTGTGTGCATCTCACATATACAGCCAGCTTTAGCTCTAGTGGCGCCCAGTGCACCAATGTTTTGGCACCCCCCCATGACCTACTTCTCCACAGATTCCCTCACCACAACCACCCTTTAACAGTGCCCCTTATGTATCCATACCCACTCTCTCCCACGTGCACTTCTTTTGTTTCGAGTACAAAAGTGGGGGAGTGATTCAGTTCAGGGATACAGAGGCTGGAATCAATTTGATAATAGCTAAACAGAAAATACCTCTGAAACTATAAATGAGACATTACTTATGCCACCGTAGTCCTTTTTATTAACTCTGGGATTCATTCATTTGAATTATTTTCAAACTCTATTCTTGGAGAGCACAAGAATAGAGTTTGAAAATAAATCTACGACCTCTCTAGGACCTATGAAATAGACAACATTGAGGAGACAAACGCAAATCAGTAGGACAACAAGTTCTAATGAGAATCTTTTTCTTTTTTGAAAAACTTTTGTATAAAAAACTCAGAGGTGTATGTGTTAAGGTATCACGTGAAAGGAACCTTCACTTAAAACAATGGAAAAATAATTCAAATGAATGAAGCCCAGAGTTAATAAAAAGGACTACTTTGGCATAAGTAACATCTCATTTATGGTTTCAGAGGTATTTTCTGTTTAGCTATTTCTTTTGTTTCATAGTGCCACTCATACCAGTGTGGGGTGTCAGAGCACTTTATATCACACAAACACTTTACAGACAATGAATCATACATGAGTAAATCAGTGCACAGGAAATGTTACATAAGACAGAGGACTACAAGGCATAGGAGTCGCATGTCATCCATGCTGGTAGATAGTATAGTTTAAGAGTGCTTGGTCTGGTGAAGCATAAACTCGGAATTTAAAATGTAACTCCATTATTTGTGATTTCCTTTACTGATAGGAATTGATTTCTACCTAAATGAGCCCTTTTTACAACATTAGCATAATGAAAGACTGGGGGAAAAATCATAACTTTCTAACTCATACTTTGCAGTTTGCATGTAGATCTTTGATTGTATTTATATCGGTACTAGCGACCATCGATTGGGGTTCTATCCCAGGACTAAGTGGTTGTTGTAATTATCTCAAGAACAACCAGGTTTTCACCTGCCTTCTGAGCTTTAGATGTTCCTGAATGCTTCGAATCTTGGATGCGCTGAGTTCTAGAGTTCGTTAGCTTGTACCCAGAGAGCGGTGTCTCCTATGGATTTCTTATTGTAAAGAGGTATGATGACTCATGGTGGTAGCCCTGAATGCAAAGTCCTATTTATTTATATTGCTTACATTTAATGTTTAGGTATCTTGGTTCTTTTCTTAGGGTGGCTCTGTGGATGATGCAAAGAGCCTTGCACCTTGAATAATCAGCTACAGGAAGCCTGTGGAATGCTTGCAGGACTGGTTTTCTAGGGGGTGAAGGAGGAGGATGAGTCTTGCCTCGTTTTGGACTGGCTGTATTTTGCAAATGATGAAACGGGACATTGGCATATTTGAGCTTGGAGTTCACAGGAGTATGGGTAGTTTGTATTTTGGTTATATATCTACGGTATAGAAATATGCATTGCAGTGCATTAATTGTGTAGAAGGTGCTCCTTCAGCATATGGAATCGAGAATAGATCTGAGTCCATGGTTGCCCCTAGGTTTCTAACCTCTTATCTTGCCATTCATTGTTCTAGCTGTCCCGGTACCTCCTCTACTGGACAGGAGGTATCTTTCTTCATTGACGGCCCGATGCCCACTCAATTCCTCTCCTGAAATCAAAACAAACCTGCACTGTACCCACCGAAATACTGTAGCACATCAGGTCCTGTTATCAGGATGCCTTTGGTTCCCCCTGCCTCCAACCCAATATGCCTTTCTAGTGCAGCTAAGTTCCTTACTCAGGTGCCCAACAACTTCATGTTTGTCTTTGATTCATAGAGTCCATCTAAACCCATGAGGTCATTAGTTCTTTCATGTTGCAGTTGAATCAGCTTTCCTCTTCTACTGTCAATTCCTTATATTTTCTTGCACACTCCGGCTGTACCTTCAGCACAGTCCTGGGTACAAGTGATCATCAGCTCCATCGGTTTGGTTTATTCCCCAGAAGTTTCAAACCGCTGCTCACTTTGCAATGTGGTGGCTTGAAATGATATGCTGCAAGGAAGACCCCAGCAAAATATGATTTCCTTTGGGGTAGTGCTCTTCCACCATGGATGGAAGGTTTTCCTCTTGAGGAGGGTAGTCTGAGCCAGGACCAACAGAAGTAGTACGTCCTTGTTAAACAACACCAGGCTTCATTGTCTAATTGCCTGAGCAACGTATTTAATTTCAGGTGGGTTGTTTGTGTAGTGCTCGGGCAATATTTAGCTTAGGTCAAAGCACTACAAGGAAACAGGTGAAGTAAGGCTCAGATAAAAAGGGCAAGAATGCCACAGAAAGTGGTAAGTAGGAACAGGACCCAGGGTAGGATTGTATACAGCAGATAGAAACTGTGAACATGAGGTGAAATCATGTTAGTACAATTGGGCAAGCCAGATAATTGGTGGGAAGAGCCAAGCTAATGCGGAAGCAGGGGCCTGGCTTTGCTCTAAGATTTAAACCAGGAGCTGAGCTGGAATAAAAGTATCGGGTAAAAGCTTTCTTTCAATATCTATCCATCTTGCTGTTTGCTTCTCATTTCCTTTACTGCCTCTTTCCATCTCTATCTCTCTCTATCGGTTTCTACTTCTCCCTCCTTTCTTTCTGTCTGGTGTTGTCAGAATAAAGCCCTTTTTAACATGTGCATCAGTGGTTTAACTGCACTTCTTTAATTAGGCAGAGAGAGTGCCTGCACTTGTGCAATGCAGTTAATGGGAAAGTATCAGCAATTCTCAGAAGTAAATAGGCACTCTGGGGTAGTGAGTACATTTGAAGCACTAATGTGCAATGCTTGGTAGTCAAAGGGGTATGGAGCAAAAGTAGTGCCATCGTATTGATTTCTTTATGACTAGGCACTCCAAAGCAATAGTATGTTTAGAAAGAAGCATCACCTATTTTTTTATGCGTTCTATTACACTTCTGCTAGCATGTATTTTGTACACACACACATTTTCAAGACTAATATTTCACTGTAATGCAAACAAATGTATACAGGCTTTTGATATAATTCATCATTTCAAGCAGTTATTGATTCACACCATCAAATGAAGAGTCCTCCAGTTCTAGGGTTGACCTTCCTATATCCGCCCGAAATAGTGTTCTGAGAGCATTACAATGGTGATTAACTCTCTACAAATAGAAATAACATAACACATCACGAGAGAACATAAAATGAATGGGACCAGTAGAGCCACAGCAGTCACTATCAAAAGACATTTTCATTATATGCCCAGAAGTGCAATCATACCCCTCTCTCACAAACATGCAGTAATACCACCATGCATATCCACACACATCTGTACATGTATACCCTAGTCCCCTTCATGTTAAGTCCCTGCAGCATCATTTGATGTTCTTCTCCTGTGCTCGAGCCCTGTCACAGCCATGGCCCAGGGTGCAGAACAGCACAGCCTCTCACTAAGTTTGTTGGGCCTGCACCCGGTGGGTTCTCCTTCAGAGGAGCCCACCACTATTCCCAGGTTCTTACCTTTTTTCCTCATTGGCTGGCAGGGTGCATGGAAAGAAGTAAATCACATTGAGCATGTCCACCACTCCCAATAACATCTCACATCTTCCCTTTACTAATCCATCTCAGTTAACCTATCCCTATTGAAAACACTAGAGTAAATGCATGAGACCACAAGAGCACAAACGCACCACAACCTATTCTAAACAGGAAAATGAATAACACATTACTAATCTACTACCTAGTTACACCTTACCTTGGGTTCCAGATTAGCCACAAAGCGCTTCAGTGTATCATCAGAGTAAGCACTATATAAATATAATTTACATTTGTCTGACTTCCAGCCTGCAGCAATGGTCTAGGCTCCTCCCATAATTTACATATATATTGTGCATGAGTGCTATTGCCAGTACTGGAGACCCGCCACACAAATGCAACGGTGATTCCTCAATCATATGCATTCGAAGCAATGGGATATGTCTGAGGATGTCGTTCACATAGTTGTGAGAGAAACTAAACTGATTGTCTAACCTGTTTAAATGCCTAGTCGTCAGTAACCAATGGCTGGAATAATTCGGGAGAGGGAAGAACAGGGGCGGAGCCCAAGCTGCCCAAATGGGACCAGCAGCTCCAGGCACACTTCTTTAAAGATTGTCCTGCCACTAACTTGTGTACTCTTTAAGACAAGTGCCTCTGTCATCTTGATGGCAGAAGGTACATATCTACAATAGATCCAGGATCGTGTCAACTATACATTTTTGGGGAACCGGGTTCCTGGAAACAGTAAATGATTTGCCTTTCCATCACCCATTTTATATTCTCAACTATATAATGCTTTTGTATGTTAAAAAATGCACGTACAGCGGCCAGTAGGTGTCCAGGCACATGGGCATGTTTGTAATGTTCTTAAAAATGCAAATAAAGAAATGCAAAAAAACAAACTATACCATTTCTTTTCTTGAAAAATGGCACAAATGTGGTTTCTGAAATAATCACCGGACAAAAATTTCCAACTGCCAGCCTTAGCATCACAACCATCAACGTGCCACAGACAGATTTTAATTTCTATAGGACTAGTTAATATAAAAAAGAGTTTATGTTGAAGGGTCTCAGTGTGATGAACAAAGACAAAAAGACTTGGCAAAATCCTATACGCTTGCTATATGTGCTCAGAGATAGAGCATGGGGTGACATCTCTGACTGGGTTTAGCCAGAGAGATGAGAGAGCTACTGGAAGCAGGAGGCAAGTCAGAGTTTGTAACATAAAACCTTGGATGGACAACATCGAGCAAGACATGTGATGATCGACATACATTTGGCACTTATCTACATTTTCAAGGACAGAACATCAGACTTTAAAAAAAGTTAGACGTCTTTCTCACTCTCTAATCTAAGGCTCTAAGAATATAGCACCAGATTCCTACTTCAGGGAAGCTAAGGAGTTGTCAAAATACGCTGGTGCTAATGCTTTGTTGGGGTCCTGGGTAAGTAACTACATCAATAGGCTGCTTTTGGCTCTTGCCTGCAGACAGCTTTAAATGGGTTCGGCTCCGTCCATTGCTTATCACTGGTTGGCTTTTTGGTCAGTTTCATTTGATTCTCATTTAAGGCTTTACTTCCTCTTCTTGTGTTTATTCCTTTACCAGAACATAACGTATTTACCATTATTTTCCCTGGGTGACTTGCTTCCTTCTATTGCTTACATTCAAGGAACTACATTTATCTTTTGCCTTCAGCGGCCCATGGAAGTGATGTTTTCTTGCTTTCTCTTTTGTGTGTTGCTTTCCTTTAAATCTGCCCCACGTGTGTTGCTCCCGCCTTCTCCCTCAGCTATTCTGTTGCTTCTCCCATCCTTACCTGTCCAGCTTTTTCCTAAAATTTTAAACTCCACACATGTCTATTGCTACCCCTTCCACACTCCTCCAGCAAATCTACAGTGTAGATTTGGTCCTACCACTCACTCCTCAGTTGCCCTTCTGCCACTAACTTGTATCTACTTGTCATTATCTTTAAAAAGAAAAGTGTGTATATATCGATATATCATGTTGGTAGGGCCGGATCGGTCCTCATAGCGTGGGTAAACCCTGACAAAAGCAGACAAACACTTTGTGAGGACCGATGTGTTAGGAAGACCGGTCCCGGTATTGTGTTTAGGTACTTTCGAGTGAGTGTGTCAAAAAACTAAAAGTGCAGTTATATTTGCCTTAGTCCGCTTTATAACCTACCTTACTATGCGGGCCAGCAGCTGCAATTTGCTACCTGACTGCTCCTTCCTTATTCATGTGCTTTTGCACCTACTTTTAAAATTCACTTCCCAAGATTAGGGGCTGCCATCTTCAAACTGTAAATTAAAAATTTATAATAATCGCCGCGCAGGGACATAAAATCAGCGTTGACAAAAACCACTGGTAAAGCCAGTATGTCTGCATTGACGAATCCAAAAAGCGAGACTGATTGGCTCTGCAAATGCTTGTTTCATTTCCTTCTGCATTATCTACAAGTCAGTCCCAACCCGCACAGCATTCTAATTAGTGGAAAAACTCAACATCCAAGGTGGCCAGTGCAACATGCATAGAAATGTAAAAAGGAAAGGACAATAAAACATGCTATCTCAAGTTATGCACCCAAAATTTAGAGCATTTCATTACAGATCAAGCTGTCTCCCTCATTACTCCAAATCAGAAGACAACTAAAAACACCAAAAAAGTTAATTCTAGTTTATTTAGATCTAGAGGCAGTACTGTGAAGATAACGCTTCCTCTCCCCGGTACTGCTTTCCGAACTCATTCCCTAGCTGTTCAATTATATGCAGTGCTATGTTGTTATATAGCTTGATGTGTTCTACATACATTCCAAAGCATGCCTCCAAGCATACTTTCGTCTAGGTCTCACTACATTTATTCTCTGTTTATCTAGTGTCCAAAGTGCTTACTTCTATTGAACTTTAGTGCCATCTGGAAAATACTTTAAGGTAGCATCGGTCACCAGGAAGCATCCAGTATATCTAGGTTTTCACAGCCTATGAGATGATGCAAGATTTAGCTTATTGCAATGGTCCTGAAAACCCATAGAACATAACTGCTGATTGCGCGATATGTCCTAGGGTAGCTTCTGCAAGCGAGGAACTAATGTGTGGTTATCCACATCCTCAGTCTCCATAATTAACAATTCATGAGAGAGAGTTTGTGTTAAGTAGGTAGAGGTAGGAAGAACAAAGTCAGAGTTGTTTAATATCAAACCTCCTGAAAAAGGGTTTTAGGTTTCATCTATTAAGTGGTATCAATGCCCATCTCTGGAAATGATATAAAACTACACATATGGTCACTTCCTGAATAAGGCTTTTCAGATCTTATTTTAGATTATTCCATCAACTTCTAGTGGTGTCAAGAAACAAATGCTCATGCAGAAGCAAAATCCAAGAATGATGATACTTATGTTCAAAAGATTTAGGAGCACATGAAGGTATTTTAAAGATGATTTTCTGAATCATTAAAACCAACATCCACCAAAAACAATTTTGCATTGCGGCATGCTTTGATCAACTAATGCTTTGTTATCTGACCAAAACTATTAATATCCCATCCATGTAACTCCGAAAGCCTTAAAAGTAAATTTACAATGTATGTTGTTCTCAGCATGTACTGTGTAGAGTTATCAAGATATCAGTAGGGGGACATTACCAGATAACTCTCTTGCAATCCTAGCACACCTTGATATTTTGTCTATTACACAAGTGTGACTCATCTTCCACCACTCCCGCACACAAAAGCGTGGTGTCCCTATGCTGTTCCACACAGTTTAACAGTGGAAAGGGAGGGAGGGTGGAGGAAACCAGAACGCAGTCTTTTAGCTATTTTTACAATAAAATATATTTCCCTTATTCTCTTGCTCTCCCACGCACAACATCCTGTCTGCCAGCTGAAGGAGGGGAACTTGTATGCCGCTGCCCGCCCACACATGCCCTGCATTCTGCAACTAATTTGTTATGGGGACCTTTCTGACCTTAAAAAACCTATATGAAGTTATCAAAAATTTCACAATCACAACCCTCAGATAAGGGAAGAAGAACCAAATTCAGAGGTCTCCACTATCCACTCTCCCCTGTGCTCATGGATTCATTTCAACCTGAGATACAAGTGACAACATGAAGATTGCATAATCCTCCGGCATAAAATATTACGCTTGGCTGCTACTGTAGTTTCATACACAGCAGTTACTTCAAAACTCCTATTTCACATGAATTATGTCCAAACTGTAAATTATTTCTCTGTATATGTTTAGAATTATACAATCATGTGAATTACAGATTGCAATGAAAAGAAATCCTATATTATTTTACTTTGTAATTTTCTCTGATCCCATAATCACATCTTTAGGCTGTGGGGACATTTGCAAACCACTCTCCCTATATATTTATGATCTATTATCGTGTCACCTAATGCCCTATTAAAATTAGCATTCTAGGACCACAATAAATGGTTTGTCTTTTTAACTGCTTAGTGTATCCTTGAGCATCAAGCCTATACGGATGACACATAAATCTATCTTCAGGTGCTATCTACGCTGAACTACTGATCCCACTTGCCAGAGTGCCTTGGCACCAATATGGATTTAACTCAGAATTGCTGCAAAATCTGAAGTCATCTTAGATCTCAAGGGAGAAGGACTAATACATTCAAGTTTTAAAATGCCCCTCTTTCTGGAGCTATTCTGGAAAATGTGACTCCTTCCTGTAGCGGAAGGCCTCCTTGTTTACATCTTCATTATCACTACTTGTTAACCAGCCCTGTATTTACAATGTGCCTGTGAGCTCCATCAGCAAATGTTTCCAAATCACACCACAAGACAAAATTCCACAATTCAGATGTGCAATCTAAAATAAAGTAAGTATTGAAATATGTTTATTATAAATTATTTATAACCATCATTGCCCTGGCAATCAAGCAAGTTAAAACTGTTGATTGAGCTTCAAATACTGAAAGTATGAATCTCTTGTACAGAATCTAAAAACCATGTTAGACCATAATATGGACTTCTTGAGGAAACAAGAGAGAAATAAAATAGCACAAATACCAAAGGAAGTAAGCAAATTCTTCAAACTTTCTTAGCATGTTCAATGAGAAAGCTTTAAGGCAGCACAAGCAAAACGATGCGAGTTCACAGTAATAATAAGGCTATTAAATACAAATTGATTGACATTTTTATATATTACATCCATATATTCAAGTGGTCTTGCAAGCACATGCAATTTTCCCACTAAGGCAGGAGACTTTTATATACTGTCTTAGTGGAAGAATGTATTTATATAACAAGCATTTACAATGCAACGGTTTCGCCTTTGGAAATGTTAAAGCTATTTGCAATGTAAATGACAATGGCAATTATTTATCTGTTTTCAAAACCAACACATAAATACAAATGTTGTCATTTACAATGCCAATAACTCAAACTTTTCCAAAGGCGAAACCGTTGCATTGTAAATGCTTGTTTGTTTAGGCTGAAACAAAATCTAGGAGGCCTGCTGTCACACGGGGACCAGACGTAGAACAAGGTTGGGAGGAACCACAAAGGAGCGGTGGGCTGTATGCTATGGGCTTTTCTAATGTGGGTCTGTGGAATCCTCTTGATGTCATAGGCACTGCCTGGGGGCCTTGGGCGGTGACATCACGGGGTTCCATGTCAGTTTGCGGAGCGGATTAGTAAAGTGCCTGGCAATACAGACACAGGTTGTTTGCTGCCATTACATTTTAGTGAAGACTTCTTTAAGCGTACTTTGAATTATTATTGCAACAACACAAGAAAACATGCTGCAAAAAGGAACAAAACTCATTGACTCAACATGGAATGTCAATAACAAAAGAAAAAGTAAGCCCTTGAATGTTAGCAGTGGGAGAATACAAGCCATCCAATCAAGAAGACGGTCCATCAAGGGGAGAGACAAACAGAAGAGGAGGAGGAAAGCAATCGAATTAAAATCAAACAAATGCGAGTGACCAAAAAAACAATAGTAAGCAATAACTGTAACCCCCCTTAAGGTTTGATAGGGTCCACGAGTCTTTTGACAAATCACAGCTAAAAGCTGTCTGTAGGAGAGACCCAAACACTAAAAAGACAAACTTGTCTTTAACTCAAATGATAATTAATTTTCCCATTGCTTATTTAATCGGCGGTTTCTACTGGCACATAGCCTCCCTTGATAAATGTGGCTGTTCTTTGTTATCAACAAAAACGTCCCGTTATGATGAAATGCGGAGCAGGTCTGAAGTACCCGAAAGAATTCTTGGAAGACAGTGAGTGGTCCTGTCAGCTGAATGCTGTCGATCTTGCAGCTTTGACTCCGTACAGCGGGTGAGGCACCCTCCTTACCGCCAGGGGAAGCGACTGCTGAAATTTACTTCTGTACGGGACACCCAAAGCAGTGTGTTTTCTACTCATAAGGTGTCTCCTCACTGCATTAACTCCGGGGTCACAGACCAGCGCCGCCAGGCCCTCGCCACCTCGGTGGCCTCCCTCTGGGGCAGCCGGGCGCTCTCTGAGGACAACCTTCTGCCGCCTGCTTCTAGAATCTTCTATCTCTGACGTATGAAGGGCTGCCTTATGACGTCACGTGACGTACTTCAAACACTTTTTTTTCTGAGCGGTGTTATTACATATCCTCGGTGGTTAACAGCGGAGTGTTCTAGCGAACACTTTTTACCCCAGTATCACGAAAGTGGCTGTGGTAGTCTGTGACGCGCATGTCTACATACATGAGGCAGAATCAGTCCTGCTATGTTTCCTATGTCGCCGCATGGCTAGCTGCTCCAGTCCAGGTGTGCTTTTGTTTTAGATGTAGGTTTGTGTATTTCACTACGAGTTCTAGAATTCAAAGGAAAACAAGCACCTACGAGGACACAGGGGTCGGGAGACGACACGGAGGGCGGGAGATGACACGGAGGGCGGGAGGGGGGCGGGAGACGACACGGAGGGCGGGAGATGACACGGAGGGCGGGAGGGGGGCGGGAGACGACACGGAGGGCGGGAGATGACACGGAGGGCGGGAGGGGGGCGGGAGATGACACGGAGGGCGGGAGGGGGGCGGGAGACGACACGGAGGGCGGGAGGGGGGCGGGAGACGACACGGAGGGCGGGAGGGGGGCGGGAGACGACACGGAGGGCGGGAGGGGGGCGGGAGAGGACAAGGACGGCGGGAGGGGACACGGACTGCAGGAAACGTGCACAGGACAGCGAGGGTGGGGCGGGGAGGCACACGGAGGGGGCGGGAATGGACAGCGCATCTCCGCCCAGGGAAAAAATCTCGGGAACGCCCCCGAATCTGGTCCGGCCTTGACGGACAGATCCGGCACTCAATGGCTAGCCTCCATTTATGGAGCTAGCCAATGAGAGCCGGGGGACGTTCCCGAAGTGCTTAGTGTAGACATAGGATTTCACCTGCGCTGAAAGTCTGCGCAGAGCGCAGCCTTTCGGCAGGCGAAACCCAAAAAAGCTTCCACTGAGGCAGTATATAAATGTTTCCTAACAGGTAAGGACACCCACCACAAAACCACAGACTTTAGAGCTGTTCTAAAAGATGAGCACATACACAAAGCATGTCCCATGGATTTCTTCCTAGGCCTACATTTACAACTCTTCCACTTATGGACCTTTCCACGGCTCCCAAAACTATAGTGCTAGTATTAATACAACCCTGTCATAGAAATGCATGCCCTGTGAGAGGAGACAGTGAATCATGAAGAATGTAATATGATAACATCCCATCTGAATAGCTTTTAAGTACACTGTGAGCATGCTTGCAAGGCTAAAGCTTATATTGACAGGTAAAGACTTCAACACCAAGTTACTAACAATCTTTCAGGGATACATAATTAGTTCCAGCATTCCACCCCTACTCACTTTCCAGGTTCTTGAGGACAGCCTGTAGACATCTTAATCATGGGTTTATATACTCACCGTCTGCCTTAATGGTCTCCTACCAGATCTGTTGCCTCGAAGATCTGTCTTTAAAATGCTTGATTATATGGCATGATTTATAAACCAAGCTTCACCAGCTAGCATTAGGTTTTGTAAATAGATTTCAAGCTAGAGTAGAACTTGAATGGAGGAATCCGCAATACTGAATAATGATTTGATGCTGTTTCTTTGAATCGGGTACAATCAGTCTAAGAGTTTACCTGGAAGGCTTTGCACCCATAGACCAGAGAAGCTTAACACAAATAACTAGAGAAACAGATCTCAGACAACCAATTCTTCCACAATGTCTTCTTCCATAAATCCTTCCCTTCAACATCCAATAAGGAAACTGAGCAATATTTGAAAGGAAGTGAAGAATCAACCTTTTTAACAAGCATTGGCAAAGACAATAGTCCCAGCTTATGAATGAAATTGCCTTTTGTGTCATTGATGGGTTTAGACACTCAATAAGTAATGAAACATGCACTCTGTCACTCATCCTTGCATTCATGCATCCCTTCATCCATCCTCTGACTCCTCCTTTCATTCGCCCTCTGACACAATATCAATAAAACACACACAGACTCAACAACATATGCAAGCTAAATTAAAAGAATAAAGTAGCTAAATGAAAACATACTGCAGTCTAGTCTCAGCAGGAATATTCTTGCAATAATGAAAATAAACATAGTAATGGTATTGTACATCATCTATCATTGTTTTGAAAGTTCCAGATTGGCCACCAAGTTTAGAACCAACGTGTTGGACATCTTGGAATGGTAAAGCAAATATACCCTTTGGGCAACAGCTTCCCACAATGGTCACTTGGTTTAGAGATAGTGGCCATAATGGTTGCAGTGCCCTGCAGATGAAATGAGCAGCATGGAAGTGGCCCTGTAGCACTGCCTGTGATGCTGTAAGTTGAGAGCTATAATATCCTCTTAAGAAAAATTAGCATAGGAGAAACAAATAACTGAAAGTCGAACTATAAAAGGAGAACATTGAAAATTAAAGAACTTCAGGTGTCAAGCCAACCAGCCTGACACTGAGGAGCACTCATTTTCAGGAAGATGTGCACATGTGAACAGAAAATAGTGTACTTATAAGGGCAAGAGAGTTAATGACTTATGTGGACTGTACCATAACCCCATGCAGTACATTGTAATTGATTGAAGCAGAGTGTAAATAACATTCGGATAGAGCCATGGCAAAAGAGTTCGGAGCCATAGGCTCTCAAAGCATCCATATTAATACATATCTATATATTGATGTTGGTACTATTTAAAGATATTTGTATTACAAGATACTGACTGACAGATAAACCAGTCAGCCATTACTAAAATATTCTAGCAAGTATTATTACAGTGCAAATCTTCTACCGCTAGTGTTTGTCAAAGGGGGTACCAACACAAGATTCTTTCCTACAAAGGTAATCTGTGAGAAAAAACTGATGGCAGGCTTCAGCACAGTGCAAAAACAATCCGCCCTTAAAGACCTATTGGCTTTACCATATGTATGCATAGTAAATAAATCAGGCTTAATGCATGTGTCATAAACTTTCATATCAACAGCTCAGACTTATGGCATTTGAAATACTTAGGACAACAGCACCTCCAGATCGTGCTGTAGAGTTACTGTGTAAATACTCTAACACAGCTACTAGATGTCTCCCTTGGATTATGGATATATTCTGCTATGGTAGGGGATGCCTGAGTGTAGGTATTCTTAGGACAGCCACTTCTCTCTTGCACAAACCCCTATTGCTGCTATATCCTTAGAAACCAAAGTTTTGAGATCGGGTGAGCAAGTAACAATCTACAACTCCCTCTGTTCAAAGTTTTATAGTTGTTGGTCAATTTTAAAACAGGATGGATGGATAGCACCAGGCACTTAATCTTTTCTTTAAATATTTAAAACAGGTATTTGATGAATGGCGCACCAACTGTGATTCTTTGATTGTCAGCCACGTGGCTCTGTAATCTGATGCAACAAAGGTATAACTCTGTAAGATGCAACAAAGTGAACATATCTTAATATATGCTATGCACCAGTTAACATAAAATAATAAAAATAGTTTTTGAAAAAATATCTTGTGCTTCCCCTAGACACATCATCAGGGTGAAATATCAATCTACAATACATAATGGAATCTCAAATTGCTGAAGGGTAATCTACAGTATGAGATTCCCACTCACCTTTGGTATGGATAGTGCAAGTTAAATTTAAATGCTGGTATCCCATGGCGCTTATTGAACCATCTCGACCAGGACGCTCTGTAATTGTGCCTAAACTGTCCTTCACCAGGCAATCCTCCACCAGAGACATCTCGGGTGGATTTGGCCCTCACCTTGTCTGCCACTGATAAACCTGCTAGTTGTTACTCTTTGTTGAGGTCTCTTCATTTGTGTACGTGTGTGGTGTTATATGACATACCTAACTTGGGTTGTTGCAAGAAACATTGTTGCAGGCGTTAACTGTCTAGACAAGTGGTTCTTTACCTATGCTCCAGGGACACTTGGAGGTCCACAAAACCTACTCGGGGGTGGGGGTCTGCGACTGCTTAGAAAATTAAATAATCTTAACATATTAGTAAAGTCTATTTCAATACAGCAATATATGAAATTGACAATTTTAAAACTTATGTAAATATGAAGAAGAAATTTGAAATTGAAGGCACAAAAGTAAGTTGCAATACTCAAGATGAATTCATGGGAGCAATGCAATGCAAATGCATCAAAAAGACTATTGTATGGATGATAAGTGGTCTAACTTGAATTTAGAAAAGCTTCATCATTCTCTTTAAAATTAAAAACATATATATATTTGTTTGTGAATTAAATATTAAATAGTTCATCATTTGGTATTGTTTGATGAATGCTTCTTTCTGTATTTTTCAGTGTATTGTTTTGGGTTTAAATCATTGAAAATGCTTAGGTTGGCTTCCCGGCTTCTAGTAATGACTCAGTGGGGGTCTCCAGATTCCAATAATGATTTAGTGGGGGTCCCCGGGTTCCAGTAATGATTAAGTGGGGTTCCACTAAGTCAAAAAGTTAAGAACCACTGGTCTAGACGTTGGTGGTTTGGGCGCTATCCTATCAAGTCTTGTAGGTACTGTAGAATTCCCCAGTTTACAACTGATGTGGGCACCTCGTACCACGTTATATGTTATTAGCTTCCCCAAAGTCTAATTTAAGTGGTGTGGAAAAGGCACTAAGTGAGTGTAGTGTCTCAGTTACAGACTATTGTATGGATTACACTACTAATATTTTTCTGCTCTTAGTAATTAAAGGTGGCTTTTCACCATCTTTTTCAGTTAATTTCAAGAGTTTTGTATCCCAGAAAGTTACTTGAGTAGATTTCTTACTTGTCTTTTGTTGCACTGCCAGTGCAAAGTTTTCTGCTTCTGTCCATTTAGGAGGCTCACTCTTCCAGTGTGTCACCTGTGGTGTCCTATTTGATTGGTCAGTTGTCTCTGGGACAAAAGCAAGGGCAGGTCTACGACTTTGCAGTCAATGTTTTCACGCCATGTTTTAGGATTACTGATAATTGTCTTGGTGTCTATTGTCTTATAGATATCTGTCCAGTGTTGCATTAACACAATGAAAATCTAAAACATGTGCATCAAGTTTCATTGTTACGTCTTGTAGATACACCGGGTATCGAGGGGAACATTTTGTGTGGTCATCTGGGTGTTATATGCATGCTATGCTTTATGTTATATTGAATTAGTCAAAATCTGGCAATTCCCGTCCCATGTCTCTCTGAGCAACTGAAGGCTGAGATACCACTCGTTTGCTAGCACGCAACTTGCATATTACTTTCAAGACAGAATGCACCCATAGCATGTCCATTCCACAGGACTGAAATAAGGCCATCTTGCATCTTCGCATACTAAGCATGCAACAGTGGCAGACTTTTCTGACCATCCCCTAAAGCATGCTGCATACAAGGGAGAGTGCCTCATTTATCTGTAACCCGGGTGCAGGTCTAATTTTCAGTATAAGCAGAATAACACATCCTCCTTTCCCACCTAATTTGGCAAGGAGGCATACGTTATTATAGTTGGTCGATCTGAATGTCGTGTTTAACCAAGCAGCCAGTTAAGCGACTTCACACAAGCACTCAGGGTGGAAACCATGTTGTGAAAATGGAATGGCTGGCAGTGCTGGCGATTGTCCCATGTTTCTCTAACAACTATAGGTTCTCTTTGATCAGTAGTTCTTGGCATGAGGGGGGTTAAAGTTACATGTGAAGGAACTGAGAAAAATCATGTCTGGCTCTCTTGAGGTGGAAAGTTCAGAGATTTCTTCTTAAGATTTCCTTAAAGTTAGAGATTGTGGTTAAAGACGTCCCACACTCAAATCTCCTGGTAAGGAACAAAACTCAGTAGCTATATCTCCTGCGACCATGTGCTGGGATTTGGCACAGTGAATGTACACTTAAGCCATCGAGCTAGAGCAAAAGGAGCAGATGCCTCGTAATCTACCTCAATGGCACTGACCGGCTTTTTGGTCAACAGGCCACAGAAAGTTTGGGCAAAAGTTAAAAATAGCCAAAGAAGTAGGAGTGTTTTTTCCTGTCATATGTTTAACCACCTGATTGATTCTTTCAATATCCCTGGCCCCTAGGCCTGGCTGTACAGAGGCTATATTTCTTTTCAACCAGGTATGCCTCATTCCACACCCATTAAAAAGAAAAATAAAGTGTAGATTTCACAACCTCTCACCCACCTGCAGCAAGAAGAAGCCAAATGCTCTTTTGGCCCTTTGCCATTAGGACTACTGACAACAGACTTACAGCAGTTAGCGCACTTTCTCATGCGCCACTGACAAGCTGTTCCTGTGGGCATTAGACTTTTATGAAACATTTGAGTATAGCATGTCTCTAGCACACTTCTCAACAGTGCTCCTTGTCAACCCCCACTGTTGCTCCTTTAAAGGTCGGCCATGTTGAAGTTGAAGCTTGTGATGCAAGATGATAACCACGGAAGAATGTGATGTGTACAAAATGCATGTGGCTTTAGTTCTGTAAGTGCTGCTCTTTTGTGGGCATTGGGATTTTAAGGACACCAGGAGAGAATCACACGAAGGCACAATTCTAGAGAACCTCGCCCAGCAATAGTGCCTGCCCTTTCTAGGTGGCTCATGACTTTTTACAAGATTATTCCTACGATAGAAACATTCTTTCCAGGATTACGAACACTATAGCAGTGAAGAAAAGCTGCTTTATACAACTACTGGCAATTGTACATTGTTCACAGCAATCTCTTGTAAATGATAGAACCTGAACAATTTAAACAGAAAGGCAAACTAAACAAGCACCTGTAATACAAAAGTAAACTTTTTACTGGAGATAAAAGAATTAGAAGGATGTTTTTCAAGTGCGGCATTGCCAAAATGTTTTAATTTTACTAAATGTATAGGCTTACTTATAGGGGCTTTCAGTTAGCCCTCATCATTCAATGGTCTGTTATGTTATTCACAGTTTTCTTCTGCCCACTACAGCACACAGCCTGGGGCAGTGAGTCATCCCACTTCAGTCACTGGCTAACTTCATTGTGAGCGACATCATTCTGCTCTTTAACTAGGAATACATCCTCACCTAAAGTTGTTATAACAATTTGTAGTGCGCACTAATACCCGCAGGTGTCTAGGCGCTCATGGTCTACCATACTGTGTCAGGCAACGCTAATTTCTAAAAAGCCATGTCTTGAGCAGTTTCCTGAACTCAAGTAGGGAGGAAGTCTTCCTAAGGGAGAGCAGAAAGGAGTTACATTCCGTTATTATATTGTAACTGAAACTCCTTCCCCCCAATTTGTCCTTTTAACTCTGGGGGTGGGCATCAGGTGGGCATTTGCAGAACAAAGCAATCTATTTGGAGAGTACTAGCTAAAAAGGTCCCAAAGAAATTGTGGTCCTTCTCTGTGCACGGCCTTATGTGCAATACTAAGAGCCTTGAATTAGACTCGCTGACCAACTGGTAGCCAATGTAATTCCTGAATCCCTGCTCTGATAGAATGGTATTTGGGAACATCCAAGACCAGTCGAGCTGCTGTATTTTGTACTGCCTGCAACCTTCTGAGTAAATTGGATTGCACATTAAGATACAACCCATTACAATAGTCCAGTTTGGATAAAACTAGGGAGGTCAGTACTGTTTTTCTGGTATTTAAGGGGGTAAAAGGTAGTATCTTGTGTAAGATTCTAACAGTAAGAAAGGAAGAGGACACTACTTTGGAGACTTGGGACCGAAGATTGAGTTTTAATCTATAATGACTGCCAAAGTAATGTGGCAATGTGCTTTTTGAGATCCCAATTTCTTTTTTTTGTAATGTTCTTATTTGGTTTTTGCCTACCTGACAGCGCAAGGTGTCAGGTTGCGAAAGAATACTGATAGCTTACAGTGGTCTTGCAGCTCACCCATTGTTCACAATTGGTTGGCGTTATTGTCACTTTTATTTGCTTGCTTTTTATTCAATAGTTTGTCTTTCTCTTCTTGTGTTTGTTCCTCCCCTGGAGCATAGCCTCTTAACGATCCTTCCACTTGTATCCTTCCACTGTTCTTATTTAGGGAACATTTTCTTTCTTTTTCCTGAGCATGCATGTGTTTTCTGGCTCCCATCCTCGTGTGCTGTTTCTCCCCTCAAATATCATCTGGGCTATCTTCTGGGCTGTGTTGCTCCCAACCCTCCCTAGCTTGCCTGTAAAAGCACAGCAACAGGGACAATTTACTGGAGTATGGCTGAAGAGCAGATTTTAACGGTTGTTTTTATTTTATCCCTTACATTCTACACACTGCATGAAAGCACAGGCCTTGGCACACAAGGCTTTCATAGAACTGGAGGAAGCACCACCTGCTGTACTCCCTCAGCTGATGTCTGAGGCAGAGGGTGTACTTACCATGACACTTCTCCAGAGGCCCATAAATATGCTCCCTTCAAATGACTAAATCCTTTGGAAAGTAAATTAGGCATTGACAAGAATTTCCCTTTGCAATCTGACACTTCCTTATTCTTTTATAAATATTGAAAACATTGAATTCAATGTTCCGTTTTTGAGATAACATACAATATGTGTTTGCTTTTACTCCAGTATCTTGATTTTTGTGCGTTTACTTTTTTTAAACAATACTTTGTAGACAAACAATATCAAAGCCAAAAGCTCGGCACTCACATTGTGAAGATGAGACATATTGCTTTGCCAATACTTGTTTTATATTGGTGAGGGTTAGGCAGCCCCTCAACATTAAAGTTTAAAAAAGACAATAACCAAACAAGCATTAGTTTAAGTTTAGTTTAAACTAAGTTTACTCCCTCTGACAGCTCGCTGTCCTGATTACTTCTTAACACAAGGTAACACATAAGGCACAAAAATGAAACTAGAAAACCCAGGTATTTCCTTCCTTACAAAGACCTGGGCTGATGCTGCCTCTGACACAGAATTCTAAACAGCCATTCCAGAAGGTTATGGCCTAATCAGAGGTCAGACAAAACAAGCGAGGAGGTGGAATTACAGTTATTTATCGCAACCACTTCAAGGCTACCTTCAAGCCCCTCTCACACCTGAACTGTGAAGCCCTCATGTTTAACTTACAAATGAACAATACTTATCCCTTCAATTACCATTTGGTTTATCACCCTCCAGGCCCCAGGGAGAATTTCACCTGATAATTACTGGAGCTAATGGAATCCTGTATAGATTATCCCAATTTCTCAATTTTGGGGGATTTTTATTTCTACTTGGAACGTACAGAGGACAAGGATACATTGTATTTAGTATATAGTTGTATAGCTCCCAACCTACCAAGTCAATCATAAGCTTGAGGGAATTTTCACAAATAACCCCCGTCCTAGTGGTCAAAAAACATGTGTCTCTGATCTGGTCAAAACCATAGGGCGATAATGTTTAAATTAACAATCCCGATGAAACTCTTTAACTTCTAAGACACCCATAATACTAAAATATCGCTCCTGGAAAACAATTGAAAATATGAAATTAAATAATCTGCTGAGGGAGTCTCACTACATAGTTAACAGTGACATTGAACAAGCCTCTGCCCACTTTGTTGCCTGGATTGAAGCAGCTGTCACCAAGTTATCTCCCCTCAAAACCAGGACAAACCACAGGTCCATGCCCTTGGCACCATGGTTCTCCCAGAAGCTTAGAGAGTTTAAGCAGGAGTGCAGGCGTCAGGACCAACTCTGAAGACTCATATACAGCCTGGAAGAAAATAAAATATAAAGCCTGGATTAAGGAATATAAAACACAAATAGGCGCAGCCAAAACTAAATTTTTTACAGGAAAAATGTATGCAGCCAGTAAATCCACTAAAAAGCTTCTACACTGACGACACTCAGATAGTAATGTCAGTCTCTTTCAAACTAGAAAAAGTAGTCAAACAATTCAATATCTGCATGGGAAACATAGCTGATTGGATGCAGAAGAATTGTTTGAAACTGAATTCTGTAAAAAAAACTACAATATCACTCTTTGACAACGACACCTCTTTCTGGAATATTACCTGGTGGCCCCCTAACCTGAAAGTCGCTCCAACCTCCAGTCCAAAAAGCAAAGAATTTAGGGGTTATTTTCGACCCCAAGTTAGCATTTAAAGACCATATTAAACAGGTAACTTCTTCCTGTTTTCTTATTTTGAAAATCCTTAAAAAAATTCTTCCCTTCCTTCCAATGGAGTTGTGGAAAACACTTACAATAGCTTTGGAAATTTCAAAATAGACTATTGCAATGCCTTTCATGTTGGCGCCCAAATTCGCCTACAAAATAAACGGCAGACACTTTAAAACGCAGCAGGCCGTGTGTTGATGAATCGCCCTAAATTCTCTCAAACCATTAATGATCTTTATTGGTTATCAATCAGGGAGCGAATCAAGTTTAAAGCCCTGTGCGAGGCTCACAAGACCCTGCACAAGGAAGGCCCTCTCTTCTTTCAGAAGATCTTCAAATGGTTTATACCTACACCTACCCTGCGGTCAAGCGCGGCGAGACAGGTAGTCATCCCGAGAAATAAGAAGGCATATTGGGGAGGAAGAAATTTCACTCATTCCACATGCAAATGGCGAATGCGATGCCTGAACACCTCAGAACACAGTCAAACCTCCTAAAATTCAGAAAACAACTGAAAACCTGGCTTTTCTTCCACTGCATAATTGCTCCTTCTGCCACCTTTTTCCTTAGGGTTCATGTCTGACAGTGACACTAGCGCCAAAATACGCCGATTGGCATTCGCGTGCTTTACAAAATATTAACCTAACATAACATTAGCAAAGCCAAAAGGCTGCCAGGCAACACCAAACCTATTGGCTTTGCCAGTGCTTGTTTACCACAACCTGACCTCGTGGGGGAGGAGGCAGAGTAAAGAGGGTTTATGGAGCTGTTAATACGTCAAGGACTGCCGTTGTTTTTGGCGGTTCTGCACTTCTGCAGCACATCTCTTCCGCCCACGTGCACTCGTTTGGCTCTGCGTGGTGTTGTTTTACGTCACTTGTTTGTACTCGGCGCGCTGCCGGCATTCATTGTGTTTCTAATCGGCTCCTTAGCCTGACTCAGTCGTTCTGTCCAACACCCTGCGCTGAAGAAATAAACTTGCACCATCACAGTAGTACATTTCCTAATCTCTCTTTGTTGCAGAATCAACACACACGCTGTGTCTGTCCTAACAAACAGGGAGCCGCTGAGTCGAATAAGGCGTCACTCCCGTTTTATGCTGACAAAACCAGCATCCATCTGTTGAGAGCCGAAATGTGTCTGACTTCCTGAATGACTGTAAGCAGATCAACCGGGCCCTGAATAAGCCATCGGCTCAGCTCACCCTGACATTCTGCCAGCCCCAGCTTAGATTTAATCAGGGCAGTTAAACAACACAAAAACCCTGACGCTTCTTTTCCTGGTTCATGCCTCGAAAAGCAGAAGTGGAGTAAAACGTGAAGGCCCGCAGGCAAAACAAACAGGTTGTAGCTGCCTTTCCAGACTCATTGGCAGATTTGCTCAATCAAGCACACTAGGGACAGAGTGTTGGACCAATAACATGAAGTCTTCGGGTAGAAGCGGTCTATAAAACTAACTAGGTGCCCCCAATTCTCTAACCATGCATTCACTCATATGCCTCCATTTCTCAAAACGATCATGGGTCAGCATATCGACTACAAAAATAGTATTCAACCAAATCATTGTGGCCTGAATATTGACTATGGATTTACTATCCCTCAGATATATCATCACAGTACATTAAGGTGAGATTATATATATCTATAGTTATACTTACCTTCATATCATTGTGATAGTCAATATTTTGACAATTATATGTTTAACATGATATTTAACACACACTAGTCGGGTAGAACACTTGTCAAAATTGTTGCAAACACACATTTTTGCGATTTTTAAAATTAAAATGTATTTTTGTGACATTCTGTACCTTGTATACACATGACTCAAGAATCGTGGCGCAGGCCACAAGGCCATCCTTTTATACTTAGACTAAGCACGTCTACACACACACAATCGTACAAGAGTTGCACACAGCTGAACGTGGAAAAGTAACTTTAGAAGAGCAATTTGTGAGACCCTTTCTTAGGCATAATGGAGTTCCACTCTCAACAACGCAGCACGAGAAACCACCACCCAGCGAATGAAAAGTATAAAGAAAATATAATTGTGCCCCTGGCCAAAAAAACCCATAGTACCCTCATTTGCCTCCAGTAGGGCAATCACAGTAAAAGGGCGGCTGAATCAGGGAAAAAGGACTGCATGTTTGGGGACCTCTGGGAAAACGAGGCAACGCCGACGAGATAAACGGATGTATGACGTTATAACGCATACTATTACTCTGCAGACCATTACAACGCGACTTTTACTCCGCATACCGTTACAACGCATAGCGCCTTGGGGCGCTGGATAGTGGTAAGTATAATTTACTATTCTAACTCCAGTCCCCGTGGACCCTAGGGAAGGTGTTGGATAGTAAATTATACTTATTCCCTATCCTAGAGCGCCCCCCCAGCGCAATGCGTTGTAATGGTATGCGGAGTAAAAGATCCGTTGTAACGGGTGTATACCGAGATAAACCAAAGTATAGATAGGAACATATAAACAAGCTTCTGAGATTTAACCCCTTCCATGCTCATGACGAGCTGAGCTCGTCATGAGTTGCGCCGCTCGCATGCTCATGACGAGCTCAGCTCGTCATGTAACGCGGCTTTTTAAAAAAAAGCCACACAGCGCGAAAAAAGCCGCCGCACGCATGCGGGTAAAACAATCAAAGAGTGAGCCATTGTAGGAACCTCTCTCCCTCCAGATACATTTACTGCCTCACTGCATGGAATTTGACCATCTTAAATTATAGCGGTATGGATGCAATGCTCTTGACAGCCACCCATGTACAATTTTAAGTTCTTTGTGGTCCTCAGAATTCTCTTCCTCTTTTTAGCTGATCCCATGGAGCAGCAGGGTGGGAGTAAGAAGTCGTGGATGAACCATACACAATATGGCGTCAACCTCCTCCAGAATCCTTCTTCTCAGCTGTACTTTAAAAATGTACACTTCGTGTTCGCCATCCTGTGCCACCATACTCTCCCGATCCCCTGCCAACATGTTTCTTAAAAAACGCACCCTTGTGACCACCCAAAGCATGACCCTGGCCTCTCCTCCTCCAAATTGTCTTGCCAAACTCCCTCACCATCACGACTTTACCCTCCAGTCACTGCATCCCTGGGTGAGGCAGCTGACCAACATCCTCCTAAGCACTGCCTATCGGAGGCTGTTTATTTGTTGCTACATTTATATTAGAGCAAAGAAGAAAAAAAAACTATTTTTCAGTGTACTTACATCAGAGCAATGAATAACCAGGTTTCAAAACCAGTGCTTACAATTCGGCTCAGATAAGTCTTACCTAACAGAGAATTGCAAATGGCCGGCTATCAATAAAAGGCTTATTTTCCAATGTGGGGTTAAAAGTGATATCAAGTGAGCAATGAGAGGTAAGTATCTGAGATAGCTGTACTTATATTTTAAACAACTTGTACAAATCTAGATTAAACTACAGGACAAAATGATGCCCCACCCTCCCCTGCAGACTGTGGTATGGTGCCTCTGAGCCTTCCATATCTTACAGATATTTATAGGCCTGTGGCAGAAAGGGGGCTCCCTGAAAGGTAGGGTCCCCTTTGTACCCCAGGGGCCTGCATTACGCCCCTGCCAGCCAGTCTGCCTTGAGCTTTTAACATAGATGTAAATGGAAGAAACGTGAATGCAGGATGTAGGGCATGCTGCAGAACAACCCCGACAAAGCCTACTGTGCAACACAACGGATCCACTGATTGTCCAGAAAAGACCAGACAGCATTCTTATTCGGCAGTCCTTTGCCTGAATCAAGAGGTCCACACAGTTCTTAATCTGAGCCGGTGGTTTCCGGTGCTCTTTATCAACACCAATGCTTTTCATGAGCACCAGTTAAGGACACATTCATTTAGGGGGTGATTAAGTGATTGACCCAGAATCACAAGGCGTTGAGCCGAAGCCGAGACTCAAGCCTACTTCACAAGCTTTAAAGTCAACAGCTCTGGCCATTTCACCACATCCTCCCCCCACTTTCATGGTTAGTAGTGGTTAGTAGTTGGTTCTGTTTTAGGCGGCGCTAACAGGAGAAATGGGCTGGTGCAAGCTGCCTCCTCACGAGAGCCCCGGCACTTATTTTTTTTTTACAAACTAACCACTGGGTCCTCACCCCTGCTACACAGGCCAGGTCGTCCTGCGCACCTGCTCCTATGGACTCTGCGACTGTCAACTACATCCAGTGAACAAATCTACTCAAGAATGTCCAGGGGCTAACCACCTACTGGACCACTTACAAGAAGACTACTCCAGCAGTCCCCGCACTAGCCAACACACGGAAAACCAACACTGCACCATCACACCATCGGTCAAACAAGTGATCCGACGTGGTCTCCAGGTC
This sequence comes from Lissotriton helveticus, assembly GCF_964261635.1. NCBI lineage: Eukaryota > Metazoa > Chordata > Amphibia > Caudata > Salamandridae > Lissotriton > Lissotriton helveticus. The sequence goes on along the minus strand of NC_136067.1, from coordinate 769,593,576 downwards.
CCACGTAAAAAAACAATAACATTATCAAAATATACATGTTTTATCATCCAATGATGTAGCCTAGGTCCCAAGGGCCCTAGTGCAAGCGAGAAGACATGCACCCATCCCAGAATTTTGTAGTAAAATTGTGGTATGAAAGGTGCTTCACAATCCAGAGCCCCGGTATCGCTGCACCTGCAGCACTATTGACATCGATCATTGCATCTGAGTGAAACAGAGATTTGAGGACAAGAACTGACTATCGTGCTCTGTTTCGGGAAGGCTGGCAAGATAGGAATAATGTGCATGCAGGTCTAAGAACAGAGAGAGCATCTCTTTGGAGACGGTGGGTCACATAGAAGGGCGTGTGGGTGTGAGCACACTCCCGTGCAGGAAAAAATAAACACTACAGGCCATCTCAGATGTAAACACGACTGTCACAGGCTCGATGCACTACAATAGACAGTCTAGGAATATAAAACGTACCCAGGCGTAACACACCAAACACCAGCTAATAAAGGTGTGCACTCCAAAGCACGAGGCACAGAACTTGAACTGGATTAATGAAGTTATGGGGACAGAGCGAGAAGAGGGCGGGAGGCCGAGGGAGAGTGAAAGTGCGCCATTTTCCGTGGAGCTCGGCTCCTGGAAGGCGTGATTGATGGCTGCTGCTGCTAAAAGTACGGGACCACATCCCTAACATGTCATTCTCGTCCGCTGACATCTTCCGCCCAGATTGCTCCCTCTGCGCCTTAGATAGCCCTGCGGTACACCGGATACGCGCGTGGGCACGGCATCAACAGAGAGGCAGCCATCATCTCACGAGGCACAGATTCACACGAGGACAGAGGGAAACCCAGGCCGTGCCTACTCCCTGAGTGCTGGAAGAACGCCCCTCCTATGCTCACAACCGCCCCCCACAAAATTTGCATTTCTACCATCATCAAATGCATACTCAACACACATTGGCAAAGCCAGTGGGTATGACCTTGGTAAGCTGGTGCAATGGCATGATTTGTAAAATTATTTTTACTGCAAGCTTGCATCTCAAAAAGTAACAAATCCGACCAAAATGTGGCTCCAGAATGCTTGCAATAAAAACTTAAAAAATATATATTCTTATCAATGTAATAGAAAAGTATGGGTGCTTCTTAGAACAGAGTTTACATAATAGAGGCAGAGAAATCCGTCTGAGTTTTTATGCACATCGCAGAAAAATATGATTCTTATTGGCACAAAGAAAATGGCACTATTGGCTATGACTACATACTGAAGACATAGTTTAAGGACAAAGCAATGACTAAAAGAGGAAAAGAATGGAAAGAAAAAAGCACAGTGGAGTAATGGTCTACCAGCCCTCGCATTGAAGAGCAGTTCATTTTAGGCTGATGTGCACGTGCACAAAACACATGCAGTCATTGAAAGGACAAGAAAGGCAACAGCTGAAGTAAGCCTACCCACCGCTGCTCCCTGCTGTATGCTACGGTGGGCGGAAGCAAAATGTGAATGACAGCTGAACAGGCCAATGGATGAAGAGGGCTGACTCAAAGCTTTTCTTCTGAATACATGAGGCTGGCTAGACAGCCAAAGCTATTTCTAGACCAGACGTTAAAATGAGGAAGAAAATGACATGACCTCAAAGTCTAAGCAGTTCACCCAATAAGATGAATTAGCCGCTTTTGCAAGCAACCATACCATCAAAATGGCACCTGTGGATAGCATCACAGAGGAGTCACTTATACTGGGCCAAAAATAACTTCTGTATATAGTATGTAGTACTGAAATTTTGAGGGCAGTGCCTTTAATGATAAAAGTCAAAATGTATAGTGTATATTACTTTTGTCCGAAGGAGTAAAAATAGCTTTTCCATGTGATAACAAAGCTATATGAAAAGCTGTTTGCACAAACATAGTCCATTTGTGTAAAGGCAAATACTTAGAAAGTTCTTTATTTTTTTTTTAGTTTTATATAACGCGAACTAGACCCAAAGGTATCTGAGCACTTTACTTAAGCTCGGAATCATAGGATTTTGATCATCCCTGCCGAGAAACCGGTTCCCCAGCTTCGAGGTCGACTGTTCTAGTTGTTAGGTTCGTTAGCACATTTGAGTCGGGAGCGCCCAACGTCAACCTTTGCCCATCTTTACAGCAGACCCCGTCAAACCTATAAATAAACCCAATATAGAATATGTTTCCTGGATGGCTTCATAGGGGAATACATGGAACAACTATGAGCAAATCTTCTTAAGAATTACACATTTGACCAGGAAGTGATGCAAGACTTCCATATCTTGGAGATATCACACAAGATTACTAAACACAGTGGTGACTCCTGCATGGCGATCCATGGAACTGCTGCTCCACCATGTAATTTTCACCATTTACCTATAGGTGGCCTGTTGCTCATGGCAGGTTTTGTTATTAACTAATATCAGGCGGGTGTTTGTGCATGGATGACTTTGTATGGAGCAGTCCCAATTAAATATGGCCATGACACCGTATTATACCCACCTCCAGACGCTGCTGACTACTTATCCCGAATTAGTGTTAGAATAGATACCTGACACTGACGGACCACGCCGCCCCCCTTTGTTTGAGAGGGCTTTCCACAGCAGTGTTCCGAGCAGCTAAAAGGATCAGAACCTTGTGGGAGCATGTGGCAGTATGTGCAAGGCGAGAAGGTGTACATTGGCTGATCACAGCAATCAAGCCCTGCTTAACACAGGAAACACTATAAGTTACATGCTCCACATGTGTTATGTCACAAATTTGGTGAGGTATGCTGTGCTGAGAGATTAATCGTTTCGTGGACTGGGTAAGTAGCTTGTAGTATGTCCTTTAATAAGCACATACCATCAGTGGTGGCTTCTCCGCTAAGGCGAAAGGAGTAGCGCCACCCCTCTCAGCACCTAAAAATGGGAACAAATAAAATGATAACTTAATGTTATTATAATTTTATTTAAGCGTACTGGCTCAGTTGGTTTGGGGGCGGGGGAGGAGTGGTAGGCACTTCCTAAGTGCGCATGACATTTCGGCCGGCCATTTGGGACCAGCCAAAACGTCATGCGCACTCTGCATGTTCTCCACTCAGCCTGCATTACAGCCTGGGTGGAGAACATGCCCAGCCTCCCAGCCCCTCTATGAGTGCCAAACTACAGTGCTCAAACCAATCACAATGCTGCTGTAAGGCAGCTTAGTGATTGGTCAGGGGAGTCTGGGAGGCTGCGTGTTTCCTGTTGCCCCCGGAGAAGAGGACTGAAGAGAGGCGGCCGTCTGGCCGCATCCAGGTAAGTGAATTTTTTTTTTCCGATTCCCCTCCTCCGGTCCCCCCATACCCGTTTGGTAGCAGTTGCTACTGGATACCATTTTGGACCGGTGTGGGTGAGCACTAAAGTTGGCTAAAAATGGTATGTGTGGTGAAATTGCTAATTCTGTCATTAGGAATAAACACAAGTTTAGAAAAACCTTTAGTATCCTGCTACAGACGTTGGTTCGGTTTATCGGTGTCGTCCCAGAGCAGCCTCTGGCCCAAACATGACCTACAGCTGACAGAAAGAGCAGCTAAAAATACCTTTTGCTTTACAACAAATTGTTTGTAGCAAGATGGCTGAAACGAGGCTATACTATGACTTGCGGCCTGTGTTTTCTCTCTCTAGACAGTGCATGGGTGCGACTAAGATGCAGCAACCAGTAATTGGGACATAGACAAATCTGACAATTTTGATGGGGGCGTCTACAAAGAATTTGGTGTAATGGAATATTGCTTGAAGCGTTGTGTGTGCAACAATAAGCAACACCACCTACAAGACCAGAACATTGCCAGTAAATATAGAAAGTCTACTGTCAAAATACTTTTTAGAGTACTGAAGGAACTGCCATTGCTGGAAAATAGCTTTCCAAAAGGGCTAATTGGAACCCAAAACAAAAGGTAAAATGAAAGCACTGAGGAGGATCTATATTGTTTTATCATTTCAGTAGAGACAAAATAAATTGGAGTGAAGTTGTTCCAAGTGTCACGAAGTAAAGACCCAAGCTGAAGAGGGCATGAGTATATCTGATAATGCTTACACCCTTTTCAGACTTTTTACCTTTAGAGTTGAACAGATGCAGAAGTGTGTACCCGTGGAGTGTACAGTTTGAAAGCAAATTACTTCTATTTTTAAACCCTGACATTCAAACTAAAAAGTACCTAATATGCATCATCTGTACTTCAGTTGAGATGGCAAATCTCATATCCCTCTCTGTGACATGGAAACTCAAGACACCAAAATAACCTGTAAAGTGTTAGTTTTTCCACTGTTCTTACTTAATCTCCATAGTTATTGCCCCACATCAATACCACTGCCATGAACCCTTTCACTGGTACCCACACATCCTTCCTTCCTCTTATTTAACAATAACTTAAAACAGCTGAAGATTTAAAATGCAAGAAATAAAAAAAACTGGCGGTGCCAATCTGGACTACAAATGTGTATCAGTAATCTCAATCAAAGTCCCAGGTTATCCTCTCTGGACACTGGCTCAATTTGGTAACTGTAGGATTTATCTACCAAACGATGAATCAGCCACCGCAATATAAGAGGATTAGCATTACCCACCAGGTTGAGACAGAATCAAAGGTCTATGTAAGACCAATAAGGTTGTACAGGGAATTAGCAAGTCCAATGAAGTTATTAGAGCAGAATGCTATTGCCCTTTGATTAGACAATGGCACAATGCAGATATTTTGAACCTGGCAATGAACGACACACAGTTTTCTAATGAACCTTCATATCTTCCCATTGCTGTACCCGTATGCTCACAATATGGCTGTTCTGCAACCTCCATCCCTTCCACTCTTAGTAGATCAGTTAAACCTATTTGTGCCAATGTCAGACACTTCCCACAGTAGATGAACCTCATATGCTTGAAAGCAATGGATGGATCAGTATTAGATTTGATGCAACATCACTAATGAAAAAAAACTGAGGAAAACTAGGAGGCTACTGGGAAGATGCCAAAAATTGAGCACCTCAGTCTTGTCCAGGTTCAGTGCATTATATTTGTAAAGCAGTCAGTAATGTCAAATTACCCTATCAGGGGCATATAAGGAAGGGCTCCAGTCCCAATACCTATGTAAACCCCCAGCATTTACCATAAACACTTCAACAGATGTCTACTGACAAAGGGAATGGGTGCCCTTCTTGTGCCAGTCGATGATGTAAGGAATCTGTGCATCAAAACAGATTCCAGTTTGTCCCTCTCTAACCTCTGATCTCACAAGTGGTAGCTACAGGGCCCTTCCAGATGAAGAACTTGTAGGAATGTCCGACGTCATCTAATTAAGATGGGAAAAGATTGGCTGTGTCACCTATTATAGGCTCCATGCTTGACTGCACCAATTCAGTCTATCTTGGTTTACTACATTATCTTTTAAAAGGGATTAGAGCTCTCCAAAACCATGCAGCCCAGATGGATTTGCGTGTCCAGAGATTTTGCCACACATTACCTTTCCTTTTCTACCTCCGCTGGGTCCCTATGAAAGAAAGCATTTGTGTTATAGTACTATGTACTGTCACAGGGCCTTATAAGGCAAAAGAGAAAAATCAAGTTTTTCGGACCACCCAGAAAACACTCAGGTAAGCAAAAGACATCAGCTTGTCAGGGAGCAGCTTCCAATATCTGGTTGCTTATGCAGAAAAACTATGGAGGTACAACCTTGCTATAAGAATTCAAGGAGTGAAGCGCTCCCCGAGGTTTATACTAAACATTTAGGCCTTGCCTTGCTGGTCTAAATTTTCATTGCATCTACAAGATGCCTTTGCATACAGCTAATCTAAATAAGAATCATTTACATAGTAAGTAGTCATCCAGATTATTTAGCATGGTTTTCTGGACAAGTGTCTCACTCTCTTTTCCGCAAGGATCTCAAGACTTGGCTCTTTACAGAGACTTCAGTTTGAGCTCTTCTCTTACTTCTGCATGACAGTCCCTCCTGCAGAGCCTGGACGCCTCTGGGCTAAGTTTGCGCTTTAGAAGTCTAACATTCATTCATGCATTCATTCATTGTGGACACACTTGATCTATATGGGTAGAGGTGTTGTGCAGCATCCAGAGTGGCTGACTTCGGAGTGCAAGGCTCACGTTCGATTCCCGGCACTGGCGGCAGCTCGGTACTCTGGGCAATAGCTCATTTAATTTCCATGACAGCCCCTAGTGGCTGGAAGCCTTACGGGTGATAAGTCGTGCTTTGCAAAAGTGTAATCTATTTTATTTATATTGTACTGATCTTCTCCTTCTTCACAGGCTAGGTAGGATATTATCTGAACAAAAGAACTTTGAGGTTAAGGATGTGGGTGCAAGTAAGGAAGGGGAAGGAACACTGTGGGTGTACCAAATGTTGCAGCGGCTGCAATGGAAACATTGCACGTATTGCAAGAGTTCAAAGGGCAGCTCGAGGTGAAGGATGTTACAAGTAAAGACATGCGTGAAGCCTCAGCTCAGACTGGTTAGAAAGGAACCTTTCCCACAGAGAATGGGAGTTCCTTTCACTCAGATATCTAGTTCCTTGATGCCAAAGAGACCATGTGAAAAAAGACAACTATGTGAAAGAGTACGCCAGTGGCGAAACGAAACTTGCCCCCCCCGCCCCCTGCAAAGTGCATAGAGGGAGCCCCCACACTTGGCTCTCAGGCCCGCCCGTCCACAGTGAAGCAGGGAGTCCCATGGAGCTCGCCACCCCAGAGGAAAGAAAGGAAACCTGCAATATTGCACTGCTAGACAGCAGTGTACTAGTGAATGGGCACTCTTGTCAAAGAGGTTTGAAAGGAAAACATATTACCAAGAAAGGGGGAAATCGGAAGTTCTCTTTATTATGACCTGCTAATGCAGATTCATTAGGTTGGGTGCATGGCAAATGATTCACCCAGGAACATGGTCTTTAAATTGAACCTACTCTGAATTTCACTCTCACATTTCATCACTTAACTAGAATAACCACTTAGTGGGAGAGCAGAGGTGGCCATAGATCAGGAAGTAATGCCTAGTCTTCATAGACTGTTCCCTCAAAAGTGGATATGGCTGAACTCTCCTCATCGTGCATGGATGGTTTCATGACGACTATTGCAGATGTACCCACGTTTTCTGCAACCAACTACTAGAAGAAGTAACCTTCCTTTCATTACTGTATAACTGTTTGCAATTCCTGCAACCATGGGCCAATGATCCAGAAGGCTCTTCGGTACATGGCTTTCTAGCTTTTTTTTTTTTTTTTTAAAGAAACTCTCTGGCTATCTCTGCTGGCGGATGTTTTGACTCTTGAGGTGTGGACCACACTTTAGACTTCATATGCAAAGATACTATGAGACTTTCACATACTTCAGCTGTCCCAATCACCTAACAGGATCATTTGTTAATAAACCCTCAAGTAGACCCAGACTTCTAATGCCATCGCAACTAGTGGCCATGTTAGAAGGAAGTCACAGGAGTGCGAAAAGTTCAGCATAATTACAAGATCTTGGTTACATTAGATATCTTCCCTGGAGTAGTTACCTCTGACCCTGAAACTCCTCTGTGACTCAGAGGCGGTACTTTAAAAAAAAAATGTTTTTAGAGTTTAATATAGCGCGAACTAGAACCGAGACATCGGGTATCAGAGCGCTTTGCATGGCACCTGTTTCATTACAGAAGGGCACATTCATTTTTGTTAGGCACGGGGAGATTACGTGAATTGCCCAGAATCACAGGATGTTGAGCGTCGTTGCCGAGACTCGAACCCGGTTCCCCAGCTTCGAGGGCGACCATTCTGGCCGTAAGGCTACATCCTCTCCCCAATTAATTTAAGCCTGTGGTTTCTGGCGCTCGGCACCAGCACTTAATTGTCAACACCGGCGAGCGTGACAATCTGCCAAAAGTTGGCACAGTTTGGCTTATTTAGAGATGACCATAACAATAGTTAATTATTAATTCAATATACGTAAAAAATGACTATTACGTGCCGCCCAAGCCATTCTTGTAGCTTTTGGGGGCCTGAAATAGTCCGAATTGTCAAACTTGTAGGAGTCTGACTCTGATGGTGCGTAGTTGTGATGTTACTATCATTGGCAGCGCTGGCAGGGGCCATGTGTGGTGCAAGCTGTAGTGGTCTCCTTATAAGAGCCCTGGCACTTTTTTTCTGCTTGTTTTTTTTTTTTACAAATTAAACACTGCTCGGAGGGTATGGCTGTGTAAATACTCAAATATGATCAATCCCACCAAATTAAAATGTGAATCTTACAGGTGTAAACCTACATCCCGCTTAGAAACTAAGCTTGCCTCTAATTCTGCGGAGTGCATTTTTTCCAAAAGCAAGCAGAGGAACCTAAGCACAAGGCCGTATTGCCCGGAACCCATTTTATTATCGAGCAATAAGCACGCTGCAAATGAAAAGCACAACATATTTACATATTTAATATTGTAAGTGCCTCTTACTGAGACAGCTACGCAATCTGTTTAAAGTATGCCAGAACTGGTAGAAGATGTAGGGAAGCCTTAAAAAGCAAAGAAGCTAACATTTATGATCCTATTTCCCCACAAGCACCCATATTCCCTTGGAATTTTCTACAAAACGTTTTACTGGTTTTATTTGCTTAGAGTCCTCATTTTCAGATCAATTGACTAAATGTATTATTACCTTGAAATCTGGCTCTTAGTTTGATAAATTGCACACTAAGATTCTCGACGGAACTGACAAATGCACACATGCATTGTGTTAGTCATCTACTGGAAACTGCCCAACTGTCTGGAGCATCTGGGACGCACTTAAAAGTGATGGAAGTCGCTCAATGACATATTCATGGGAATAGTTTGCTTCATTTAGAGAAACTACAAATTCACCATCCATAGTGTTCGTGAAAACTGAATTAGAGCTTTTCTTATATTCCAGAAGAAGCTCAAAACCTTGCCTTTTACCTTTGTATGGGTCACCCTAACTTTTGTAGCAAGATCTGTTCAGAATGCATTTTAAAAAAGTACATATAATTTGATATAACCCACACAGGCGGCACTGAAAAAGTGCTCAACCAAGCATCTGCAGTGGTCCTGAGAATACTGTGTTCTCATCACTCATTCATCTATATGACACTGACAACAGATTAATTATTCAACCACTTTTGAACATCATAACTCCTATATTCAGTGAGTAGCTGTGGAATGATTACACGGGGTCCACTCCATTATAGGAGTGGAGTTTAATGTTGACTACAGTTTCTTTGAATCAGAATATAAGGTCTACATTAACAACAACTGTGTTTGCGTACCCTTGACGGTGCTGTGTGGCACTTCCAAATAGAATTCTTGGTTCCATACCTCCATCTAGTCATCAATCTCTATCTAGCTACTTATCCCTCAGTACATTCTCCATTTAGCTATTATTATCAATCTCTACAATATAATTCCTTCTTACTGATCAACCTATGAACTTGACTATCGACCTACCTGCTTGCCAGTAAAGTATCAACCTGCCTGTCTGTCTATATCTATCAATCTATATAACTATCAATATATTCATTTATCTAGCTCCTTTCTCTCATTCCCATTCTACCAATCCATCTAGTTATCCGTGTTATTAATCTGCTTATCATTCTATTTGCTGATCCACCTATTTCAGGTTTCCCAAGCGAGTAGCTCCTGAGCTACTGGTAGTTTTTCAGGTACCCAGAAGTAGCACTCCTGTGTGTAGCCAACCCTACTAAATTAGAAGTTATTGCTTGGCTAAAATAATTTACCTATACCAAAATTAAGAGTATGTATTTGAGATGAAAATGTGTCGATTTACAGAACTCATGGGCTTATATTTTAAGGCAAATGGCTGAATTGCCAAAATATATTTAAAGTTGATATTGCCATATTAAATCATGTGGCATTGAAGAGACATTTTGCGCATGTTATTACCTTGGTAATAGAGGCACTACAGCTATGGCTGGAATGTAATATGCATGTAGAGGCATTTCATACTGACAAAGGCGTTTTAAAATTACTGCTGGCAGCCATGCCTGATGAACTGAGGTGATTGCGGATAGTAAACCGCTAGAACCTTGCATATGGTTGCCACTATTACTATGCTAATATTAGAAGCTCTCAATAAGTTTCATTAAACATAAGTAGCTCTCAATACAGAAAAGTTTGGAGATCCCTGACCCATTCCATCAGTCTTCAATCTATTTTTACTCGTCTGCTCAAACTAGCTAATGGTGCAAATCAGGACAAGTGTAAACCTCGTGTGGCTATGATCCTTTCCAGTTTTGCTGGTCGCCTATTGATGCTTCCTTGAAGATTCTTTCTTGGGTTATTTTTTGTAAGATCAGTAACTGCATCTGAAGGTAAACATCATGTTGTGAACCTGACCTGCCACAGCAGGGCTGTACAGGATGCATTAGTGCAAATCTCAGCTGAAGTATTGGACTCTAATCACTCATTTATTCTTTCAATATCACCACAGCGGCCCTGAAATCAATGCCGCAGTTAGCGCATCAGCAAAGACATATTGCCAATAGACATTCACACTCATCTACGCCCACTCTTGGCTTCATATCCAGCGGATCAAAAGGTGTGGCAAGTCCTGATGATAATACATTTGAGTGATAAACACATATTTGTGGCGAGGGGAATTTTTGTAAAATTAACTGCCTTTTCACACATTGTCAAAATGCAAAACTGGAATCCACAGTCCTTGTACCAGCCCTTCTTAGGCTCTGCTTGCAGCACTGCCAGCTGCTTCTTCTATGGTGTGATATAGACTGTTAAAATCTAAAGATTGAGTGAACACCCATGTTTCCACTTGAGCATTTAATTCTACGATTAAGACACAGGACAGAGCATGGAGAAGCCAATTATCAGGATTTCTTCGCCTGCCAATCAATGTGCATGCCCCCTCGACATTATTTATTCGCCATCATATTGAAAAGGGAGAGGCCGTACAAAAAGCAAAGGCCCTATGTCAGTGAGCAAAAAATACATTTAAATAATTGTCTTGCAAAACACTAATCAGTATTAATCAGTTCAACAAGACATCAACAAAATCAAATTGAACATGATCACAAAAAATATTGACACCTGAAGTAAAATATGATCACAAAAAATATTGACACCTGAAGTAAAATATGATCACTAAAAATATTGATACTTGAAGTAAGCCCGACAGCTTTAGGCCCTCATGCCAACCACAGCTTTGGTCAGAGTAGTTCAAGGTTACGGCAACGTTTGTGCAGGGTAACTTATCAAGATTACACTCCCAACGTGAGTTAAATGCAATTTTCATTGACTGACTTTGAGGACTAGCTTTTGTTTGCACTGATTCTACAGAGAGGCTCAAAAGGTCTACTCCCTGTGCCGACACCACCATTCACTCAAGGCTGTTTCCTCGCTGTTCTGCGTGGGTGGGACCAATGATGTATCTCCTGTGCAGAAACAGAGAGTTGAATGCATACAAGTACCTTTGTTTGCCTACGTTTGGAACAGAGAAAGTAGTCTATTATCCCAGCACCTCCTGAAGTAACTGGGAGCCGGAAAACAAACACCTGAGGCCTAACTTTCAACAGGCCCTTCAGATGCCCAAGTCACGCGCAGAAAGCCTCTGACAAAGAGCGACTTGTGCGGCGGGAACCGCTCTCTTAACCACAAACACAGCTTAGTGCGCACAAAGCCAGCAGTGTAGTTTAGGATAATTCCACGGGGGAATGTAGCAATGTTTCCTTTTTTTTTATTGGTGTAATGACCTCACAACTACCGACATCCTGTCTCACCTCATTATTCCAACAAGTCCTATCAAACATCACAGCAAGATCAGAAGGAACGTGCCTCCGTGAACTCATGCACAAGGAATTCAGGTCTTGATCCAGAAATTATAGGTGCCAGACACTTCTGACAAGGTTCAGTGGCAGAGTTATTCTGCGAGCACCATCTGATCAAAGGGACGGGACAAACCAAGCTAAAAATGAAACCTATAAATGCTATTTAGAGGTAATTGGAAAAGAATGACTTTGTGGTCAGCATATGATTTTGTGTTTCTTGTTTTGAAGCTGTCACTTCCTGCCGCTACACCGAAAGGGCCTCCATGTATCGCTTTCTGAGTCACAACCCCGGAGGCAGAGGATCCAGAATGACTCATACCAATAATGACGCGCAGCTTAAAGATGGTGGCGCCAATTTGATGGCAGCGGGACCTCATTCAGTTAAAAACACTACATGCGCTCTACTGAGACAGCGGCAGCTGTGGCAGCCACGTTTTTTTTAGGGCTACTTTGGCCACACAATTTTCTAGAAACCACTTGTAGCACAGATCACCACTGATGCGCACAAATGCATGTGCACACAATCACAAACACCAGACTACCATTCTGAGTCAGAACTCTAGAAAGCCAGTTCCGGCATCTGAAATTCTTAACATGGCAAGAACTTTCGAAATAAATCGGAGGGCGTTCTACAAGCCTTAATCGCAACACATTCCTGAAAAGAAGCGGAAATCCGAAAACAAGAGGTGGCGGAGCTGCTCGTTTCACTTATTAGTCCCCCTGACAAGTGCAGTTGCTTTCGCTCTTCTCGTTGACATGCATCCTGAGACGCTCATGTAAGAGCCTTCTTCAATCTAATTACCTTCAGTAAGAGCTGCGCAGTGATCGTGCAGCGATGCTATTTCGTGCATCCATTAGCAAAGTTTTACAGGCACACAAAGTAGTTACTGCGTTGTTGTGGTACGCGCCATCTCATAATGGAGTATCATCACAATGAGTGGCAAAATGAACAATTTTGAAAATAAAATGGATGCAGCGGCTTGATGTAGCATGAGCTCCGTGAGAACACTGTGGCCTTAATCTGTCAAGGGCAGAATATTTTATACTTTGTTTTTATGGAAACCGCGTTGGGTTCAAACTCAGTTTGAGAAAAGGGAGCTGGCAAAATGCCTAGGCGAAACGACGTCATAAAACCATGCTTGAAGAATCTATAATGCATGCCCAACGCTACCAATTGACTGCATGATCACTTGCTAGCCAGCGACAACATTCAGGGAGTGTGCCTACCATTGTCAGGCAACAAGCATTTTACTACCCGCTCCTACTGGATATGCATGGAGACAGAAGCTTTGCTATCCAATGTCTACGCTTGCCATTGCTTATGTGTTTATTCACATCCTTTTGCAGACATTAAAAAGGAAAGAAAAGTAAGAGGCAAAAAAAGGAGTAAGAGGTGAACTGTATTGTGGGTGTGTGAATAAGCCAGTACACACCACTACATTAGTGCCAGCTTTGGAGGGTTTTGCAGCAGGAATAACTAACAATGGGTTGTTCGCCTGGCTTGTGACCATTGAGTGCGGCGTTAAAGACATTAGGTCATTGGCGTGCTGGTGTACACAGGTTCCAAAAGAGGCTCATCCGCTTCCTAGTAATACATCCTTTCTATGCTCTACACAAGTTATACAAATTCTACAAGATGTGCAAGGCAAGCCAGGAGCCCATTTTGTCAATGTTCAGCCTTCTTTAATGAACCTTTATCTAAAACAGACACATCAGATCATAAGGCAAGGAAGGACAGTCGAACAGGATGAAATGTTACCTTTAAATGGTGCCTCTCTCTATTAGTAAACATTTTCTTGCAGCCCAAGAAATGCTACTCATGTAAGAGATGGCCTTGTTGCTGAAAAGGTCTGCTCCTGGACGTCATTGTGGGCTCATGGAAGACTTGGTCACGGCGTCCAGGTTCAATGATGTTGCAGCATCTACAAGAAATGAGAACAAGGTTAGACATTTGAAAATAGAAAATATGGAGAAAAAAGAATCAAAAAAGAATCAGTTAAGATGGAATATAGCTACTACACTGACAAAGTCTGCTACAGAGAGAATTTTTTTTGGGTTGGCATCAATGAATGAATTGGCATAACTTAAGCCTATATCAAACTATTTACCTCGCACTTATCCACCCAAGATTTTAGAGGCGTTCTGTCATCGCACAGGAAAAACCTCCAGATCACACCACGCTGCTGCTAGCATGAAAATGATCTATGCGTTCCTTTGGCTTTTCATCACTATGTTTGATCAGACATTGTGTGGAGGTAGGCCAGCCCACTCAGGATGATTAAACGAAAGGTCATGCAAACCGTGATCACATGTGGCTTGTGTACCGTCGCAGTGTAGGTTGATATCGTCTTGAGGCTATGTAGAACGCGGCAAGACCCTAGTGGGTGTCGGAGCGTGGTAGATTTAGGAACGAGGGTGTAGGGAAGGCATTAGTGTGTCAATGTGGGCCAGGTGAGACAGAGGGCTTTCTCATAAGGCAGTCGTTTTCTGTCACCATTAACCACATTAGATGAAGTGAGAAAAAAGGCTGGTTTCACTTTAGAATGTCTACAGGCACAGTGACTCCTGGACATGAGGCATCTGCACAGCCGCGCAACACCCATTGGCCTCAAAGGGCTTCAGCCCCCCCACCCCCCGTTGTGTGTGGCAGCCTGGGATGATACACTTCTGGGGCCCGCTCACAGCCGCACCCGAGCACTTCACAGGTCTTTAAAAGACCTTGTGCATGATAATGGGGCTTTGTTGTTGTTTCTCCCCTTCTAAGAGCCCCTGCAGCTCCACTCTGCCCATTGCCTAAAGATTCAGCCCCCCCCCCGAAATTTTTTCTTAGCCCCCCCCCGAAATTTGACTCTAGTTGAGCCTCTGCATCTGCACTCCAGAGCCAAGGAGCTCCCTGGCCTGGGGAATAGGCCATCTACCTGCAACCAGACACGCCTCCTGCCATTTGCTCACGGGGTGGTGAGAGAAACAATGAGATGGGGATAGAGATGTGCATGAGTATGTGTTTGTGTGCACTGTCAGTCAGCATATTGGTTTATCCTGTTTTTTCTCTATGGAAAGCCTTCTGTGATCCAGAGCAGTATGCTGGTTCTTCTCACACACAGCCATGTGGGTTTCACATCCCCAAAGTCCAAGCACTGTACAAAAAAAAAGCCAAAACATGGAGGGTTTGCTCAGCTATCATTGTATTTTAGGACTACATATTGGTACATATTGTTAAAGATTGTGGAAATGATCTATCAGGATATGCATGGTAGAACAGAAATGCACACATTTTAGCTGTGGTTAATTTGTAAAAAAAAAAAAAGTGCCGGGGCTTTTATCAGAAGACAACTTGCGCCAGCCCATTTCTCCTGTTAGAACCGCCTAAAACACAACTATGAAAGCAGGGAGAGGGTGTGGCATAATGGTCAGAGCTGGTGACTTCGGCGCTTGCGGACCAAGTTTGAGGCCTCGGCGGCGGCTCAACATCCTGTGATTCTGGGCAAATCACTTAATCTCCCCAGGCCTACCATAAATAAATGTGTCCTTAACTGCTGCTCAAACAGCTGCTCATGAAAAGCGCCTGTGTTGATGATTAAGTGCCGGTGCTAAGCACTAGAAACCACCTGCTCAAATTAAGCACTGTATTCCAGTTAGGAAATAAGAAAATATATGCCTGGCTGAACCAGGGTGCTGATCAGGAATCAACAACTTTTAATCGACTCACAGCCAATTACTTTGAATGATTTTGACATCACATGATAAATAATGAGCTGACTTCATCTGAAATTAAATCTACACATCAGAGGAGTATGGCACCAACAAATTGAGGAATTGTGTAAAAAGTAGAGACCGTAAAGCCAGGTTGCACTCCAAGGTTAATGAAACATACCACACCATATTTGTAAGTAGCTCTACCATGCAACTATCCTATGTATAGTTGTTTTACTATTAAGTTTTCTCTATTGTTGACTGTGGCTGCTTTGGTTTATGTACTCCATCATGCCTACTTAACCATGTACCATTATTGTCCTCACTTAAGACATTTCTTGAAAACATCATATTACTTTTTTCAAAATAAATACATGAAGGTTCCACATGCAATCGAAAATATACCCAATCAGTGTCGGCGACAAGTGCGGGTATGTGAGTGGAAAGTAACAGTGGCAGAGGGGCGTGTTCTCACACATGAAATCAAATAAGTACCTGTGCGATTTAGAAACACTGAGTTAGCATAACTGTAATAACCGGAGCAGGTTTCTTGCTCAATGCTTTTACAATTCTATCGAGCTGTGTCGTATCTTACGCATACAGCCTCACTCTCGTGCCTGGTGACATAGACGAGAATTCTTAAATAGCTTGTCAGCTTCGAAAGTTTACAATTTTATCTCAGTTTTGAAGGTGGATTGTGTACTGTCCCATGATTTCAGCTTCTCCATCTGCACTGCTCTTTCATTTCAGCTACATCACATGACTTACATTTGAGTCCCTTAAATGAAGACCTATACATTTGTATTCTGTGCATGTGTTTTAACTTTATGCTCACAGCGTGCCAGTGGACCCCTTCTCGCTTGGCTATGCGATCCACTGACTATTTTGTTTTGATAAAAAACATTTTCAGACTTCAAATTTGGCATGAGTGCTGATGTCTTTGAAGTACCCTTGTGATGCTAACGCTATAGGGTAGGTACCTAAAGCAGCAGTGTGGCTGCACAGGGGTCTCCAAGTGCCTTACTTAATCTTTGACAACTGCCACCGATCTAGTAAACTACTTATTGTGGTGTATTCAGGTTTTCACAAAGCGGATCTGTCCTACACCCCAGGATTGTCCTCCTCACTCTGAAGACAGAGTTGAGCTGGTAACTCCAGTGTATCCTTCAAGGGGAACATCAACGTAAGGAATCGCTTCATCTGGAAGAAGACTCTGCTCCGTGGAGCATCTCCAGTGTTGACACCACAGGGTCCCAGGATGTTCCGTGGTATCGTTGCATGCACCTTCCGCACTGTAAAGTACTTTATTAAATCTATCTATAACCATCAGGCTTGTGGCATCACTGAACAACAGGTCTTCCAAAAGCCTATACACTTTTTCTTAGTAGATAATACAGGTAACCCCCGCCCAAACAGTATTTATAGCATGTGCCAGGGAATTCTCCCACTTACTTCCTATTTCGACAATGAATACTGCCGTGAGTTTCTAAAAAGCCCCCACTCCACAATTACTGCTCTCACACATTTTTCCACAATGAAGGGTGAGAAGTTATTCTCTCATGGGTCAGCGGGGGAGCGTCAGAGACATGGACCAGTGTCAACAGGCAGCCACACATTTGAAGCGGCAGAGAAGTACTTTATTATGCATCTGTGTGTTTTGCTATTTTGTTATTGTGGCATGAGCGCTCCATTTAAAGTAACAAAGTAACATAGGCCTCCCATTTACTTCTAATGTGTCAATGCGAGAAAGATAGCCATTGTCAAGAGTCAACTTTCGGCTGTGAAAGTGTGCAGAAAGTGAAAGAAGTTACAATGGATCAAAATAAAACAAAATGTTTGGCTCTCTCTGGGGTTTTTGTTTTTGGGCCTATCAATGGCAAAAAAGTGTTAGTTGTAACTTCCTCTTTAACAGCAAACTACAAACCTCGAATATTCACTTTTATTTGCGACGATCATTTAACCTAGGGGAAGAATTATTTTCGATTCAACCGTGAAAGTGCAACAAGAGACGTCCTCTGATAATCCTTCGTGATACTGAAGCAGCAGAGGTGGGGAATACAAAAGGTATTTAATAAGTGGAAGGAGTGGTCTCACCTCCTCTGATACAAGCACTATCCGAGCATGTGAATGTTGTATATTTGACCCCCAATGGGTGACTTTGCTCTCAAGATGGCTGTGTTTGTATTTGAATAATGCCATTCATTTGGTGATGGCAGTATCCATAGAAGAGTTCATTGTTTCTAGAAGGTTCTAATGTAGCTAACCCTTAATTGCAAGCAGGCTAGTTGTTGTTAAAGTGAAAGTAAGCAACAAAGAGGTGTTGCCAGTAAATCTTTTTGTCTTCTAGAGGATTAGCAGCTCTTTTTGTAACCCCTCAAACGAACATTTTTCCTGCCACACCTCCTTTATTTATTTTTTTGCTGCAGTTTTACCAAAATGATTGGTAAAATGACTATTCTTTTGCTTTTTGGCGCGTAATCCAAGGAGGTCCTTTCTTTCACACTCCTGGACTGGCTCGGGTTTGCCAATTTCATATGAATAGGCCTGTGTGGGCTTAATCTGATAAAACGTGCGCGCATGTCCTGACATTCCAGTTCAGCTGATGAAAGAACCTGAGAAGACATCTTCAAGTACAGTCAAGGGTTCCTCCACAATCTACTCCAATGCACAGGTAGATCAAAGGACACCGAGGGGCTGATTGCCTGCACCCCGATTTTGTTCTTAGCAGACAAGGTCATCCACCCATCACTATCTCTTTACCCCCCCCCCCCCCCTCCTCCCCCAACACAGAAAGGAACAACAGTTCTGCCAGTACTTCAGGTGTCCATTTCTAAGTGCTCCATCTTTTCAAGGTCATACTTGAGTAACGTATTTAGTGCTAGTTTTGTTCTTTCAAGATTGGTCCTTGTAGTGTTATTTTTCTCATATCTTTTAAATGCAAACCCAAAAGCTCCAGAACGCAAAGAAAGAAAAAAGAACTAGATGGGATTCTGATATCTGACACTGAACAACTTGATCGCTGCCAGCCTCAGGCAAGTCACAAAGTGCCCATCACCCTTCTCGAGTGTCCTCAATGGAGAGGCGTTGGCCTTCCATGGCAAATAAGCCAACTCAATAAAAGAAGAAAGTAGAGCAGCAATTGTTGTCCATGTCCAGGGCAATCACAGTGGAATCATGTTAACCCCAGGCTAGGCCACAAACACCAACCACAGGAAGCATTGAAGTTAATGTTCAACATCTCACAGCAGCACTAGTCCCCCGCAGTATCAAAGCAAACACTAATCAGAGAACCAAGGGATCTGTGATGGGTGCAGGCCTCCCGCAGATTAGGAAAGTGCTTCAGAAGCTACCTAGGAAATAATCTTTCAGCATGCAAGATTTGAAAGTCAACTTTTAAATACTATCCTTTTTTTTACCATCCTCCTTGAGCTTTCCTCAAATGTACTTTTACCTTTGAAAACCGTATATATTTCCCAACCCAAAGTTGTATAAGTGGAAGAGTGGGTATGTAGGTGGTGGAGTATAGTTGTGTAGGTAGAAATGTAAGTTATGACAGTTGTTGGGTGTGAGCGTAAGGTTATAGTGAGTGTGGATGCATGTGGTACATCAAATTTAGGCATGAGGGTGCATGTGGCAGTGGTGGTTTTCGGGTGATGGAAAGGAAACAAGATGTTAAGGGAGATGAAATGCAGTGGACAGCAGTAAGATGTTGGGACAAGCATGAAGTTGTGTACAAGTGGCATTTAGGCTCAACTAAGTGTTGTAGCTGGTTATACAAGTGGTGGTGTTGAGTGCACAGGAAGAGCCGGTGTAAGCTAAGGTGTGGTGGAGGGCCAGGGTACTGATTGTTTTGGTCATGCGGTGTGAAAGATGTACAAAGTGGTGCAGGAAGTGGTGGGGTAGCACAGGAGTGTATTTGCATTTGTAGTATTTCTAAAGCGCTATAGACCAGAAGGCATCAAAGTGCTGTGAGTGGCAAAGACCAGTTTGAGTGGGGACAGCCCAAAGCAGAAGGAACCTCAGCAATCCAACTACTAAGAGAGGGGACTAATCAGCGAAAAGCCACATTTTAATTGACCTACGGAACATAGGGAGCAAACTTAGGCTCCAGAATTTTTCAGGAAGTGAGTTCTAGAGCCTGGCAGCCGCCACTGTGAAAGCACATTCCCCCACCAGATTTTCTTGCACAGAGGAATCACCACCATATATCATCCAGCTGATCTCAGAGGCCTCCTTGCTGCATTCCAGTTCTGGGCCGTCCTTGGAATAACTCCACCCTGGAGATTGAAGAGCTTTGTGTGTCAAGCAGTGAGTTTTAAGGGTCTCCCGCTTCTTAACTGGGAGCCAATGAAGGATCTCAATCCTTTCCTGATAGGCGAGGCGTTTAGGTACTCCCAGGACAAAATGTGAAGCAGCATTCTGAATGATTTGGAGCTTATTTAAAAAGTATTGGTTGCCATTTAAACATAGAGCATTACAGTAGTCAAGGTGAGAGGTGATAAGTGCAATGACGACTGACACCCTGAGCTCTTCTGGGAGTAAAGGCAGTATTTTCTTCAAGATCCCAGTCATCCAGTAATAAGAGCTCACTGTTCTATTAACCTGAGTGACAAGATGTTATCAAAATGGGTGAACATATGCTTTACAAAAGCACATGTTATTTTATGTCTGCAGTGCGTAGGAGCAGGATGTAGTTGGTGTACAAGTGGAAGTAAAGGGTTCAAGATGTAAGTAGTAGTCTTGGTCAGCCCCAACCCCTCACTGCTGCCTTCCATTTCGTTCTCTAGAGGTCTTAAAGTATGAGTAACAACTACTGAATTCTTCTATATAGATGAGTGGTTCATATGATATCAAGTTACCAGGAAGCTGCAAAAACCACAGTGTAAAAAAACACAACGGGAAGAGAAACCCAATGACGACAAGAGGGCTTCAGTATAACTCCAAGTCATCATTGCAAAAACCAGATTTTCTTACTGCTACTCGTACATTACATTTAAATATGAGAGGCCACTTAGTAGCTTGATTCCAATTATCTAAATGCATACAATGAAGAATAATTGTATTCACACACCCCTCATCAATAAAGTTGATAGTAAATCGCATGATTTTATAAATGATGTTGTTGGTGTTTATCGTGCCCCTTTAAATCAACAGGTTTGTGGAATGTAGAACTACTAGCGAAAAAGTGACGCCCCTTTAATAGAAATATATAAATGAAGTATTCCTTGCAGCCTTAACTCAACCAACTTTGTAGGAGTTTGAGTGAGCAGGAGACCTTGGTGTGCGGCTAGTCTGCATAGGCAATGGACTCAAGGCCGCATATCAAGATATTTGCTATACTGCTCTTTGGTCGAATATATACCATCATATCCTTCTCCCTTGGCAGTGTGATCCGCAGTAGGCCCACCAAAAATGTTCTGTAAATTTGCATAAGTCACACTATTACACATTATGTAAATTCAACAAATTGACCAATACCTTGAAAGTGTAAAATGTGTACGGGTTTCAGCAGGAAGTGGACTGTCTCGCAGGAGAGATATATGAGAGTAAAATATGTCACGTGACACATTTTCTCCATGCACAAGCTCTCATGCTGATATCTCGGGCAGTTATTGAATGTGTGTAAGCATTATTGCATAATTTTCACTCAAGAAACCCGCAAAAACATTTTCGGAAATGTGTGTAATGTTCACTTGATTACAGTACCAGAGGAAGAAATTACAAGATTTCACACCCTTAACCTTCACTTTAGGCTGGGACTGAATACTAGTTGTGTCTTTTATATGTCCATGGTCAATAATGAGATCAACAGAGTAGCTACCACTATGTGAGTGATAGTTTTGCTAGTTGTATTCCAAGGTGACAGTATTTCTGTGTGTATGATCTGCTGCCGATAATTAAACTATGGGAAGAGGATGTGGTGTAACGGCCAGAGCTGCCGACCTTGGAGCTGGAGAACCAGGCTCGAGTCTCAGCATCGTCTCAACGTCCTGTGATTCTGGGTAAATCACTTAATCTCTCCGTGCCTACCAAAAATGAATGTGACCTTGTGTAACATAACTGGTGCTCATGTAAAGCTCTCCAATACCTTCGGGTCGAGTTCACCCTAAATAAAACTGCAAAAAAAAAAAAAAAACTATTTGGGCATCATGGCTAAGATTTTTCTGAAATATAAATTAAGTATGTTCAACAAGATATATATCACTGTTACGGACTGCAGACACCCCTAATGTCTAGGTCTGAGCATCCAAAAAAGAGATGCTATGCCTCTGTGGAATCAAGCGCCATGGTTCACAATGCTAATGTATGGTTTGGTTTGTACTGGTTTGTTTTGGTACCTAAAAATGACTTAACCATCACTTCCCAGGCCTCACACCTATCTGTGAATATTTCTCCCTATCTTTTTTTGGCATGGTTTTCATCTGCGAAAGCGTGCCTACCAGAGATTATGTGCTGGGTGTCGAACAAATATAAGAAATGAGGTTGCTTGTGAATTCACTAGGGCAGCCGTTCTTAACCTGCTGACGTCTGTGTACTCCCAGTGAATGACTAACGGAAGCTGGAGACCACTGCCTAAGAAATTTCTACGATTTGAACTTCAAGACAATGCACAAAAATACAGAAACAAGTACACATCAAACAAGCACAAACATTCTGAAACATTTTATATAATTCAGGTATAAAAGTATGCAAAAGGTAAAAATTATACTTCAATGGGAAGGTTGGAGCTTTTCAAAATGCAATTTTATTTCTAAACGACGAAGGATATACTAGACTCCAGCTATCGCTATCATTTTACCTGCTAATGCATGTTCTCTTTTTGTCAGAGCATACTAGTACTTTAGTTGAATTGAGCCACCAATCGGCTGTACTAGATTTCGTTTGCTTTGCTTGCACTGTTCCCATGAACCAAACTAAGGACACCTATTGAAATTTTAGTCTCCAATTTCAAATGACTTCACATTTACATAGTGTTAAACGTTTTAAAAGTTTTTTTTTTGTGTGAAATGCTTAAAAAATGTGCTGTTAACATTTGAGTAGGCGCATATACCCCAGGTTAAGAACATCTGTTCAAGTGGAATTCAATGGAAAAATTTGAAACTTAATGCTATTTGTATAGTTTTTTGCTTCAGGACATCAGTGTAAAAATCCTGATTTTTTCCACAATGTATCACATTTTTAACATTATAAAAAATGTTGATGCTGATGTTATGCTCTGTAGTAAACAGGTAGTATGTATCTACTCATTAATGAAACTGTAGCTAAAAAAGCTGATCAGAGCGTAAATTTGCAGTTTAAATAATGCATATATTTTCCATCAGTGGACTAAATCAAACTACAGTACTACAATTATAAGTTTGGCATTGCTGATCCCAAATAGATGGACAATTATTTTAATGTGTGGATGACAATCGTTGTGTGTGGAAAGGGAATTAAAAAAAGTTACTCAAACTAGGTGAAAAACGAAAATTTGAACCATTGCCACAATTTGAGGGTACGAAAAGATTTTTCACATAACTACTAACATCCTTTCGCTGGTAATGATTCTCACACTTTTAATTTTCTAGCTGCCTTTTAGAAGATATTCGTGTCCAAACTAATAATGGAGATGATAGATGCACGTCTAATTTTCTATTCATTAAAGTTTATCTTTCAAATTTTGAAAGAGAAGATTTGGTCTTTTGAGAATTCTACCTAAGTGTGCTTGAAACATCTTTTTCCCCATGTAACCGAGGAAGCTATAAGCACTAAGAGCCTACCTGTAAAATGTACTGGGTGTTATCACAGTAGTCTTAGTTAGCAAAAATGAGATTGCTTATACCATCTTCCAGAACTCACCCATTTATCCCATGAGACGTCAACTAGCACAAGTGTTATTAGCGAATACGACCTGTGCTTCTTTGCAAGTCATGTGTCATATTTGAGTGGAGCTATCCACAATACTTGCTCTGGGGCTACCCACTGTTTGGGTATTTTATGGTTGCTCTTAACAGTACTGCAGTCTAATAATATTATATGGTTTTAGATCTTAATCACCAAAATTTGAAATGGGGCCAAAGCATTGCTAAATATCCAGAGGTTTTGGGAGCAGTGATCGCCTTGCAGTCATCTGAGCTACTGAGAAGTGCTCTGAGAAATGCATGACTCATGGGGGCTATGCTTGTGCTCCCTGCATACCTCAAATAATTAAAATGTTTATAGGGCATTGTAGCTGGTACAGCTTAATCACCAACAGATTGTGCACCAATTTTTGTTCTGCTGAGGTATGACATTTCCTCTAAATACATGTGCGGAGCATATGTGCATTAGTGGTGAACTAACAATGTGGCTTATCCTTTGAAAAACAAAACAATGTAGAAACCAGAGAGATGCATCCAGCATTTTTCAGCCAGAGAGGGAGCTCTTTTTCTGAGTTTAGGGTGAGGGCACACAGAAATCCAGCAGGTAATTTCTGATTTCCTATTCACAATAGGATTAGCCTAAATTGGTTTAGCATACATCATCCAAAATTATCATCTCCAATTTGCAGTTTCAAATTAAAAAAAATGGACCTTGATCACGCCTGTGCGTTCTCACCAATAGGCAGAATCACTTATAAATCAGTTAGACGATCTTCCCAACAACCTCCAAAGGACGGAGAAAGATGGATAAAACCAAATGTGCACCATTAGTAGAGAAAGAACTACTGTCTCGACCCAAACAACTATTAATATTCAAAGGTTCTTGCCCAAAAGTTGGAGAAACTCAATAAATTGAAAAAGTAAAAGAGGAGCATAACATAACTTTGCTACACTGCACAAAGACTAGCACACTTTAGTTAAGTGTTGCTGTGTGTTACTAGAAATGTATGTAAATACCAGTTATGGTTGCTGACTCTCTGTAATAAGTCAACAGCTGCCCTTAGAAATCTTAGAAGCAGCTATGATTAAGAATAAATGGGTGCAAGTGAGTGCATTTGTGCAGTTTTACTAGATGCCAATTATTGACCACCCTGTTCTTCTGGTATCTGTTCAGTGGATGCTCTGATTGGACCAGAGATCCGTCAGTTACTATACCGTGACTGCAGATTGGCCAAAAGCATAATTTGCTACACAGAAGCATTCAGACTTGATAAGGAATAGACGGAAGTTCGAGTGAACATAACAACCCAAAAATAATTGCAGCAAATTGCAACTACCGAGCCCTGCACAAAAGTTAATAAGAAAATAAATAGAGAGGCAATGGGTTAGGGGTAGAGGAGCAACAAAGCGGAGGCAGGGGGCAGGACAAGTAAAGGCTGCCGAGTGGCCAGGGGCAGTAAAGAATGAATAGAATTACATTAAAAAAATTACAAATGTACAGAGGTAAGGGAAGCAATGGATGAACTTGTGTGGGGGTGGAGGTGGCGGAAAACTCAGAGATTTGTAGGTGGATGGAGAAGTGAGGGGTAAAGTAGCCTTCGGAAAGATAGTATGAAAACATGCACTACCCAGGCGTGCAAAGGAAAAAGTATAAAGTAGTTCCCTGAAAGTGAGCAGTGGACGTGTACAACTCATACAAACAGGAAACGTGCTCTAGGGAGAGGAAAAACACAAGGAGGAAAGCTATTTAATAAGAAGCAAGAAAATGAGAGTGCAAGAAAGCCAACCAGTACCGAAGCAAGACGTCCTACGAGTTAAAATGCACCGATTGAGAATCTGCTGGTCTTTAATCTGTATATAAGGACTTTTCCTAGCATTTAATATGTAAAAACGCAGCAGAACCGCATAAAAGTCAGGGCAAATAACTTGCCATTTATTTTCTGATGGTGCTTGACTGCAAGCTCCCCTCTCCTTTTCAATTACAGTAACCAGCTGGGTAGACCAAGAAATCCGAACATCTATTGAGTTGGAGGACTATGCTCGCCAAGACATGACAGAAATTCAGATTCTGCAATGGAATAGATACTGAATAAGAACCAAGTAAAACAAAACGCTGTCATGGGAGAACTTTTATTTTATCAAATTCTATAAAGACCAATTGACAATTTAAATGTAGAATATGTGTTTCTTGTTTGTTTCAGAAATTCTTAATAAGGAGTTGATTTTAAGTTTGTATATTGTATTCATTTTCACCCTCATGTCTCACACGTTCTTTCAGTTCCTTGACCCTTCCTCTTTGAGTGAGGCCAGGTTGCTTATGTGTCCCTCACTCAGTCAGTTGTAATAGGTTAACACTTCTGCAGAGTTCATTGCTCATGTCACTTTTTAATTCTGCGTGCATTCCTAAATGCCATTTATTTGGTAATTAGCTCTCCTCTTTCAAGTCGCTCAAACACTTGGACAAAATCTGATGGCCCGTCCCAAGAGTTATTGTGTAAAGGCTTGGATCCCTCTTTTACTAATCTCAAGTCCACCATCAGGACTAGAGCTGAAAATGGCAAAAAGAAAGTTTGAGAGAACCCAACCGTGAACAACTGATGAGCAGATCAAAGTTAATCCTCCCTCCCACGTGTCCCGTCTCTACCCACCATCAAGTGCGTCATGAGGTCTGCGGTCCTGTACTACAGGGTAGGCCTCTCGAGGGTGGCTATAGTAGAATAGTAGCTTGCACAGGGAAGGCATTTACATGACATAAGTTAAATACTATGATTTAAGGCTCTTGCTTGCAAATTAATATTACAGAAGTACTTGGCCTACCCTTTTCCCATCAGCTTGTCAGTTGTTCGTTAGTTGCCCTCAGTGAAGAGACTGTTCCGCCTTACGATACATGTTCTAATTAGGCCGATAAAGCATTTTATTCTGCTCTGCTCAACTGCGTATGTTAACTGGCTTTTACTTTGATGTGATTTAGTCAAATACAACAAATGAACACAATCAGCCAAAAGTAACTCTTTTTCAGATTATCCAGGCCATCCAAATTTAGTGCTTGAAAATGGCTGGTTGCACAAATTTCTTTACTTTAGCACGAGGAATGGTACTTAAGGATTACCTAATCCTTAAGGTAAAACTGGTAAAAACAGAATACATAAAAGTGGCAGTGGAAAAGCATGGCACAAGTGTATTTGCATCTGACAGGGGAGGTGTATACAGGCAGCTTTTTTAAACAAAAAACGTAGTCTCTAGAATTTGCTAAGATTTCATTAAAACTAATTGTAAACATTTCAATGTAAAAGTTCACTAGCAACCTAACACCGGATGGGACTTAAGGTTTACACTCTAAAATATAAGTAAGATAGTATAAATGTTATGAGAGTCAACAGAGCTGTGATTAGACGGCAGGTAATCTCCTGTGCCTTTGCACTAAAAAATGTAAGAAGAGCATCTGAGGTCACACAAGTGGTGTCTGAACTCATCAAACACAAGAATGAATACCTAAGTGCAGATGACCCAGAATCAGGCAACCTTTGCATCTTAAACACCTGCAGTATCATGTACTGTCCCGCTATGACACATGTAGCCTCTTCCTGGGTATTTCAGAATAGACTATATGAAGTAGGGAACAAGGCTGGCAAACTACTAGCATGGCACTCTGGGGGAAGACAAATGAAGATAGTAGATGGGTAGGGGAAAGAAACACTATTGACAGCAGCCTGGCACAGGGTAATGTTGACACTATGCAAGCATTTGCGGAACACTTTTACTCTATGTACACTACTATGCTGGGGTCAGGGGACCCAGGCGTGGGAACGTTTGTGTCTGACCTGCCAGTCACTGCATTTGCTGCCTGGTGGATGCATGTAGGAGCGAGGGGGCCTGGGGTTGCTGGACATTCCCGCAATGCTGCCCCGCATGGCCGCATGTAAGAGTGTGCCGCCCGGGGCAGACCTCCCCCCTTGCTATGCCACTGACAGGAATTTGCTGGAAGTAGACCACTCTTGTGAAGAGGTGATAGACGATGCAATCTGGGAAGGCACCCCGGCCTAATGGCTTACCATCAGAGATTGTCAAGAGACTGTCCATCAAACTGACTCCATAACCCCTTGGCACTGTTTGATAACCACAAAGGAGGAGGAATAACTTTCTTCTGATTTGCAGCTGGCCATGGTGGTAGTCACAGACAAAAACGGGAAATGTGAGAATGAGTGCTCATCAGACAGACCCATCTCTCTCCTCAATGTGGAGAGTAAGATATTTGCAAAATTAAGGTGGACACCTGCCTGCGTAGGGTCATAGAAACCCTCATACATCCTGACAAACCATGGTCCATACCAGAAAAAGCAAGACAATGAATCTGAGGGGGTTTTACAGATGTTATGGCAAACACAGAGAGGGTTGTTAAACTGGCATTGATCCCGCATCCTTACGTGACTAGAGCCTTCATCCCTGTCGAATGGACATACATATTTGCACTTGTCATGGCTTAAAGCACTGTAAATGCAGCCAATGACTAGGGTCAAGGTAAATAGCATACTGGTAGAACCCTTTGTGGCAGGGGCGTCCCTTCTGTCCAATGATATTTGCTCTGGCACTGGGGCCCTTGATGTGTTGGGTCAGGAGGGATGCTTTCATGCATGGCTTGAGATCAGAGGACACATTGGACAGATGAATATTGCTTTATGCTGATGACATCCTTCTCTTTATTGTTGAGCCTGATAATATCTTAAATAGACTGCTGAAGATTTCTATGATTTCTGGACAATATTATAACATCAGAATTAACTGGGGTAAATCTGTCTGACTGATGTCCAAAGCTGAACTACGTTTGCCAACTCGTCATAGATCAAAAGGGTTTCAAATATCTAGGCATATAAATCACTTGTGATAAATAAGTATTTTTGACCACAACCTCTATATGGCATTAGATACGCTTTGAGAAGATGTGCACCACTGGAAGAAATTTCTCCCCTTGGCAAATCAGCCCTGGACCCCAGAGGAATGTTTTGAACAGTCAGAAGTTGACTTGCACCTGCTGCTCTGGGATGGTGGCACTATGCAGATTTCTGCCTGGACGTTAAGTAGATGGCTGTAGGATGGAGGGATAGCATTGCCTAACATTTGTAAAAATTACTTGCTGGCCCAATTAGTGATGGCAAATTAATAGATCTTCCACCCCAAGGATGAACCCTCCTGAGAACAGACAGGCATGATATGAATCTCCAGTCATATAGTAAGAAAGGATTTAAAGTTCTTGAACACGCATTGGCAGTGGTAAAGGCATGGAAAATCATGAATGGGCATCTGACCAGATCAAACACCCTGACAAAAGGTACCCCCACTGGGAAAAAGACACCTTATTTAATAAATTAGACTATTGTAAGGATTTTAAACATGGGATGTTATAGGACTCAGCAGGCTGGGTGATTTCTGGGATCATACTGGATTGGCATTGTTTTGTTTTAGCAGACACCAAAGTGTTTAGATCTCTGCAACTTGGGGATGCCCTGGAAGTCCATGGTCTGGACAACACCATACTAAGGGATAGCTTCCCAGTAGAAGACAGAATACTGGTAGAGCAGTTGTACAGAAAAGCAAAAGCGTACATTTGTAAATAGATAATCAACAACTCACCAATTACACTGAGGAAGCTCAGAAAAAAATGGGCAAGTGAACTGGGTGAACTTGAGGACTTGGACTGGGAAAAGGCTGCTCAGTGCCCAAGGAAGATGGCAATTAAGTAAAGTTTTAGACTTGTCCAAATTAAACTTTAGCACTAAGTTTACCATATGAGAGCTCATAGTCGAATTTAACTGACCTCTGCCCCGGAGGATTCAGTCAGGTTGGAATCTACTTTCACACTCTGTGGTAGTGTACCTGCTTACAACCCTTCTGAAAGGGGATCCGATGTAGCTTGGCAATGGTGGCAGAAAACTCCATGAGCAACAATGCTAATCTTTCTCCAGCTGGAAGTTGGGGGCAAAGATCCTCCTCCCAACTATGTGATGCTCCTATGTAACTTGGGCCTGATGATAGTGAAACACAATGTCGCTCACCACTGTGGGAGCTGCTGGTTCCCCCAAAGTAGATGAGTGTAAACTCAACATGGACTGGTGTATCAGCAGAAACATATGAAGGTACCCGAAGAAGTATGACAAGATTTGTGTCTATGAGGTGAATATCTCAGTCTACCTGACACTTGATTGTATCAGAAGGTGGTAGTGATGTCCTGGTCCGGATTCCCTGCCCCATTGGTCTGAATACCATGCTGCTATGGAACTGTGAAATGTCCTTCTCAGTGTGTACATGTGAATTTAAATTCGAAATATGTGCACACTGTCATCCATATATCATGGGCAATGCCTACCTGTGATGTTTCATTTCTTACTGAAAACTGTGTTTGCAAAAAATAAAAGAGAGTGGAAATATGCTCCAATTATAAACTTGATACTAAATATAGCCCTGAAGCTAACTTGACCCCTCTTTTAAAAAAAACCCAGAAATGGCTTTACTGTGTTGACTGCAAAAGCCAATGAAGTTTTTGATATAAAATAAGTCCATTGTGAATTGCATAACATAGTTAAATGGTTCTTCAAAAAACAAATGTATTTTTCGCTAATACAGTCTTGCCCAGCAATGCGTTACATTGTTTTACGGCAAAACCTATACTAAGTAAGCTGGAGTCGCTAAGCCGTCATGAAGGCAATAGCATTCCTGAAGCAATGGCCAAGTTGAAGACCAAGTAGAATTTGTAGGTTTAGACTCAGGAGAAGAAAAAACACTACATATTAATTAAAATCTGCCTTCCAGCAACCAGGGTCAAATCAAGCAGAGCCGGCCTTAAATGGACCTTAATAAACCTCACGGCTGCCCTACATGCCCAGGGATCACGCAGATTTCTCCCATTTAGAGTGGAACTGCGCACCAATATTAGCATTTGGGGGGAAGTTTTTCACCTTCTCGCTTTGATGACTGACTGAGTTAACCCCTTCTCCATTAATGGCTTTGTTAGGCTATATTAAGCCATTGAATGCTGGTGTTCGTCGATTCACTGCCATCGCCTTGCTCCTCGCCAAGAGGCACATTTCTAAACACTGGGATATCTCCACAGTCCCAACAGTTAAGGCCTGGATGAGAGATTTAATGTATTGTGACACCACTAGTGACGCTTATGCTGCATTGCAACCACTTACCTCCTGGCCCAAAAATATCTGGCAGCCACTTCGCTCTTATTTATTACTTCATCCAGAGGAGACGGAATAAACGTGTGTTTGGTTAGATCTGGTATGTTGGCTCGTATATACATGTTAATGGAAATTGTATACATTTTATCTCAAACTTTGAAATGCAAGCCTTATCCTGTATGATGTGATAATCTTGCTTTGATACGCACTCTTCCATTGAGCCATGACATTTGGTCTACCCTTACCTCTTGATTAAAGCCAAATTACCCCTATTCTGACCATGATGTGTTTAGTACGAAGAGTGGCGCTAATATTGAGGTCGAATGTGTCATTTTGGATATCCCTGTGTGGTTCTTCTTTGTTCTCCCTCCCTCTTTCTTTTTAATACTCACCTGATATTTCTTGAAAAAATGCTGTAAATAAAAAAAAGTTTTTTAAAGCAGAACCGGCCTTTAGCATGTGTGAGCTGGGTCCACGACCAGGGCGCCAGACTCCAGAGGAGCGTTACAGCTCCCTAGCAGCAGCCTTCCTACGATTAGGTCCAAAGAAAAGTGTGGGAGGGGCACCACATTTGGTTTCACACAAGACACCCTCTAAGCAAAGGCCAGTTCTGAACTCAAGCATATCTCATAATTCAAATATAAACCAAAGAATTTATGGAAAGGAAGAGACTAGACTAGTAAGTTGGTGCAAATAATTTTCTCTTATGGGAAATAAACTGTTGAAACTAAGCATGTACAGGAGTGGTAGATTACAAAAAAATGCTAACCTGAATATAATTGGAGATAACAAAGAGGCCTTCAGGACAAAATCCATCAAAAATGAAATTGACACAGTCAGTCTAAACAATTAATGACAAAAAAGGACACAAACTATTAAATATAATATAGTTCCCTAAACCTAAGGCAATACAGACACACATCAAGTAATATTTCGCTGAGGTTTGCTTGCAGAGCACGCGGCCTGCACGCCAAGATCAGCAGCACACACTGCAAGTAGAGCGATGACTGAGAGGCACGCGTAGCTGAAAATCAATTTATTTCTGCAGCACTTGAGATCTTTTATTGTGTTCTCTGAAATGTAAATGATTACTCTCTGAAATTAAATGGAAGCGATGCAGAGACATTGAGACGGCTACTTAGCGAGTGTTCTATACCCTTACGTCATGCAGCCTGCTGGGA
This sequence comes from Lissotriton helveticus, assembly GCF_964261635.1. Taxonomy (NCBI): domain Eukaryota; kingdom Metazoa; phylum Chordata; class Amphibia; order Caudata; family Salamandridae; genus Lissotriton; species Lissotriton helveticus. Next base: position 769,561,898 of record NC_136067.1, on the reverse strand, counting down.
GGACATTATCAGCAAGCCCAACTGAAGTGATATCACCCATGCTCAATTAGTCTAGATTACATCTCCAAATGCAAAACAATCAAGTGAAAGAAGTCATCAAGGGGTTATAAATATTAAGAGGACCTCTGATCGCATCCTCTTCCGCTGGCCCCAGCCCAGCAGCCTGGCAACTGGGAGCAAGAGTGCGAGCCCGCCCATCTGACTTCATGGGGCTGCAAATTGCTTTGCAACCATACCCGGTTTTGTACGACTGAAACTACTTATTGATCGAGCTGTTCGCTGATAAGAATGCTGGAGTGAAAACCATGAATTAAGCGATAATTATTTTTATTGCACCGGCGCCACTCAAGCTGCCAGCTCCATCTGTGTGGTGCCAGCATTTCCATTACAAGCCTATTACGTTTCAAGTCTTTGAAATCTATCAGTGGAGCGGGCGCCCTAAGACTACCAGTAATTATATGCATAGAAATAGTCAGACAATAATGAGTTAATGCTGTTGCATCAAGCACTACTTTCAGCTGACCTTCAGAAGAAAAACCTTAGGTCATAGTTTCTTATTCCTCAATGTGCTTTCTTATGTATGCAGAAATTGATTTGATATGATTTAGGACTCTGTACAAGGTATTCACTTCTTTCAATCATAGTCCAGCCTTCTGGATTGGCCTATATTATTTCTTCTTAAATGTTTGATTGTCCAATTTAATCCCATCCTTGGGTAATTGGTCTCCCCAACTTTGGCTCTTCAGTAAATACTGCATAAGTCAATGTAGACGGAGACCAGAGAACACAAACAAACAAACAAACACACATGAACATTCTAATCTCTGTCCTTTACTGAACGACTTTCAACATGTATCACTTATTCATAGTTTGTTGATTGCTGTAGAAATGGCTCAATGAAGTCCTAAGAATGAGGCATGAAGGCCGACATGAGGCGGTTCTCATTTTTGTGATAGAATAAACCTCACATTGGTATTTTCATCAATCTGATATAACACTGATCCAGATTTATAGGGTAATTGTTGTGGTGGGTCAGTGTAGATTTGAGAATGCGAGTGAGTCTATGATTGTTGAATGCTAAAACTGAGTGAGATTTAAGGGTTTTCCGTAGAACATTTGTGGAGTATGCCTTTATTACTTACGACAGTTATTGCTCCAAACAAAGGTTTTAAAGAAGGAGTTGTTTACTCCAGGCTTGGAGAAGGTGAGAGTAAAGTGATTTTTTAAGCTGTAAAAATGCCATTTTTATTCCAGATCGAGTATTATTTAAAAAGCATATTCACTGCGGTTATTCACATTTTCTCTATAACTTGCAACTTATGCAAGTAATAAGGGGTCTTTTTCACACTAAAGCCTCGCTTCAATTTTGGCACAACAGTATTAGAGCATATTTTTGTGGCACACCACTTCATTTCTAACTGACCCAGGTGCATATGTAGGGCAGTACAGAAGGAGGCCTGGGCACAACGGTTTTCCATCACTTCCTATTTTTTAAGTTAAAGCTTTTGTTCGCCTTATTATAAAGAGCAAACACATTGGCAAAACCAATAGGTCTTGGCATCACATCACAGGAACCATCTGTCACACTGTAAGTGTATTTTAGCAGCAGCCCAGCAGCAGGAGAGAAGGTACTGCCGGGTATCATGAATCTTATCAGTGGCTTGGCGGTAGAAGAAATCACGCTGCGGGGAGTAACAAATGTGGTTGCTTAGGAGCCCAAAGGGTCATTCCTCTAATGAAAACAACACTACCACTAAAGGAACTGGAGGACTATGGCATCCCCAGCAACCACATCCTGTCACTGAAGCCAGTCACACGGCATGGAATGGAGCACATGACATTATCAAAATCACTGGAGGTGTGTGGGGGTTCTGGCATAGGTGAGAAAATAGGGGCGGAGCAGCATGAGGAAAGAGGGTGCGGTTATTTAATCAAGTGCTATAACAACTATCTTACACCCCATCGCCAAATCCTCATTAGAAACTCAATGGCACTGTACATGAAAATGAAATGCTTTTAGCTTGACAGACTTCAAGCAACGACAGTCCATGAAAAATACGAGAAAGGTAATGGCTGAAGTGGGCTGACCCAAATCCCACTCTTTCTCTATATTTCTTTTTATTATTCTTTTGATCATTTATGACATGATCTCCTGTAGCAAACACCTAAAGCAGAGAAAATGTATCATTCGTGGTCCTGGAGCCTCAGACCTGTTCCAACCAGGCGGCATCTGTTGGGGACTCTCAAGTGCGTTTGAAGAGATCAGACAAGATGGGAGTACCACAGGGTTCCATCTTGGGTCCGACACTTTTTAACCTTTATGTGACCCCTCTGGCCAAAGTGATTTGATCCTTTGGTTTTGAGGGTTGCCGACGACACTCAGGTCTTGGTCACTCTCGGTCCAGACACTTTGGAAACTAAGTCACGCTTCAAAGACTGTATGTCTCAAATCGAGAAGTGGATGTGCACAAACCATCTTCAGTTGAATGGTGGAAAAACCGAGATAATGCTGTATGGCAAGGCGGATGAGTATTGGACACCTGATTGGTGGCCCTCTAGGCTTGGCCTCTGTCCTACTCCAACTCAGTCAGTGCAAAACTTGGGCTTCTCAATGGACAATAAATTGTCAATGAAAGACCATGTTAATAAGACCATCTGCGCCTGTTTTGGAGTTATGCGTAGCCTGCGTAAAGTTCTTAAGTGGATTCCACTGGAGGCAAGAAAACCCCTGGTCCAGGGATTAATCATCAATCGTATGGTCTATGGGAATGCCCTACTGGCTTCCAACAATGAAAACCTTCTAGCAAGGATGCAGGTTCTGCAGAATACAGCAGCAAGGCTGGTACTTGATCTTCCACCTAGATCTCCATCGGCTCCCAGTCTGAAACCTTTACACTGGTTGCGGAGTTGGTGTCGGTCGCGGCCTCGGGGGTCTTGGAGGAGGGCGGCGTTCAGGTGCTCCTCGGTGACCTTACTCCAGTTCCGTTGCGGCGGCCGTGGGGCCGGCTTGGGAGCGGTGGTGGTGTTGGAAGTGAAATGGACGCCGTGGTGGTCCGTCCAGAGGGCCTGGGTAGTGTGGCTGAAGATTTTAAGACTCAATTCAAATCTCACCAAGAACATGCTTAACTATTTTATTTTTCTATCTCCTATCTAAATATGATATACACTATAAAGAACGGATGCCTTAGGGTGGAGGCTCATGGGGAAGCTCTATCAAGAGTAGTTTCCTGTGCTACCTAGCAAAGGAGCCTCAAAGAAAGTGAAAGGAGACTTGGGTTCGGAGGTCTTTCGTACAGGTATGGACTGAGGTTACCTCACGGGGGCGGGGGAGTGGGTGGCATTATCTAGTTTGCTTTCTCCTTTAGCCATCTATATTATTTTCATGTGAAATATAGTTCTTCACATTTCATGTACATTTGGTTAGCTCTTGGTGCCCATTTGTATAGTCCCGTAACGTTTTTGGAATTAGGATGCTTTATAACCTTTCTGAGATATTTGCTGACTGCAGTCAAAGTGGTCCAGTTATGTTTCAATTGGTTTGTTTGTATTGTTTCGAGGACGGCAATATTGAAGATTGGCTGTAGGGTATTACACTGTTTAGTGATCTATTTATGTTAACATCTTCTGAGACTGTGGCATATAGAATTGTGAGCAGTTGTGGACATGTCACTGAGAAGGCAAAAGCTCTGCCGGCTCTAGGGCTGGGAGCTGTGCACCTGCTGGTGCCAGATGTGTTGAATGTCTACAATTGGTTTAGTGTAAAGTACGAAACTAATAGTGCTATGATGCTGATGCAACACAGGCTTGGCCAACTATATTGCTTGGAGCGGTGTTGTGAATATGACGCAGATGTTATGAAAGGTAATACAATAGAAACAAGATCACTTACTACAGGTGTCTGGTGACACTCCCTCACTAACACATGCCTCGCCTCTTCCACCTTGCTCACTCTCTATGCCCCTGTAGTGTTCCAGGTCAGTTAAAGCTTAACAATGTCTATAAAACAGCAAAGGCATCTTACTATTTACAGACAATCCTTTCAGAACCCGACATATCAAAGACAATTGTCTCAGTAATAAACTAGCTCAGAGCAACAGCAACACAACAAACTGAACCTGGATCAGTTGTTTGTTGCACCCTATTTATTGATTATTTTATGGATAAAATTCAAACTACCAAAGATTCCCTCATCTTTGATTCCACCTCTAACAGGCTTCTGAGGTATACCCAGTTCACTCCATTAAAGGAGCAAGATAACAAAGATTTGATAAAGATCTGTAAAGCTTAAGGCTCAACACTTGATCACCTTTCCAGCACAATTCTATAGAAAGACATTATTAACTTTACAATCTCATGTTCAGGCCATTATTAATTCTTTTGTAATCTCTGGTATTGTGTCAAGAGATCTGAAGAAATCTCCGGTAGTCTACTTAAAAAAACAAAATCTACAAAAATCCAGTCTCCAAAAATACTTCACATAGTGCAAGTTGGCTTTCGTGCTGGCTGCAGCAGAGAAGGCATGCTGATATAGATGATCTACGCCAGTGGCTCTTAACCTTTTGACTTCTGTGGACCCCTACTTAATCAATCCGGAAACCCAGGAACCCCCACTGAATCATTATTGGAATTCAGGCACCATCACTGAGCCATTACTGGATACCGGGGAACCCAGCCTAAGCATTTTCAACGATTTGAAATGCAAAATAATACACAAACAACAAAGAAACAGGCATTCATCAAACAAATACACAAACAATTAAATAATTTATTTAGTTTACAAACAATAAAATAAAAATAGAAATTTTAATAGGAGGGTTGTAGCGTTTCTAAATTCAACTGACGCCACTCATTGTCCATACTATATTCTGTTTGATGCATTTGCACTGCTCCCACAAATCAATCTGAGAATACTACCAACTTTTAGCCTCCAATTTCAAATTTCTTCACATTTACAGAATATTTTTTCATTTTGTACATTTAGCTTCTTAATATATACACACTTGTCCTGGTTTCTAAGTTTTAATTTGGATATATGAAGGTTTAAATGTATCCCCAAGTATCAGATATAAAGCCTGTTTTGTATGAGGTCTCACAGCGATCACCCTTACTTTTTAACCTATATATGTTTCCACTGACACAATGAATTCAATCATTTGGCTTCACACTGTCTATCTATGCTCATGAAAGGCAGATCATCTAGGAGGTTTACAGTCCTCCCAAACTAAAGGCCTATAAATGTTATGAATGCATGCCAATTTCAATCTTTATTTCGGCCAATTTGACCATCAAAGATGTACAGTAAAACACATGTGATACAATATAAAACCTTGCCAACGAAAAAATAATGCTTCTTAAGTAACAGTAGATGAACAATAAATAAACGATCATACATTAAAATGTATTCTTGTACTTAAATAGTCAACTGCCACTTTAAAATACGGGTACGGGTATGCCAGACGCTTGTAAGGAATTTAGCTAGTGCAAACACAGTTGATCCAGAGACATCAGTTTTTAAAATTCTATACATCGGGAGGTATTGCCTACAACCAAGGTTTCTGATAAGGGGTAAAAGCCAATATTTCCTAGCGGCCTTATAGGTTGGACAAAACAGAACCACATGTAGGTCGCTTTCCTCGACACAAGTGCATGCCGGGCATTGCTTGGTGGAGGGCGGTGACGTCCAGGAGCTGGTGTATGACCGGAAGGGCAGTGTGCCATATCTCCATTGGAGAAATAGCTTCCTGGTCAACCCCAGAGTCATCCCATCCAAGACCCTCTCCATCCTATAGGAATCCTTGCTTTGTGTAAATGCAGATGTTAATGACCCCTCGCGCTGGGAATCTAAAACAATAGCCAGCTTCTGTTCATAATAAGCCTTGGCCAAGACTCTTCGGGGGATCATAAGTGACGCATGTGTTGGATCGGACCATAGATCTGGGAACCCTAATCTCTCACAGGACATTTTTATATATTTTATCCAGGGAATCTGCAAGGCTTTAGGGTGGGTTAGAAACTCCCTCAGTTCTGCCCTGTAAGTAAAGAGCTCCTCACTGCTCCATAGCCTTCGCCAGTTCATCTGCTATGGGTCTCAGGCCCAAGTCCATCCTCAAAGGGAGGAGCGGTGTACTAGACGGGAGTGCAACTATCTGTCTAATGAATTTATTCTCGGTTATAGACAAATTGTGGGCAGGTGTATGGCCCCACAATTCCGCCCCATATGTGATGGCACCCCTGGCCTGTGCCTTGTAGATTTGAATGACCGGCCCCAGTGGTCGATATGTGGAACTTTTCATCATCCGTGCAATGCCACCTGTGGTCTGCACTAGTTTGAGGTTAGCCCTAGTCTGGTGTGTTCCCCAGGGCATGGTTTCATTCAATGTTACACCCAGATATTCGAAGGTGGAGACTCTCTCTAAACGTGATGATCCCAGCAAGGGGTTCGGACGTGATCTTAGGGTTGGGTTCAAGACCATAAACTTAGTTTTATAGCATTGATCTCTAGCCCCCTTTCTGTGCAGAAAACCACAAAAGAATCAAGGATCCTCTGTATCCTCATGGGGGTTTTGGACGGCAGCAGGGTATCATCTGCAAACATAATTGCAGGTACCCTGCTGCCGTTCAGTTTGGGGGCATCAGTATATTCCGTGCCATTGAGATGAGCGATTACCCCGTTGACAAAGAGGCAAAACAGGGTCGGTGCCAATACACAACCCTGCCTCACCCCTCTGCCAACGGGGAATCTATCCGTTAATTCCCCAAGCTTCCCACACCTAACCCGGGCATAGTTATTTTGGTGCAGTCTCTGTAAGGTTACCAGAATGTCCGGGGGGACCCCCATCTCGGCCAGAACACTCCAGAGTTTCCCTCTAGGCACCAGGTCGAAGGCGGCCCGCAAGTCCACAAATACAGTGTACAAGCTGCCGCCTTCGAATATCGCCGTCCTCCAGTAGATAATATTCAGACGAAAGACCTGGTCTACTGTGGAGACTCCCTTCCTGAAGCCCGCCTGGTATGGGCTAAGGGCGTCGGTTTCATCCACCCAATCCTGGAGACGATTCAATAGTATCCTACCAAAAAGCTTCTGGGGCACGTCAATCAAACTGATTGGCCTGTAGTTGGCTGGGAGCAGAGGCGAGCCCTTCTTAAATATAGGAACCACCTCTGCCCCCAGCCAAGTACTCGGGATTTCCATACCTTGCAGGACTGCATTAAATACAATAGCAAGGTAGGGGGCCCAAACATCGGGCTCCTGCTTGAACAGGTCCCCAGGGAGACCGTCCAATCCTGGCGCCTTGCCCGATGCCAGTCCTGCAATTACTGCCTTGACCTCCCCTACTGTGATCAACTCCCCGCCAAACTCAGCCAGGCCATTATCGAATATAATGGGGGTTTCTCCCGGCTCTGAACTATAAAGTGACTGGAAATGTGCCTGCCACACCCCTGCTGCAATATTTGGCTCTATTGCCGAGTGGAGGCTCCCCGATCCCCCATTTACTACCCGCCAAAACATTCGGTAGTCCCTTGTTGCGAGAGAGCTGGTAAGCTCCTCCCACTGGCCCTCCTCCCATTCAGTTTTGGCATGGGCAAATGTCCGGGGGGACCCCCATCTCGGCCAGAACACTCCAGAGTTTCCCTCTAGGCACCAGGTCGAAGGCGGCCCGCAAGTCCACAAATACAGTGTACAAGCTGCCGCCTTCGAATATCGCCGTCCTCCAGTAGATAATATTCAGACGAAAGACCTGCCCGCCTATTTTCACGTAACTTCTCTCCACCTATTCCCTCCTTGATGCTTCTAAGAAGATCTCCCTTCGCCTTCCTACAGGCTGCATTGTACCATGAGAAATTGTGTTGTTGCCTCCTCCTAGAATTCTGTACCTTACTAAAGAGCTCACATGCCGCTCCCTTTATAAGATCCTCATGGGCCTGATATAGTTTATTATGGGAATCTTTATTGCCCACATCAATGGCTAAATCTCCCACTTTTTCCAAAATTGGAATTAGTCCTGCGTAGAGCCTCGGGAGTTTCTCTTGGCTCGTGACTAATTTTTCCCACCTGATTCTTCTCCTGTTGTTACCCAGTAGAAGTTCAGGTTTGTTCTCCTCCTTACTTGAGTTAGAGGCTTCCATACCAGAGTGGATAAGATCTAGTTCTAGGGCGTTGTGGTCACTATCTAGTCTTTCGGTAACCCTAAAATCAAGAATGGATGACCAGTTCGCTAGCTGAACAAGGGCGTAGTCCAAGCGGGACTCTCTTCCCACTCTATTATACGTGGGTTTGCTTGGTATGTCAGACTTAATACGCCCATTGCAGGCTCTGATTCCATGCTTTAAAGTTAGGGCAGTAATCTGGAGTGCTAGAGGTGTCCATGCCTTCGGGGGAGGTGCTACTACAGAGGGTACTGACCACCTGACCTCTTCTTCCATGGGAATCCCTCCAGAAGGCCAACCAGTGGCTCAAAATGAGAATTTAAGTCCCCTCCAACTACATAGGGGGTGCCCCTTGGGATTTCACATAAATGAGCTGAAAGCTCGCCTATAGTGGGAGATTCTCGCGAAACCCCCACTGGCCTAGAATAGATGTTTATCAGGGCAAGTTTCGCTAGATTTGTCCATGCCAATAGGACCACTAAAATGTCATCCGATGGCACCGGTATGCATGAAGCCTGGCACCCAAGATGAGATGCCACCCAAGTTGTAAGTCCACCCGAGGGGCGGCCCTTACCCTCCCACCTTGCCGGGATGGAGAATGAGAGGTAACCCTGCTTATTATATTCTTCCCTTGCCCAGGTCTCCTGGAACATACAGACGTCCCCAGTCTCGATATAAGTAGCCCACTCTTGTGAGTCCAGCTTATTAGCTAGACCGGCCACATTCCACCAGATTAGCCTCAGGTGTGGTAGTTTGAGGGGTGCGAGGTTGGTGGACGGATTAACTGCAACTACTCCCATTGACGCACCATTATTATTTTTATTGGGCGCGCCCTCTCTTAGAGGCCCTGTCCCCACGTTTACCCGTCTATTAACTTTTTTGGCTCGCTCCTTCCCACATGTACGGCCCTGATCGGGATACAGGGCCGGTGCTTCTTCTATAGGCTTGGGATCTGCCACATCCCCCACCCTTGCGTGATCGCTAGGTACCTTCAGTGCGAGCTCTGGGTCCTCCCCCCATACTATCTGGGGGCTAGGCAAGTGTAGCAATGCATCGCCATGCAGAGGGGGGTAACTATGGGGGAGGGGACAAATGATGTAATAGGTAAGTATAGGGGACTTCTTTGTTTGGTAATGGTGACAGATGCTAATGGTCAGTCCACCCAATCTAGACATTCATACCTGTTGGCTAGTGGTGGACCACACCATCCCAATGATTGAACGGGGGGCAGGTTCCTGTTCCTATTCCCAGCCCACCCCCCCCCCCCCCGATCCCCGCGTCTATCCCAATTCCCTACTTGGGTCCACCCCCAGACTGAGCCTGTATTATATCCGGGTGCTGGGGGATAAAAATAAGACAACCTATTTGTCCCTATCCCATCCATGGTTACATGGTCACCCCACGAGCAAATGTGCTCCACCGTATTAGGATCCACGAAGTTGACAATAATGCAGTCGCCCTGAATGTTTTTGAGCACAGCGCCCAACCATGCTACCCTTCTCACTGACGTGACTCTGCTGTCCACGAATGGTGGAAGGGGTCTATTCGTGGACAGCCAATGCATCACTTTATTTTTGAGCGACCGGGGAGTTTCGTGGGCGTCTCCCACCAGTTCAGGGACACCGGTCATGATTACCACATATGGGGTGGATTCGGGGGGAAGATGAACAGGTAACACTCCCCTGTTTCTGTTTCTAAGAGTGGATTTGGGAGCTGCAGGTGCCTTAGTTGTTACAGGGGTAGGGATTTGGAGAGGCGCAGGGGCCTTAGGGGGTGGTGGGGCCTGGCAGTTTGTGCGGGGACTTTGGGGGGTGGCGGTACCAGAGCAGTTTGTATTGATGGTTTCTTCTGTTGCACTGCTCCGGTCACGCTGGGTTTTTTGGGTGGGAGAGGCAAGCCCTCCTTTGGTGTTTTTGGGTTAGTTTTAGGAGGGGCAATTTGTGTGGCCCTAGCATCTCTTTTTACTGAAGCTAGGGTCAGTTCCGCCAGCTGCTTTTCCACCCTCTGGAGGGACTGCTCTAGCGGTTTTAAGTGAGTTCTAATTAGGTCCCAGATTTTTACCAAGAGGAGATCATTGTTACTACATAATTTGCATTCCCCATCTATGCTAGTGTCGCGACTACTCACACTTTGATTAGTGTTGTCCATGAGCGTAGGAGTTACAGTTTGTGCAGGTGGGTCAGTAGCTCCCTCCTGCGACAAACCCACACCTACAAGCTGCGTGGTTGCAGATAATGTATGGAGGGGTTCAGGGTTAAGGCAAGTCAGGGGGGAAATGGTTTTACGGGGGTTATTCCCTTTATTATTGCCCTTTTTCCTTGTCTTGGGGATTGCACCCTCTTTTAACCCCCTGCTTGACTGCATGGTCAATGTGCAAAGACAGATGACCCAAAATCAACTTAAGCTAAATGGTTCAAAGACCGGAATCTTGACACCTTTACAGCAAACTACAATCTGGAGCCATCTTTTGTATATATCATCATATAGGCCAAGAACCAGAACCACTGTACTTGGTGAAACGTTTAGGTGTTCACACAAATCATCACCTTACAATGAAAGGCCAAATACATTCGGTGTTAATTCATATTTTTTTCAGATGTCGGATGTGAGTCTTAAAAAGGATAACACATCTACAAATCAGAGAATTCAGATCTTCAATGCATGCACTTGTGTAATCAAAATTAGACTATTGTAACACATTGTACCTCACACTTCCTGCAAAACAGGACAGAAATTTCAATGTGTGCAAAATATTCCAGTTATAATGGTACTGAATTTAAGAAATTTTGATTTACTGGGATCTACAATGACAAATCCACACTGGCTTCCAGTCGCTCAAAGAACTAAATTCAAATCCTTATGCCTTGTGCGTAAAACCCTTCATGACTCCCACCCAATCCTCTAGTAGGAATATTTACCTTCTGGAAACCCAGACAGTGTCTGAGGTCAGAAGAGCTGCTCTTTTTCAATACTCTAAAATTGAAACGAGTCTGCAAAATTGTGGAATAATTGGTCTTTTGATTTATGAAAAAAACAACCTTTTTAAATTCAGAAAGCTACTGAAAACATGGCTTTTAAATGCTGTAATATAAAGCAGCATTTTATGATAGCAATATTTTCTGTAAAAAATGGGTTTTTGTACCAAGGTAGCTCCGAGTGAACGATGCACTTTATAAATTACACAAATAAATGTCATTAGAGAAGATGAATTATCTTGACAAGAAGCTTATCTCGAAAAGAAACAGTAAAAAATGTTTTTGTTGTTGCAACATTCGCAAAGGACTATGGATATCTTTGTAACTTAGGCAAGGTTGCAAAATGTTTTGCTTTGCCATCTGCACATGGAAATCAGGCCTTCCGCATCTCTTTGTTGCACGTCTTTATTTAACTCTAACAAACTGGTTCTGTATGAGATGTGTTTCACAGGAAACGGGTTGTCTTCTTTTCCTATGTAACGCCATTGTGCGTAGAAAAGCTCTGCAAAAGTTTTTAGAGAGGGTCGACTTGAAAACGGTGGGAGGTGCCTTTTTAGGTCTCGGCCCGCGAAAGACTGCGCACATGCGCAGTCGAGCTGGCGAGATTTAATGATATAGGGTATTTTCTTCTAGCGAGGTTAAGCCCCGCCCCTCTTTTCAATTGGCTGGCGCCCTAAACGGTGGCCAGCCATTGGAGAAGAGGTCCTAGTGACGTTCTTCTTTCTCTGTAAGCCCTGTCCTTTTCAGACTGACTTACTTGACTTTCTTCTGCTGTAAAAGATTTGTTATCTTTATGGGGCCCACCCCATAACAATTAGAAACCTTTTACAGCAGAAGGAAGTCGGGGGAAGAGAAAGGCTACGTCAGACAACCGCTACGCGAGCGCTTGTTCTGGTTGGCTTACCCCACCCCACTTCGACCACTCCATTTCCTGCTTGCTAAACAAGCATTCCTGATTTTGCTGCTACTAGTTTGTAATTCAAACAGTAGCTTGAGGGGCACTTTACTTTCCTGGCAAAGGACTGGACACACTGGGTTCTCTAGTGGTTCAGTCACCTAATTCCATGGTTACTGTCCGTCCGATCACGGGGCTGCGTTGGCACCGTTGCCGCATCAGACGGTCCTGTGTTCTGTGTCCTATTTTTACCGCGTTTTGCGGCCTGTTGTTTCTCTCACAAGTTCTTACCTGCACGCGCCAGCGCACCTGGCGCAATGAGTGCTGTGACAGACCTTTCCAATGTCGCCATCTGTTGGCAGTGTCGCCGGCCGCACCTGCCCTCCCATGGAGTCGCTGTCGAGTCCGTCCAGTCTGTCCCCGCGCTACGCCTGCCCTCGCCGCTGCTCCCGGGAGTCGCTGCAGGGGTTGGGGCAGAGGCCGATGCTGTTGCCAGAGAGGTGGAAACTGCGGGTTTCCTTCTCGTGTTTGTGGTTCGCGTTGTTTCCGATCACGGGGCCCATCTAGGCGTCTCTCCTGGGAGGGAAGCGCAGCTCCGTGGCCCAGACGGGGCCGGCGCGTGGCGTCGGGTGCGTTTTTGGCTTGAAAGTGACATACTTTCGGTCCTGAGAGGAGCTGCTGCTCTCAATGGAAACTCACATTTCACCTCCTTTTCACCCCTCTGCGTTTTTTCCTTGGCAGAAATCCCAGCTGTTTGCTTAACCCTGAGGTGCCCGTGGGAGCCGGGCCTGCAGACTGGGTGGTGGGGGTCTCTAGACAGGGGTTTGACCCCCTGCTCCTCCTTCACCTCCCATGGTGCACTTCGGTCCATTCGATGAGGTGACATGGTGCTGGGACACTAAACTAGAAGGGCAGAAGTCACTTTATAAACTCGAGAACGGGGCCTATTGCTGCGTCCCTGAACGTTTCATGCTTGGTTTGGCCTGCAGGCTTGGGTCGGAAGCTACCGGCCTTCATCCTTACTGCGCTGTGCGACTGTAGGCGTTTGTAAGTGCTGGCTACATTTATTGAAGTGCCTCAGGTGGAATGTTCACTCACTGGGTGGCTTGTGACTCGTGCATCTCGCTGGGCAGGTGAGGTCTCAGGCCTGGGAGGCTTGTGACCCCCTGCACGTCCCTTGCTTGGCAGGTGAAATGATCACGCACTGGGTGGCTTGTGATAACGCACGCCCCTCGCTGGGCAGGTGAGGTGTTCACACACTGGGTGGCCTGTGGTTTTTAATCCGGTAAAGTTGGGGTACACACAGCGTCTAGCGCTGCCTGCTTTCCCTTGTTTTGATGAGTTTAGCTCGGCGCTGTAATCTCTTAGGCTTAAAGTCTAGCACCAGTCTCTCAATTTCTGGGAAACTTTCAGAGCCCGGAAGCCTCCCCACCCCATGAAGAGTGCCATGGATGTTATCCCCTCTGCTTCTGTTCTAGAATGTTCCCAGTATCTGTGCTGAGTGAATGCACCCCCCCCCCCCGTCTCCGGTCTGCACATTTCCCTGTCTGTGCACAAGTGCAGGTCTCTGTACTATCAAGATATCTCGCTCTCGGCGACTCCTTCGTTCGATCCTAGCTGTTGGGCCATAAGCTTGTTGCATTCTGGGACTTGTAGTGTCTTTTCGCGTTATACTGTAAGCCTTCAATTCCAGCATGACCCATGTGGCTGCGATATTTGAGGGGTCCTGTAGGTGGCTAAACTAGTAGCTAAATCCAAAGAGCCCCCAGCTCTGTACTGCGGGGGCTGCAAGCAGCTCTGGGTCACACGCTGGTGACCGCTTGGTTTTCCCTCACCCATTTTCTAAGAATTTGCTTTTTCTGCTGTTTTATTAGATATCTGGTCGCGGTCCTCAGTTTACTAAAACCGTATTCTTGGTACAGCATGAAGCGGTTTCCGTTTTTTTGTCTAATTGCGTAGTTTGTTTTTTATTCTTTGCAGCATTAACCGTATTTCAGATTTTTCTACGATAAATCCCTGGGACCATTGTTTTACATATACCAAGGGGGTGCGCGCACGTCATTCACAGGGCAGGGATCAGTAAAAGGACGAGAAAGTATAACTCTTCGTTTGGATTGAGCGCCACTTTTTTTTTCAATCGACCATGAATGAAAATGAAGCAAAGGAGCTGTCAGCGCCTCCACGTAGCCCTGGATGCTTCTTCACAAGTAATTTTCTAACTACATTGGCTCTTGGAATTATGCTCTGTGGCTCTGTGTATGTGTGTGTAGCTGTGTGTGTGTGTCTCTGTGTGTGTCTCTGTGTGTGTGTCTGTGTGTGTGTGTTTGTGTGTGTGGCTCTGTGTGTGTGTGGCTCTGTGTGTGTGTGGCTCTGTGTGTGTGTGTGGCTCTGTGTGTGTGTGTGGCTCTGTGTGTGTGTGGCTCTGTGTGTGTGTGTGGCTCTGTGTGTGTGTGTGGCTCTGTGTGTGTGTGTGGCTCTGTGTGTGTCTGTGGCTCTGTGTGTGTGTGGCTCTGTGTATGTGTGTGTGGCTCTATGTGTGTGTGGCTGTGTGTGTGTGTGTGTGGCTCTGTGTGTGTGTGTGTGTGTGTGTGTGCACATGCAATAGGTCTCGCATTCGCGAGAGATTAAGCTCTTGGCATTGTAAATGACAATGCCATTTATTTCTCTGTTTTCAAAACCAACACATAAATAAAAATGTTGTCATTTACAATGCCAATAGCTCTAACTTTTGCAAAGGCGAGACCGTTGCATTGTAAATGCTTGTTATGTTTACCAAAGCAGGGATAGCTAGCAGCTGTTATAAGAAAGCAATTTAATTAACAGGCATGCTACTGCCTGTATAAGTTGTATTTTATTTATGTTCTTACTGACTCTTCTGTAATTCTCTGGTGAGCGCTGTCGTTCTGTGCACTTTGTTGAAGTACAATTGTAGTCCTTCTATTTTTGTGAAATGACCCGGCTTTTGGCTTTAAATTTCTGGCCGCCCTAAACAAACAGATCTGATAAACATTTGCTATTGTACATTGAAAAGTTATGTTTGCAATTTTCAGCTTGTCTGTGTATCATTAGAGCGAAAATTATTTCGCCACAAGAAGATTCTTCTTACAATGTGGTAAAAAGAAAACTGCTCAGGCAAAGGTGAACTGGGAAACTGTGAACACTTAGTGATGTGTGAAAATCGGGAACTTCACTGGTTAAAAAAAAAGCACCCTTTGCATATCCAAAATGAAGAGCCGAGTGGAGTATTGAACAGTAATCGTGCAAGCCTGATTTCTTGAATGAATTAGACACAATCATTTCAGCGCTCGGGGTGTGCACTGTGCCTGTAACATCTGCAAAGCCCGAGCAAGCATGAAGCATAACAGTTCATTCTCTCCAACCCTGCAACCGCCTACCGTTCTATAAAAACAGATGCTAAACAGGAAGTAACAGTGTTTACATTCACGGTGGCAAGCTTCCGGTACAGCAGTCAGGTGTGCTGCAGCTGAGCTGTCAGCCGTGCTTCAAACTGCTGCCTCATGCTATTGGGAGCGAGGTCGGTGACTGACCTACTTTCGAGGAAGCGCATTAATTTGTTGTGTTGGCAGGGAGGCTTGCAATCAACGTCGGAATGAGACAGAAAATAGTCCCGGGCACCAAAACCGAAGTGGCCCCATTAGTGCATTAGTTCGCTTAAAAAGTGGCCCACGTTTACACATCAGGGCAGTTTTGAACTTGTAAGGACGCGTTGAACACGTGTTTTGCAAAGTGTGGGAAGCTGTATATATTTGTGCTTGCTGCAGGCAATGTCTGTGGTAATATCAGGGAAAAGAACAGTAAAAATAGTCCCCACCAGACACAAAACATGCACACACACTAAGCTGTCAGACCAGCCCTGTGGGTATTGCCAGCTTGCCCTGTTGGATAGTGGGAGTCTGCTTTCTCTATCAGATTGTGCTCAATCATATCAGATAGCACACACATATTTAGGGCCTCACTGCAAGCATTTAGGATATTACAAGATCTGCAGTAACTGCTGCAGATCTGAAAGCAGTTGCTGACTTAAGTTGAAACTCGGGGAAACAATTAGGTATCGCCAGGGGGAATTAGGACCTGAATTACTGATTTCCCCGTAAATTCCTCACTTCTGGGGACCCTCAGGGTCTCACTTGTAATACCCTGCAGTTCTGCCCCTAATCCCAAAAACTACCAGTTACCCAGTATCGGTAACTTCGGGGGCAGAGACACCGGAGAAGAGAACGGGAACGTCATAACGAGGTCCTTAAAGACAAAAAAAAAGTAACAATGAAATATTTTAATTGTGAGACATTTTAGATTTAAACCCAGTAGTAAGTCTGTTTTTTACCAGAATTGCTATCATTTAAAACAATGTATGCATTACTTTTAGGTTCAGGTTAATATCAGCACTAGACTTGGGGTCAGACTCAAAGCAAGGGTTCTTTTCAAGGTTAAGATTAGGTTTCGGCTCAAGGTTAGTGTTAATCATTGGCTCATGACACAAGTTAGGGCGTCACTGTAAGGTTATCATTGTACTTATGGCCAGAGCTATGGTTCGTTTCAGGCTTCTCATTAGCCTCAGGTCTGGGATTAGTGTTAGCCTACAGGTCATTGTAGGAGAGTGCCCTTTTTGTATGGTCACAGCCCCCACACTTTTTGTTCCAAATACTGATGGTTATGACTCAGATCGTGCACTGGATTCTGCTGCCAGACCCCAGTGCCTGTGCTTGGGCAGGAAAGAGGTCCCACCACCCTTCTCCCAAGCAGGCTAGTGAAGTGGAATATCAAGGCGGTGAGCTTCAAAGTCTGAACCGCCTCTGATATCAGGGATGTGGAATTCCTATAGCCCGACGCCCATGACATATACAAGGGGGGGCCAATAGGCCCCCACGCAAGCATGGCGGGGCCCGGTCCCTCCCATAACCCGTCCCCTTCGGGGCCGCGTTCCCCGCCCCCCTCGCCCCGGAAGTACTGGTGTGCTTCCGGGGCGAGGGGGCGGGGTCGCGGCAGCGAAGGGGTTAAGAGCCTGGGGAGCGCGGGAAGCGGCCTCTTTGTGCCCGCGCTCCCCAGGCTCGCTCCTCGCCCCACCGTGGGGCCGTTTAATTTTCTTTGTTGTAATTTCAGGTGCTGTTCCGGCTCGTAGCTGCGGAAGACTGGATTACAGGCCGACGCGTCTCTGAAGCGGAGCGGGAGTGGTTGCCAGGAACAAAGCGGGCGTGGCGGTCCGAGAATCCTAACTTCGGGGGACTCCGGTGTCTTTTTTCGAGGAGATCAGCCCGACGTCCGTTGGAAAGCGGGGCAGGGAGAAGTCGCCGTGAGCAACAGTGACCTGAGCCGAGCAACAGCCCGGACTCGATTGTGCATCGGGACACGAGGTATTTGGCGGGGCGGGCGACTAGACCGAGGCTCATCGGAAGAGCAGAGACAGCCGCTTGGTAGCGGGTAAATATTGTGGGGCTGGTTTAGCTCAGCGGTTTAGAACGTGGTGCTAATAACACCAAGGTCGCGAGTTTGATCCCCGAGCGGGCACTGATAGGCGGGCAATAAAAACGCACGGAGGTGTGATTTAAACAGTATTAACTCGAGTAGGTAATTAAAGACGGTACAAACGAGTCTGGCGAGCGCTGTTTTGGCGGGGGTGTGCTAGATTTGTTTTCTGTTTGCGCATATGGCAGAGTGCCAACGAAGGTAAGCCGTCTGCATTGTTTCAAAAGCGCTGTGTAAACGAAGGGTAAACGCGCACAAAATTTTAACCTGCTTGTCTGCCGTCTGCATTGTTGTGAAAGCGCTGTGTCAACTGAGGGTAAACGCGCTCGATTTAATAAACGCGCTCGAATTTATAACCTGCTTGGGGCCCGTTTTGAGATCACTGTTGAAGCGCCGTGTGGACTCGCATGACCTGCCTGGGGTGAAGGTTTAACGCGAGGCAAAGCAGGGACAGCTAGGGCACAAGGTGGAGGGGAGACCAGAGTGCGTCTGGCTAGAGGGAGACGTTTTTTATGGTTTAAGAACGTGCTTTTAAGATAAAAACATTGCAGGTGATCCACTCTGTCAATAGACAAAATTGAGTGGGTTTTTTAACTAGCAGATATTGTAAGTTTATTAGAGAGCTATTCAACTGTTTAGTTGCATGCTAATGAGCAATATTACAAGGAGCAAGATTTAAGTTATTGGGGTGTTATTTAACTGTGGTAGGGGCTGATTGCCTGTATTTGCTTGTTTAAATAAGAAGTAACGTACTTTCTAATTTCAGGGGGACAGCTTGGGACCTAGGTCTGTGTGATCCAGCTCGGGCACCTCCAACTGGGTCAGGTACGGAGCACGGTGTGCTCATAAATATGTCTCAAAGAAGGGGGCGTGTCAATCCAAATGTGGGTATATTGTTACAAAAAATGATGCGGAGAATGTCTGCAATGGATAAGAGACTGGGGAAGGTTGATAAAATGGATAAGGCTTTAGCGGACCTGGGGGCCAAAGTAGATGCCCAGGCCGGTCCATCTGGAAGACCCAAGCGGACGATAGTACCGCCCAAGCCAAGGGGCGTCTTTGTGACACCACCCAGGCGGGTAAGAAATAAGAGGGTGGGGGGGCAGCCACAGAGTATTACTCCCATCCTACCTCCTGCTGCACCAATTCTGCCACCACAGGTACCCCCTGCTGCCCCACTCCCGCCACCTCAGGTCCCGGTGCCCGTTCCAGCCCCGGTGCCCCAGTTGCCAGTGGCACCAGTGCCACCCGTCGCGCCACCACAGGCTCCGGTGCCCCTAAGTGCGGGTCCTGCTCCCACTCCCGCGCCAGGGCTCGCGCCAATAGACCTGGCAGCTCAGGTGGCAGCTATTCTCCCTTGGTTAGGGGGGGGTGCGTTGCCGGCCAATACCGCTCTGACAATGGAGCAACAATCATTGGTGAATCAGATATTGTTGGCTAGTGGTAGGGGCGCAACGCCGCCTGCACCGGTTTCTCCCCAAACAGGTCCAGCGAATGATGGAGGCGGTGCCAAGACCGCGGACGCAATGTTACCCAGCGACAATGGGAATGGTAAGGAGATTGCCCTGCCTTTGCTGGGCGAAGGAACATTGCCCTCTAGGGGTGAGTGCTTAGCGCAGCATGTGTCACAGTGTGTAAAGGAAATGATATGGGCCGACAAGTATGTGAACATGTTTTCTTTGCTGATAGATAACAGGGAGTGGGAATATGCAAAATCACAGAAGGAAATGTTCTTGCCCAGTGAATGGAGAGCGAAGTTGTACAAGTTTAGGGTGGAAGAAAACCTCATCAACTGGCTGAGAGCTTTTGCAGTGTTCGGCGCAGTAATGGGCGAACGTTTTAAGGGGATGCAACCAGCCATGAACTGCTACCAAAGTAGGATAACAATGTTCCATGAGAATCATGCAGGGGATGTATGGAAGGAATATGATGTTGCTTTCAGGAAGTCCAAGGAATTTGATAAAACTTTATCATGGGACAAGGTAGACTCCATCTCATGGCACAATCAATTCGAGAAAGGCCAGGGGGCAAGCACAAGCACAAATGCGGGTAGAGGGTATTTACCCAGGCCGCAGCAGGCGTTTCAACAGCCCTTTCGATCTGCACCGGGAGGGGAGACGGCCCAAAAGCAGAAAGCAAATGGAGGGGCGAAGGGAGTATGCTGGGACTTCAATAGGCGGACATGCAACAGGGCACCAGGTACCTGTAAGTTCAGGCACGCATGTAGCGTATGTGGCCACACTTCCCACCCCGAAACAACATGCCGAACAAAAAATAGTGGTGCAGGAAGCAGGGGTAGGAGGAAACCTGAATAGTATGATCCATCCGCTGATAGCACATTCACCCATCCAGCTGTCAGCAATGATCCCCTGGTTGAACAGGTACCCGAATCACACGTCCGCTAGATTATTACAAGAAGGTTTCACACAGGGTTTTCGAATTCCTGCTGGGGGGTATGTAGGGAGACCACAGTGTAGGAATCAGCTATCAGTCTTTGCCAATCCAACAGTGGTGTCAACAAAAATAGCTAAAGAAGTGCGTTTGGGGAGGGTAGCAGGACCATTTCACGGCATTCCCACGCAGAATTTTGTGTGCTCTCCTCTGGGGGTGGTGCCTAAGAAAGAACTAGGGGAATTTAGGCTCATCCACAACTTATCCGCACCAAGGGGGGCATCATTAAACGATGCTATTGATGATACGATTTGCTCAGTGAAGTATGCGTCCTTCGATCAGGCAGCGGGCATGCTGAGGAGTTTGGGTGCAGGTACACTGATGGCTAAGTCAGACATTGAGTCAGCCTTTAGACTACTCCCGGTTCACCCACAGGACCAGCACCTGCTGGGTTTCTCCTTTAAGGGAAAGTACTACATGGATAAGTGCATGCCCATGGGTTGCTCAATTTCATGTGCTTATTTTGAACAGTTTAGCTCCTTTTTGGAATGGACATTAAGACAACATACGGGTCACCAGTGGGTGATGCACTACCTGGATGACTTTCTTTTCCTGGGCCCGGCGGGTTCCCGGGAGTGTGCGTCGGCATTGCAGGAATTTTGCGTGCTCATGCGCTCTTTCGGGGTCCCGTTGGCACAGGGGAAGACGGTTGGACCAGTGACATGCCTGGAATTTTTAGGCATCGAACTGGATTCGGTTGAGGGGTGTTTTAGATTACCAGCAGAAAAGATCCAAAAATTCAAACAGACTCTAGAACTGTGCTTACAAGCGAGGAAGGTGAATTTAGGGCTGTTGCAGCAGACAGTGGGACAGTTGAATTTTGCGTTGAGAGTAATTCCTATGGCTCGCCCATTTTCACGCTCAATTGCACAGGCCATGAGGGGTCTTCGTGAAAAACATCACCGGACACGGCTGTCTGCTGAGGTGCGCCAGGACATGCGGATATGGATGGCATTCCTGGCGGATTTCAATGGAAGAGTGCTGTGGGGTGCACCCACGGTGTCTTCAGAGGACATTGGTTTATGGACAGATGCGGCGGGCAGTGTTGGGTTTGGGGCCATCCTTGGCAAGAAATGGGTGGCGCAGAAGTGGCCCGCCTGGTGGGAGGAGAACGGGCTGACGGTGAACATTGGTTTCCTCGAGCTCTTCCCAATCTGGGTGGCACTGAAAGTCTGGCCAGAGGAGCTGGCCAACAGATCGGTAATATTCTGGTCAGATAATATGTCTGTGGTTGAATGCATCAACCAACAAGCTGCAAGGTGTCCACTCATTTTACGCTTGATGAAAGAGATTGTACTGTGTTGCATGACAAGGAATGTACTTTTCAGAGCAAAACATGTCCCAGGGGTGTTAAACAATGCAGCTGATGCCCTTTCTCGCTTTAAGATGCAGGTGTTCAGGGATCACTTGCCGGAGGCAGAGACAGCGCCAGCCCAATTCCCAGCGATTCTTTGGCAAATTGGTGCCCCCAACTACATGACCTCGTGGCAGGCAGCCTAGCACCCAAGACCAGGACGGCATACGAAGGGGCGTTCAGGTCTTACTGTCACTTTCTGGGACAGGGCTGGGAGAGTAGTTGGACTATGGAGGCTAGCTTCAATGAGTATTTAGGCAGCCTACACAAGGAAGGGCGCACGGTGGCAACAGCCAGCAGGCACAAGGCCGCTATCTCCTTTTTCGCACGGGCACGGGGGGGCAGGGACCCTACACACAGCTTCCAGGCCCACAGGGCACTAAAGGGATGGCGGCGCATGCAGCCCCCCTCCATAGATTCCAGGAAACCCATAGGTTTTGAACGTCTGTCAGCTGTTCTCCTTGCGCTGCCGGACACTTGTAGCTCTACATCTGAGGTGGGCCTATTTAAAGCGGCTTTCTCGTTAGCCTTCTATGGGGCATTCAGGGTAGGTGAACTCGTTGCGGCCAACAAAGGTGATAAGATAGGCGGCCTTCAGCTGCATGATATCAGCATAAGGGGCGACACTATGTGGATCAGCATCAGAAAATCTAAAACTGATCAGGACGCTAGGGGCCAAAGTTTGGCGTTACATCGGGCAAGGAACAATCCCTGCTGCCCGGTGACACACGTGGAGGAACTAATAAGACAGCGGGCACAGGAGTGTGTGGGGTCACTACTGATGCATGGGGATGGGACTCCTCTTACCAGGTTTCAGTTCCAGAGGGTACTAGCAATGAGCATGGCAAAAGCTGGTTATAACCACAAAGAGTTTGGGACACACTCCTTCAGGATAGGGGCAGCCACAGAAGCAACAGCTAGGGGTTTGACCACAAAGAGTGTGCAAAGAATTGGGAGATGGTCCTCAAGCGCTTATAAACGCTACGTGCGGTTGCACATGTTGTGAGAGCTGCCGCCTTATGGAGTATTGCTAATACCTGCTGTTTTTCTGGTTATTTACAGTTTCACGGGCCTGTGACGCAGGACGGAAACTACCCATGGAGCATCAAGGCAACTCTACTACAGCATGGAGGGACCAGGAGGACAGACAGAAGACCGTAGTCATTTGGGTAGTGGGGCATTCATATGTCAAACGTGCTAACAAACTTTTTCTTGCAGGTTCAGGCAAACAAAGGGTGGAAAGGAGGGGGTGCAGGGTCTCCTTCCATGGCAGGGGGGGGCTCCGCCTCAATCAGTTCAGGGACTATATGTCGGACTTACTAGCGCGACATACTACACCACCCTCGGCGGTAATACTTCACTTAGGGGGGAATGATCTGGCAGGTCTGGGCAGAAGGGTCCTCCTGGAAGAAATTATATCTGCAGCGGGTTGGCTAGCAAAGCGGTTACCAGGTAGTGTAGTAGTATGGTCACAACTGATACCAAGGATGCAATGGAGGGGGGGAAACTCAGTCAGCGCATTGAACAGCTCGTTAAAGAGGGTCAACAACAAGCTGGACAGGTTATTTAGGACTCCGGTCTTACAGACCATCCCTCACGGTTGCATTTGGGGGGAACACTTCTACTTGCGGGATGGGGTGCACTTAACAGAGGAGGGGAATGCCCTTTTTATAAGAAACATCCTGGCATGGGTGGAAATTTTTGCAGGGGGAGTATGACCTTTCTAGAAGGGGGGGGGTTTTGGGGGGGGGCCAGATAGTCGGTTAACTATCTGGCCTGTGGCGGTAAGGTCATTAATCGGTGAGCAGCATTTTAAGGTCCTTACGGGGGGGGCGGACCCATTCACGAAAGGGGCCGCCCGCGGGAGGGGCCATTTGGTCTCTCTCAGAACTTCAGGGGCAGGAGATGGTCTCCATTAATTTAAAGGGTGCGGGGGAGGGAGTCTACGCTTTCCTCAGGCTGGTAGCCACCCCTCACAACACTATGACGTCACTAAGGTGCGCGAGTGTCTGGGCCCTCCTGTTATGGTTAAATGGAGTTCGGGGAGCGCACGTGGGTGTAACGTGCCCTGGGTTGCGCATGCGCATCTTCAACGCGAGAGCGCAGCTGTAAAAGGATCTGACACCGGTTGGCGACCTTGCCGTAGGCCTTTATTAAAGTTAATAAAAAGTTATTAAAAAGTAATGGAATTATTAGAATGCAGTTTAATTTTCAGGATGACTAGATTACGTTAGGAGACACGCTGTATTAGCTATTTGTTAAGGTTAGCCCATCATACCATGTCGAAACGGATGTCAATCTAATATTCTGAAAAGTGTGCATTTTAATAATTGTCAGAAATGTTTATTTGATTAAAATTTTTGATTTGTTTTTATATTTTAATAAATACGGCCAGGGGGGGGGGCCCCGTACCCCCCCCTTGACTTCCAAAGACCCCCCATGTGTTGACTGGTTGAATTGGGTAATTCAGTCGGTGTTCAAGGGGGGAGGTGGCCGGCAGTCCAAGACCATGATACAAGGGGGGGCCAATAGGCCCCCACGCAAGCATGGCGGGGCCCGGTCCCTCCCATAACCCGTCCCCTTCGGGGCCGCGTTCCCCGCCCCCCTCGCCCCGGAAGTACTGGTGTGCTTCCGGGGCGAGGGGGCGGGGTCGCGGCAGCGAAGGGGTTAAGAGCCTGGGGAGCGCGGGAAGCGGCCTCTTTGTGCCCGCGCTCCCCAGGCTCGCTCCTCGCCCCACCGTGGGGCCGTTTAATTTTCCCCACCCTCCATCCCTTATTAGCAGACCTTGGGGCTTGGCAAATGGTGAGTATCAGGTTTTGTCAATGTGCCGGTACATAGATATAAGGGGGACTTGATCCAGTAGGCCTTGAATTTCCTGTTTACTGGAAGGAAGTACAGAAGTTGAACGTGGGTGCAGTGCCGTGATTTTAACCAGTTCCTTCCTTAGGCCCCTTTTTCCCGCTTACAGGAGTAACTATATATGTAGATGTTTATGCTTTGCTGTGTGTTAACAATTTTATCCTTAGGCCTTTTTTCCTTTTAGAATAGCATTGTCGTATTTATTATGTGTGTCTGGCGGTAAGGTCATTAATCGGTGAGCAGCATTTTAAGGTCCTTACGGGGGGGGCGGACCCATTCACGAAAGGGGCCGCCCGCGGGAGGGGCCATTTGGTCTCTCTCAGAACTTCAGGGGCAGGAGATGGTCTCCATTAATTTAAAGGGTGCGGGGGAGGGAGTCTACGCTTTCCTCAGGCTGGTAGCCACCCCTCACAACACTATGACGTCACTAAGGTGCGCGAGTGTCTGGGCCCTCCTGTTATGGTTAAATGGAGTTCGGGGAGCGCACGTGGGTGTAACGTGCCCTGGGTTGCGCATGCGCATCTTCAACGCGAGAGCGCAGCTGTAAAAGGATCTGACACCGGTTGGCGACCTTGCCGTAGGCCTTTATTAAAGTTAATAAAAAGTTATTAAAAAGTAATGGAATTATTAGAATGCAGTTTAATTTTCAGGATGACTAGATTACGTTAGGAGACACGCTGTATTAGCTATTTGTTAAGGTTAGCCCATCATACCATGTCGAAACGGATGTCAATCTAATATTCTGAAAAGTGTGCATTTTAATAATTGTCAGAAATGTTTATTTGATTAAAATTTTTGATTTGTTTTTATATTTTAATAAATACGGCCAGGGGGGGGGGCCCCGTACCCCCCCCTTGACTTCCAAAGACCCCCCATGTGTTGACTGGTTGAATTGGGTAATTCAGTCGGTGTTCAAGGGGGGAGGTGGCCGGCAGTCCAAGACCATGATTGTTTGGGGTCAAGGACAACAAGTTTTAATGTGTATTTTGTCCTTGGGACAAGTAGGCACAACCCCCTGCAGCACAAACCCTTTGGCTGCCAGTTTTCAGTAGCACATTATGGGCCAGGGAAGGGCACTGCCTGAAGTTAAGTTATTATTTGTGTGCCTATGTTAATGCTGTTCAAACTTGTATTTATGGTTCATTAATTGAAAGCCTTTATTATTAGAGTGCGCGCTCTAAGTAAATGTAAGTTCTGACTGCACTACTGACAGTGGTTACAGTATAAAAATGTGTACTCACGGTTTCAAAGTTTAGCAATATGAGGCTATGCATAATGCTCCTAGAATGCTCTCTGATTAGATGCAAATATTTGTAGAAGCTTGATAGCAAGATTAATGACTGTGCTTTCAATATCAAATATTCCTATAAAAATGAAAGTAGGAAAAAAAAACATTTGCTACACTACTGTGAAATGTCAGGTACCGTTTCTTTGCAGCATCATTTAGTAAGGTGTGTTGATGCATGTTAGTATTTTGCAAAAATTTTCATATTGGAAAATCAGTGTAACCAGTTTCAATAAGATTATGAGTAACAAAAATAAACAAGCATTGGCAAAGCCAGTAGGTCTGAAATTAGTGGTCAGCATTTTAGTTTTGCCAATATGTGAATTGTTTTGGCATGGTTTTTGTAAAGCCTTCTTGATGTGAGAGCTGCCGGGCCCTCACCATTATAACAAACATTGGCAAAAGCAATAAAAAAATTGTTCTAAAAAAAGCACACTGCCACATTAGTTACTGCCACTGAACAAAACTACTTTGTGTTCCAATATACTCCTTGTGAAAGAGCTTAATGCCGTCACTCATAGTGAAGCCAGTCGATACAGAGAGAGAGAGAATTTTTAATAAACACAAAAGGTTGTGGTTAACACCAGACCAAATTAAGGGCCCCATTATTAAAGAAAGTCTCAAAAGTGCACCCTTGGAATATGTTCTTGCATTAAGTGCAGCTATATAGCTTTCGTGAATTTACAAGAATTTATAGAAGTAGGGCAAGAAATGTACACCTCGAAAATATTTGTGAACTGCAGTTTATCATGAGCAAATATGCATGTGTAGATTTGCTCATGCGAAAACCCGAGTGTTTGCAAGGTCATTTTCCCATCAACCACTTTTTTCCCAACCCTGGAAGAAGGTTTACGTCTGCCATTGTCAGGAGTAAATTTCCAACATTTCTCAGTATGGGACAAGATTAGAGAAGAGTTAATGAAAACCCTTAAACATGCAAGTTAGTAGATTTGCACAGATTTAAAGGGCATTCCAACCCTGGAACTATTGCTTACCACTACCTTCAGTCCCAGTATGTAAATCTGCAGAAACGTGGCAACATAAAGGGATTGCTAGTATTCAAAAACTACTACGGTATGAGTCCTGTCATAATCAGAGAGGCTATATAAGAGCTCTTATATAATGAGATTGCTGCCATAATTTGTCACCGAGCCACATGGCACCAAATGGACAAGTGGATTTTGTTACAGGACAAGTAGATTTATTAAGCAACTTGCCCCATGGACAAGTAGATATTTCAATAAATTCCACACCCCTGTGATATGCATCAGGGTTGATTCCAATAGAAGAAACAGCCCTCCCCCTGTCCCAGGCACATCTGCACTCGGGTAGGTAGAAAATTAGCTAGAGTGAGCAACCTGATCTTTACACTACAATTTGATTTCTGCCATATTTGGAATGGCATAATAGAGGGTTCTGGGTAGAAAAGGTGACCCACACTACCGGATGTGGTCACCCCAGAGGCTGACTAGCTGCAGGGACCAGCTGCCCATGGGCTACTAGCTCCCACACTCCTAACTGCTCTAAATCTAGGATTTAAGGGACCCTCCTGACACCAGAACCTTAGTTCTGAATAACGTGCATCAAGGAAGGACCAAGAAGAGACCAGTGACGGCGACAACAGTACTTTGCTCGCAGCACCAAAGCAAAAGACGGATCCTTTGTCCCTGTGGCAATAGCCTTGGAACAGCGTGACTGAGCATCATCCTTGGCTAAAACTTGGCACTTCCTGGCAGAGGGACCCCTGTGGAAGCCAGAAGCACCCTGAGACTCCCAAGGACTAGTGGAACATGTCTCCTGCAAAATGCAGGTAAAAACACTCATCGGATCAGAAGAATCGCTGACCTTCGGACCCTCCGTGGGATCGCCCAAACCAGATGGTCCAGTGCATTGTGGGAGTTATAGTCCTGCCTGCCATGAAGTTTCAGACCGCTAACTCGCTCCCCATGACCCCATGAAGTGCTTTTTACTGGGCTTCCCGCTGACAAGGCTTTATGGTCACCAATCCGGCAACTAGCCCCCACACGCGACGCTGCACCTACAGGGAACATAACGTGCAACCTTCATCCAATGTCAGCAGCCGTGAATCTGTTGTGTTTTTGCATTCTGTTTTCTTGCAGTACTGTGTAAGCGGTAAAACCAACACCCCTTGGTTCCCGTTCATCACTACGGAAAACCAGACCAACTCTGCACCCGGACTCCATGGGCTAGGTACAATTTAACTGACTGTCTTGGCCTGGTCCAGGGGCCTGCATGACCGTAACCCTGTAAGTGTTTCATGTAACTCAACCTGTAAGTGACAGATTGTCACTAGTGTTTTTCACATTGACCTCAATGTTATATTTCTATGTATTATTTTGGACTGATTTAATATTGCTTCTAAAATCTGATTATCTGTACGCTATTCTGCTCGTTTTGGTTTCTAAATTAAGATAACAATACACTTTATTTTTATAAATTGGTGTCGTATTTCTCTCGAGTTGTATCAATTACTTATTGCCCATGCAGATATTCTGAAATGCTTAACACATGTTCGTCTTGTAAAGCCTCACTGCTCTTTGCCACTCTATCAAGACTGAGTTACGGATTTATTAGTGTGAAACCAAGGACCACCTTTTGGGTATTGTGATAGTCTTACATGGTGAGGTCTAGCCCCCACACCCCATAATACTCCACTTTCCTCCAGTCATGGCACAAGCCCACAGTTCCTTTCAGGGTTAGGTTGGGCATACTGCACAGATACCAAGATGACTCTCCTACAGTGATTTGTATTCTTTCTAAAGTTTCTGCTCACCGACAATGGAGAGACTGCCTGACCAAAAGTAGAGAATTCATTCTAATATACCTTTGAGCAAGGAAGAATGTAGCCAATGCAACAAGGGCAGATGTGAGCCTCAATAGGAGCACAAAAGAAGAAACAGGATGAAACATTAACAGTTTGACAGTAGAGAGAAGATGATTTAAGCATGTATATGCTAAAGTGACTTTCTGCCATCAAAATTAGGGAAGATTAAAAGGTGGGGTTGGTGGCATATACCTTATATGCAAAGATTTTTGCATTGCCGAAAAAGCTCCTGGCCAAGCAACCTGAATGCAGATAAATTTAAGGCATAACCAGAAACATCAGCCAGGATCCCCTAGTCACTGTTTACATCACCAGATGTAAACAGTGCCTTGGTTCTAGTAATCTGGCACTTAACTCTTAAACCCCACAGAAAAGGAAAATAAGCCTATACCTATCCTCGAGTTAACATTTCACTTTAATTTTCTTTAAATGGCTTCAGTGGCGATAGTAGGAGTTAGTGCCTCTATAGCGCCACTAGGTGTCCTGCTGAATGAGCTGGTACCAAGGCATTACCTTCAAGATTCCAAAGAGACAAGCAATAACCAACTGTAACATCTAGTGTGGAATCACCCTTTTGTCAATTCTGAGGAAAATCCTAGCAACAATCAATATACAGCGCACTTCTGATACAGTGAACAAGCAGAAAAGAATAGGCTTGGTTTCACAAGCGCAGAGTGAGTGTTGATCAGAGCCTTACTCTACACAACAAAACACTGCACGGATTGTCAGACAAAACTATACATCAAATTCACTATGAGTCCTAGAGAAGTTCTGAACCCTGCTAAATATCTTTCCAGACAAGCTCCTCCCATTCCCTTGGCCTGTTACACCTCTGGGGTAGACAATTTCTGTCCATGGGTGAAACAAGATAATAGATGTAGTCTGTCTGTTATGGAACCAAAGCGGACTATAACAAGACAAAATCTCTACATATCTTCCCAGATGGATCTGAGGTCCTTTTATTTTGCAAGCAGGTGTCTTGCCACTAATCAATGGTTTGGGAATACACTGAGTTGCCTTCTGCTTGGCCATCGTCATGTATTTGCAAATCGTCGATAAGCATGTGAATTGATGTTATATGAACAAGCCTACAAGATCACAAGTTACAGAACGCTTAGACGTAATATGACGATTTTGTTAAAGAATAACTTGCTGGTAAGTCCGACTATGTTTATGCAGATTTCTTTCAACGCAACTAAACTACTTTTTATGCTAGTCGAGTTTGTAATTACATTTTATTCTTCTTACGTTTAGTCCTTGTGACAGGGTCTTTTCAAATGTCACTCTCTGGAACGTATTCTGCAGCCTGAAAACTCTTTGCGTCACTCATTCATCCGGTATTAGTGAGGATTCCTAGCTAATTATAACATTCCTAGCTAATTATAACATCTTGTTTGCCTACATTCACATGGCAGTATGTGAACTCTTTTATTGAGTCACCATTTTTCCACATTTAACCATGGTCTCTAACCAAAATGGGCTCACTCTCCTTATATTATCTAACTTACCACAGTGAGAAGACGGTTAGTTGCAGCTTCTAGTATCACTTATTCAAGGGCAAAGCTTGATTTTTTTTACGTTTCTGTCTTATGTGACTTCACTTTCCACATTTTACGTAGGTCTTTACCTACCATGGTCTCATTCTTTTAAAATTCCCTTAAAATTGTATATTTCACCACATTGTAGAGACAGTTAATTGTGGCTTCAATTATCACTTACTTCAGAGCATCACCCTCACTATTTTTCTCAAGCTATGACGAGGCTACTCCAGTTCTTAGCCTTCTTGGTCTTTCCCTCACAGATTCATCTATCGTTCTCTTGAATAAACAGTACTATGCGGCTGCTATCACGACTACCTCTAATACATTATAATCAATACATTTGGGTCTATGCTAAAATAGAAATCTTTTTCCTTACTCCCATTTGATATTTATATGTAATTCTATTATATCTCTCCTTTTTGCTTATGCACATATCGGAGTAAGGTTCTGTGCTCAGCGCTGTTTGGACATGCACATCCAAGGAACACAGGAGTCTTCCAATTGGGCCTATACTGTTGAGTGACTAAAGAACAGGTATTGTTCTGCTTCTTTTTCATTGTTACACTATGTTGGCAACACAAGGTGTTTCTGAGGGTTCTCTAATATAGCGTTTGCATTGGATTTGAACAGGGCATATTTCCAATGATTTAAGTCTGTACTTAAATTCTTCTTGTTATGGGTCTTTATGGCCTATCCTCTATTGGTATGCAAATCGTGCGTACCCGTCAATCGGGGGCGTCCCCTCAGGCACAACCCGGTCCCAATGGGGTTCCTAATGTTTTCAAATACACACCCACAGTGCACACCAAACTGTTTAACCTATGGTCAAATTTCAAGGCTGTGCGCGATCCACTACAATTTTGAACTATCCTCTATAGGGTCATCTGATACTATGTTTTGGGGTAATCTTTGAATTGACTTTTAGTATATTTCTTTTCGGACTGTCATTTTTACCTATTTTTTTTTTTGCTTACCCGCCCAAATAATGCTCTTCTAGATAAAAGAACCAATTAAGACTGTCCTTCTACGTGTCAACGGGTTTCCTCCTCCAGTCATACTTGGTGAGGAATTTTCTCAAGTGCAGCTAACTGTCAATAATTATACACAGTATAACTTTGTCACTCATATTTTTCCTCAGTGGCAAATATTAATCCCATCACAAACCAGATATTAACTCATGCTTTTAACCTTAGTCCTATATTGAATATTTGGGTGAAACTGCATCCATATATGGACAGCCCTAGAAATAATGAGTATTAAATCTAGATTTATCATGAATTTTTTAAGGGCTCTTCCTGTTTGCAACCTGTTGAAATAGTAAGACTATAAGAAACTAGAGCAAACACTATTAAACACTATTAAAATCATGAATACATTCATAGGGAACCACCGCATTAAATATACTAAATTGTTTTTAATGATCTGTGAGTGTCATTTGAATGTGCATTTATTATGTATCCGTTTTGGTAGAGTGATGTTACTAAGTATTATTTCTGTCTAACAGCCTTGAAAAAAGATGACAGGCGTCATGAAAAAGGTGTTGGCTGCATTGGGACTTGATACACTGAGTCATGACTGTACTGACAGTACAAGTAAATAATTTGTTCAGAATTCTTACTGCCTGATTGTGCAGATCGCTTTGTAATCTGAAAGAAATCTGATAGATAAAGTAACTTGTTCTGTAAAAATTACAAAATGAGTTCGATCACAATAGTACAAAAGGCTTATTGTTCAGTCATATCATTATATACCTCTAAGTGGACTACAAGCTTATATAGCACTATGGCATTCAGTTATTTAATGTAAATGTATAACAAAAAGGATGACCTGCATTCTGGATTATTTACTTTAGGGGTCGCTTATAATTATGTATACACCTTTTAAAATGATTTGTTATAGAGGGGTAACTATCACCTTAGAGCCGCCTTGCGCTGGGCATCAGCTCTGTAATTCTATCTCCCCTTTATTTACTAACATAGTAATGGGCGGAGTTATGCCCTGGAGATGCTTTTCTAAACCACCGCTGCTGTTTTCTTGACGTCACACTATGACACAAGTATTAAGGCGGGGTAATGCCTTCGGTGGCTCGTGCTACGGGGTAGCTAGACACTTATTTGGTAATGTTGCCGCAGCCCTCGCTCTGCAGGGTGAAATGTAGTTTTACAGCTGTCCACGTTGCAGCGCAGCCTGAGGGTCCGGGGAGCGTCGCTTGCTGCTATTTTTAGACCTGAATTCATGGCGCTGCACGGCAGTCCCGCGCGCGCAGTGCACTCCGCCATTATTATCGGAGGAGAATGCCTAGAGCGAGCAGTGACTGCTGGGATGTGTGCCTTGCTTCCTCGGCAGCGCAGGACTCCCTGGTGTGACGCACAAAAGAGAACTTCCAAGATTAGGTTTAGAGGCACCTTTCTCATACTGGTAATTTTGATGTGTTTTGGAGATCTGCAAGGTCCAGGAGATAGCACTTAAATACAATACATTTTATATTTGTAAAATCCTCATTTAAGAAGAATCTAAACAACATTACAATTCATGTGGAGTGTTTGGATCTTATATTTGGGGTATTCAATTTTTTAGTCTTAAGGGGAAAACCCCCCAGATAATAATGATTTTCTTAACTTTTTTACCTATCTTAGCACATACATACTGGCCAGGCCGGAAAATGACGAGTGGCAACCCAGGCCCGAGACGAAGCAATAGTTAGGACTCTGTTTGGTTTTAAATATGCCAACGTAGTCTTGCACACCCCAATTACTGTCCTACTCTTTCAGCTTTCCCCCATGCCTACACAATAGCACAGTTTTCTCCTGCGAGCGTGAGTTGGCACCAATAACTCAATACCTTTCTGTATGCAACTGCATAACCAGGTTTTGCGCCGATCGGCTCTGCTAAACCCATTAACCTTTACCTCTAGTGCAGTGATATACCGTATCCCGCACCGCAGCTACTTCCAGCCCAGGAGCCCGTTCCTGAGTCCCACCTTACATTATACTTTTCCCTGCTGTTCGACGCTTGGATGTTTGTTCAGGTTCCTTAAGGAAAACGGTCGCTTACCCACTACATTCCCACACCTCCTAATCCTCCTCAGCATTTCATTATTCGGTATGGTAACCTCTGCAAGCTTGGCCACACTGGATGAAGGCCAAGGCCCATTCAATGCTTCTAGACTCTGTGGGGATCAGAAATGGACTACCAGCATCCTGCGCAAGCAATCCGAAAGAGTCCCAAAGTATGTGGTTATTTCTCTCATTTTCAAGTGTCCCACCTGTTCCATCACTCTAATTTCAATGTCCTACATATACCATGGTGGAGACTCACTTGCGCTCACCCTGAATTCTCACCTTGCTATGGTGCTACTGAAAATATCCTGCAGACTGCCACACTTGGAACCCATCGCTTATATCTGTGTTTTAGAAGCAGAGATCGGACATGTTGGAAAGGACTCAGGCCCCTTAGTCAGCATGCTTTGCTAGAAAAACCAGCAGTAGGGACAAAAACCACCATTAAAAGATTCTCTATTGCTGCAGACCCTGACCAGCTGGTGAAGTGATTTCCATTCTCGTCTACAAAGACAATATACGTCCTACCTTCATACTAAACCACCACGTTGTGGCCCTCATTTAATTCTGTTAGTTTTACACCGAATGGCTCACTATTAAGTGGCTTCAATGTCTATAACTCCACTGGTGGGGCTCAAGGAACACCTGGTCTCAGTTTATTTAATAGTTCATGCTTTCTCCCAACTCTTATTGAGGTACTTGCACCACCATGGATGTGGAGACACATCTGTAGTTTTTAGCCCCATAGCTTTTTTTTCGCCTTTGCTATTTAGTCTCAGTTCTTAGGTTTTGCCGTGTGGGAAAAACTGAGCATCTACATTCTATGGAGCCTCAGGTTGTAGGCTCTTGTACATGGATTCAACGGGAACAAGCTGGGGCCGAAGGGAGAAATCAGTGGGGCTGCCACTTCTCCCATAGTAGGAAAGGGATAGTCAGTCAGACACGATCTGGTCTTAGTTAGAGGAAACGGTACAGGCGAAGATTAATAGAATTATACAGGCTGATTAGTGGTGAAGAACACAAGCCGGGCATACATTTGAGGACTCTGGATCCAGTGTTCTGAGATTCTACGCTATGGTTGTGCCTACTCTGAGACACAGTTATGGAAACTGCATCTGTCGTTCTCTCTCTACATCTCCTGGGACCTCATTGACGATTGAAGCACCCAATACTAGAGGAGGCCTCCACTGACACTGGCAAGAGATTGATCCATACATCTGAAATGTGTACAGCAGGAAAGAGGGAGGACTTGGTACCAAAGCTGTTATCGTCATTTACATAGAGCACAATTGCCTAACCCTCTTCTCCTTTCTGCCCATGTCCTGCAAGGAAGGTGGGAGCTTACTGTGGGGCGAAAGAGGGCTGAATATCGAAATATGGCAAAGAAACGCCAAACTTCTGTAGACTCCCCTTCTTGGTTTGCTTCTTACGCTTCCACTGAGCAAAGGTTAGAGGAAGTATATTTAAGAGGCTTGGCCGAGGCCTAAACTACGCAAAAATATAGTGTCTTTCAAATGTCTGATGTAGTGTTTTTTCTATCTTTTTGACGTCAATACCTCTGACATCAACATTATAAAGTGTGGTTAGGTGCTTAGTCAGCTTCAATGACTGTTTAATAAATCAGGTGTTCCATTTTGCAGGGGTGAACTAGGACTAGAAAAATACACACAGCCCGAGCTCTGAAGGCACCCTTTTCATACCACACTAGGCAATCATCTATTTCTAAAGGACTATCGTTCTTGCTGCACTACATGCACGCAGATGAGCTTCCGCGATTGCTTCTGAACCCCGTGGTGCTGCTGGCAGGTGCAGCACGCCAAAACCGCACACATCCAATTGCTAAATCTAATGCATATGTTTAGCAACTGAGTAGGAGGGTAAATAAATAGCGCTCCTCTCTGATTGGGCTTTTATATAACCTTCCCAAGGCTAGGACCATAGACCCAGCTCTTATGTGTGGGTTAGAGCAGATAAAAAAAAATCTACCCCAAGTAATTTCCTTCTTTTGCTTCAATGCAACCTCGTCAAACCAGGAGGAGGATGCAACACAGGCATGCTGCTAAGCCCACATCGGCTGAGATGCAATAACTGACCACTTTAGAGATTTGCACACCCGCAGGAGCGCTTCACAAGGCCCTTTTCAAATGTAAATGAGATGCAAAGCGACCACCTGCGAGGGGATACATGCTGATGGTTGATAAAATGGATGCTAACGGTCAGGATTTCTGGAACTCTTCATTGACGGGACCGCATTTTTTTTTTTGTCACTGAGCGCGACTCTACTGATCCTCCTACCTCCATTTTGAACATAACTAATTTGTTTAGAAGTAGGGTGCTCAGATAGCTCCAGAAGACTAGAATCCAGAAGACCAGGTTTCTAGTCCTGGGCTTTCATTAAACATATCAGTGCCTTTTGGGAGCGGAACTCTAGCCTCACAATGACCCAATCTGTTTATGAGTCCTAATATTTTGTTAAATCACAGCGTACACTGCGCGATCTGTTGCTTTGGAGCCATGAGTCCTTCTCACTCATGACTTATAACTGATTGATCAAGGCTCAGCAGGCAACACCATTAAAGTCCTATACCAATGCCCTGTAGCCCCTATATATGTACGTACAACTGCACAGAGGCCCAAACTCATGGGTTAAAGAAATAACACTCTGTGAAAACAAGAATCTCTAACACCAAAGAAAGTTCTGCCTTGCAGGGTCATAAAATAGGTTCCATGGTCACAATTTACAGTCTCCACTTAAGACACTTTTTTCCATTGGTCCTTTTCCTGCTCCTTTAACCGTGACTCCTGGAAATTGGCAGAGGAACAAATGAACAGGTGCTGTACTCATTAGGTAGAACCTACCAGACAGCACAGTTGTCTGGCTGCGCAAGACATATTGTGTCCTTACAAAGAACACACAGGGGCTTGCAACCCACCCATGGTTTACCATTTGTTGGCCTTCCTGACACTCTCATGTATCTGCTTCTTATTCGTGTCCCACTTAGTTAGTCTTGGGTTTATTTCTTCCATTGATCATAGCCTCTTTACCATCCCTTTTGAGTGGCTGGCTTCTATGTTTTTACTGCTTGCTTTTCATTTAGATTAAGAATCCCATGGATTGCATGTGTTTTTCAGCTGTCTCCTTCATGGTCTTCTCTCCCTCTGTATTCCGTGTTGCTCTCTGGTCTCCGTGTGCTTCTCCCCACCTCCTCCATATTGTGCACGCTCTTGTGTAATTCTCACATCCCTGTTCTTCTCGCCCACCCTTTCCTGGTTGGTCTTGCGCCCATTGTTTCTCCTCCCGGGCTGCGCGCCCTGTGTTGCCAATTCCCGCATTTCAAAAAATGCTTTTGTGCATTTGTTTATTTTTATTTGCCAATCCAATGTGGATCGCAAATACATTTTGTAGGAGCATGCATGTCTGTGCGGACACCCACAAATTGAGGCAAATGGCTGTATCATAGGCTTTTGTCCTATTTGGCCATGCTGCATAGTATTGAGAATGTTTGCCACAACATTTGCACCAGTGATCACCTCAGAGCAACAAGAAAGGTTGTCTGCAGTAATGTAAAAAAGGATTTGTCAATTTGGAATGTCTCTACCTGAGTAACACATAAGTCATAGCTGCAACATCCCTAGCACGAAGGTAATAATATTGGAAATAAGCCTTCCAAACACAAAATAAGTTATCACTCAAATATCAGCTTTTAGTATATTGTGGAATTTCAGCTATTTCTTCTCCAACATCAGCGTAGTAGTTCTAAAAAGACACACTTTTCAGTTTTGGCATACATATAATTCAGCCAGACAAAAGCTTCTAGTTGAGTAGGCTGTAAAACACACAGGAGAGCTACTTAGAGGTACCTGGAGAGCTACCAGTAAATAGCTCACGAGCTACTCCTTGGAGAAGCCAGGACTAGACCAAATGCAGATTTCTGTGGCAAATAGGGCATCTTGTCTGCCAAAACCGGTGCCGCTCGGCAACGGGCAACACCAAAGCCCATCTGAATAGCTGTACTAAAAACCTGGGCAATGCAGTGAGGACTACTGATACCAGGCGAGGAATGTTTCCGTTCCTTCTGCCCTCACTTTTTCTGTAGTTCATTCCTCTATGCCCGCTGTAGTTCTAAGGCAGCCTAGTAAAGCAGGGCGTGATGACAGGTAAAGGACACACACTGTCTGAATTGTCAAGTGAGACGAAAGACTCAAACTCACCAGGTATATCTAAATGTGGACTGACTCACTGACTGACTTGTACATGGGGAAGTTTTAGCTCATTTATCAGTACGTTTCCAAGCTGGCCATGCTCCCCAACTCAAGTCTCACTTAAAAAATATACACAACGTGTCTGGAATGCTGCATCTTTCCCCCGCTTGAGCCAGGGAGCTTGGTTGCTGGTCAAGACATGGGAGATAAAAAATATTCAATGTGCAGAGGGAGAGTACACATGTATGCCTGGCCCCCAACCCCTTGTTGAGATGAATATGAGGAAACTCCGATTGCAAACAGAGTTTATACTTGCTTTCACAAACACCTTAAATTATTATATGGAGCTCATCGTACTCAATAAATCCGGCTCAATAAAATTTCCAACCCATTTTATAAAATTTGTATTTCAGCAAAGCTCTTAAAAAGTAGAGAAACGCTCCTGTGTGGTCCTACTCGATAGTCCCATGAGGCCACTGAAGTTTACTAGGTGTCCATTAACTGTTCAGAAGGCTTCAGAAGTTGTGTCTCAATTGTATCAGAGAACACCCTGTCCTCCAGGCAGCTTGCAGGTGCACCCTACATGGTTTCGAGATTTACAGGCATATACCAAAGGCAGTATGAATGGGCAGTTCTGACAGCGGAAACATACTCTTGTCTCCGTGGAACCTTAGTAAAACATGTTCAGAAGTCCAGGATAGAAAAGGTACTTCCTCCTTCAGTCTGGTATGCTGGTTGCAGACCATTAGAAAACTGTGGCAAGTTTGCACCCACGCTCCTATTCTGCCTCATGCTCCTTTCTATGCACTGTTGTTTTTATGCACAAGAAGCTTAATACGCACAGCTGCACTCTGCACAATTACCTAATGGCAACAGACCTTTATGATCAAAGGCAATCTACTAAAGTGCTATCCGTGGCCAATGTTCCTTATGCTCAAATCTTGCCCTTTGTGTAACTGCACAGAGCTCCACAGTGAGAGTGGTTCCATATTCCAGGTTGTGGGATCGAGCACGGCGTGCTGGAAGGGGATTCTCACACCGCGAAGTTAGGGGCTCTGCGTGGTTGGCAATAGGCTGTTATGGGATCAATAATGCACTCAGATCAATCCATCAAGAAATCATAAATAATTTGGCCATGTTAAAAATGGGGGTACTGGGATCACTACACCATATAACCGGTACTGGGGTCACAACACTGTAACCTGGGAAAACTGGGCCACGTTAGTAAAAAGTTTGTCTCTTTTCTGTACCTATCATTACCTCTTTTTGGTCTCTCACTTCTATCATTACCCCTCCTCCTCCTTTATACATCTCTCCACCTCTTCTCTCTCTCTACTTCTTTATCGACATCACATCTCTCTCTATCTCAGCCTCTCTTGCTTTTTGTCTGTATGAACCTCAGAAAATATTTTTACTTCATGTTTTTCTACTTTGCCTATTTTTACACTATACCTGTTTTCTTATTTTACCCATCTCTCTCTCTCTTTTCAGTTCTCTCTGCCTCATTACTCCATCTCACTATTCTGTATATCCAACCCATATTTATATACCTCTTTTCATGTTGCTCCTCTTTATCTGAGCTATCGTTGTATACCTCTTTTCATGCCTCTTCTTAATGTGCACGTCTCCTCTGCCAACATCAAGTCTTTTTAAGTTTATTTCACTTTTGTCCACACAACTCTCTTTCTATCTGACCCTCTCTTTACCGCGCACCGTGGTGTACAACACTTTGCTTCCTCTCTTACATTTTCCTCTCCCTAACTCTAACTCTTTATACCTCTCTGTCCTACTCTAACACCATAACATTTTCTCTACCTCGCTTTACCTACCACTTCCTCTTTCTACCTCTCGGTATCTTTCCCTCTGTCTACCTCATGTTTCTCTATGTACCTTATCACTCGCTTTCTTTGTTTACCTATCTGTCTACCTGGTCTCTATCTCCACCTCCCTATTCTACTTCACCTCTTTTTCTAAACAGTTTTTTGCCCTTGTTCTATCACCCATGCCCTCTGGTTCTCTTATTCAGTAGAGTCTGAGGCAAATGTCTAGCCACAGAAGTGCACAAATAGAAAGAGGAGAGGAGGGACAAGACAGCGGAAGAGAAACAAGGAGAAAATGATCAGATTTAGCACTATGCAATGGTGAAAATTCTCACAGCAGAACTTTGATTTGCACTGCTGCAGCTAGAACAGCAGCAGTGACGTAGGATTTATTTCTCATTATGAATATCTGGCAACTAAAGCTACAATTTGAACCACTATCTTCATATGACTTAGTTTGGTATTATTCTCAAGTGCACTAAACATCCTCCACGCTACCCTTACCCTGTCTTTAGTACAATGGAAGGAAAATGCTACTTAGACACCGAATTCCATGTAAAATATTGTTGCTGGTAAAAAAAAAAGATCCAAATGAAAGCGGAAACAGCTACATCAATGCTTGCTTAAGCTTTCTTTTAGTACTGTTGGGCTGGTAGATCTCAGGCAGCTTCAGTTTTTGAGGTGAGTGTATAATTAAGGTATAATTACATTTTGTTTGGGATCATAAGGGCTTTGGTCATAAAATTCAAAGTTGTGCCAAACGGAGGACCCCAAAATATATCATGCCCAAGGCCCAAAAATAAGCTGCTCCTGGATACGAACGCTTCACAACCCTGATTTTGGGTTTGAAGTGAACGGAGTTGGACCACCCAGATAGGTCTTTGACATCACACAGGAAAAATAAATAAATGTTTAATCATATACAAGTGTCCCTTTTGAGAGCAATACCTCTTTTAGAAAAAAATATTTAACGAATGAAGCAAGTTTCAGAAATTGGGTCTCTTCTAGAAACCGCTTTGAAGAAAAAGTAGAAAGCTAACATAAATTCGAGAGTTTGGAGTGATCTTGAAATAAAGAGACATGTTTTTAATTGAAGCCAAGAAAGTATAGTTTGTAAATTAACTGGCAAGACTTCTGTTTAAGGAAGATTCTATAGTACTATTTCCTAAGTGTTGCTTTCATATCCGTTTTAAAAAAAAATATATATATATTTTAGCTTACCCTCCTCTGAACCATTTATGGAACATGTTTTCTTTTTAAATGGTTCTTAAGATACATTATGCTTCTTCCCTGGCCATCAACATTTGTCATTTAAAAAAATATGACAATGTTATTATGAATATAAACCAAAATACAATTCTGCGTAATGTCCCGGAGAATGAAAATGCAATCTCTTTCAAGAGCAGCACAGCATTACTAAAACCCTCTGATCAGAAGCAACGAGAAGGGGCAAAAATATCCATACAGACCACTGCAGAGCACCAAAATAGAGTATTTATAAGAAACTACGAAACAGAGACCGAGTTTCTCCTTCAAGCTATGCAAATGGTTATCGACAGTTGGACTCAGACTTCAAACATCTGTGCTTTCATTCTGCACAGAACGGGCCGTTGTCGTGGGCTCTTCCTGAGGCTATAACTGCGGATCGCTTACTTGGCAAAAGCAGATGCCGTTAAACTGAGCGCAAAAGTCAATTACGCCCACTCAGCACTGCCTTCCGTTAAGTGAAGACGAGCGTTAGTTAATATTGGCATTGATCTTCAGTGCTGGAGGGGTCTTGGGGCCCTCCAACCTGAAGAAACATTGTCTACCAGCCAGATCAATGGGGGAGGTGGGACTAGGTTTCTTTTCAAGATGGTGAAGAACATGGGAGTGGTGCAGGCTCCAATGAGGACCTTCTGCTACTTCGAACTGAGTCCACGTGTGATAGGGTTTTCAAAATCTCATGAAAACCACATCAGCTCTTTCGTGCATCCTTACATAGTCGGAGCAGCTGAAACAAGAAGTAAGGTCTCTTACGCTCAACTTTCCTAATTGCAGTCAGCAGCACCG
Source organism: Lissotriton helveticus (assembly GCF_964261635.1). Classification (NCBI taxonomy): domain Eukaryota; kingdom Metazoa; phylum Chordata; class Amphibia; order Caudata; family Salamandridae; genus Lissotriton; species Lissotriton helveticus. The sequence continues at coordinate 769,520,927 of NC_136067.1, read as the reverse complement.
GATCTATGTGCTCGCTGATTAGTTGGGTAACACAAAAACCTGAATGCACCATTTGTAAATCAAGTTCCAAAAATGGTTGTCGAAATTAGTCTGAGCCACTTAAATATCACTGTTAGGGTAACTATGTATGTTAATGGATTACTAGAAAAGTGCCAGTGCCCAGAGACGCGAAGGCTTTCTATGAACTCTGTCAAACTGGGCGTACAACTTTAAGAGTGGCTGTGAAAGTATGATCTCTAAATTAAGTTGTAAAACTGTTAACACTATACTTAAAATCCTTCCCTATAAAATAAATTAAAACTCTTTACACCCAGTACATGGGTACATTACTGTTCTGTAGTTGAACAAGATCCTTGCTGACTCTTGATGTGACGCACAGGTAGGTAAAAGCTAGCGGAAGGCGGATTGAACGTTGTTGAGGTCTATCTGCACCAGTCGCAGCGGAAGAATTGGCCTCCTGTTCAAGACACACCCATTTTACTTTATGCAACTGCAAATTAACGCAGATGCTGATTATAACAAAACTACAGCAGCTAAACGCCAGCTGAAAACAGGTGGTCATGTTTACAAACACAAGACCTTCTGTATGCATTTTTGACCAAAACAACAAGCTTTCATTCCACTCCCTCTTGGAAGTCATATCAGCTGCGAACACTAAAACAACCTTGGCGGTTTACACCGTGAGGGCTTACTTTCTGATAGGTAGGGTCTCACTAAAAAGAATACAACTGCCAAACGTATGGAGATGCGAAACTAGGGACAGGTAGGCAATTGTAAACAGCATTATGTGAAAATCATAAATGTTACCAAGAACACCAAAGCCATGACTACTCCCCACAAAAACATAAGCAGAACAGTAACAAGTGGTAAATATAATGACAACAAAAATGTGTGTAACATGGCAGCTGGATAGAAATAGAAAGGTAGCGACTGTGGAATCAAAGAAAAAGGAAGTAGTAATACAGTAGGCACCTCCCCAAGATTAGGACAGATGAGGCAGTAAACAGTTCTGGTCGTAGTTGTTTAGAAACCCTAGCACACCACGGTTTCTCTCACATCAGATCAACTTATCAAAATCAAATCCAATTAGATCTATCAATACTTCATTGCAGAAGAAAATGTGTACACTTTTTTCTTGGTAAAAAATAGTTGCTACACCTACTTGGAATGGATTTTGATTATTTCCATATATTATGAGATTCTCATGGTGTGCTAACATTTCTACACCTACTTCTATTAAGCATAACTGTAGGCTTTAAGCTCTCCATCCAATTATCAGTAAACAAACCCTGCCACACAGCTAGAATTTGTAACTTTTTCAATTACGCTCCAAAAATATTCAGTAAAAGTCCTTGTTTACGTATTGTATTGCACTGTAGCATTTCTATGGCACTTTACCACCTCTTGTCAAGTAATGAAAACACTTTTTGATAACCAGTTACTCCATTTGTTGTGTACTGTCAAGAGAAGGTGCTGGTAGAGGAGTCTACTATAAGTAGTGTGTTTTAGAGTTGTTCCTGAGGTCATTCCCAATATATTACAATTCATCTAAATATTCCAAAGCAGCATAGCACTACATTGTCAGCTTCTCTCCAAACATAAACAAGCATGGGCAAAAGCCAGTAGGTCCAGTGTTGCCTGCCAATCTTTTGGCTTTGTCAATGCTTGTTTTAGTTTGCCAGTATTTACAAAACGTTATTGTTTGCAAAGCTAAGGAGCCCTCAGCAAGCTTAAAGAAACATTGGCTGGAAGCAAAAATATTCTTTAGTTCACAGAAAGCATGCATTGCATATTAGACTGTGGAACTGAAGGAGACTATATTGTCTGTGGAGTTGCTCCTTTTGTGAGAGCAGAATGTTGTCACTCACAGTGAAGTTTGCCAGTGGTTGAACTGGGTTGCTCCACTGCCCCTTGCTGTATGCTGTAGTGCACGGAAGAAAAATATGAATGTCACAATTAAAGGCCAATGGATTGATGAGGTCTGGCGGAAAGCACCTACAAGTAATTACTTATAATTTTAGTACAATCTAAAGGCTTTGTCTAATGCCAGACCTACAAATGAATAAGTGCAACATATTTGTATTTGGGAAAATTTTAGGAAGGGATTCTGGAACTATAAAATACTTGAAGAGGGTGACGGTCATGAGACAGGGTTTGTGAGGTGAAAGTCCCTACAGACAGTCGCTAAACAAGCATTTACAATGCAACGGTTTCGCCTTTGGAAAAGTTAGAGCTATTGGCAATGTAAAGGACAATGCCATTTATTTATCTGTTTTCAAAACCAACACATAAATACAAATGTTGTCATTTACAATGCCAATAGCTCAAACTTTTCCAAAGGCGAAACCGTTCCATTGTAAATGCTTGTTAAAGGAGCCATCCAGTTGATGATGGCAAAATGCCTCAAAATCTCAGAGACGTCATTAAGCAACACAGTATTGTAGAAAACTTCTTGCTCGTGATTGTTAGTGATGCTGTAGTGGGTAAAGAACTTTTGCTATTGCTCTACCCAAAAAGGGCCCTTTAAGCCTGCTGTGGGCGAGCAGTAACTCTTGCATCTTTTTCGGCACCAAAGCCCTGCATTGTGTTTGCTCCAATGTCTACTGTGTAATCTGCGTGCCCATTCTGAGGTGGAGTTGCAGAATAATCCGAATACAATAAAGACAGCCAGCAGTGATAAACACGGAAGGTAGCCTCAGTTTGATACTCGATGCACAAAAGGCCTTCACAGCGTGGGATTTTCGGAATAACGCCGCAGTGCTCTAAACCAACGGAGAGATTTCAGAAGTAGTTGCCCTCCGAAGAATCTAATAACCTTTAGTGAAATAAGAGACTGTGAAAGATTTATCATTAAAGTTCAGAGAAAGATTGTGTTTAGATTGAACGTCCTGAGATGATTAAAGAACAGACTGTCAACAAACCAACTTCATTGCACTGTGCAACAACACACGCAGCTTTCCGCTCCACAGGAGTGTAGACGCTATTTTGAGGTAGGATCAAGTAATGTCACTGCTATTTACATAGTAAGAACAAAACTGTAAAGCTAACTATTTCGTTTTCTGTTATGGCTGTACAGTTAAACGGAAAGTAAAGACTACAAAAAAGGAATTTGCTTAAAGTCAGTTTTTAGTCCTTTAAAATCCACATTTTGCATCTTTTTTTGGCCCTTCAAACCCCACGCATTTTGTTTTTTTCATCTAAGCTGGGAGAGCGATCATGTCGATGAATAACTTCAAGCCAGTCTCCATCAAGGCAATTTGTTTGAGTCGGTCTTATGTAGATAATTAATCCATGCTCTCTCGCAGTACATTCTGGCTGGGACAGCGGCCATTGTTTCAACGTGCTCTCAGCGGTCTAGTCGGCCAGGAAGTGAGCCGCTGGAGAGACAACACTGTTTGCCAAGGACAGGCGCCTCTGGCTTCTGCAGGCCGAAACTCACACCAGCCTTCTTCTCTGGGGCCAGGTGTAAGATTACCGCGTCATCTGCTCATTTTATGTGTCAGCAAGCACTGAGAACGTCGCCTACCTCCCTAGAAGCAGCTTTTTTTTCCCGGCTTGTGATATATTAAAAAACGTCCAAATGCTACTACATACACAAGTGCTTCGACGCCTCGTCAAGGGTAGTAAGCGCTATATAAATGCAATTACAATACAATACATGCACTGCAGCTGAAAACGTTACTCTCGCCTGAAGCTGTCTTTAGGTGAATTTAGAAACCCGATTGAAAGCACATCACTTAAGTATAGTGACTGTTGATTGGTGTTTTCTACAGAGCCACGCGTGCGGCATTACTTTTCTGCGCAAACACACACCGTGGTCTCTCCTATGTGCGATTAGTGAAGGTTAGATCGATGTGAATATATACATAACCTGACACATTTCTGAGCAACTCAATTGTGTGTGTTCTGCCTGGGACTGTGGTACAGGATACTGTTTGGGTCGCAGGCAGTTGGGAGCCACGCCACAAATGACAAACAGACATCACACTTGAACTATTCAGAGTGGGCTAACAAGAGAGCAACCCCTTGTTTGCCAAGACTGCAATTATTCACTCCCAACTGTCAGTGGGAGTGAATAATTGTATTCTTGTATGTTACCCATTAGCGGGCGCCTATCTGTGGAAGTTTCTGTTTACACGTACTCATGTTATCAAGTGTGCAGGCAAAACTGAAGAAATTTCACGCTGAGAAAAGTGCGCTTGGAGAAAAGCCTGAACTGAGCGAGGCAGCGAGCTCCACGTAATCACAGCCGGTCCCCGGGAGACATGTGCGGGTGGATGGATGGGAGAGCGGCGAGGCAGGCCGAGAACACCATCGGGAACCTTTACTGTGGGTAAACAAACAGCACTTAACAGGAGGCCAGTAGGCACGGAGGAAATACTTCATCCTTACTTACTACCCCCGTTATTACTCTCAGCTTATCTCCTTTCCAGCTCATGGCCCCTCCCCAAAGAAAGATTAACTCGCACTAAAAAGCTCTGGTCCGCCCAGCCCTGAATCCCATCAGGAGTATCATTCCAGATTACTCTTCACTGACATCTAACGCCCCTCCCTCCCCTATAGACGAGATCAGCATCAAAAGTTCAAGGGCTAAATACCACACATGGAGCAAGGCTCCGGCCAAATCCACACCCATCTGCTGACCCACCCAGTCTATGCTCTCTTCTAACCTTCTCCAGGGTTTGAGCCACCTCTCCCGGGCTCCGGCCCACCCCCGATAGAATCAGATGTATCCTTCCCAAATCCGAGGCTCCCTCCAAAGTTGCATCTTCAAACCCCCACTAACTGTGCTTTTTAAGTCATCCTCTCTTGTTCTATTATTTATTTTTTTATTGCGATTTTATAGAGTTGAAACCATCAGTTAACTCTGCCTGTGCTCTGAACCCAATGACTGCGCGACATTTTCCTATATTCCGAATATACATCCGCTCCCGTCTCCCGGCGGTGCTCTTACCCATGCTGCTGGCGGGCACCGTCCCTTCGCCAGCCTCCTGCCCTCGGTGCTGCCCGCTCCTTCCTCCAAAGCCCCCAGCCGGGCGGGCTCAGAGCTCCGTGCGCGGCTTCCTAGCCAGGGAGACACAGCCCATCCGTGGCTGCCCTGCTGACAAACACCACCCACGTCCCGTCGCTCCCGTGCCCAGTCGCTCCGGTGCGTTCCAATCACCAACAAGTCAGGTCCCGGGCCGCGCTGTGATTGGCTGACGTCACGGGGGTGTCCCGGGCCGGCAGCCAATCACAGCGCGGCCCGGGAATGACGTCACGGGGGTGTCCCGGGCCGGCAGCCAATCGCAGCGCGGCCCGGGACAAAGGGGCGGGGCTTAAAAAAAGCACCAGAAACGCCCCCGAATCGCGTTTTCGTGAGAAAGCGCGATTGACAGCCTCTGCCTCCCAATGGCTAGCCTCCATTTATGGAGCTAGCCAATTGGAAACAGAGGCTGTCCTAACCTCACTACTAACAACAAAAGATTTCGACTGGGAGGGGCTTCGCCCCTCGCCAAAAGTCGAAACCTAAAAACCAACTGGTGTGAGGTAGCGAAATTGAGATGAGGCACTACATAATAACGGATGGTGCTACGCTAAAAGAGAGGGTGATTTGGGGGAATGGGTTTCTCCTAAAATAAGGGAGCAGATGTGGCAAAAAACAAGCAGAACACATCATTGTTGTCATGGTGCTCTTTACTTCTGGATTGTTGTTTTGATACCTTCGGGATATTTTTTAATACAATGTTGTTAGTGGGAAGGACCTTATTACAAGGAGATCCATTTCAAATACTAACCTCTACTCTACCTTTTTTGCAAAAACATTAAAGAGATATGATAACTTTATAAGATGAGGACGGGGTTAATGGCATCACTTCCCATGGCTTTGGCTGTATCTGCTCTGCAGTTCCGCCACTCTCTCTTTCTGTGAGTAAATAGAATTGACAGTTTTCCCAATAAACCAATTAGTCATTAATGAATGAATTTCTATATTCTTCTTGGATATATCATATAACATCTTCCTTCATTTTATTAATTCTTTAAAATTTCAAAACAGGGATCTTCTGTTTTACTTTGAATCGAGATTATATCAAATAATACTTTTCATTCACCACTCATAAATAGTGGCCTGAGTGCTGGACTAAACTTTCTTATCCTATCCGTAAAGAGGACTGCAATTACTTGTTAACTTATTTCTTTGTCATTATTATTACTAAAGTTTCATATCGCGCGAACATGATCCCGTTTATGCTCATAGGCACACGAAGAGCTGCATATAAATTGTCATATCTAGATTTATTTATTTATTTATTTTCAAAGTTTTATATAGCGCGAACAAGATCTTCACAGATATCAGAGCGCTTTACATAGAGGGGTACATGAGGGAACATAGTTAAACAGTAAATCAATAGATCATACAGTACAGATAGGTGGCTGCAAAGCCCATCACGTGAGTAATAAGACAACTCAAGACTATCTTCTTCAACCCTAAATGTACGCAAAACTGATTTTTTGTCTATTTGCAATGCACTTCCCCCACTCAATTAGAGTGCGTCAATGTTGATCATCTCTAACCAAATCCTGACGGATTACGAAGCAAGAGACTATGGAAACCTGTGACTAGCAACATCCATCTCAGAATCAGGAACAATAGAGCTGCATTTCCGTTTAAGGGGAATCAATCAAATAATTGTGCTGAAATGACATTGCTATTGAACCAATCTCCTACGGAAACAACTGCAGAGCAACTAGGCTGCAAAAGTATGACATCATCACTGCGAACCAAGCAAAGACTTCCCCACCAAGCAAACATACTTTAAGTTGCACCTTAATTTTCACATAATTGAATGGTTAGGGGTAGTTTCTCCATAGAATCGTAGGGGTGTTGACCCCCTATCTGCGAGCCATTACATCCCACACATACCTTTTTTACTACAAGTGGATTCCTGTTCTTCTTTATGTGGCGGGGCTACCAGGAAGCGTCTCTTGCTCTAGGTGTTGTTTATTGCACCGACCAGCTGGGGCTGTGTAACTTAACTGCACATGTTAGGTTGGCTGTTATTTTGCTATCGGCCAGCCCAACATGCGTAGTTCAGGCTTCCCCAGTCATTGCTGTAAAGGTGTCATGTAGTTCCTATTAATCTATATAGGATCTGCGTGTTTAGACAACATAAACTGTGGTATCGGTGTCCAGAATGATTACAGACACCCCCACCGGATATGTTCGCCTGTATACCAGCTAGCTCACAGTGCCACTATGAACTCCTCTTACCAAGGAGAGAATGGTTTTGGGCAACTATCGAACATGAGTACCCTGACCCCTCAGGGATTGTGGAAACAGTACAGTACTTTTCGCTCAGTCGCTTGTGCTCACTTTGTCTCAGAAAGATTCACAGAATAAACAATGGGGACGTTTTCAATAAGCATTTATTGAGCTAGCGTCATTCTCGTGTAAAATATGTGTGCTGCAACAACCATAAGACAGAAACAGATATAAACGATTATAAGCACCAAAAGAGTAAATGGATGGTAGATTTCTACCATAGTGCTAAAACAATGGATATATGCAGGTATATAGATCGATGACAGTAAAAATGCGTACTCCTACGATGCTAACCCTAACTAGATGTACCTAGAGGGACCCAGCATGTATGTAGGTGTAGAGCCAAGAATCCCCTTAGGATGAAACCAACCCCATCACCCTCCTTGGTCTCGAGATGGACCCGCGAGGGATGTCAGACCACTGCGTGCTGGAGTGCTGGAGTGTCTGCATGCAGGAGCTTTAGCATCTCGTGTCAGCATGGATATCTTTCTCCTCTGCCTGCCCCAGCAAATTAATGTGCTTATATACCCAAAAGGTACCCTCAGGGGTTCTACCTTGCTGTGTCATGTCGGCCGAGGATGACGTAAAGGATGACCCTTATAGATAGTTATTGTGCAGAAGATGGTAGTCCTGCTGTGATTCTGAGAATCCTCATGCATAATAAATTAGTCTCGTTTTCGGAGAAAACCACATGAAATTTATTCAGCACCTAGCTAGGTAAAAGGTCAGCACAAACCTGTTATCTAGTAAAATGGCACAGTAAATGTAGGTAAAAGGTTAGGTGACTACCCAGGCCTATATTGGGGTACATTACAAATCATAACAAAGGGAGCTGGGAAGAAGAGACACAGCCACATCTGGAGCACTGTGTTCACCCGTCACAGCCAATTCTTGCACAGCTCTTATGCTATTTACTATTATAAAGACAATAAAAGTAGTGCTTTCACTGGCTGAGATGCGTAATGCTTTAGTTTCCGCATGCCCGGCATTCTCAATGCTTCAGTACAGCCAGGCGGGTGAATTTTGATGAAGATCGGCCTGTGGGAAACAAGGAAGAGTATCGCCAAGGAAGGATTATTTTTTAAAATATAGTTTGGAAAGTATTGTAATTGGTACTCACTCATATAGTGTCTGTTTGAGTTTGCGTAATATGTAAAAACTGCACAAAAATAAACCATGTTAATGCTTGGTTTGAATGCTAGGGCAATATCTGTGTGTTTGTGACTGTGTGCGCTAGTAGCGTCATGACTTGTTGCCAGTTAATAACAGATATATCAGCAGAATCCCAAAATCCGGAATGCACTCAGATACATTTGATCCCGAAATGTGTCTGACTCTGCCCAGTCCCGCCCACTTCTCAGATAAAATGGCGTGTCAGAAACTCTGGAGATCTCACAACAGCCTGGCTGCCTTGGCCATAACCTTCGGAAACTGACTTCGCATAGCCAAAACTGCCACTTTTATAATGAAAACGTGGGTATTCGCTAATTTTTCTAAAACTGCTCCCTCAGCTTTTTGGTGAAGTGCCTTGCAAGTCGGTGTGTTGTACATCTGAGGGCGCACTTTCCTTTCTGATGTTAATTATTACTGCTTCTGCTAGGTGAGGGGGTGAAAGAAGATATATCTACCCTCTATATGAGAGACGGGGTGCAGAGGGAGGTGCAGCCTGCAGCCAGGTAACCCCTCAATAGAGGACGTTGTCAACACTCTTGCGAGCAACGAACAATCACTTTTGATTGTGTGAGGCCATCATCCCGGTATGACCCCTGAATCCAGACAAGAGATACTTTTACAAGGTAACTGGGTGTCACTGCAATCACAACGGTCCAGCGGCAGCCTTTCACTTTACAACCGGCACCATGGTGCCAACAAGCATTTACAATGCAATGGTATCGGCTTTGTTAAAGTTAGAGCTATTGGCATTGCAAATGGCATTTTTTCATTTTTTGTTTTTTTTAAAACATAAATAAATGGTATTGTCATTTACAATGGCAATAGGTGAGCATTAGAGAGTGGTAGAGAGTATTAGCGGACACATAGCCACACACACAGAGAGCCACACACACACACACACAGAGCCACACACACACACAGAGCCACACACGCACAGACACACACACACACACACACACACACACACAGAAAGCCACACACACAGAGCCACCTACACACACAGAGCCACCCTCACACAGAACCACCTACAAAAAAAGCTACCCACACAGAGCCCAACACACACACACAGACAGAGCCACACACACACAGAGCCACACACACACACACACAGACAGAGCCACACACACACAGAGCCACACACACACAGAGCCACACACACACACAGACAGAGCCACACACACATAGACAGAGCCACACACACACATAGACAGAGCCACACACACACACACACACAGACAGAGCCACACACACACAGAGCCCAACACAGAGCCCAACACACACACACAGATCCCAACACACACACACACACAGATCCCAACACACACACACAGAGCCCAACACACACAGAGCCCAACACACACACACAGAGCCCAACACACACACAGAGCCCAACACACACACAGAGCCCAACACACACACGCACACAGCCCAACACACACACACAGCCCAACATACACACAGAGTCCAACACACACACACACAGAGCCCAACACACACACACACACACACACACACACACAGACACACACAGACATCCCTCAGTCTAGGTCAGCCACACGCCCATCTCTTCCCAGTAACGCCCCAGGGAACAGAGGCACTAAAAAAACGATCACAAGCAGGGAACAGAGGCACTAAAAAAACGATCACAAGCAGGGAACATAGGCACTAAAAACACACACAGAGCCCAACACACACACAGAGCCACACACACACACACAGAGTCACACACACACACACACACACACAGAGCCACACACACACAGAGCCACACACACACACACAGAGCCACGCACACACACACAGAGCCACACACACACACACACACACAGAGCCACGCACACACACACAGAGCCACACACACACACAGAGCCACACACACACACAGAGCCACACACACACACAGAGCCACACACACACCCACAGAGCCACACACACCCACAGAGCCACACACACCCACAGAGCCACACACACCCACAGAGCCACACACACACGCACAGCCACACACACACACACACAGAGCCACACACACACAGAGCCACACACACAAACAGAGCCACACACACACGCACAGCCACACACACACACACACAGTGCCACACACACAAACAGAGCCACACATCTGCAGCCCACCCAGCAGGGCACAAGGCAGGAGGCAGTGCCACCAGCCTTCCTGTGCCAACACCAAGGGGAGCCAAATGGGCGCTGGGGAGGGTGTGCCAGAAAACAAGGGTTTGGTAGACAGGGGGGTTAACGTGTTGTCCATATGTAATAAGCATTCAGACAGTCGGATCTGTGACACCTCGGGAGATTGTCTGATTTTCTTTTGTCATGCGAGGCTTCAGGTTTGCCATTGCCTCGGTTCTTTCTCTTTCTCCCCCACCGGTGGCCGCACCATGGCTTTCATCAGAAAAGCTTACCAGCATGAACTGCATGTTGTGTGCTTGCGTCTGATACAAAGTAGCTGGCCTGGTGATCGTCTGCTCTACCACACATTATCTCATAAGAAATAAAACAATCTCAAAGTTGCGCGGGGTGCACTTCCCCCCGCCCTGGCGCAAGGGCTTCTGCTACGAAGTTCGACTCGTGCGTGGTCAGAAAACATTGTTCGAGCCCCTCCTGCTCTGCTCCTTTCGTGGTTCATAAACTGGAAACAGCCGGGGGAGGGGGCTACACTCTTCAAACAAAAGGAATCACGTGTTGTGTAAAGGATTTGCACAGTGTCACGGGGTTAATTCAAGTGGCACGGCGCTGGGTATGCAACGCTCACAGACGAGCCCGTTGAGAGGGCACAGCACATTCAAGGCGGTGTGCAAGAAAAAACTGGCTGGTGCAGTACATACATACTACTTACCATACATGCCAACGTGGAACTCTTTGGGCACTGAACATAAAACACACTCTACGAGAGGTGGACATGCCAATGTGAAACCCTTCGGCTACAGAACTCGCTTGGACAGTGGAGAGCTACGTGCCCATGTGAAGCTATCTGGGCAAAGTCCTTCACATACGAGAAGATAAGTGCACACCAATGTGAAAGAATCTGGGCACAGGACATACTGCACATGCAAGGAGACATGCATGTTAACAAGAAACTACCTAGGCACAGGACAAACATCACAATGCAGCAGTCGTGCATGACAATGAAAAACTATTTTGGCACAGCAGAATCATAAGTTAGCAAAGCATTTGGTGCATCGGGCCCTACTGCGAGCAAGAAGTGCCTCCATTGTGCCTGCTTTAAATTGTGATTAAAAAAGTGGGGGCCTTTAAAAGGGGCGTGGTTAAAGAAGCATCACACAGAATCTTTTACAGGAGGCATAGCCTACAATTAAGTGTGTGACAAAACTATGGGGAAACAAATCCCGTGCTTTATACACAATGCTACCTGACCAGTACTTAGGTGCCTTTCTGTGAGTTTCTGTTAGCGCATCCAGGCATGTTATACAGCAACAAATATATGTACCTAAAATAAGCCAGCCCTATTGGCTATGCAAGTGCTTGACAGCAATAATTTTCATTCAATATCAGATAAATAGGTACCAACCGTGAAATTGTCATGAATTGCTCAAATTCGAACTATTTCAATTCTGAAAACACAAGACTTTGAATGAAACATTATAAAAGTCCATGGAACAGGGAGTAGTCTCCTGGGGAGTCATTCACTCTTGTTGTCCCTTTCATATCACTTTCCTCTGCGATCTCTCACTCTATATTAGTCTCTTACCGCATTTTTCCCCACTATATCTATCTTTCCGAAATCCCGAATCTGCATTTCTCATTTTTTATCACCCTCGTTATCGCTACTTAACTATTTCCTTCTGCATGTACTTTCTTATATCTCCCACCTTTCACCATTCTCTCTCTTAGCACCTGGAAACACAGCATTATCAGCACCTGTTAACACAGCATTTTATTTTCCTTTGGTGCCAAGAATATTCCAACATCTCCTTCATACGCTTTAGCTAATAATGGTAATTGTCAAATATGTGACCATAGTTCTGGCTCACTGCAGAGAATCCAAGTATTGGATGAGCATGGAGCCTGAGCACCTCATGGCCCACTAAAAGGCACTGTAAGAAACTCTCACTGCCTTCAGCCTCAACTCTAGAGCTCTCCATCATTCATCATTCCTAGTTATGAACATCCATCCACAAGGTAAATTCACTCTGGCAACCACAGGCACCTGAGAAGTATGATCTATGCAAAACTCTTAGTAGGCATGAAAAACAAAATTATAGCAAGACAACATCTGGGAAAAGCAAATGCTCCTAGGTAATGAAAAATGAAATACAAAGTGTGCACTGTAAACAGGGACAGCATCACTGGCATGGATGACCATAAGGGTTTGTACAATTGCTATAAAAAGATATGTGCATTGCCTGAAAACTTAAGGACATGAAAACACTGTCCGAACTTGAATTACTTCCACTGTAGAACACTGGCAAGACCTGCTCCACTTGAAGCCCTATCCATGTGTCCTTGGTGGGTAGTAAAACGTAGACATATTTGGAGTGCTATAGGCCCCTCACACACATGGGCTTAAGTGCCACTTTAAAGCCTTAATGATCACAACGACCCAAGGTGTGTGGATATGTCAGCATAAACTAACTGGGCAAAGTATCCACATCGCTGACTAGAAAAGACGTGTTTATAATTGTAAAACTATATGTACACAGTACATACAACGATAACTAGGAAACATACACACGACAGCCATCGAGACACAGTGTAAGCACTGTTTACTAGGAAACGTGGGCATGCCAATAGAAAACCAGCTGGCACAGCACATACAAGGAAAGATGTACAAGCCAACGCAAACCTACCTGGCACGGTGTATGCAGCACATGCAAGGAAACATGCGCGTGTCAACGCAAAACTACCAACGCAAAACTACCTGGCACCATGCATGCAGCACATGCAAGGAAACATGCGCATGCCAACACAAAACTATCTTGCACGGTGCATGCAGCACATGCAAGGAAACATGCACATGCCAACGCAAAACTACCTGGCATGGTGCATGCAGCACATACAAAGAAAGATCCCCACACCTTTCATACCGGGAGCAGTACAAAAAGCACTTACAAAGCAAGATTCGAGTGCCAGTGCTAGGACACAGTAGGCACGGCACATCCAAGGAAGGATGAGCGAGCTGACGTGAAACTATATGGGGCAGAAAATTCTACGTGCCAACGTAGAACTATCTGGGAAGTTAAACTATGTGGGCGCAGTACACACAGCTGGTAGGAAGCGCTGCCCAGCACTAGTGCCAGTCCAGTCCGCACAGTGCTTCCCAGGAAGAGATGTACGTGGACCGAAAAGTTGCCCGAGAGCCGAACAGAAGCTGCTCATACAAGGTGAAAACCCTACAGAATCAGAACAACACTGCCTGCTGGGTCTACCTATCCAGCCAGTAACACCCGCAGCGGCCGCTGCGGCAGCTCCGGGGCGAGCCGCCTGCTTGGCGATGCTCGCTCACATCTGAACTTCTGCGCGGTGCCCGGAGGTCCCCAGCTGCCCCGGAGTGGAGGCGCCTTACCTCGGAGCTGCAGTCCGCCTCCTTGCTGTGTCTGCCGGCAGTCATCCCAGCCTCGGAGCCCACACGAGACATTCACCTTCAGCCAGTGGGGAGAGCCCGACGAGAGCCGGCTGCAGAGACGAGGAGAGCCGGCAATGGAGGACGGTGGCCGCACGCACCGAGTCCCGGCAGAGCTGCCTCCGCATTTTCCAAGGCCGTCATGCCTTGGAAAATGAGAGCTTTATGTAGGGGGTGCTGGGGGTCAATCCTCCTTCCTGTTTTTGAACACGACCATGCCATGAACACGACCACGTTTCTCCGAGGCAAAGCAGCGTCATTTTCTGATTCGGGGGCGTGGTTTTCTTTCTCTCCTCTTCCCATTGGCTGGAATGTAAAATTCCAGCCAATGGGAAGAGGAGAGAAAGCAAACAGAAAGAAAGTAAAAAACACACCCCGCATCCCGTCTTCGACGGAGTGACGCCCCTCTCCTCCAATGGCTGGCCTCCGTTTAGGAAGCCAGCCAATGGAGAAGAGGGGCGGGTTCAAGCCCCCATACTGTAGACATAAAGTCTCGGAGCGAGACTGCGCAAGCGCAGCCTTCGCTAGTCCGAGACCTAAAAAGGATCCTCTGAAATAAAACCAAACTACAACTCCCAGGTGCATTAGGTTTCTATATTATATTGCATTGCACTTTATTTTGCATATATAAAGCACATTGCTGTCTCTAGTGTGGTATTGAAAGGATGTGCAGACTTCGTCCGTTTTGCAAGGTGTGACTTGTCTGCATGAAAATCCCCAACATTGTGGCCTCACTTCCCTAAAGATAGATTCTTTCAACAATAGGATGTGAAATGCTGTAGGAGAACCCCCTACGCCTGCCGGTCTCCGTGTGAATTGTGTTTGCAGCCCCAAAGACTCTCCGCATTGTGACATTAGACACAGTGGTGGCTGGTGACATTTGAAAGTGGTGAGACGGAAACTTTCTGTCAGAGTGCACCGCGGCGAGCGTTTACTTTGTATATCTGACCTTTTTCAAAATCAGATGAGAGTCAGTGAGTGTATAGGGAATTTCACCTTCCCGGTTCCCTCAAAAAAATGTTTTAATGTGAAGTGGACACACAGTAATAGAAAATGGCTTTTGACAAACCTCACAATGTTGTTTACTTTGTTTGCTGTATGGATGATGGAGGCAGACAAAAGTCTTCTGTTTTTTAGTTTCAGTAAATTAATTAAGGAATGGGTCAGTCAGTACGAGTGAGGCCATTTCTGCTGTATAAGAGGGGCCTATGTGTGCTAATAAAAGCCTGCCCTTTCCAACACCTTTGTATGCCCCAGAAAATCCACTTTATTTGATACTGCGCAAGGCACATGATAATTGCAATTGTCTCTGATGGTCAGAGAGGAGGCAATTAGAACAACTGCAGGACAGTTAGTCGCACAAAGCATATGGGTCCCTTTCACTTCCTTGAAAGTGTTGCGCTTCTGGATCACAACCATGCCTTGACTCCCAGCAGCAACTAAAAGTCCATGGAGTCAGCTGCATACATTATTTAACACACTTGTGCCCTGTACCCTCTTTCAGCTGGATGGATGTAGTCTGTATACTTGCTACATTCAGAGAGAGCATCCTACTTTGAATGACAATTGGAGCCTGTGCTGTGATCGAAATTACCCAATCTGCAAGTGCAAAATACTGCGTCAAGTCAGTGGTAACAAAGGGGGCAAAATATACTTAAAGACCATTTGCATACGTCCTTAGCCTTGAACTAAATTGGGAAGGGGAGGGGGGGGGGGACCATCAGGAGCATCCAACACAAATATTATTTCTATCAGGGTCTAGACTGAAATGGCCTCATGTCATGGTTTGACCCTTTAGCCAGTCCTCAGTCAGTTATTTCTCTTTGTCAAGTGATGTGCTCATGGGGCGGTTTCTGTTTGAAAAATGTATTCTTTTATTGTCAAACCAGAATACCACGCACTGCCAGCGTACAAAACACTGCCGATGCTCAGCGCGCCGCTCTCCGCGTTGCTTAGTTTCACCCCTGACCTCACTCAGTCAGTCAGATCATGAAGATCTTATTTTGTGCTTTGTACTAAATTGCGCAGCAAAAGTAAAAGCAGATCCAAATAAGAAATAATAACCTCCGAGTCTCACATACCACGGTGAAGTGACACTGCACACGAAGTCACACACTCCCATTAGGAGCCCGAAGGGCTCCTAATGGACATGCGCAAACAAGCGCAAACACAAGTGCGCATGAGTGGGCACGGTGCGAAAATTCGCCCTCCGTCCACACTCATGCGCACTTGTGTTGTGCTGCTGCCTGTTCCCCCCACTGGTCTGACAATCATGTCAGTCAACATGACGCCAGACCGCCCACCCCCTTCAGACTCTGAAGGGGTGGGCGGTCTGGCGTCATGCTGACTGACATGATTGTCAGTTCTCCCTCGGCGTCTTTGAACTTAAGTAAACTGAGAGTTTACTTAAGTTCAAAGACACCGAGGGAGCTGCGGACGGGGGGCTACGCCTCAATGGACGCACCGCGCCTGATTAGACACCAGAAGAGTGCAAAGACGGCAGCAACCATGGACCTCATACTGAACAGGTTGAGTCCTGGACTGATCATCAAGACCCAGCGGATTAACGGATTGATCCACAATGCAAATGTAATGACGGTTAACATGAACAAATCTTCTGATTAAGTGGAGTGGGCTGAAGGAGATGCGACCAAAGGGAAAGAGATAAATAAAGAACAATGCAGCAGCAGCAAGTACCCAATGAGTGCTCCACCATTTTTGAGAGCCACCAACCGCCACTATGAATGGTACCACATAAATCAATCTAGACACTCCAATCACAGGTTGCAAGACTCATGCACTAGTCGAGGTCTTCAGCCCAAAGGCAAATGATGCAATCACACAAGGCTGCAACAAAAACAACCAGAGCCACAACACCGCATTCCCAACAGTCAAAGCTACCATAGGCAACGTTCAATTCCTACTGCCCAATTTAATGCAAAATCAATGACATCAACTTACCAGATACCTTCACCTGGTTTGAGAATGTAACTGGGCAGGCTTTACCCATGCTACTCTTCCAGCAAAAAGAACATGCTCCGGACAGATCACAAACAAAAATCTGCATGCCAGTAATAGACTAATACATTCAGAAAGAATCCCACGATAGGTCCTGGTCTGCAAAAGTTACTCTACGGTTTTATTTTATGTGAACACCAACTTCCAAAACAAGGGTAGCATTAATCCCTCATAATCAACAAATACTTTACCTAATCCGGAAACAGAACTTTGTATCATACACAGGCGAGCTCTGCCTGTCAAGTGAGTGCCCAGATCTCTGGTTTTATCAATGTCTTCATTAAAAAGACACTACCGGTCACATGTATAAAATGTTATTAATTGCCTCATCTCTAAGGAATACACCCTACCTACTTTACTCCAACAAACAATAGGCTCTTTTCGGTGGCCCCACCTGCGGAGGAGACAGGCTCGAACTCTCTGGCAACCGCCATGATTGCCGAAATGAGATCTGGCTTCAAAGCACTGGACGCCCGCTTTGATGATCTCGATAAAAAATTGGCAGATATGGGCGTTAAAATCCAAGGCCACGACCGCAGGCTCGATGTGGTGGAATCCAGGGTCTCGGACCTTGAAGATGGCGCTTCTTCATCACTGAAACGACTGGAGAGGGTCGAGAAAATCCTCAAGGATGTAGCGATGAAGAACGAAGATTTGGAGGCAAGGGGCCGGGGCAGCAACATCCGCCTTCTTGGCGTACCGGAGACGGCGCCCACTGGTCGGCTGGACATATTCGTGGAGAAGCTCTTGTCCGAACTATTTGGTAGAGAGACATTCACACCAGGATTTGTAGTTGAACAGGCACATCGATCACTGGGCCCTCGCCCTCGCCCGGGCCAGCCCCCCAGACCGATTATTGCTCGTCTAATGAACTTTCGTGATCGGGACTCTGCCCTCCGAGCGGCTCGTGAGAAACGGAACATCCAATGGCAAGGTAACAACTTATCCTTCTTCCCAGACTTTACGCTTATAGTACAAGAAGCTAGAAGGAAATAATAGAGCGTTAAGGCCATGCTGAGAAATCTGGGGCTCCGGTATGGCATGCTCTATCCTGCCCGGCTCCGAGTGGGCTTGGATGGCAGACCTAGAATATTTGACTCTCCGCAGGTTGCACAGGAATTCTTTCACAATTTTAAACATAAAAAAAGTGGTCAAACGGCTCTTTCTCGTCCTCCCTCCCCGTCACAGCAGTCTTCACAATCCAGCGTAGACCTTTTTACCCATTCCGGGAGTGCTGAATAATTGCTTCCGATTACTCCCTTGGTTGACCAAATGTTTGATGGTTGTTGCTCGTTCTAATGCATAGTTACCATTCTACTGTTTAAATGCTCTAAATGCTGGTTGCCTGACAGGCGTGGCGTCGCCATGCCCCATGGTGAATACCTCCATGGTTTATTTTTGTGGGAGCGATGTTTGGGTATTCTTCTTTCTAGTTAGGGAGAAGGTGGGTGGCGGGTGGGAGGGGTCCTTCGTTGTGGTTATTTTTTTTCTTCCTTTTTTTGGTTCTTTTGAATACCTATTGTAGTTTGCAGAGCATGAGGATGTTACTGAGTATTGTGGGTCACCGATGCTTTTCTTCCAATTGTGCATTATTCTTAATATGGTTGTGCTAGGAAATGTACCCGGTCCATCCGGACTATCCTTGTTAACTTGGAATGTACGGGGTTTGAACGATAACCGGAAGCGGAGACAAGTCCTGGGTTATGTCGCACGTCATAGAGTAGACATCCTCTTTTTGCAGGAAACACATTTAACTGCCGCCTCGTCCTGCGGCCTTGCCTCAGGATGGGGCCCACATAGGTGTTTCTCTGGTTAAAGCTCGTATTCACGAGGAGTGGCTATCCTAGTACATAAGCGCCTCCAATTCACACACCTTGCCACCCACTGCGACCCAGACGGTCGTTTTATGATCGTCACGGGTCAACTACTAGGTCATAGGTTATCACTGGTCTATGTTTATGGCCCCAACACTGACACTCCCTCTTTTTTTCAATCCCTATCCTCCCGTCTCCTGGCAACAGACACAGGCCTCCTGATTATTGGTGGGGACTTTGATCTGCTCCTGGATCATGATAGGGACACTACCGCCTCCACCCCTGACTCCAAACCTCATTCCCGCCAGGCCCTTCAAGATATCTGCACTCATTACTCCCTAGTAGACATTGAGGCACAATCACATCCGATCTCCCCCGCCTTTACCCACTACTCCGGATACCCCAACACTTGGACCAGACTGGACTACTGGCTAATATCCCTTACGATTGCTGGCTGGTTGGGTTCAATCCACACTCTCCCTCGCACTCTCTCAGATCACTGCCCGGTTGTCCTTCGACTGTTGGTTCCAAGGAAGGGAGGATACGAGAGAAGTTGGCGCTTCCCCGGTAGGGCATTATTAGATCCCGTCTTTACAGAGGAGGTGCGCCAAGCTATAGAGTACTACTTTGACTTAAACACTGGCTCTGTGGACACATGGGCGGTCCTGTGGGAGGGTTTTAAGGCATATATCAGAGGGGTGTGCATCTCAAAACACGCTGGGATCCTCTGGGACCTGCGTTCCAGCTTAGATAAACTCGAAGACGACATTTCCGCCATAGATCGCGAAATTCTCAATGCCCCCTCAGAAACACTATCAGACACTCGCCTAACACTTTATCTTAAGTTTCGTGACGCAGCAGATAGGGAACTCTCCTTTCTAAACAAGCACTGCGTAGCGCGGCGTTATGGAGAGGGCGAGCGCCCTGGTCGCCTGTTAGCTAACGCACTGCGGCCTCCTAGAAGCCCAACCTGTATCATTTCCATGTTGGGACCAGATGGCTCCCTAATACACTCCACGCCAGCAGTCTGCGAGCTCTTCCTCGCATACTATAAGACCCTTTACACCTCACGCCTCTCCGGGAATCCTACTGAGCAGGAGGAATATCCATCAGAGGTGGCCCTTGTGTATCTGGAGCGCTACATGCAAGAGTTCCTTTTAGTCTCTATTACCTCAGACAGCATCACTGAGGCCATTGATGCCTTACGCGGCTCCTCTGCCCCCGGATTGGACGGCTTCTCTGCCGACTTTTACAAAACATACAAGGACCTCCTGGTGCCTCGCCTGGTTGAAGTCTACGCGGAGGCCCTGGAACTCGGTACCCTCCCTCCGACTTTTCGGGAAGCAGTGATAATTCTACTGCCCAAACCCGGGAAGGACCCTCTTCTTTGTGGCTCATATAGGCCGCTGTCGCTGCTGTACATAGACTACAAAATCCTAGCCAAAGTAATGGCTATCAGACTGTCGCTTCTGATGGAATCCCTCATCTCCCCAGTACAGTCAGGGTTTGTTCCGCATATATCTACTTCCCTCAATCTCCGTACCTTATTTACTACCTTACACCGTATCGATCCTGCCACTCCAGCTGCTGCAATTTTACTAGATGCGGAGAAAGCATTTGATTCACTGGAATGGCCTTTCTTTCTATCGGTCATGCGCCGTATGGGCATGCCAGAGTGCTTCGTCGCGACCATATCTCTTCTGTACACCAGGCCCACTACACGGCTGCGGCTTAATGGCACATTATCAGATCCCTTTCCTTTGTCGCGGGGTACAAGGCAAGGCTGCCCCCTCTCCCCTCTTTTATTTATTTTAGCGCTCGATCCATTGGCCAGGCAGTTCCAAGAAAATCACCTCCAGCGCGGGCTGCAGTTCCGAACTGGCCCGTTATTGATGTCTATGTATGCCGATGACATGATTCTATACGTCAGACACCCCCACAGCAATCTATCACCGTTAATACGGGAAATTATTAGATTCGGTACATTCTCAGGACTAAATATTAATTGGCACAAATCGGTCATCTTTCCACTTACCGCCAGCACCACTCCCTGTCCACTTGAGTTTCCGCTGAATTGGTGCCAAGATTCCGTTAAATACTTGGGAATACATATCCATCTAGACACTGCACTGCTGATACGGCTAAACTATGGCGCTGCAGTCTCCAAACTGGAGACACAGATCAACAACCACTGGATAAATTTACCCCTCTCCATGGCAGGGAGGGTCGCAATCATCAAAATGGTGGTACTCCCACGATTTTTATATTATTTTTTTAATATACAGGTTCCCCTAACCAACACATTCTTCAAACAACTTCGCTCCCTTCTTCTGCGCCTGGTGTGGGGTGACAGCACTCCCCGTGTCAGCTGGAGAGTCCTGACCATGCCTGCTGATAGAGGTGGGCTGGGTGTTCCGGACTTCTATTTGTATTATTTATTGGCCCAATGCTCCTATTCCTATGCATTGTTCCACCCGGATGCACGAATTCCATATCTACGTCCGGAGGCAGACTTAGTTCTCCCTAGACAGCTACTCACAATTCTCATCACGGGCTTCCCCCGAGACCCTAGTGACATACAGATGGTGTCTACCACAAGCTGGGCCTGGGTCAAACTACGTAAATTACTGGGGCTGACCGTACTCTATTCGTCTGCGCTTCCCCTTCCTAACGCTTGCCTTCTCCCCATTACAGAGGAGGAGTTAGTGAAACGCACGTTAAGGAAATTTGACATTAGCACTATCGGCGACCTCTTCCCCGAGGGTCACGTATTCTCTGTGACGGAGGACACCCGATTCTCTGACCGCTCCTTCATGGACACGTTTGTCCTCACACGGCTTCGATCACCATTGAGAAGATGTTTCCCTTCCTTTCCTCTAGCCCCTGACGAGGTTCCCCCACTTACATTAGTGATACAGAGCACATCCAATGCACACTTAATATCAAGGTTATATCAACAATGCACTTCGCTTAAGCCTAATGATGACTCTAAAATTAGAGCCGACTGGGAGGCAGATCTGGGCGGTCCTATATCAGATGAGCAATGGGCATATTGCTGTAGAGCCACGACGGAGGTCTCCTTAAATAGCCGACACAAGTTACTGCAGTTTAAGTTTCTCTGGAGACTGTATTTTACCCTAGCGCGTGCCCACCGGATAGACAATTCCCGGCCCCATCACTGTCAGAAGTGCCATTTCCCCTTCGCTGACTTTGCACACCTGACATGGACTTGCCCCAAGATACAGCAATATTGGCTGGAAGTGCACTCAGTCTTGGGGGATCTACTCTCTATTCCTCTTCTGCCCACACCTGAGATTGCTCTGTTGGGATACGTCGCAAAGTTTCCCAAGGGCATTCGTAAGCTGGCAGCAATTTGCTTTATGTTGGCTAAGAGGGAGATAGCTTTGCACTAGGGCAGTGGGAAGGTCCCCTCCCTCCAAGCGTGGCTACATAGTTTGGCATTTTGTGATATTAACTGTGTAGAATACAGCACCCTTCTCCCCCCCACCTCCCGACCGGTTGATATATGGGAACCCTATCGCGCCTACATTTCCCGGCAACTAATAGCACAGGAAACCCCGACACAATCCAGCATCACCCCGACTGGGGTAGGTTGACCATCCCCAGTTTCTGTATCAGGGCAACACGATACTGACTTCTGCTTACATATCCAGCTGGCATTGCATTTATAGCGTTAATCGATTACTATAAGTCATTGTAACGTTATGCACATTCCCATTCAGTGTATCGCCCTGGATGTCATTTCAAATTTGAGTTAGCAGTATACTCCCTCTGCAGACCATTCTTTCGCTATGTGTCGATTCTGTTTTTATTTTTTGACCATGTATTGCTGCATTATTATTATTGTCAATGCCCAATGTAGTTTTGTACTGCTATCGCTAATCCATGACTGTATTGCTTTATCATGTTTTTTTATCTCTTATGTTTATTTGCCAATTTTCAATAATCTTTTGCTATGTACATGCTTCTATAACTTTAAATAAAGGTTAACAAAAATAAACCAATAGGCTATTTTAAAACAGAACTAGCCTCTTTCTGAGACGAAAATGTGCCTTACAATTCCCTCACTGACTTGCCAACCATATTGAAATTCAATGTTACCATTTCCAACAACCTGCACCTTCTGGCTCACACTGATAGATCAACCCCATATGCCACACAACATGCAATGGCATGACAATGCCTGATGTGTTATGAAGAAGAGCATTAACGGAGAGTTAAAAAAACAAGCCTGACTAACCGATGCACCCAGAACATGGTTCTACGATGATGGGCAAACTCCATGCCCCCTCTGCCCTTGCTGCTGCACCCTGAAGCAAACTCCCCCACTGCTCATTCTTCTACCCCGCCAGTGTAGAGAATCTTGAATCGCTACGTGCCCCCAAAATTATGAACATCACTCAATTCTTTTTGTACAGGTATATTCTACCTAATTCACCACAGAAACAAAACATACGTAGAACTTTCTATGACTTGTGCACAAATGTCTACACAAACTTGAGAAAAAGTGTAATGATCTTGAACGTCTCTGAAGTCATCTCAAACATATTCCCATCTTTACGAAATAAATGCACAACATTATTCGGAAGATGTGACACGATATTCACCATGATGACTGCGAGGATTACTATGTCACTGGGACACACACACATCAAGAATACCAGACCTGAAGAAACAAAATCTGCTGACTGCCGACCCCAACCAAGTGAAGATTCAAAGGGTGAGATTTAGTAGGTGAGAAAGCTAAACTTGATGGTTACTCTACAGCCTTGCATTGCAGTGAAAACTGGGGTCTTGCCCCATGCCTGAGTTATGTGGTACAAGGGAAGCATGGGAAGCGATGGACAGATGTCAGTGGATTAAGAGTTCAGGAATTGGATTATCTCTCTCTGTCTCAGCAATCTTTAGTAAGACACTTTTTCTCCATTCACTTTATGGGATTATCCAGAATCTGCTATGCTGGCAAGCAGTTGTTCTTTACAGTTCACAGTTATAATTACATTGAATATGGGTAATAGTATATATACTTATGTTGGTAAATACCCTGGGCTCTGACCTTCACTAATCTCACGAGTAACCGATTTAAGAGACAAGAGGAGAGATCCAAGAAGCTTCAAAGAAAACAAGCATTGGAGAAGCCAATACTTCTAGCCTTAGAAAGCTGGTATGATGGTTAATATATTTTTAGTTTTTGTTTGATGAAATTTAAAAAAAGAAAATTAAGGAAGAGTATTCTAGGGGCCTTTTATTGCCAAAATGAATATATCTTCTAGGATCTGTGGAAAGAAGGTGATTTGTATAAAGACCGTCCTGGCACCTGCACCAGGGGAGCATAGCGAGAATGACAGCATGCAGTCTGTGGTGTGTAAATACAGTTTGTCATACTGGGTGATGGAGGCAATTGGATGGGTTCTGTTGACTGCTTTTTGTTATGTTGGTTTTTGAACTTGCTGACATACACACATGACTCCCGGTATGATTTACACATCAGTTCCATCTAGGTGGCTGGACTGTTTACCACCACTAGCCAGAAAACCAGTGCATGCTACACCATTCAGACATGGTGCAGCACACACTTTTCAACATTGTTTGTAAACACAGGTCAAGACGAGTAGGGCTGGGTCGGGTACGGCTGAGAGTACGCACTACTAAGCTTTTTCCTTTCCTCCCCTTACTACCTCTATTTGTGGTGCTTTTTAAGGTAAATTGCGCTTGCCTGACTACACTGGCTTGTCGGCAGAAGTAAAGTTGTGACAATATTTTGATTGTCAAATGCACTGCAACCAATATTTCTCATGAGGCTCCCTGTGTATCTACTCAAATATTGATTAAGTGGACGCGGTCCCAAATCATTGTCACTTCTCTGTGTTTCCGTTGTGGGGGCTTGTGGAATTCAGCCGCACTTTATGAAGACTATATTGAGATTCCATGCATGCTGTACAGGAGAGACCCAGACAGTTTCTTGCACCACTCTTCTGCTTCTTGACAGCTGACTAAGG
Organism: Lissotriton helveticus; assembly: GCF_964261635.1. Taxonomy (NCBI): domain Eukaryota; kingdom Metazoa; phylum Chordata; class Amphibia; order Caudata; family Salamandridae; genus Lissotriton; species Lissotriton helveticus. Next base: position 769,496,003 of record NC_136067.1, on the reverse strand, counting down.
ATGGACTGCAATCTCAGTGGGACAGCATTCCTACACCTCTGACTTCCTCTCCTCTTAATGCAGCTCAGAAACTATCATCGACCATCCTTTATAGCCTGCAGTAGCTTGGTTTTGATTCCTTGACCAAGTTGGAGGGCCTTGTTTGGACAGCAATTCCATCTTCCTCCTCCCTCTAACTGTCTCTGAACCTTCTTCAGCCAGGACTCAAACGATTACTACTCATAAGCGTTGCCCGGATTCTTGAATTCCTCCATTTGAATCCAGGACACAGATCCCTCATAGCAGTGGAGCTCACAGAACAGGCTCTTACTTCTCAGACCTTTAGTCTACAACAACTCTTATCAAAATATATATATAAAAAGGAAAATAACAATGATATACTAAACATGTAAACAAGAAACACATGTAGCTGGGTGCAGTTAGACAGAAACAATATTCTGCTCGGAACAACTCTGGTCTTTCCCAAACCATGATCGGGAAATCTGTGTAGTCTCCCGGCGCTGGAAGAGCCTGGCTCCAGTAGTGACTACATATGTGAAACTCCTGTGTCCTTTCATGAACCCTTGAGCTTGCGGTGGTCTGGTTACTGGCGAACTAATTCTGGCCTGGACATCTCACACTGGATTAATCCACTCTTTAGCTGCGCTCCATCTCTAGTCAGACTTGGCAGACTGCCTCTTGGGCCTTCGTCAAGAATATGGCTGCAGCTTTCCTGACATATGTGGAGCTTTCTCTTCTAAAGAGCTTAAAATAAAAGGAGATTGCATAGTCAAACAACAGGCAGGTGTCGATAAACAAGCGCTAGGTTCACTTGCAGAGGTAACAGTCAAACCAGACACAAGGAGTAGCTTTTGCGGTCATTTGCTTAACAAGACACGTTTCGGCCAACTGAGGGATTTTAGGGGACCATCACCCTGCTTAGGAAAGGCCAAGGATTTCAAAATGAATGAACACGTAAAAAGTAGATTGGTTGATACTGCAATACTCACACCACAAAAGGTCATAAATAAGGTAACTTGCTGATGAGTGTGCAAAACCTGTTCAGAAACATTTGCAGCCCGGTAGATCAAAAAAGGATGAAAAGCCAGTAGGTGAGATCTAAACATTTACATCTAAACACGATACATGCTTGGACAGCAAGGACAGATAATCTTTGCAACATGCTGTAAAAGAGTAAAGCCCATGAATGGTATACCATTATCGATCCTGCGCTATTTCACACACTGGCTGAGCATGCATTACTTAGTGTTCCAAGTTGTTAAGGAGGTTTCAGATTTCCAGAATCATGGTCTGATAGTCTAACGTGTGAAGTTGTATTCCGCATTATGGTACAATGTAAATTACGTGTATAAGAGTGTAGATATTTCTTCCTGACTCATAGCTGTGGGAGTCAGGGGATTCCATGTTTACTCAACAAACCTTCTGTGAGACGGTAGGCTGGGCTGTGCAGCTACTTGGCAAACTCAACTGAATGAAGACACAAGTTTCGGATAGAGTATCTATCATCACAGTCCTTACAGCATGCGAGGTATACAATTTTCACCTAATCTAAGTTGCATTAGGATTCCACATCAGCGAACTTTCCCCCGTAGTATCACACTGGCAGCCCGTGACAAGTGGAGATCCAAAAGAGGATCCTTGACTGAGACTTTGTAGGGCAAGCAGGAACACAGAGGCAGCCCTGAAATAGTAGCGACAAAAAGCCCTTTTACCCTCCAAGTCCGCTTGCAAGGCTAAGACTCATGAAGTTGGCTCTCTTTCCACCCTGCAGGCCTCTTGGACCCAGCGAAGTTCACTGCATTTGGTCCCTCAGCCGGCGTGTCTAAGATGTGCGCTGAAAAACCAGTGAAGTTATAAGTGAAGTTTTGTAGAGCAACAAGCACTCATTTATCATTCGGAAACCTCTCTTCCCTAATGGTACTCAGCTATGTAAAGCCAAGCCACCACCTGCACTCCCGACACTCTTAACTCATTCTAAGGGTTATTTTGTTTTGTTTCTACCTATGGTTTTTGACATTGTTGGAGCCGATGGAGAGTGGGGTTGATTTCTTGAATCCTATGCTTTTTTATAAATTAGTCATCAGGTTACAAATTAGTAGCAAAAGTTAATTCACCTACGTATAAGTAGTCTAAAAAAAACTCCATATATATTTTCTGGACTCCTTTTTCAATGTCCATGTTCTGACTATGTGTGTCTGGATAGTGGAAACCGTTGGGCATCACTATAATTTCCAGTAGGTTGAGTGTGTGAAATTATCCCTTCTTTTGCCGCTGGGTCACACTTACTAATCTGCTCACCAACATGTACACTAGTGGGGCACTCCAGCAGAGACCATTTTCTATTTGAATGCAGAAGAAGCATCACAATTCGTGTCGATCATTTACACTGACAGGTGTTTCCTCTCAGACAGAATCTTGTGCATGCACAGAGGCGATAGACATCCAAAAAGAATTTTGCGGTTGCAAACCCTGTGACTCACAGAATCCCTTTGTGTAATTTAGAAAAACCATTTTGTGAATCTGAAAAGTTTTTCAGAATCCTAAAATGGGTTTTGTGGCCCATACGGAGACGCAATTTGATAGAAGCTTGAAAGGTGAGTTTCTTCCAAATTGCAATTCTGTATGGTATGTTTCAATGGTTTGCAGCTGCAATTCCGGTTGCAACCCACTGAAAAGTTACAGACTTCTCAAAGGCATTTGATTTGCAAAATGGAAGGAGGCCACTGTAAACACCTTCCCTTGTGGGAACTGGGGTGGCAGTTGCAATGGTCCTGGAAACAATTGCCTGCTCTCCTTTAGGTTAAGGTTTTCTAAAACAAAAAACGTTCTTTTTGTTCAAAGCAGCACCGGTTCCTTTAAGGAAAATGTGTTGCAAGGGCTGGTGGTCTTCGGTCCCTTGCAGGACACCATTTCTGTGATTGAAACCAATCACAGGGAGTCGCAAACTGTGAACTGCCTAATGCATATGAATTCGCCATGTTGTTCTGCAACCCCATAAGAATGGTGATTTTGCGAACAGACCTAATATTACCTAGGTCAGTTCCATCCCCAAAAAGTCATTGTGCATTTTGCAATTATAATTTGCTAATTGAATCTTTGTACATTTATTCCTTAATAAATTAATTACATGTGTGCTCTACTTATCAGAATGTTTTGCGAATCATCTAATTAAACAAGCGTTAGGAGGGTACTGTCACCTCAAGAAACAACCTGGTCAGAAAAACGGGGCATCTCCTGCTAGCCCTGTATGGCGACAACCTCAGGCATAATTGCAGAAACCTAACAAGAAACATCACCAGACACATCTTGGGAAAAAGTAATGAGGGGTATCCCCAATTGCTACAGTTCCTGTTTCTTTCTGTTCTGTGTTAAGGCGGAGTTTTGAAACCCGGTCTCAGATAAGTTTGCTTCATACAACATTGTTATTTTAATTTATTAAAGTGTTCATTTTAACTGTGTGTTTCTACCTACATTTTCTCAGGAGTTTCTGCCCACTCCCGATGACTTTACACCTCAAAGCATTGGTTTACAGTGTTCTATTGACATAATAACCCTACTGGAATGCCCTGTATTCCAAGCTGTCCTTGTACCTGACAAGGATCTTCCACCCAGCACCCGTGCTTCATTTGAGCCAGTGGTTGCTGGTCGGAGCCACCAACCCTTACTTTTGGGGACCAGCCCTTATTGGTCCACATCAGATATCTAGTAATGGAAAAACACACAAATCCGAAAGCTGGAGAAAGAGAAGGACGAAAATCTGTCACAAAGGGAGCACGGGGAACCTACAGGAGTGAGATGAAGGAGCAGGGAAAGTCTGGTAGTGAAGGTGGATATGAGACTATCAGCCTTGGTATTCAGCACGCCGACTTTTAATTAGACTGACCACCAACTTCTAAGCAGTACTCCAGGCACCGGTACTCTTTCTTTTACAAATTAAGTACTGCCCACCACAAAACACAACAGCTTATTTAAAACATATCACGCCCACCTGCCTCCTTTGTGTCACATTGACGCTGCTGATGCAGCGCTACTCCAGAAATAATTTCTAAAATCATATCATCATCATCATAATTCTTTATTTCGGTAAAAATTTTCACCATAAAAGACATTTATAACATCGATAAAAGTACTTAAAAAATAAGATTTATACTTTATAGGGTCACCCATGACCGTTAAAAACAGAGTTTCGTAGTACAAATGTCACATTCTTGGTACGTTAGAGTCAGTGGGCGGCCTTAAGGCATTTTCTTCTCAGAAACCAAATGGCACCCAGGTATTTGGCCACTGCAAAAACGATGTGGTCCGACAGATCTGATTTCAGAACTCTAAAGGCAGCTAAACACTCTCCAAATCCCAAGTTTCTGCATAGATGGACTATCCATTTCTTGCGAATCTCATGGTAGACCGGGCAAAAAAAAGAGTATATGGAGTTCGGACTCATGGGACATTCTACAGGCTGGGCACACACTATCTGATTGTTCTCTCCACTTGCTTGTGAGTGCTCGAGGTGGGAGGGACCCGTGCCTCCATTGCAGATAAAGTTTCCTAAGCAAGGGAGGATACAATTTATCTAGTACTGGCTCAAAGCTGTAGGTGTCCTTAATAAGTAGAAATGACTCCGTTAGTAACCCGGAATTTTGACGGTGTAGGAGTGCCATTAATTTACTATCATGGTATACCTTTGCTTGTGTCCTTTTAGGAAAAAGTGGACAAGTGGATAGAGGATCAGACCACAACTTTGGGAGGCCCAGGCCCTCCAGCTCTGATTTAATAAATTTCAATCATTTAATTTTCCCTGCATTGGGCATAGCGAGCACCTCCTGGAGTCCCTGTCTATAGCTGATCAGTTCGGGAATTGCCCACAACCTACGCCAATAAGCCAAGGGTCGAAAAGCCAGTTCTTCATCTAGGGGTCGCATCCCTAGATCTAGCCTTAGAGGGACAAGAGGCGTACTGGGGGGAAGTGCTACAACCCTCCGAATTAATTTATTCTCCTCTTTTACCAGGTCTGGGGGTACTGCATGGCCCCAGAGCTCAGACCCATACATGGCTGCCCCCCTTGCCTGTGCCTTATAGATCTGTATGGGAGGACCAACGGGCCGAATGGATGACTTGCTTTTACCCAGAAGCTTCATGGTGCCCCCCGAATACTGAACCAATTTGAGGAGTGCTTTCTCCTGGTGCGTGCTCCAGGATAGTCTCTCATTTAGCAATAACTCCAAGGTACTCAAAAGTTCTCACCCTTTCTAATCTACTCTGTCCAATTTTAGGGCTAGAGCGAAATTTCGGTGGGGGGTTAAACACCATGAATTTGGTCTTTAGGGTGTTAATTTCTAGACCATGTTCCCCACAGAAGTCCGCAAAGCCGTCGAGGACACGCTGGATGCCCATTGCAGACTTTGAAAGCAACAGGGTGTCATCGGCGAACATGATCGCCAGCACCCGGATACCCGCCAGTTTTGGAGCATCGGAGTTAACAACCCCATTCAGGTGAGAGATAACCCCGTTGACGTAGAGGCAAAACAGGGTCGGTGCAAGCACACAACCCTGTCTTACCCCCCTGTCAACGGGGAACCTATTCGACAAAGCTCCCTCCTTACCGCACCTCACCTTTGCAAAATTGGCATTGTGGAGCCGAACAATCATCTCCAGCAAGCCCTCAGGGACCCCCAGTTTGGCCAACACCTCCCAGAGCTTTTTGCGGGGGACCAGGTCGAAGGCCGCCCTCAGGTCCACGAATACAGTGTAGAGGCTGCCACCCTCCAACTGCACCGTTTTCCAGAAAATGAGGACGAGCCGAAAGACCTGATCTATAGTTGAGACCTTCTTCCTAAAGCCCGCTTGGAAGGGACTCAGAATATCATATTCCGTCATCCATTCCAACAGACGGTCCAACAGCAACCTGGCGAATTCATATCACCTTTCCCTGAATCACCAAATCATGCATTTACTCATCAGTGGGGCCCATAACACTGTGAGCTACTCACAAAACACTTCCATCTTACTTCATGGATCGGTGAGTTTCAAAGGAGAGCTGCTGTATCATAGCGGAGTGTCTAAATTAAAACTAACTATTTATATTATTTACACCTGCAGTTTTAAAGAGCTTTATCATGGTTTTTATTAACAAAACATTTTTCTTAGACACACCACCATTATGGTTGATGAATCTGCTAGTAAAAAATTAGGCGTAGGAAAATACAAGACCAGCTTTAATTCTCCATTTATCTAATTTTTATTAAAAGCAAAGTTTAGCATGTCTAACAGTGTATTCACTTTATTTATTTCTTTACTCAAAAGATGACTTTAAAAGAGTAAAAGTTTTACCTCAATCAGTAATATTAATTTTTATTTCAGAGGTTCGAAAATAGACATTATTATTTTAGATTTCAGAACACAAGTATTAGCAAAAGACAGATAGTTCCCAAAATTCATTTTCTCCTAACTTCCCTAACTAATAACCTCATCTAAAGCTCATTTCTTATTCAAAGAAAATAGCCAATTATTCAAAGTCTTACATCTCAGGAAAAATCAGCATACCAACAGCATTTCAGGAGGAAGTCGGAAAAGAGTTTTCTCTTAAAGAAAATCAGCACTTTTTATACCTTTTTCACTAACTTTATCTATCTACAAAAGTAACTATCAGCATAAACTCGAGTTCTGATTGGACAAATTTGGGGTGGATGAGCATCACCTCATCATTCTAATATTCAATTTCCGTTGCGTCAGCTGAATTTTAAAGAGTCCTTTGTTTAAGAAAGTCTTTGGCCTAGTCACATCCTCAACTAGCAACTCCATGAACTTTTCCCACGTTCAGTAACTCAAACGTCCATTCTTTTTGGCAGTCATCAGGACTTCCAGGGCATGTTGTCCTTGAACTGGTTTCGTTCATGCATAAGCAGCTCACATTCAAACTCTGACTTGGGCTGCGCATGCTCAGTTTGTCTTCTATTCACAGTTAATAAAGCAGCCATATTTTCACTAGGCCTCACAGGCCAGAATGGGAACTATCATAGAAACAAACACAAATAAATGTTAATTATTGAAATATAGCCCTTCTGTTTACCTCCCCCATACTAAGGTTTCCCTATTAGTTGTTACCTAGCAAAATAAGCAACACATATGCTCACCTGTCTTCATGTTTTTGCCACAAAATACATAAACAGAAAGCACATTTATGCCGCTTTTAATTATTTCAAAGCTTTTGCATTATTTCACATCACAACAATAACATTAATTAGTTATATTTTCGCCATACAAGCAGATTGGTATTCCCACGTGTATTTGTGTGTGTATTTTATATTATGTTGGTTAATGTTTTCCACATCATGAAATTAATAAAGGTTACAGTTAGGAGGAAATTATTTTGCGAGGGGTATACTAAATTTTGTTTCTCCACCTCGCTCCATCACTGCACATATTGACTTTCCAAATTTTGCCAAGTAAGGGTTCTTTGTATCAACGGTCTCGTTTGATGAGCCTGAGGACTGGACGCTACAGACGCTGGTCATCCAAGTGTGTGCGCTTCACCATGGGCAACGTTTTTCATCAGAGACTACCAAGTTTAATTAGTGTGGCTCTAACAATGGCCAACATATTTCTACCTAAACAGAACAGCTTCCCTAGCAAAGCCTCAAGAAATAATGTTTCCGTTTATGAAGAGTACTGTAGCTTCACGCCAAAGAAGTAAAACTATATTTATGTAAATTGTCGATTGAAGCATTGCAGTGGTATCTGTATTAGTGTGAAAGGTTTGGCCAGGATAACACATCCTGCTAGAGAAGGTGATCCTAAGACAAATAACTGGGACACAAGTTTAACTAAGAAAAATACTATGTATCCCCAAATACACGTGCTTCTGCTAACCAATCATCTTTATTTTGGTGTCAATTTGACACACTTCTGCTAGGTTACCATTTGGACAGCCATGTCCCTTCACTTATTGTACTGTATTGTAATTGAATTTCTATAGCGCTTACTACCTCTCCCGAGGCATCGAAGAGCTTTTTCGGCGAGAAGCACACTACTCTGAAACACACATAGGATTAGTGGTGAATACTTATGGTATAAGCAACAAACTGAATTATAGCATTAAAATAAATATTTGCTGTTCACAGGAAGTGACGTCTCTATAAGTAAATTTTATGGAGTGCGCACATTGGGCAACAGAAATATTTACATTTGACTTTGTATGTGTGCCTATATATCTATGTTTAGATATATACATATATAAAATGTCACATTTAAACACTTTATGCAGACAACACTGCTTTTCCATCAAAGGGGGTTGGACAAACTAATGGGGTGTGTGGTAAGGCGCAGTGTTTATTTTTTCTGTCGCCTCTTGGTACATACAGGAGCTCTACTGGTGGAGCACAGAGTTGGTTGCGAACAAATAGAGTTGGGGAAGGGCCCCTTCTCCCTCCCTCCCTCTAGAGACTGCACAGTGCAAGAATCTGTGAAGTCTCCCAACCACTGCAGCAACAGTCTATTCCAAATATTGAATGTAGATGCTGGGGCAGTACTAATGATTCTATCTCGTTAAAACAGATACATGTTTTACTATCCCAACAAGCCTCTTTTTCAGCTCATTTGGTATGTGGACTCCTGATAAGCCAGTCTTGAAATGTGTACATTGATTGCAGTGGTAATTAGATTAACATTTAAAATTTGTTTTCTATTTTTAGAGGGAGGGGAAACACAACGGGTGAAAAAAGTCTTAGAATATCAACCCTAAATCCTACAATAGTAAGGATGCTGATCTGGTTATAGTGACTCGGGTGAAAATGCCTGTAGCCAAGGATATTTCATGGGACAAATGGACACACCAAAGGAGATCTACAAACCCCTTCCACACACAAGGATTGCTCATTAAACCTCCCATTTCCAGGTCGCCATCAGAAATAACTTCCCAGGTCGATCCCCAATACATACAACCATTGCATGCCAACCAAGGATTCCTGTCTGGTGGGAATGCATAGTAATGACAGTGATAAGATGATCAACGGGGTTTTCCTAAGGGCAGTGACTAGTAATGAGTACAGACCATCTTGATCACCTTTCTTCTATATGGGGATTCAATGCTTTAAATATATTTGATAACAGGTGTACCAGAAATATATAACAAGCACTGATAAAGCCAATTGGTATTTAAAAAACGAGTGCCAAACTATATACTTTGCTAATGATTCCTTTATTTGACAATGCAAAAATTGAAAAAAAATTGTAAGTAAGCACCAGTGTATCACCAAACAGGTGGCTTTCTGGGAATGCTTTTATTATATGAGAAAACTATTCTAAGGAGGCCACCAGGGTGTCACAACACACATGCACATATGAAAAGCCATTTTGCAATGGCTTTTATCATGTAGACAGATGTGCAAGATGGTTGCCCATTTGTACGCATGGATGGTGATGCACCAAAAGGTCATTTGTGTCACTTTCATTAAAAGTTAAAATTATCATTCCAAGATGGCCATCAGCTATTTAAAACATTCATTCAATAAACAAAACGTATGCACAAGAGCGCATAACAATAAAAGGAAGTGGCCAGGTAGTAATATGCAGCTGCTGGATTTTAATAACTTTAAAACTTTTTTTTTTAAAGAGTGAGGAAATCCATTGGGCTCCCATGGAGTGCTAACAAACAAAAGTAAAAAAAAGAATTCTGTGAAGTGAGGAGTGGAATGATACAATTCATCCAGGCAAAATGCTGGTACAAAAGCTATGCTTCAGCGGTGGAACAAAAACACGAATAGGGAGGAAAGCCACCAAATCAGAAGCACTGAACTGAGATAGACAATGCCATCCAATCATAAGCATAAACAAAGTGGAATCCACTCAAGGTGGTGGTGATCCTTAAAGTGATGGGGAGACACACAGTGTTGTTTAAATGCCCCACACACACCAACAGGCCCCTTGGTGTCATGCTTCATCATCGGGGCCTTCGCACCCCTCTACGGGATGCGGCGTGCTACGACTCGCGGATACGCAGGAGCACTTTGAAGTGAACTATGTGTGGGGGTGTGTGTATATAGATGTGAGTGAGGTGAGGTGAAAAAAGTGAAAGGTTAAAAAATACCTGGCACGTGGGAAGAAAAATTATTTAATTTAATCCCCGGCTGGTATTACTAAAAGAAGTGCAGGGCGTGGTTAGATAGATACGAGTTAAGGTATCAAAAACCACTAGTAAAGTGTCAACATGTTTCGGAGGTCACAGCCTCCTTCTTCAGGACAAGGGTTGTGCACTTACCCTCCCCTTACTCACATGCAAAATGTAAAAGTGTATTAAAAAATTAACAAAATTACCACAATGTGTAATATTCCTAACAGTGTTTTATAGTGTTAGCGAATGCAGTTGCGCCCAGTTGGCGAAGAACCTGTGGAAAGAAATGCATAGATAAATACATGCATATGTCACAGACAGGTCACTGGAGAAGAAGAAACCTTCTCTGAGTGTCACCAGGTCAACCAAAAATAATGGGACCCTGTGAGGAAAAGAAAAAACACACAAGTGGACATACCAGTACTGAAACACACACATATATACAAAACACAGAATTACTCTCTGCTCTGATGGAAAGAGAGCACTTGATAAAAAGGAGAAAGTCTTACTTAGAGTTCTACAGTATAAGACCTCATGAGCCTAAGCGTGTATTGGGGATCCCTCCTTCCTGCTCAGGAAAAACCTAGAAATAAACTAGGTTCAGTTGGAAAAAAAGGCAAAATATTCAATCTACCAGACTACAGGGAAATGCTACTCCTTTGTCACCCATAGACTCACGGTTACTGCATTGGCAAATCGCCTGCCTTCCCTCAACGCGGCTCCGATGAAGTGAGCCTGTGTAGCGTCAGGGCCCTTATATATACTGTCCCTCATAGTAATTGGCGATGGTAAATTGGTTAATTGGAATCGGTGTATGCCCAAATTCGGAACAAGGAATCACAGCAGGTCCGGTGTTGCGCTCACGGTGAACGCTATTGGCGCGCATGCGCACAACACCCTGTCTCATGCGCATGCGCGGCCGAAAAAGGCGACCGCGCATGCGTGGGGCAGACGCGCTACACATTATGCCGCGATAGACAAGCAGGAACAAAACATGCATTGCCTCTACCTTGCTCACAGGAGCGTAGTTTATAAAACGGGCAAAGGTCTCATTTTGGAATTACGAGGGACAGTAAAGTGTGATGTTAGATAGGTATTCAATTAGCACAATACTGTGAAGAAGAAGCGTCTAATACACAGTAGTGTAAAAAAACCATAATACCTAGACCCCAGAATTGATTCAAACAGTGGAATACCGTATTCTAAAAGGTTGTAGGGGGAAAGAAAGGAGAGACACTGCCAGGGTTGGTACCCAGATGGAAGTCAGTTGCAGGGCATGGAGGCCATGCGCACATGATGAGGTGATGGCTATATAACCTGATAGACCAAATGCATCATGATCTAGGGTGTGGGCAGAACAATGTATAAGAGATAATCACTATCTCAAAAGGCTCCAAGGGATGGAGTCATTAAGCCCCGTTGTGTCAGTTCCCAGCCTGAACACCCACCGTTGTTCCTTTTCCAAAAGGCCCACCTCTGAGGGTAACTGTTCAATAACAGTCCACTGCAGCTCATTCACACAGTGTTGATGTTCAATGAAGTGGGTTGACATTTTGGTAGTGAGTTTCTTACATCTGATGTTACTCTTGTGTTCATTTAATCTCACTTTAACAGGTCTTGTTGTCATACCAACGTATTCTTTTCCACAGGGGCACGTGATCAGATACACAACATTCTTGCTGTTGCAATTTGTGAACACACGTTGCTCCCATTGTGTCCCATTTGAGAAGGTCAAGGTCAAGCTTTTTTTAGTGAGGTGGCAGTTGTTGCAATTACCACATGGATGGTGACCATGTATGCCCTGAAGTCTTGTTTGATCTTTTTTTATTGGAGGGGGTCTTGTGTGGACCAGCATGTCCCTCAAGTTCCTACCCCTTCTATGGGCAAACAGTGGCTTCTCCAAAGTTAAACCGCTACTCGTCAGAGTGCGCCAGTGTTTGTTCACCAACTTTGTCACCTGATTGGTAACTGGACTATATGTGGTGACACATACTGTTCTTTTTTCGGCTCCCTCCCTCCGAGGATTATCCTCAAGGAGGGCCTCACGATTGTTGTGCCTCGCCCTTTTCGATGCTTTTCTGATTACAATTTCAGGGTATTTCCTTTGTCTCAGTTTCATACTTAGATCTTTAGCCTGAGATTTGTACTTGGCAATGTCACTACAGTTCCGCCGAAGACGCAGGAACTGTCCATAGGGAAGGTTCTCCCTCAGATGACGCGGGTGGAAGCTGTCGAATCTGAGGAGACAGTTCCTGGCCGTTGGTTTGAAATGTGTTTCTGTTTTGAGCATTCCTGCTTCACAATAGATATTTAGATCCAGAAAGACCATGCTTTGGTTAGACATCTGGTGAGTAAATTTTAAGAAGGCATTTTGGTTATTAAGCCAAACGGTAAAGTCAGTTACCGTAGTCACATCTCCTTCCCAGATGACCAAAATATCGTCTATATACCTCCGCCAGGTGAGAATCCTCGTCCTGTATGGGTTGTCCGGGTGGAGGATTTTAGTGGACTCTAGGTGATGAACATATAGTCCAGCCAGACTCGGGGCAAAAGTACTACCCATACTGGTCCCATGTTTTTGCCAGAAGAGGGTGCCCTCATACTCAAAAAAATTTTTGGTAAGCGCCAAGGAGATGCATTCCAGTACCACACTTCGTGGGGTATGGTATTTCCAATTTGTAGAGTATAATACCTCCTCAATGATTTGTAAAGTCTCCTCGTGTGGGAGACTCGTGTAGAGGCTCTCCACATCAAGACTGAGGAGCATCTGGGAGCTGGGATCAAAAGTTTGGTTGTTCAACAATTGAAGTACTGCCTTCGTATCCTTCAAATATGTGTTAGTGGCCTGCACAATTGGTCTGAGAAAGGCATCCGCAAATTTGGACAATGGTTCCAGAATAGATGAGATGCCAGAAACAATGGGGCGACCGGGAGGGTTGTCAAGGTTTTTGTGCACCTTGGGTATGGTGTAAAAATATGGAGTACGTGGGTTCTTTTGTATAAGAAACTCCGATTCCTTTTTGGTAATCCAATCATGGGCCAGCGCCTCTTCCACCATGCCTCCTATTTGAACTCTCAGTGATTCAGTTGGATTTTCAGTGAGGATCTGATAGTTCCTATTGTCAGAAAGGAGCCTCCTGCATTCTTTATCATAGGCTATGGTGGTTTGAATAACCACTGCGCCACCCTTATCCGCGGGTTTTATGATCAAGTTCTTATTCATCCTCAATTCCTTGATGGCCTCACTTTCTAGTCTCGACATGTTTTGAAAAACCCTCTGTTTATTTTCAAGACATTTTAATTCTTGCATTACGGCTTTTTCGAAGGCCAGGACCTCAACCGGGAGTTGATTATCCAATGGTGTAAAAGTGGATCTCGGTTTCAAACCGGTGTCAGAGGTCTCTGTGGATGGTTCTTTGTCTTTGAAAAACGCCCGTAGTTTAATAGTTCTAATAAACTCTTGCATTTCTTTGTGCAGTAAGAAAATGTCTGGTTTGTTCGTGGGGACGTATCCCAGGCCTTTGTTCAGTACCTCCCTCTGTAGATCTGTGAGGGGCCAGGGAGTTATGTTAATAACTAGGTCCCCCTGTTGCTCGATGACGCTTGATTCGCAGTCATACTCCTCGTCATCACCACCCGTGGGTCTGCCTCCTCTGTGGGTTGCCAATTGACGTTGTTGCCCTTCTTGTTCCGCCCTCTGCGGGGTCCTGGGCCCCAGGATAAAAAAGGCTGTTGGTTCTGGGGAGCATTGGTTTGATCCGGGACCCATTGGGGGTACATTTGTCCCATTTGTGGTGGTACAAATTGGTATTGGGGGAATTGGAAAGGTGGTTGATAAGGATTAAATTGGGGTCCTTGGAAACCTCGCCAGCCTCTCTGGCGTGGGAATTGGGCCCTTTGCTGTCGGAAACCTCCCCGTTGTTTTCTTTGTTGAAAACCTCCTGACTTATTGCTTGAATTACTGCCATCAGAGTTGACACTGTCAGTATCACTCGAGTTATCCTTCATGACATAGTCAGCTCGGGTGTAGGGGTAGGCTCTCTCAGGGGTAAAGCGATCTTTATCTTTTTTTAATTTATTAAATTTGCTTTGTTTTAAGGTAGCCTCAAAATCCTTCATTTGTTGATTTAGCTCCTCAAGGCCTTTTTTTAAATCTGCAGGGGAAATGAAAGCTTTAAGCTGTACTTCCAGTCTTTGGATCTCAACTTTTAATTCCACTGACTTCCTTGCGGCGGTTTGGACTATGAGTACCAGCCAATCCCTGGTACAGTGCCAAGAGATGAGTGACCACGCCTTTTTAAAAACGAGGTCATCTTGGAAAATAAATGGTTCTGTCTTGACTAGTAGGCCTTGTGGGGCCATCTTGCTTCGTAGGTACTCCCTCATAAGTAAGCCATGGAGGGCTGTCCTAATTTGGGTTTTCCGGACATTCATTAATTCATCCCAATCAGCCACAGCAGGGCCAGGGTCACTGTTGCTGAGGCCTTCAAAAGGTCTGTCATCAGCCAAAATACGGTCGATGTCATCTTCACTAAAGGTCAATCCATGTTCATCCTCCATGTTGTTAGGTGAGGAGAGCAGGAAGGTTTTATGGAACTCACGTGTTTTTGTATGTGTGTCTAGGTACGCCCAAAAGTGAAAATAAAGATGGGAAGGGGCTCCCACAGCTGTGCGCTGTCAATACACGAAATATAACAGAAGGGGGGAGAGAGAGAGTCAGTGGATTCAGTCTCCCTGAACGTATACATAAACAAAGTGGAATCCACTCAAGGTGGTGGTGATCCTTAAAGTGATGGGGAGACACACAGTGTTGTTTAAATGCCCCTCACACACCAACAGGCCCCAAAGACTTCAGGGCATACATGGTCACCATCCATGTGGTAATTGCAACAACTGCCACCTCACTAAAAAAAGCTTGACCTTGACCTTGACCTTCTCAAATGGGACACAATGGGAGCAACGTGTGTTCACAAATTGCAACAGCAAGAATGTTGTGTATCTGATCACGTGCCCCTGTGGAAAAGAATACGTTGGTATGACAACAAGACCTGTTAAAGTGAGATTAAATGAACACAAGAGTAACATCAGATGTAAGAAACTCACTACCAAAATGTCAACCCACTTCATTGAACATCAACACTGTGTGAATGAGCTGCAGTGGACTGTTATTGAACAGTTACCCTCAGAGGTGGGCCTTTTGGAAAAGGAACAACGGTGGGTGTTCAGGCTGGGAACTGACACAACGGGGCTTAATGACTCCATCCCTTGGAGCCTTTTGAGATAGTGATTATCTCTTATACATTGTTCTGCCCACACCCTAGATCATGATGCATTTGGTCTATCAGGTTATATAGCCATCACCTCATCATGTGCGCATGGCCTCCATGCCCTGCAACTGACTTCCATCTGGGTACCAACCCTGGCAGTGTCTCTCCTTTCTTTCCCCCTACAACCTTTTAGAATACGGTATTCCACTGTTTGAATCAATTCTGGGGTCTAGGTATTATGGTTTTTTTACACTACTGTGTATTAGACGCTTCTTCTTCACAGTATTGTGCTAATTGAATACCTATCTAACATCACACTTTACTGTCCCTCGTAATTCCAAAATGAGACCTTTGCCCGTTTTATAAACTACGCTCCTGTGAGCAAGGTAGAGGCAATGCATGTTTTGTTCCTGCTTGTCTATCGCGGCATAATGTGTAGCGCGTCTGCCCCACGCATGCGCGGTCGCCTTTTTCGGCCGCGCATGCGCATGAGACAGGGTGTTGTGCGCATGCGCGCCAATAGCGTTCACCGTGAGCGCAACACCGGACCTGCTGTGATTCCTTGTTCCGAATTTGGGCATACACCGATTCCAATTAACCAATTTACCATCGCCAATTACTATGAGGGACAGTATATATAAGGGCCCTGACGCTACACAGGCTCACTTCATCGGAGCCGCGTTGAGGGAAGGCAGGCGATTTGCCAATGCAGTAACCGTGAGTCTATGGGTGACAAAGGAGTAGCATTTCCCTGTAGTCTGGTAGATTGAATATTTTGCCTTTTTTTCCAACTGAACCTAGTTTATTTCTAGGTTTTTCCTGAGCAGGAAGGAGGGATCCCCAATACACGCTTAGGCTCATGAGGTCTTATACTGTAGAACTCTAAGTAAGACTTTCTCCTTTTTATCAAGTGCTCTCTTTCCATCAGAGCAGAGAGTAATTCTGTGTTTTGTATATATGTGTGTGTTTCAGTACTGGTATGTCCACTTGTGTGTTTTTTCTTTTCCTCACAGGGTCCCATTATTTTTGGTTGACCTGGTGACACTCAGAGAAGGTTTCTTCTTCTCCAGTGACCTGTCTGTGACATATGCATGTATTTATCTATGCATTTCTTTCCACAGGTTCTTCGCCAACTGGGCGCAACTGCATTCGCTAACACTATAAAACACTGTTAGGAATATTACACATTGTGGTAATTTTGTTAATTTTTTAATACACTTTTACATTTTGCATGTGAGTAAGGGGAGGGTAAGTGCACAACCCTTGTCCTGAAGAAGGAGGCTGTGACCTCCGAAACATGTTGACACTTTACTAGTGGTTTTTGATACCTTAACTCGTATCTATCTAACCACGCCCTGCACTTCTTTTAGTAATACCAGCCGGGGATTAAATTAAATAATTTTTCTTCCCACGTGCCAGGTATTTTTTAACCTTTCACTTTTTTCACCTCACCTCACTCACATCTATATACACACACCCCCACACATAGTTCACTTCAAAGTGCTCCTGCGTATCCGCGAGTCGTAGCACGCCGCATCCCGTAGAGGGGTGCGAAGGCCCCGATGATGAAGCATGACACCAAGGGGCCTGTTGGTGTGTGAGGGGCATTTAAACAACACTGTGTGTCTCCCCATCACTTTAAGGATCACCACCACCTTGAGTGGATTCCACTTTGTTTATGTATACGTTCAGGGAGACTGAATCCACTGACTCTCTCTCTCCCCCCTTCTGTTATATTTCGTGTATTGACAGCGCACAGCTGTGGGAGCCCCTTCCCATCTTTATTTTCACTTTTGGGCGTACCTAGACACACATACAAAAACACGTGAGTTCCATAAAACCTTCCTGCTCTCCTCACCTAACAACATGGAGGATGAACATGGATTGACCTTTAGTGAAGATGACATCGACCGTATTTTGGCTGATGACAGACCTTTTGAAGGCCTCAGCAACAGTGACCCTGGCCCTGCTGTGGCTGATTGGGATGAATTAATGAATGTCCGGAAAACCCAAATTAGGACAGCCCTCCATGGCTTACTTATGAGGGAGTACCTACGAAGCAAGATGGCCCCACAAGGCCTACTAGTCAAGACAGAACCATTTATTTTCCAAGATGACCTCGTTTTTAAAAAGGCGTGGTCACTCATCTCTTGGCACTGTACCAGGGATTGGCTGGTACTCATAGTCCAAACCGCCGCAAGGAAGTCAGTGGAATTAAAAGTTGAGATCCAAAGACTGGAAGTACAGCTTAAAGCTTTCATTTCCCCTGCAGATTTAAAAAAAGGCCTTGAGGAGCTAAATCAACAAATGAAGGATTTTGAGGCTACCTTAAAACAAAGCAAATTTAATAAATTAAAAAAAGATAAAGATCGCTTTACCCCTGAGAGAGCCTACCCCTACACCCGAGCTGACTATGTCATGAAGGATAACTCGAGTGATACTGACAGTGTCAACTCTGATGGCAGTAATTCAAGCAATAAGTCAGGAGGTTTTCAACAAAGAAAACAACGGGGAGGTTTCCGACAGCAAAGGGCCCAATTCCCACGCCAGAGAGGCTGGCGAGGTTTCCAAGGACCCCAATTTAATCCTTATCAACCACCTTTCCAATTCCCCCAATACCAATTTGTACCACCACAAATGGGACAAATGTACCCCCAATGGGTCCCGGATCAAACCAATGCTCCCCAGAACCAACAGCCTTTTTTATCCTGGGGCCCAGGACCCCGCAGAGGGCGGAACAAGAAGGGCAACAACGTCAATTGGCAACCCACAGAGGAGGCAGACCCACGGGTGGTGATGACGAGGAGTATGACTGCGAATCAAGCGTCATCGAGCAACAGGGGGACCTAGTTATTAACATAACTCCCTGGCCCCTCACAGATCTACAGAGGGAGGTACTGAACAAAGGCCTGGGATACGTCCCCACGAACAAACCAGACATTTTCTTACTGCACAAAGAAATGCAAGAGTTTATTAGAACTATTAAACTACGGGCGTTTTTCAAAGACAAAGAACCATCCACAGAGACCTCTGACACCGGTTTGAAACCGAGATCCACTTTTACACCATTGGATAATCAACTCCCGGTTGAGGTCCTGGCCTTCGAAAAAGCCGTAATGCAAGAATTAAAATGTCTTGAAAATAAACAGAGGGTTTTTCAAAACATGTCGAGACTAGAAAGTGAGGCCATCAAGGAATTGAGGATGAATAAGAACTTGATCATAAAACCCGCGGATAAGGGTGGCGCAGTGGTTATTCAAACCACCATAGCCTATGATAAAGAATGCAGGAGGCTCCTTTCTGACAATAGGAACTATCAGATCCTCACTGAAAATCCAACTGAATCACTGAGAGTTCAAATAGGAGGCATGGTGGAAGAGGCGCTGGCCCATGATTGGATTACCAAAAAGGAATCGGAGTTTCTTATACAAAAGAACCCACGTACTCCATATTTTTACACCATACCCAAGGTGCACAAAAACCTTGACAACCCTCCCGGTCGCCCCATTGTTTCTGGCATCTCATCTATTCTGGAACCATTGTCCAAATTTGCGGATGCCTTTCTCAGACCAATTGTGCAGGCCACTAACACATATTTGAAGGATACGAAGGCAGTACTTCAATTGTTGAACAACCAAACTTTTGATCCCAGCTCCCAGATGCTCCTCAGTCTTGATGTGGAGAGCCTCTACACGAGTCTCCCACACGAGGAGACTTTACAAATCATTGAGGAGGTATTATACTCTACAAATTGGAAATACCATACCCCACGAAGTGTGGTACTGGAATGCATCTCCTTGGCGCTTACCAAAAATTTTTTTGAGTATGAGGGCACCCTCTTCTGGCAAAAACATGGGACCAGTATGGGTAGTACTTTTGCCCCGAGTCTGGCTGGACTATATGTTCATCACCTAGAGTCCACTAAAATCCTCCACCCGGACAACCCATACAGGACGAGGATTCTCACCTGGCGGAGGTATATAGACGATATTTTGGTCATCTGGGAAGGAGATGTGACTACGGTAACTGACTTTACCGTTTGGCTTAATAACCAAAATGCCTTCTTAAAATTTACTCACCAGATGTCTAACCAAAGCATGGTCTTTCTGGATCTAAATATCTATTGTGAAGCAGGAATGCTCAAAACAGAAACACATTTCAAACCAACGGCCAGGAACTGTCTCCTCAGATTCGACAGCTTCCACCCGCGTCATCTGAGGGAGAACCTTCCCTATGGACAGTTCCTGCGTCTTCGGCGGAACTGTAGTGACATTGCCAAGTACAAATCTCAGGCTAAAGATCTAAGTATGAAACTGAGACAAAGGAAATACCCTGAAATTGTAATCAGAAAAGCATCGAAAAGGGCGAGGCACAACAATCGTGAGGCCCTCCTTGAGGATAATCCTCGGAGGGAGGGAGCCGAAAAAAGAACAGTATGTGTCACCACATATAGTCCAGTTACCAATCAGGTGACAAAGTTGGTGAACAAACACTGGCGCACTCTGACGAGTAGCGGTTTAACTTTGGAGAAGCCACTGTTTGCCCATAGAAGGGGTAGGAACTTGAGGGACATGCTGGTCCACACAAGACCCCCTCCAATAAAAAAAGATCAAACAAGACTTCAGGGCATACATGGTCACCATCCATGTGGTAATTGCAACAACTGCCACCTCACTAAAAAAAGCTTGACCTTGACCTTGACCTTCTCAAATGGGACACAATGGGAGCAACGTGTGTTCACAAATTGCAACAGCAAGAATGTTGTGTATCTGATCACGTGCCCCTGTGGAAAAGAATACGTTGGTATGACAACAAGACCTGTTAAAGTGAGATTAAATGAACACAAGAGTAACATCAGATGTAAGAAACTCACTACCAAAATGTCAACCCACTTCATTGAACATCAACACTGTGTGAATGAGCTGCAGTGGACTGTTATTGAACAGTTACCCTCAGAGGTGGGCCTTTTGGAAAAGGAACAACGGTGGGTGTTCAGGCTGGGAACTGACACAACGGGGCTTAATGACTCCATCCCTTGGAGCCTTTTGAGATAGTGATTATCTCTTATACATTGTTCTGCCCACACCCTAGATCATGATGCATTTGGTCTATCAGGTTATATAGCCATCACCTCATCATGTGCGCATGGCCTCCATGCCCTGCAACTGACTTCCATCTGGGTACCAACCCTGGCAGTGTCTCTCCTTTCTTTCCCCCTACAACCTTTTAGAATACGGTATTCCACTGTTTGAATCAATTCTGGGGTCTAGGTATTATGGTTTTTTTACACTACTGTGTATTAGACGCTTCTTCTTCACAGTATTGTGCTAATTGAATACCTATCTAACATCACACTTTACTGTCCCTCGTAATTCCAAAATGAGACCTTTGCCCGTTTTATAAACTACGCTCCTGTGAGCAAGGTAGAGGCAATGCATGTTTTGTTCCTGCTTGTCTATCGCGGCATAATGTGTAGCGCGTCTGCCCCACGCATGCGCGGTCGCCTTTTTCGGCCGCGCATGCGCATGAGACAGGGTGTTGTGCGCATGCGCGCCAATAGCGTTCACCGTGAGCGCAACACCGGACCTGCTGTGATTCCTTGTTCCGAATTTGGGCATACACCGATTCCAATTAACCAATTTACCATCGCCAATTACTATGAGGGACAGTATATATAAGGGCCCTGACGCTACACAGGCTCACTTCATCGGAGCCGCGTTGAGGGAAGGCAGGCGATTTGCCAATGCAGTAACCGTGAGTCTATGGGTGACAAAGGAGTAGCATTTCCCTGTAGTCTGGTAGATTGAATATTTTGCCTTTTTTTCCAACTGAACCTAGTTTATTTCTAGGTTTTTCCTGAGCAGGAAGGAGGGATCCCCAATACACGCTTAGGCTCATGAGGTCTTATACTGTAGAACTCTAAGTAAGACTTTCTCCTTTTTATCAAGTGCTCTCTTTCCATCAGAGCAGAGAGTAATTCTGTGTTTTGTATATATGTGTGTGTTTCAGTACTGGTATGTCCACTTGTGTGTTTTTTCTTTTCCTCACAGGGTCCCATTATTTTTGGTTGACCTGGTGACACTCAGAGAAGGTTTCTTCTTCTCCAGTGACCTGTCTGTGACATATGCATGTATTTATCTATGCATTTCTTTCCACAGGTTCTTCGCCAACTGGGCGCAACTGCATTCGCTAACACTATAAAACACTGTTAGGAATATTACACATTGTGGTAATTTTGTTAATTTTTTAATACACTTTTACATTTTGCATGTGAGTAAGGGGAGGGTAAGTGCACAACCCTTGTCCTGAAGAAGGAGGCTGTGACCTCCGAAACATGTTGACACTTTACTAGTGGTTTTTGATACCTTAACTCGTATCTATCTAACCACGCCCTGCACTTCTTTTAGTAATACCAGCCGGGGATTAAATTAAATAATTTTTCTTCCCACGTGACAGGTATTTTTTAACCTTTCACTTTTTTCACCTCACCTCACTCACATCTATATACACACACCCCCACACATAGTTCACTTCAAAGTGCTCCTGCGTATCCGCGAGTCGTAGCACGCCGCATCCCGTAGAGGGGTGCGAAGGCCCCGATGATGAAGCATGACACCAAGGGGCCTGTTGGTGTGTGAGGGGCATTTAAACAACACTGTGTGTCTCCCCATCACTTTAAGGATCACCACCACCTTGAGTGGATTCCACTTTGTTTATGTATACGTTCAGGGAGACTGAATCCACTGACTCTCTCTCTCCCCCCTTCTGTTATATTTCATCCAATCATAAGCAACAGGCTAACCCAAAGCCCACTCCATGTATTAGTGTATTGTAGAAAATGGCTCCTGGATCATAACTAGATAAGCTGTCTGGTGACCAGACCTAATAACATGTATGTGGATGTTTACTCCCATATTTCCCATCATCCCATAATCGTCCATTTCCTCACTCTTCTGTGTCTGCCTATTTTTTGCCTGTCCAGGATTCCCCTGGTATATCTGTGTTTAACTCATGCATCCTCATGACTCTTAACACCATCACCACCAAATTAGAGATATGGATCTTTTTAGGCCTGGGGTTTGACAGTGCAGATGTCAGAGACCAATTGTCTCTAATATATTTAGAATAGACTTTGGGTCTGTCACTTTCAAATTTAGGCTTTTTTTCGGACTAGCCTCTTTCGGATGTTGGATTAAGATTTTGTCAATCACATCTTAGCCTAGAGCATCTGATGCTAGTGGCTGTCAGGTTGTATCTCCCTAGCTCCAATAAAGAGATTCCATAGAACTGCATGACGGATTATTGTACATCTAGAGGAATGGTGTGCGATAGGCCTCTCTGTCAATTCCTCGATATTCGTTCCTACATATTCCACTTCCCATCTTGTATCTGCTCCTGCTGGTTTCCTCTCACCTCCCTTTCCTCTTGTATCAGCTCCAGTCGGCTTCTTCCCACCCCTCCCTCTCTCCTGTGGGCCTCGCTCCTCATTCCTCCTGCTTGCCACTAACTATTATTCCTACCTTTTACCTCTCCCTCTTGTGTTTAGCTCTTTCTCACACACAATACGCTCTCTAGTTCCTGCTTCCCACCTTCCCTCTTTTCC
Organism: Lissotriton helveticus; assembly: GCF_964261635.1. Lineage (NCBI taxonomy): Eukaryota > Metazoa > Chordata > Amphibia > Caudata > Salamandridae > Lissotriton > Lissotriton helveticus. Next base: position 769,473,028 of record NC_136067.1, on the reverse strand, counting down.
TTTCATGTTTCCCTGCCCTCTGTTCCCTCCTGGTGGCATCTCAGCAATACTGTTTGGGTTAGGTATTTTTCATTTTCATAAACGCAGACACGCAAGGCTGTCTGTATTGAAGGTTCTCCACGAAACCCTCCATGTCACAGAAACCAAAGCTGAACTATAAATACGGCTCCCAGTTTTCTCTTTAAACTGATTTTTACTAATAAATACAGACAGAAAATAATTTGTTTCCTTGTCTGCATTTATTTTTAAAAGCTGAAAAATACAGAAAATTGGTCTTCTTATGATTGACTCTCCATGCTGGCCTTCATGAACTCTGGGCGAACAGCTGAGCAGATAGACAGCATAGGGAGTCAAAAATACAGGATGAGATTACCTTAAATGAAGATATGTAAACATATATTTGTATACTATGCTAACATTTACCTGTGGTGTAGTGTTTTGTTATATTTGGCTGCATAATTTTCTAAAACTTCACAGGCATCAAAGTATAGGTGCATGTTTATCAGTTACATGTGGAAATGTACCATTTAAGGCTCCATTTATTTTCAAAACACAAAATAAATATGGATAGATATACCACTAAGATGACCAAAAATTAGGGGGAGTCCGGCCAAACACAGAAAGATTTGGGGCAAATGGTTGGGCCAAGTGGAATGAAGAGGTTTTCCCTTTCGAATTGTAGATAGGTATGGCTCGCTTCTTAAATCTGTGCCCAGCTGGTGATAATCAATGTATCAAATTGGGACTGCATATCAGTGCTGTGTGTTACTTTTGTTTTTCCAAAAATCAATAAAATTGTTAATTAAAAATAATGACCCAAAAATAAATATGGATCAATACAGACGGAAATCTTTTAAAAAAATGCCATAAAACCGGGAGCCCTAACTATAAAAATTATCTCTTGCCATCTGACCATAATCTGACCCAGAAACAAATACAGAAGTGGTTGAAAGGCAAAGATTGTTCAATATAGACCGACTTTCGTTTGTTAAATGTGCATGGCTTTACCATATTAATCCCAGAACTACTGCTTTTGCCAGTTCTTGTTTTTTCTTGGGTTAACAGAAACCACATAGTCCAATTCAATGCAGCCCTAATAAGAAATAATGAGAAAGAATGGAACCTTACACCTTTTGACCTACTACGATCGAGTATCCACTCCAAAAAACACAAAAAACCTCAGGTGCCATTCATGTATTTTTCCTAATTTGACCCTGCAGAAATTGGTTCCTTTGAGTGAAGCAATAAGGGCAGATCTCCCATATATGCCAACTTTAAATCTACCCTGAAACTCAAAAGTTGTTACCGTTGGCTCAGCAACGGTTTCGTTAAGGCACATTAGTGCGAGGGGGGGAACATTGCTATTTTCCGTAATGACTGAACTACACTCGGTGCCTTTGTGCGGCTGGGCTCGCATGATACACATTATTAAAGCCTATTAAAAGCCTCGCTATTTGGCAACATTAGTAACTCGCCTTTAGGGAAATTATTACCAAAGTCAGCGTGGTTCGAAGTACAAGTGTTCCACATTCCTCTGGCGGCTCTGCAATCCGCAGGCCTATTTTTAGCTGCATCCCTCTGCCAGAATGGTATAATCCTATCCTACGGCCGTCCACAACCTGAAACCCCCTTTGTGGTTGTAAACAGAAAAGGGCGAGTGCAGGGGCAGGTCGAGTTTTACGTTGATGGGGCTTGTTGATATTCTTTCCACTGGTGGTGCGGGCGGCATTCGCTTCCCCTCGTTCTGCTAGAACCGTCTTTTATTCCCGCCGGACCTTACCTTAAATGGCTCTCGGCCACTAGGCCTCGATTCCAAGAACGGAAGGAAAGACGTGTATCCAGACCAAGGCCGAAGACAAAGCTGTTCTTTGAAGCACGGCTGGGCTAGCCGTTAAAAAATATACCATTCACTCAGGCATTACGCTTGGAATAAATGCAAGACATCGATTTGACACCTTTTTCAACAATTGCTTACATGCAAAGCGAACATGGTGGTTTTTCAGATTGAGAAAAATTGTTTACAAGCAATACAAGGGAAAATCTTGATTTCGTTTAGCTTCTAGCAAGCCTTTGTACCTGGAACAAAATATAAATAGGCCTAAAACGAGCTACTAATGTAAGAGAACCTATTACACATATGTACAAATATGATACAAAATAGGCAGCCACTCGTCTGGCTCCAACATGGCTCGAGTTTCTATTTGAACGGCAAGTCAGGACCGAGCTAGCGCTGGTCTTTCTCTCGCTTCTCAAATTGTATTGTATTGTATTTTAATGTAATTGCATTTATATAGCGCTTACTAATCCTGATGAAGCGTCGAAGCGCTTTGGATCATATCTGTGGTATGGGATTTGGGATGAATGATTGAGTGGATTTGGAGGATATAGTGATAGATGCAGTTTTGTTACATTAATTGGAGTTGTTGCAATGCAGAATAGACATAATTTGAATCTGAAATGTCTGTTTTTCTGGTTTCAATTAAATGACCGTTTTAAATAAATGAAAATATTTTGCTTTGAGCATGGGCTGGAGAATGCAGTCAAAAGTCCCTTGCTCAGATCAGTGAAAGCCTACAGTCTGAGACGAAGCTCCCCAAGACATCTACAACTTCTTGATCCCACATGGTTTGCCTCCCTTGTTTCCAAAAAGATGTATTGTACTGTGGCAGGTTGATTTATGACAGGGTTCTCCAAAGTCGGTCCTGGAGAACTGGATCCAATCCAGATTTTTAAAATATCTCCATTTACATAAATGTAGTTATCTTAAAAATCTGGCATGGATCTGGCCCTCCAGGATCGACTTAGGAGAACCCTGATTTATGACGTGATGAATATACTATGCAAATCTGCTTAGTTGAAAATAGTGCAAAAGCTTTGTGCTTTGTTTGTAAATGTAGAGAAAGGAGGCACTACAATTTTTTTTTTTTGCAGAGTTTTATATAGCGCGAACTAGAACCGAACCGAATCAGTTATCAGAGCGCTTCACAGGGCACCAGTTACGTTACATGAGGACACACTTTCATTTTTTAGGCACGGGGAGATTAAGTGATTTGCCCAGAATCACAGGGGTTTTTTGGCGTCGTTACCGAGACTCGAACCCAGATCCTAGGTCGAGCGCCTTAGCCGTTAGGCCAACCCCTCAATTGTGTGTCTTATTTACAAAATGTGTGACGGAGAAACCTGGGCTGAAATTTTAAAGATTATTATTACATTTCTGTATGTCATCTGTAGCACGATTTACCTAATCATTTATTTGATGGGTTTTACATTCTGTTTTAAAGTATAACTAGATCACTTGCTTGACTCGCCATTTAATGTTTGTGGCTCCTAGTAAATTATATTGAAGAAAATTACGGTGAAGGATTCAAAGTACTTTGCATAACTAGTGCGCGTAGAAAACAGCACCTTCTCTGGTCCACATGATCACATACTCGTTATGAATCCAGCGAAGGCACGCTCGCATCGAAAAATGCTTTAAAGTCGGAAAACATTATCTGAATCATAATTAAAGACGAAATGAAGCCAATTTGGAGACGCAAGTTTAATTATCAATTATGATAACATCTAATTATGCATTCTTTAGGTCTGGCTTGGTAGACATATTGTTACCAATTTGCAAGTAAGCCACAGACACTGAACCCGGTCAAGATTCTCCCAGGTTTCTAGTTCCAAAGACAGATGTGGTTAAAAAGCACTTTCTAAGAAGGGTTCTAGTCTGGGTTTTTGATATGCTAGGAAAAATTAGACAATAGTTTAAGGGGAAACGTTGTGCTCCTATCACACATTGGTGAAAGCAGATCATCATGAGACTGTTACAGTTGAAATGCTAAATTAGAGGTTGAAAACATCTTGCAACAATAGAGTACAGGTGACTAGAAACACAGAGTTAATACATACAGATATGTGGTTGTTCACACATGTGAACACACTCCATTGGTCTCAAGATTAATTCACACTTGGCATCAAAGCAGTAAAATTCAGGAGGGAGATGTGAGCTGGAGTGATTCAGCAGCCACTCACATGGTGTTCAAAAACAAGTCCTTCTCCTACTCTGTCAACATTTCAATGGCCAACTTTTGGAACACCTGCAGTGTTTTTCCCCCCCAAGAAAAACAATTACACGTATTTATTTATTTATTTATTCAGTGTTTTGTATAGCGCGAACTAGAACCCGTAGGATATCAGAGCGCTTCACAGTACATGACATGATAACATTTTCAGTGCAATATTCTGTATAGCAATTGATGTATTAAAGTACAATTCAAAACTGTCATATCCGCTTCTCATGCTAAATACTATAACACATTCACAGTAAGTAAGACTATAGGAACCATATCGTCCGGGGAAACAATATTATGAATAGTGATTGACATATTACGGTACAATTCAAAGTTGTCACAGACCCTTTTCTTGATAAATATTATTAGCATATTTACAGAGTGTGAGACTAGAGGAACCCTATCATATCATCAGTGGAAACAAGAGCTTGTTATGAACAAATGAAATTAGTTCTGTGCAGAAACAGCTAGTGGCTTTAAGATAGCAGATTTGGGTGAGTCTTACGTGGTCATGGTTACGGTAGGTACTTGCTCATTAGATAGATCTTGGTTTCTTTCTTGAATCTTGCGTGGTTTGGTAACCTTCGGATGTCTCGAGGTAGCGAATTCCATATTCTCGGTGCAGCACCCGAGAACGCTCTGTCATAAGTTTTTTTTTGCGGAAAATCGTTGGCTTCAGCACTAGGTCTCTGGCGCTCCTGGGTTGTCTGCTTCCCCCCGAAATCTCCAGTTTCTGAACTAGATATCTTGGTGACTGGAAGTGTGGAGCTTTGTGTATTATACACACCAGTTTGGGCTGAATTCTGGCTTCATAAGGTAGCCAATTTAGCGCTTTCAAGTGAGGAGATATATGGTCAAATTTTTTTGAACCTGTTATGAGCCTTGTTGCTGCGTTGAGGCATGCTTTTAGAGGTGCTGTAGCAATTTTGGGGAGCCCAGAAAGTGTTGTGCATCCGTATTCGATCCTCGAGATTACTAATGCCTGAACTGCCATTTTGAGGTCTGCAGCTTCGATGAATGGTTTCTGAACTTAGACCACAACATTCCATGAAACAATTGTCACTTATCTGTTATACACTTTGGCATAGAAAAGAAAAAATCTTTCTTCACCTAAACCACAACTCCCATCTCCATGACCTATACATTTTTATTTTGCGTGATGACTATGATGGCTTTTGCTATTATGATGCTTATTTCTGCTTCAGTAAGGTGTTTGTTGCCATTCCTCCTTACTCCCTGCCTTAACTACACAATATACATAAAAAACTGTTTGTGAACCATCTGACAACCCTGGGCTTGGTTGGCATTATCTTATACTCTGTGGGAAGAGGATGAAAGTAATAAAGAGAGGCACCCGTCCATCGACTTTTCAAATTCACATTTTCAAGCTTAATTGTCAAAGTATTCACCTACAATTTTCAAATTACTTCTCAAACATGTCCCAAGTGCTGTACAGAATATAAATTCCATCCAGATATATCATTAGATACTTCTTAAAGATGTCAGAGAAATTACAACCAAAAGAACCCCTGTAAAGAAGCTAGGGTGCAGAACACCCAGTGGGCATACTCCCATGTTCACAGTAACCAAAGGAAGTTGTAAATTCCATTTTTCCTAATACTTACTACGTTAAAGGAACAGCATACATACAGTTTAAGGGAACAACGGTATCAGGTTCAAATATATAGCACAAGGATATTACTACGTGAGGACAAGTGGTGCTGCTTCTATAACTTGACTCAACATAAGAGTAACACTTTAAAGAATCTTAACAATGGCAAGCCAAAGCTGGGTGGTGTCTTTCTTACCTTTCTTCTAAGACAACAGTGGCCGATTCTTTCAGTTAGGCTGACCTCCTCTTTGGAGACAGGTAGACCAGAGAAACAAGAGAAAACTGAAACCAGTCGGAGAAGAAAGTGTCACTGACAAAAAAGAGGGTATCAAACCAGAAAATAATCGGACATATCATGGACAGTGTTTAATCATTTCTTCAGCAGACACGAACATTACTGAATAAGAGGCCAGCAGCAAAAAGGGATGAGAAGACTACAGATGGAATTAGAAGTTGGCAGCAGTAGGCACAGATAGGGGCCTCCAGCTGGAAGGTAAAACTCACAGCTGCAAGCAGAGAAGAGGACCTTCACCGGAGAAGGACAAGCTGACAGCAAGAGACACTGAGAAGTGACATTTATTGAGATTCTTCAGGCGCGAGATAACAAGTAAATCCAAAACTTAAAAGTGTTGTTTGGATGCGATGAGTATTTCATGCCCAAATAAGGGTGTATTGAATTTAAAAAAAGTAATTCTATTTGAACTCCCTGCCCACTGCTTGACACAGCCAAAGGGATATCATATACACAAATGCCTTGAACCCCAGTGATATAAAACACTTCAATACGTGAACAGATGGCGGAATACCCAATTGGTCTATCCCAGTTCACAAGTGGCCAGAAATAAGGTCTACCGCTACTGTGTTCTAGACTTGCATGTCACATAATTAAAATGAATATAGGATTATCTACAGTTTGTATACGCCTCTTGGTAAATTTTGCCTTTTTTCTAGACATTCACCCCAGAGCAAATTTCTCAGGTTTTTGCAGGTGATCTGGCACAGAAAAGTAGGGGAGAGTGGTAATTATCACACTACTCTTAATTCCAATATCAGTGAAAGCTCCTGTTTACACCGGGATCAGAATTTTCCCCAGTACTCAGCATAGGCCATGTACCTTTGTCAAACTCAATATATGTGGTTTATTTTACAACTTGCTCAAGTTCATGCCACTGAAAATTCCACCATAAGCCTTACTAGTCGCTGTGAGAATGATCTTGTTTTCTTTTCTGCATACCAAAGTCACACACTTTGCTTGAACCCTGAGACAAGAGAATGGAAAGGATGTCCTTTGACCACCAAGACTTTAAAAACACGGCCTTTAAGTGGGATTTAGGTGGAAAAAAATCCTATGAACGGAAACATCCTCCACTTGTTACCTTGTTGCATGGTATGCTTCCAGTTCAAGCAGGTTGAATTTAATGCTGCAATGGCACCTGTTGTACTGAACAGGGGCAGCAAAATGGCCCACAATGAAATGTGTGCAATGCCGTCACAATGCAGCGCTAAAAAGCTCATCTCCTGCCGGCTGGAGGTCACGGTGAAATATCTCACACAAATCCACAGTGGAAGAGCCATCTTCCACCACCTCTCATCAGGTGTCTTTCACAGTCAAAAGAGAAAGTATAACTTTCCAGAGGTCCAATAAAAGATCACTTCCAGGCCAAAGAATAAATCCTCAATCCCACTTCCTCCCTTCTAGTTGGGTTAGAATATTTTAAAGACGTTTTCTAATCCGAAGACTAGGCCTGGGAAATAGTCTCCACGTTGGAAGAAAGTAATTCAAGAGGCATAGAGAATATAATATGATAAATGTACAATAAAGAGAACAAGTTGGGATTAGGTAATGGTCATTGAAGGTTCCATGGGAATTCAAGCCATGTGGTTGAGGAAAATTGAATTTTGCCTTGTCATGTGTGCCTACGTGTTCCCCATCCTATGTTATATGTGCATGATCGATATGCATATATCCCCCTATGATCGATTAAAGACGCAATTATAGTTGTGTCCAATGTTAGTATGCCAGTTTCCAGTTCTCGTGAAAGCAACGAGTATTATGCCTATGTTGCCAACGTTTTATATTATGCACGTTAATTCATCGAATTGTCCCCGTTACTAGGCCTCAAAGGGCCTGAACACCAGATTCAAGCTCCAGTCTCCTGAACCCACTCCGAGGAGCGATGCAGCCCCTCCCGCATCCCTGACCCTTCGCTTACTTCTTGCCGCGCAGCGCGGTGCCCGGCCTGGCTCTGCCTGCCTGTCTGCCAAGAATATGTTATGCCTCTAGTTATCAGTTCAGCTCTCCGTCTTCACATTCCTAAGCTAACGAACTGCATAAACATCTTCAGCTATAGTCTAGTCTTTCTGTCTCCATGCAAGAGAATTACTGTATTAATATCCATAGAGGATTCATAGCACACGCAATACACGTAGAATATATGCATGTACCAGCCTTAGTGTCAAGTAGCCTTTGCCCTGATAACTTTTAGATTCTATCAACATGTTCTCCAAACACCAGATACCAGATATGCTATAGGTACATGTCGTCCTGACATCGCAGACTTTAGTCTCCTCTTTTAGTGCAGAAGTCAGAGCCCCCAGCTCTCCCTAGTTACACGTCATGGCCCGTTTGCGCGCACCGCTAGGTTAAAGGTTCCAGCTGCCCAGGTAGCCCCCTCCATGTATCCACCCATTTATGACACTTCTGTGACGTTCTCATCACATGTCTACGTGCACGCCCTGTGCGCGCCTTCTTTGTACGCCCATTTGTTCTTATCTTACGTTTGTCACTTGTTACGCCTACTGTATTCAATGTAATTGTACTGTTTTACTATATATATCATGTACTGTTAATGAGACGTTGCAGCTGCCATTCCATGCCATTCTATTACAGGCTGTTCCGATCCTGTCCCTTCCCTTGTGCCTGATTAAAGCCTGTTCAACTCAGATACCCCGGATCCTGCCTCTTATTTTATTGAGCTATCTGTTTTATTTAATGCATAGAAAAATAGTACCGGTAATTAATTATTTATTTACCACATAATGGCGCCCGAATAGGGACGAGCCTTTTCCCCACGCGCCGGCGATGTAACGCAGGCCCCCTGACCTTCTACAGCCGTGACGGAACCTCTACTGCGCACCGGCAGATATTTCTGCTCAAGTCTCCCTCAGGCCCACGGAGGAGACGGAGACTGCGGTCCGGCATCCAGACGAGGCGGTGAGGAATGCGGTTCGTCCCGACCAGAGCCCAAGCCGAGAGAGCAAGGTCCGAGGTATCCGGAGGCCCACCTGTTTCTGAAGCCCGAAGTTCGAAGCGCATGCGTAGTAACCAGACGTCGTAGCAGTCCAGTCCAGTCCGAGGCCTTCAAGTTTTGCTTCCCGGTGAGTACCGTTGCTGGGGGAGTATCTAGACGGGGTCATTAGTTTGTCTCCGGTCCGATGGGTTTGGGTACACAGATCCAGTCCGACGTGTCCATCTAGGTGGATACGGTATGACGTGTCTCTTTATGAGACCGGTATGTTCTGTACTGTTTTAGCAGTGCATCCAGTAATTCTAGTAAGTCCGTTCTCGAGAAATTCAAGTATTATGTTTTCAATGTATCAGGTAGTATTCTGTTCGAACTGTTATTAATGTATTTTTTTTATGTTGTGGTATGAGTGATTTGTTTGCCATTTCATTACTGTGATTATTGTGTATTGTGTTTAGTTCAAGTAAGACTCGATTATGCCTCTGTTTTCGAAATTACGCCAGATCAAAACCAGAAAAGGGTTACTCGAAGAAGCAGTTCCTGTCCCTCCTAGGGACAGTCCTGGACATTTTATGTATCACAAGCATGGCTTAGATGCCATATTATATCTAGACTTATGGGTAGATTATACAAAGAATCTTGAAGAGAAATACAGATGGCCTGTATCAGGTACATGGGATGCCGAGTGCATCATGCGAGTAGAAGAAGCATTATGGAACAAGAAAGCTAGACAGTCTCAGAAAGATGCCATCGAGTTATGGCGCAAAGAATCTCATAGAAGAACCGAAAAAGAATTCAGAAAAGCAGAATTAAGTAGAGAATCCTCAGAAAAAGCCCAAGAAAGGGAACTTCTAGAAGAAGGTGAACGAGTTGGAACAGAACAATCAGACAGACAGAGAAATGCCCTAATTAAAGGTATGTATCCTCTTCTTGCCGAGGGCTTGCCGAAGGCAACCCCGGAAGCACCCTGTAATTTACCGCCACCATTGGTCCCGATTAAGCTACGTCATAAACCGACTGCAGCTGAAATTTTTCTTTCGTCCTACTTGGACGATACAGTCCCAGAATATGCAAATCCTATTCCGCCTGCTCACCCGCAGCACCCTGTTAATAATGTAATTCCTGTTCCTCCAGTCACTGGTCCCGGGGACCACGTTAATGTGCCAGTACCCCCGGACCAGCCCACATTAAGTGTGCCCGTTTTGCCAGTCACTTTACCAGCACGTTCAGTATTAACTGACGATTCCAGTTCAGGAGGAGCGGGGGGAGGTGCTCCTATCACCCCGCCTCAAGTAAGACGACTGACGCCGAGAGAAGCGGCGTTACAGCGTACGCCAAAAGTGGCTACATACGCAGACCTCAAGCGACATCTTACTGACTGCATATACGATTCAGTTCCAGGCGAAGATCACATGATATTATATTCAGTACGTTTAAGGCGAGTTGCCAACTTTTTGGCCACCCTGCCCGACATGAAAGAACATCTAGACAGAATATATCATTTTGTCCGTACAGGAGAGAATCCCGGAAGTATTCACGAAGCTATGGCACACAGGAAAGCCGAGATTCAAAATATGATTTTACAATTCTTGATTAACTGTTTAATAAGAGAACAAGATTATCCTGATAAAGACAAAGACGAGATGAAAGCCCTGACTAGGTGGAGTGACAACATAGCCGAGGGAAAACACAAGACACAAGGTAGTATAGAAAGTATGTACAGGAAAATTCGTAAGGAAATTATAAGTATACACCAGAAGGAGGAAGCAAAAAGAGCAACCGAGAAAGAGAATGACTCTTCAAGTGAAGAGGTAGACAGCGAGAATCCCAGCAGAATAGCGTATGTAGGTAGAACGAGACCGTCAGATAGACATTCACGTCTAGATTACAAGAAAGTTTTTCCTCCTCCCGTACCAGAACAGTGTTCTCTTGAACAAGTATTCCAGGCTACCGATAAGGTTCTGAAACTACGAATAGGTTACCATGAACTTAGTACCATGCATGAACAAGAACTAGCCCGATCAGCAGTCCGATGGGTTAGTGATTCTACCACGTTTCCAGACGAAGTAGTGGCTCAAATGTTTCTGAAACTACCGCCAGCCGAGCAGCGACTGGTGGGTATGTATATGATCCAGCACCTCATCACACTGTATGAGGATCAGCATTCTGATCCAGGTCCTTTACATGATGTACTGAACGAGTTACTCCTAAACAGATGGAAAGGTCTAGGTACCGATTTAATTAGTGTTATTTTAGAACAGCGCCACAAATACAGAACGTTCCTGAATCCACATTTTGTTCCTGTTCCACCCCCAGTAAGAAAATCATTCTACATAGACAGACAGAATCCGTTGCGAGAAGTACATCCTGTTAAAGGAACGGGGGTGAGCTCGAACGAGTATTTGTTTACACCCCTATCACGAAAATAGAACTACTAGAAATGAAAAAGTTAATACCCTGTCACGATAAAGATCCAGCAGGGTTCCATCGTGAATTAAAGGACATGCTCCGTATGGGAGAATACACGTATCCCGATATCATTAAAATGTTAAAGGTCCTGTTGCCTGCGGGCATATATGAAAAACTCAAAGAAAAAGAATGGGAGGTGGGAGAGAAAAAGATTGATTGGACCGCATTAGAGACTGAAGATAACACACGAGTTCCAGGTACCGGTCTTGGGGAAAAAGCTAAAGCATTGCCCGAGTTGTTAATACAAGTCTTGCCAAGATTACTAGCCACGAAAAAGGAAGACTGGGATGCCATCTCAGCCTGTAAACAGAAACAAGATGAAGACACTAGTGATTTTTATTCTAGATTTGAGAAATGTTTCATTATAAATAGCGGCCTGAAAACAAGTAGTGAATCGTATCCACATCTTTTTGTTACCAAACTAGTTGAGAATTCTTTACCGCAAGTTAAAAATCGAGTACTGAAAGTCGAAAGTACTTGGCAAGCTAATACTCCATCACAAATGCTCCAGATGCTACAGTATCACCAGAACAGAATCAGGGAAGAGCAGGAACATGAAAGGAGACGTATGAAAGACACGAAAATGAAAGTACTGGTTGCACAGTCTGTTCCACAAGACAGTCAGAAGAGGGTTCCGAATCAAACTAGTCATTCTACAGCTCCCGTTAAAGAAACCTGCAATTACTGTAAACAGCCAGGTCATTATATAAACGAATGTGCAGTTCTGAAACATAAAATAGCTACAGGTAAGACGAAAGAGAGACCACGTCCCCCTAGACAAGAACATGTGCCGCAAAATGCCCAGCCACCGCAGAACGCACAACAGACAGTTACAGTACCGCAGCCTATAGCTGCCACACAACACGTAACACAGCAGATGTATCAGTACGCACAGTCAGATTATCCAGAATATCAGCAGTATTCATGAAACAGCCTAGAGAGGGAGGTTGGCTTGCCTCTCATCGAGGTTCCTGTAGATCAAGAGGGTCCCTATGTACACAGTCAAGTATTAGGGAAAGACAGAAAGTTTCTGATTGATACAGGGGCAAGTAGGACTACCATCAGTCATGACGAGGTTCCAGGGGCTCCACTCTCAGGCTCTAGAAATGTTTCCCTTGGATTTTCAGGAAAGCCTATTGTTAATGAAATATCGAAACCAGTTTCCCTAGAAGTTGGTCCATTGTCCCGAACTACAGACTTGTTACTTACGAAATCATGTAAGGAAAATTTACTAGGTATTAGGACCCTGAAAGAATTAGGAGCAGTTATATGCTGTTCCCCAGAAGGCGTGAGATTGTTTTTACGTGATTTTAAAGGTCATTATGTATTGCGTGATTTTGATCCAAGACTACTGAATGTACCACAGCATTTATGGGCGCAAGGTCCAACTGATGTAGGTTGTATGCACATTACACCCTATCGTGTCACTCTGAAGCAAGGTGTTGTATTACCACGAATCCGACAGTACAAATTGCCACCTGAGGCTGTAGCAGCCTTATCCAAAATTATTGACGAGCTCATTGCTCAAGGAGTGGTTGTAGAAACTGACTCCAATGTATGTAATTCTCCTATCATTCCGATTCTTAAACGTACTGATCCAAATGCACCTCCAGTTTATCGATTAGTGATTGACCTTCGAGAACTTAATAAATGTATCATACCCCAGTACCCAGTGGTTCCAGATATCTCTTCCCTATTGACTGCCATTGATTCCGAAGCTACGTTCTTTACTGTTATTGATCTCAAGAACGCATTCTTTAGTGTCCCCATTCATCCAGACAGCCAGTTCCTTTTCGGTTTCTGTTTAAATGGAAGAAGCTATAAATTCACACGAGCTCCTCAAGGTTTCACAGAAAGTCCTAGCATTTACAGTCAAGCGCTTAAAAGACAACTAGACAGTATTCACATGCCAACTGACACTGCCCTGCTCCAGTATGTCGATGATCTATTGATCACAGCCCGTTCTGAACGTGACTGCGAACGTGCGTCACTTACAGTCTTGTATTTTCTGGCCGAGATGGGGCACAAGGTGTCCCCTTCGAAACTGCAATTCTGTGTCCAGCAAGTGGTCTACCTAGGACACTTACTGTCCAAGAGGGGTAGACAGTTGACACCTGACCGTATCCAGTTAATAGCACATCTTCCACAGCCCAAGACTCAGAAGGAGGTGCGAGCTTTTATCGGCCTCACTTCTTACTGCAGACAATGGATCCCTCAGTACGCATATCTAGCCAAGCCACTGATACAGTTAACGACACAGGAGGCAGCCACATCGACTGTCCTCCCTTGGACCCAAGAACATACACTTGTTTTCAATGAGTTAAAGAAAGCTTTATGCCAAGCACCTGTGTTAGCGACACCAAACTACAGTAAGCCTTTTACACTTTTTGTCACTGAACGTGATGGTACTGCATTATCTGTCCTCACACAAGATCAAGCAGGACAATACAAGCCCTGTGCTTATTTCTCTAGCACATTAGATCCGGTGGCCCAGGCTCTGCCTGCGTGCCTCAAGTCAGTTGCAGCCACAGCCCTAGCTATCAGACAAAGTGATTCCATAGTGTTAGGACATTCCCTGACAGTACAAGTTCCACACTCCGTGGAAGTTCTTTTGAACCGAACACAGACTCAGCACTTGACAATTGCACGTTTAACAGGTTATGAACTGACATTGTTTCAGCCACACATAGAAATCAGACGCTGCAACATTTTAAATCCCGCTACACTATTACCCTCAGTTACTTCAAATCCTGCCACACATGACTGTGTGGAAGTTGTTAACACCATGACAAAGCCAAGACAAGACTTGACAGACATTGCATTACCTGACCCCGACCTGACACTTTATGTGGATGGTTCATGTATGAGGACAAGTACAGGAGAGTTAGTAGCCGCGTATGCAGTGACTACTGAAACTGAAGTTATAGAAACACATCGTATTGACACCCTGTCTGCTCAAGCAGCAGAGCTCATCGCTCTGACTCAAGCCTGCATACGAGCCAAGAACCTGAAAGTAAACATATACACAGATTCACGTTATGCATTCGGAGTCGTTCACGACTTTGGAGTACTCTGGCAAGAAAGAGGTTTCATGACTTCTCATGGAACCAAGATTCAGCATGGCCCCCTCATTCAAGCTCTGTTAGACGCAATACATTTACCGACAGCTATCGCTATCATGAAGTGCAAAGCACATACGAAAGTCACTGACATCATTTCCCAGGGTAACGACCTGGCAGATCGAACAGCCAAGCTTACAGCTCAGACTCCAGACATTCCAGTTAACACGATCAAGACAGACGTTCCAGTTCAGACGACTTGTATGACAGTTAAGGACCCTACACAAGACGTACTAGATATACAGTTACATGCTACCCCAGATGAAATCAAGAAATGGTCTGAACAAGGAGGGGTCCAGACAGATCAAGGATGGTTGACGAAGGGAAAAGCCACATGGTTTCTCCCCGACTCTATGGTTCAAGTCATTATTAACACCGCACATAGTCCAGCACATTTAGGAGAAAAAGCCATGTTAGACAGCATTCAGAACCTCTGGTTTAACAAGCATTTACGAGCAGCAGCCAAACAGAAAGTGCGTACCTGCATGATATGTTGTCAGTTCAATCCAGGTAAAGGTGTTCCGGTGGAACAAGGTGGATTCCATCCTCCTGACCACCCTTTTGAAGTCCTCCAGATGGATTATATTCAGATGGATCGATGTCGAGGTTTCAAGTATGTCCTCGTAATTGTATGCGCTTTGTCCAGATGGACAGAAGCATATCCAGTCCCAGATTACACTGCCGCGACCACTGCCAGGCAGTTGGTTCGTGAGTATTTCCCTCGCTATGGATTACCGAGGGTCGTGTATTCAGACAACGGCCAGCCATTCTCCTCCGAGCTCATGAAACAAGTATCCCTTCTGTTAGGGTACCAGTGGAAGTTCCACTGTGTACGACATCCTGAAGCAGCTGGTCTCGTAGAGAGACATAATCAGACCCTGAAAATCCGCATTGCAAAGGTATGCGCAGAGAAAGGTGTAGATTGGATGGTAGCACTGCCAGTCGCCCTTTTTTACATGAGAATGGTCGCTCACTCCAGTTCAGGTCTGTCCCCTTACGAGGTAGTTTTCGGTCGTCCCCCGAACATGTGGGGTACACCAATGCCACGTAAAATAACTGATGTTGACAGTAATATGCTGACAGATTACCTGGCTTCCTTGATGTCTGCACTACTCTCTTGTCGTTCACAGGTTGCCGCTGCTTTTCCAGACAACACTCAAGTGAAACCGCACGAGGTCATACCAGGCGACCTCGTTTTGATTAGGAACTTTGATCGTTCAAGTCCGCTGGAGCCCCGCTGGAAAGAACCGAAGCTCGTACTGATGACAACAAGGACTGCGATCAAGGTGGAGGGCCGCAAAGGCTGGTTGCATTCCAGTCACGTGAAACGTTTCCATGGACTCCGTCCAAAGACTTTTTCCGAGGACTGCCCCGTTCTCAAGGACTGCCCAGACACTGACTCTAAACTTCCCCTGTTAGAGAAAACTCCACAGCAGGAATATAAAGAAAAATTAAGGTCTAGTAAGTCAGCCAGTTTAATTGTCTAAGTCCCTCTCGGGTGAAACGGTTAGACAGGTTCCTGACATGTATGAGATAGACCCCCACAGTGAGAGAGTTAGTGAAAACTCTAAGAGAATACGTTATTGTAAGAATCTTCGAAGTCGATGCATTGTTACTCTATTATTCATGTTATTTCTGAGTCTTATGGTTTCCTGCATAAGTTATGCCTTACATCTATGTTTTCCTATCGTTTCACATGTACATTTGTCTTCTAATGTTACAGTAGAGCACACATTTAGTGAACTGCCTCCTCACGAGTTATCCTATCGTCTTGCTATGCGCAATAATACTTTTATCCGAATGTTACACTATTCACACCAGACTAGCAATGCCACTAATTGTTGGGTGTGTGGTCGACTCCCCCCTTTCCAGACACCGAAGGGAGTTCTGCCACTCTTTCCCTATCCGTTTTCACACAATGGTTCATGTGGAGCATGGTTTACGATAACGTCATCCACAAACGATATGTCCCTTCTGAATAGAACATGTTTCCCAGACAAGGAAGGTCTTTCCCATAGAACACGGTTAGATCTAGAAAATGAAGTATATGATCTAGGTAATTATTCCTCAAATTTCATGGTTTTGAATGTTCAGTCCGAAACTACTCCAGATTTGCCAGCTATTACAGTTCTACCAGTGAAAGGCGAATTATGTGTCCGAAAGAATGGTTCAGTACATCTAGGACACAGTGATTGTATTACTGTGGTCGAGTATAGTGACAGTGGGAAATCTATTTTCAAAGCCTCACGTCATTCGTATTTTGTATGTGGTCAGACCGCATATGTACGTTTGCCCCTAGATTGGGATGGAACATGTTACATTGCCTTCTTACTGCCACCAGTTTTTCTAGCCCCATCCGATTATCACAGAAATACACATCTAGTACACATCAGACATAGAAGGGAGATCGAGTCCCCCATTGTCGATCAAACGGAAACTGCCTTAGAACAGTATCAAGACTTCAATAAAGGTTTCTTTTTCTTCATAGGTCCTGTCCAGAATAGTAAGCTAATACGTAGGCTAACCAGAACCCTTGAAGCAGTAGTGAATGAGACTACTTCCGCTCTAGGTAACTTAACTGAAGAACAATCTGCTATGAGATTTGTCGTGCTCCAAAATCGTCTCGTCCTTGACGTCATACTGGCCGATAGGGGCGGAGCTTGTAGAGTCATCGGATCTAGTTGCTGCATTTTCATTCCTAATAACGCACCGTCTGTATATTCAGCTATAACCCAACTTCATAAAATAGCCCATCAGTTACACCAGAATCCAGGCACCTGGACATGGTCCGGTTGGCTCTGGAGTATAATATCTGCCTGGGGATGGAAAGTATTGTCATTCCTGGGTATAGCAGTAATGATCATATTCAGTTGCTGTCTTTGTTTACAATGTGGCCCTGCGATTTGCGGCTTGTGCGCTACATCTTGTATTCCTAGTCCTAAGTCCCGTTCCAAGAAGATTCGAGACGAGCAAATGATGCTCTATGAACAGATAGATGGTATCATGAATATTGATGTTTCCTGATGGAAACGTAGGGCACAAGGAGGGAATGAGGAAAATTGAATTTTGCCTTGTCATGTGTGCCTACGTGCTCCCCATCCTATGTTATATGTGCATGATCGATATGCATATATCCCCCTATGATCGATTAAAGACGCAATTATAGTTGTGTCCAATGTTAGTATGCCAGTTTCCAGTTCTCGTGAAAGCAACGAGTATTATGCCTATGTTGCCAACGTTTTATATTATGCACGTTAATTCATCGAATTGTCCCCGTTACTAGGCCTCAAAGGGCCTGAACACCAGATTCAAGCTCCAGTCTCCTGAACCCACTCCGAGGAGCGATGCAGCCCCTCCCGCATCCCTGACCCTTCGCTTACTTCTTGCCGCGCAGCGCGGTGCCCGGCCTGGCTCTGCCTGCCTGTCTGCCAAGAATATGTTATGCCTCTAGTTATCAGTTCAGCTCTCCGTCTTCACATTCCTAAGCTAACGAACTGCATAAACATCTTCAGCTATAGTCTAGTCTTTCTGTCTCCATGCAAGAGAATTACTGTATTAATATCCATAGAGGATTCATAGCACACGCAATACAAGTAGAATATATGCATGTACCAGCCTTAGTGTCAAGTAGCCTTTGCCCTGATAACTTTTAGATTCTATCAACATGTTCTCCAAACACCAGATACCAGATATGCTATAGGTACATGTCGTCCTGACATCGCAGACTTTAGTCTCCTCTTTTAGTGCAGAAGTCAGAGCCCCCAGCTCTCCCTAGTTACACGTCATGGCCCGTTTGCGCGCACCGCTAGGTTAAAGGTTCCAGCTGCCCAGGTAGCCCCTTCCATGTATCCACCCATTTATGACACTTCTGTGACGTTCTCATCACATGTCTACGTGCACGCCCTGTGCACGCCTTCTTTGTACGCCCATTTGTTCTTATCTTACGTTTGTCACTTGTTACGCCTACTGTATTCAATGTAATTGTACTGTTTTACTATATATATCATGTACTGTTAATGAGACGTTGCAGCTGCCATTCCATGCCATTCTATTACAGGCTGTTCCGAACCTGTCCCTTCCCTTGTGCCTGATTAAAGCCTGTTCAACTCAGATACCCCGGATCCTGCCTCTTATTTTATTGAGCTATCTGTTTTATTTAATGCATAGAAAAATAGTACCGGTAATTAATTATTTATTTACCACAGGTTAGAATAGGAGACGTCTTTCAGTAGCTGATTGAAAATGTGAAATAATGGTGGCAGCCCTGTATGTAAGGACACAGTAATCTATATTTTTAATTCTTGTGCAAATATTTTTGTACCTGGAACCAGGGAACTGTTAGCCCAAGGTTACTGACTAAGTCTGCTTCCCCCTGTAGAACTGCATGTTTGGGTACTTGGGAGAGTTATTCAGTAGTTCACTTTCACAATCAAGAGCAAGAGTACCTGGGATGGAACTGCCATTTTAATATCACCATCGGTAGTGAAAGACTTCTATTGTTTGAGAAGGTTTAGTTGGTCGAAGATGTTTTGGATAGATTTTTAATATGAGGTTGTAGACAAAGATTTTTGTCTGGCATGAAATCTAAGGATTTGGCAGAATCAACAATTCTGGAGTAATGCCAATCCCCTGGAAGGCATTTATCTGGCTGTTAATGGAACTGCATTTCTTGTATGGTAATAGCATGAGTTATCCTGCTTTGATGTCATCTAGTCTTGAGTGCCAGGTTCACAAAGCTTTTATTTGGATAAAAAGTTTTTCAGGATAGCTGTTTTCGTATCATGTGTGTTATTTGAATCTGCAATTCTGTGAAATCAGTTTATTGCATGACATTGAAGAAGAGTTCTTTTATGAGGGGCTCAACATAGACGTAGGACCAGACAGATGCAATAAGGGAATTCTTCAGGGCTCTGCAATCTAGTAAGCTCCTCTTTGAAGATTAATTGTTTATATTTTTAATTTTCAATTGGAGAAGTAGGACTCAAATATTTTATGAAGTTTCCAGTGTCAAGGCAAACAACAGATTGCATAGAACGAGAAGGCAGATTTCATTGTTGTCAGCCTTGTGGAGTATGTGGTCACCATGTTTCAGGGTGGTTGTTCGTGTTCTGTGGCATTAGCGGAAACCAAACTGATATCAACTGGTCTGAGAGAACCAAACCACCTTTTTTTAGACAGATTAAAAAGGTTGGCTCCTTTTGCTGTGGGGGATTTTTTTATGTTTTGACAGGTTGTGGTAGGTAAAGAAGGCTTTGAGATTTGGTGTGGCTGTCTGTTACCTTATAGGTTTAGTTTCAAGTTAAAATCCCCTACAAATAAACTGTTTCAGCTGGTGCAGGGGGTGCATAAGGAGGCTTACAGTCTTGAACCTATTTCAGAATTTTGCCAAGACAATGGTACTGGGAGAGAAATCCATTGGGGTGTGTGGTTTTGAGCTTTATTTCATTAAGAAGCCACTGGAAGGGCATGTTTGTGGGATTACTGAAGATGGAACAGGTTAATCAGGTCTTGTGGATAATATCTACTCTTCCCCTTTTTTCTTTTATGTACCGTTAATGTTGTTGTAGTAAGTGGCATCTTTCTGGGAGGCGGATGTCAGGTAAAGGGTTGAGATATCTGGGGTAAGGTCTCAGTAAGGAATAGACGATTCAGGTTGTCATTTTTAATAATATCAGCTATCTATGCTAGAGCCAGTTAACAGTTTAGATTGGCAACGTTCAAGAGAGTGAGGATGTCTGGTTTTGGGCATTGCTTGGCTTAGAATGCTGATAGAGCGGTTGGCAGACGTTTGGGAGCTAAACTCTGTTTTGGTTTCCTCTCGTTACGATTAACAACAAGATACTGAAAGAAAGACGTGCTCTCTTGTAGATTATATGGTCTGCTGTCACAACACTACAGCATATGTAGAGTTTAATCAAAAGGTTGTGATGAACTGACATAAGGCCCCTCTCTATATGTACAACACACCGCCTTGTTTGACAGCTATACCCAAAGGGCAGTCACTTGCTTTAATCCCCTTCATGTACACAAAATGTGAGCTCATGAAGCACCAGCACAGACAGGGCTAGTCAAGAAAGAAAACCATGCAGATGTGGTCTTCTTTTAGTGTCTGTTTAATCAAAAGACGGAGGGAGAAGCAGAGATTCATTCTTGTTCTGCCTATAACTTTTCAAGGAGACGAATGTTGCTCCTTCGGGGATGGAAGAGGGGATTCGCCCTATGTGATGTCTCGTTGGCGCTTCGGCTGACTCTGTCCTTCATGCCCCGGAAACAGAGCAACATTTGTTTCCTTGAAAAGTTATAGGCAAAAGGTGTACCTATAACACACATAAGAAGTTGAGCGATTGAGCTCACTGATGAAGAGGGGTAAGTGATTCACTTACTCATTACAAGCGACCTAAAAGGTAGCCAGCTTCACTTTTGATCCTGAAGAAGGCTCACAGACCCGTCAGGGCAAATGAGGGCCAAAACATGTTGACCTACCATGACCTAACACCAGGCGCGGTGGATCATTAACACTTCCACCATAGCACCACCCATCCGTTTCTAATATTGCCCCTTCCTTTGTAAATGAAAGACTGAACAAAGGAATAGAGGTAATTTAAATTTTTCCCCACCTCTCTGACATTTTTCACTCTATAAGCATAACTGTCTAAAAAGCAGGTGGAGGAACGCAGATCACTTGGAGAACTGAACACTCAAGTGATAAAAGACCCAATGATGATGCTATTCACAAAACCCAGAGGGCGGAGAATCAACATATACCGCACCCCGAGTTAAATGTGAATGTGGGTCTCCATAACACAAGTTCCTGTGATTCATTCCTGACTTTTTAATAGTCATCATCGACAATCACATTCGGCAAAGCATTTGAGCTTTTTATAACTATAAATTCATTACAATGATGCTACGAATATGAATAAAAACTTCACACAGTTAAAAAAATTGGTCCGAATATGGGACATTTAATTTATATAGAACTAGCAGCCCGTCCCGACGTTGTCCGGGTATGAAATAGAATGTGTGTAATGTGTGTATTTGGCAAGGGCAATTTATTTCAAAATCTCGCGGTAGACAACATTTTTGGTTTCATTAGAATAGGGACGGAGAAGGCCCAGCTGCAGCCCTGGTTAATGTTATCAGGCGCGTGTAATTAGTGTACTGATCTGCCGCCTGAGCCCGGCTAGAGCCCTGGTTGATGGTAGCAGGCGCGTGTAATTTCGTTGAATGAGAGAGTTCAGTAACAGCGCGCAGGAGAGGCTGCAGTAACGTTACTTACCAGGCCTCCAGGTGAACGCGTTTGTCACGGCCACAGCAGACGAGCTTCTGATTAATGTACGACCCACATGGCATGAAGGGCGGAACGTACCACACGCCCCCAGCGTTTCTCATGCCCCCAGCATGCCTCTTGATGCAGCGCAATTGCGTTCACAAAGCATGAAGGCCGACACACGCCCCCAACGTTTCTCATGCCCCCAGCGTGCCCCTTGATGCTGCGTAGCAACGTAATTGGCGCTTGTATGTACGACTCACATGGCATGAAGGGCGGACACACGCCCCCAGCGTTTGTCACGCCCCCAGCACACGCCCACAGCCCACAATGTGATGGCCGTACCACACGCCCCCAGCGTTAGTCACGCCCCCAGCCCAGGCCCACAGCACAATGCAGACACGCCCACAAGGGACTACTTTGATGGCACGGTTCTTTTACCTTTTAAATGTATAGAGGAGTTGGCCTAACGGCTAAGGCGCTCGACCTCGGACCTGGGGATCTGGGTTTGAGTCTTGGTAACAACGTCAAACATCCTGTGATTCTGGGCAAATCACTTAATCTCCCCGTGCCTAACAAAAATGAATGTGTGTCCTCATGTAACGTAACTGGTGCTATGTAAAGCACTCTGATACCTGATTCAGTTAGGGTCAAGTTTGCGCTATATAAAACTCTCCAAAAAAATATATATATATATGATGGCCGCCTGCATAGCCTATGTCCTTCTGCTGCAACTGCCCTTTCCAACGCTGTATTGGGTGTTGTGATAGATGCTGTGATACTGAGATTACCCGCCTCAAAGGTTTGGGCTCTCTCTTTATAATATTATAGTATAAGTATAAGGATATGGATTTCATAAGTGGAAGTAAATCAGAAGGTAGGAATGCCTTTTTATAAATAGCAAATGATCAATCCCCGAATAAGGATTTCAAATTAGAAAGACTGTGCTACATCGGATATTAATGAAGGCACTAACTTTCATAGCAGTTAATTACAGTAATAGCATCTTAAATGAGTTGACTAGGAGTGCTAAAAGCCATAATGCCTCAAACATTTAGTTAATACGCAATTAGGAGATAAGTTTAGAAAAGGGGTGTCCAAGGTATGGCCAGCAAGACGAGATCTGTGACAGATATTCAGGATAACTGTTAAGTAATTTTTTTTTCTTAAGAATCACAATGTAAATTTATTTTATATTAATGTAGTGAAAATCTGGCATGGATCTGGTCCTCCTGTAAACAAAAGACGTTTACATCATTTCCTCAGCTATGGAATTCTTGCATAGTTCTGTATGGCAACAGCTGGAGTAATTTGAGGAAACGTTTGGATTTAGCCAAGTAAGTTGCAAGTTGGGGGGTCTCTAGATTTGCACAAGTAGTGTCTTTAGGGCCAGATGTACAGAGCATTTTTCTGGTCGGAAACAGTTGCTACAGAAAAAATGCTTTTTTAAATGTGCAAAATGCGATTCGGTAACTTGTTACCAAATTGCACTTTGCATTTGCGATTCGGTATTTGGAAGGGACGTGTTGAGGGTGTCCCTTCCAAAATTCTGAATCGGTATGATTACTGTTTTGCAACTGAATTGAGGTCACAAAACAGAAATACTTTACTACGAGTTTAAAACAGGTGGTAAACCATTTGCAAAAGGGCTTCCCTTTGCAAACGTAAAAAAATATATATATTTGAAGAGTAGGCAGTGGTCAAACAGACCATTTCCTACTCAAAAAATAAAACTGCAAAATTTCATTCTTTTTAAATACATCCGTTTTCGTTTAACCCCTTCTGCTGCCGACGGCCGTTGGCTGTCGCGAGCACTACCTTCGTAGTGCTGCGCATGTTCAACGGCCGACGCAGCCCCACCCACGCATGGAAACGCCCGCACCGCGGCAGGATTACCGCCACGGTTAACGGGTTAAGGAAAACAGGCTGCATAAAAAACAAGCATTTGCAATGCAATAGGTCTCGCATTTGGAAAGTTTGAGCTATTGGTCTTGTAAATGACACCATCTTTATTTATGTGTTGGTTTTGAAAATAGCGAAATTAATAGCTTTGTCATTTACAATGTCAATACTTTTAACTTTTGCAAATGTGACACCTATAGCATTTGTAATGCAACATGTTTTGTATTTACGTGACTTAGATGTATTGATATTACAAACAAGAATGGCTGTTAATTTTTTTATAATTAATACTTAAATAAAAGTTATTGTAATTTAATAATGGCAATAGCTTAAACTTTTGTAAATAACTTTTGCGAAGATTATGTTCAGTGTATTTTATAGTGACGAAAATCCAAGAACAGAAGTGAAATATTAACATCTTTTTGTGACATTTGTAATAAAGCTTGAAACATTGAGAGAACATATTTGAACCAGTTGTTGTTGAATGGTTGCACAGATTGATGCTGTGGTGGCGCGGATTGATGTGGTGGCGACAAGTGATGCTGTGGCGTTCAGTGATACTGTGGTAGCGCATAGTGATGTTGTGGTGCCCCTGAGTGATGCTGTGGTGCCCCTGAATGGCCCCTGAGTGATGCTGTGGTGCCCCTGAGTGATGCTGTGGTGGTGCGATCGATAGAGTGACGGCGATAGAAAGATAGACAGAGTGAGGGCGATCGATAGATAGAATGATGGCGATAGATAGAGTGAGGGCGATAGATAGACAGAGAGTGTGAAGGCGATAGATAGAGTGAGGGCGATAGATAGAGTGAGGTGGCCTCGTGGTGGACGTGGTGGTGGTGAACATGGTAGTGGTGGAGGACGTGGTGGTGGATGTGTTGGTGGAGGACGTGGTGGAGGACGTGGTGGTGGACGTGGTGGTGGACGTGGTGGTGGAGGTAGGGGTGGTGGAGGTAGGGGTGGTGGAGGTAGGGGTGGTGGAGGTAGGGGTGGTGGAGGTAGGGGTGGTGGAGGTTGGGGGGGGTGGAGGTGGGTGTGGTGGAGGTGGGCGTGGTGGTGGTGGTGGACATGGTGGTGGTGGACATGGTGGTGGTGGACATGGTGGTGGTGGATGGGGTGGATCCGGTGTTTGTGGACGTGGTGGTGGATGTGGTGGATGCAGTGGTGGTGGAGGATGTGGTGGTGGACGTGGTGGTGGTGGACATAGTGGACGCAGTGGTGGTGGATGCGGTGGTGCCCAATTTTCAGAGGGGACTGGCCCCTTCACCCAGCAATAGTTGTGTTTACACAACAGAGCTGCTGGTTGCTCTGCCAGTTGTTGTCAAGGGTTGTTTGGGTTTAGAAACCGGTTCTGTGGCACTTCAAACAAGGTGTGCGTAAACAAGCACTTTGTACTTATAGCCCTTTCTTATGAGAAGCAAAGCTGGCAGTCTCTGTTACTGACAGCCTTGCGTATCGTAAGCAAGGCTTATACGTACAAAGTGCGTGTTTATGCACCGCTCCAGTTCCCAGCATTGCAGGTGGGTGAGGAACTACACCCACATTACGCAGCTGCTGCTACTTAATGGTACTCACTAAAGACATCTCACCCAAGTCTGTGGATATTTTAGCTCCCTTCACGTAAACCCACAAAATAAACTAATAGACACGAACACTGCCAAGAACGCCATTCACCTCAAAATTAAAAAATCTCCACATTAAGCAAGTCACACAGCTTAATCATCGTGTAATATACAAATGGCATTTAAATGTGTACGCATGAGACATACAACCATTTTGGTTACTTTGGCTGAGAGACAACTGGATATATTGTGCAAGAACATCACCAGAAGCACCCCATCACAGTGATCGGAAGTACATGTACTTGACGTCTTTCAATACCCATGTAGAAGAGTTATACAAAAGCAGGTTTTTTTTTAAATATATGTACTGTTCAGTTTCCAGGGCTTTAAACATGTGCCATTCACTGACAAGTCCCAACACCATTATGAAATACGATGATACAAAAATTAACTGCGACTAGTACAATATTGTGCAAGAACATCACCCAAAAAAATGAAAACATATTTCACAGTGGGGACGCCACATGAGAACCTCAAACGCTCAATACCAAACGGTTAAGGCGCTTTAGGAGTGTACCAGAACCGGACATTCTGTATTGTGACTCAATTCTGCCTGTGCTTAAGAACAGAACCCGTAAAATGTTATGAGCCTTTAAGGTTTAGCAAGGGGAAGAAGATGTCCGTTTTATGTTGTGACATGACACAATCACAGTCTACGAATGTACAGCGTGTCCTTCATGATGTGGCTGCAATGGTTCTTTCAGGACATAAAACACAGTTTTGGACACCTCCCCGCAAGCCATCGCGCAACGCTGGCCAAGTCCCCTTTCAAAAGCCTTTGTAACAAGTCTAGTGGAGGTGCCACGCAATCAATGGTCCATCGGGACGGTTTGGGACAACGTGCAAAGCGCCTACCTGAAAATGATGCGCCTTATGGCTCATCGCACACTCATTTTGCTCCTCCGAGCGGCTGGGTTTACGCAGCAGAGGGTGCAGCTCGGCGCAGGCCAGCAGCTTCAGCGGCCGCCACAGGCCACCTGACCTGGATTGACCCCCCAGGAGGGTGGCCAGCAGTGCGGGGCCCCATCCAATGTCCAGCGCCCGCCGGCCCCTTCGGCAGGGCTCCTCCTGCCGTCTCTGGCTGGACTCCTGGCACGTCATCAGGCAAAGTATAAATAACGGAAGTTCCGGAGCGTCACGTCGTGGGGCGGGACGTCCGCTTTTTGCGGAAAGCCCGGCCCACGGAGAGCAGCGGTGGCGCGGGGCTCCCAAGCATGAGGGAAGCCCCGCATGTGGTGATGCGGCGGAGAAAACACCAGGGGAGTGCGGAGCCTGTAGAGCGCAGCGAGGCGACGCGACAAAAGAACACGGTGAGTGGAGGGGGGGGATAGGTGTGTGTGTGTGTGTGCGCATGTATGTGCGTGTGTGTGTGTGTGCGCGCGTGAGCCCATGAGTGGTGGGGGGTGCGTGCGTGGCTGTGTGTGTGCACGCGCGTGAGCCCGTGGGGGGGGGGGGGGGGGATGTGTGTGTGCGCTTGTATGTGCCTGCATGTGTGTGCCTGTGTGTGTGCCTGCCGGCGTGTGTTTGCGCGCTTCAGGGAATCTGAGGCAGGAGATGTGCACGGCGCTGGCCTGGACGTGCGCGTCCACAGATACCAATCCCCGCGCTTGTCCGACCCCTGTCTCAGATTCCCAGGAGGCGGGCAACATTAGTTGTCGAGCTGGACGCAATTCAGCTCGACCTAAAAAAGGATCCCACTTTGCTTTGCCGTTAATGCTGAAAGGCATACTTTAAGGTTCTTTAAGACCTTTACCATCAAAAGATATACGCAACAGCATTTGCAAAAAAACCCATTATGATGTTTGCATTACTTACCCAGTATATTCTCCCAATTTGCTTTGATCATGAGGTCACTGCTTTGTACAAGCGCAGCCTAAAGCTTTTCATATTTTCCTGTATATGTGCCCGTTATTACTTACTTTAAGCTTAGAGTTGATCAGCAGCCCTTGTTGAAGGAGGGACCTAGCAATAGCCTGGCCCATGAACAGGCTGTTCGTCTGATTTTAGGGCCTACCAAAGGTGATTAATATAGCAGTACCACTCATGCAAATAATGGAGTTTCTTTCTACATTTTTGCATCCTGAGGAGTGGAGGCAATCTCAACTCTAAGTTTCTAAAATTCTGCATGAAAATTTTGACCACGACTCAAAACTTCTGATTGTTGCCTTTTCTGCTTTCTTTTCATTCTGCATGCCTCCTCTCTATGAGAACAGCCTACTTTAGGGCCATGTCTGTCTGAATCTCTGCTATTGTATTTTCAGCAAATTTCTAACATCTCATTTCAAAGATCATAACCTGTCTTTCTTTGAAGGTTAAACCTTGCAATCGAGCAATA
Source organism: Lissotriton helveticus (assembly GCF_964261635.1). Classification (NCBI taxonomy): domain Eukaryota; kingdom Metazoa; phylum Chordata; class Amphibia; order Caudata; family Salamandridae; genus Lissotriton; species Lissotriton helveticus. The sequence continues at coordinate 769,445,399 of NC_136067.1, read as the reverse complement.
CCCACTTTCTTCTAACTGACCTACTAATCCCACCAACCATTTGCATTACCTCACATACCCCCCCCCCCACTAATGATCACACCTAATCGCTACTAATTTAATCCACTGCAGAGACACTGAAATAAACACACAGAATTGTCTCCTTCAGAGCACAAGACAAATCCAAATAATAAACACTGCATTCATCATTACATTTTGGGTCTGGACTAGTGTGTTGACCAGTGTAAAGCACTTTAACACCTCGTAAAGAATAGTAAGCACTATATAAATGAAATCACAAGTGAAAAACTCTGCTGCTCCAGTAACAGACAGAAAGGCCTATGGGTGGGCATAAAAGAAATCACATTGATGCAAGTCTTGAAAAAAAATTGGCAGCATTATTTAAAACTTCTGGCAGCTGTTGAATTAGCGGATAACAGCATGTTTCTGCTACAACTTCCTAACTAAATGTCTCACTGAAACAAAAGTATGCTAGCTCTGAAGTCAAAATAAAATATAAGCCACTTTCCAGAATAATGTAGTGACTAAGAGAACATCCTTGACACCCACTGTTCAATATTTACGTGTATTGCAGTCCAACAACATTGTCCATTTCAAATAGCATGCTGATGACAAACATCAAAATTCAAATGGAGAAAACAACGGGAGCAAAAACAAAGATCACAGGCTGCTGTAAACCACGTACAGTAAGTAGTGCATGAAGAAATAGCTTGTCTGCGCCAAGGAGCACAAAAACCTTTTAATTACAGCCAGGTATCTCAAAAGGAACCTACCTAGACCCTCAATCTGTAGGATAAGGGCAACACCAACACCTGTCTGCAGAGTGGGAAACATCTAGGTAATCTTTGATTTCACTTTTCTTTGTAATCCAACATAATACAGCAACAAAGGGAACGAACAATCAACTGGATATGCTCCAAAAAGGTAAGAGCTGTCTTTTTAGCGCTGTGTGCACACAACACAGTGTAGGTAGGGCCGGACCACTCCTCAACAATGATCCCAAGAACAAATAAATAAACGATACTTGGAACAGATCAGAGCTGCAAGACAGTGCTTTCGCCTCAATAACACATGGAAACAGCCTGGAATTAGCTTCTTTGGCCCCCAGCAGGGAAACCTCGAGTTCAAAACCATCCACAATATGCAGAAAGCATTTCCACAGAGGAGCCAAATAACCTTAAACCAAAACAACCCCAAAAAAGTCTGTGCCATGCTGCAACCAAACTTGGAATCTGGATGTCAAATCAGCAGTCCGTCAAAAAACATCCAACAGGACAAGACATAGCTGGGTCACTCCTGGTAAAAGGCCCCTCCCTCCCTGGCTCTGCACAGCCATAGAACCCCACTCACAGGTCAGGCAAGTCGGTAGGAGCCAGCCAATCAAAATAGGACGGTACCCGACAGATCATAACAGGTAAGACGCCCTTGGCTAAACAACTGCCGCACCACAGCCTAAGGACCCAAAAAAACTATGTGGAGTTCAGGACACTCAAAGACAGCTGCCTGAACGAGCAGAGCCGACAGACGCTGCCTCTTGCATCGTACTAAAAGGCACTACACAACTTAAATACTGAAGTCATGTATCCCTGTCTATACCTCGTAGCGACTACTAGTGCCTCCCCATATATGCGTTTGTCAACACTATGTGAGTGCCATTACCGCAAGATAGCCTGTTAGCACTACACGTCTAAAGCTACTTTCTGCAGCCACCTTTGCAATCTGTACTGCATTAAAAGATACCCTCCTCTTCTCCTCACATTCTTCTGTAATGTGTGCCCCGTTAGAAAGTGCACGCAAAATGCACCTTCAACCCTCCTCTGTGTAAGAAAGGACAACGTTAGCCTGCGCACCTGCCTCCATGAGAGGAGTAAATGCCCGCTACTTATGCCACCCACAATCCTGCCAGTCAGCCCCCGCAGCCTTGATAGCATGGATAATAGCAGAGATCGCATGAGAGGGGGCTCCAATGTTGGGCCAAGCACATCCTTGGGAGAGAATGAACATTTTGCCAGCCAGTCACCAGCAAGGACAATATCTCCGAGAGCGCGAGGCGCCCCCTGCCCTGTACAGGTGTCAGCTTTAGACCGCTGGCTGCCCCTCTATTAGACTCCGTCCTCTCCACAGGGCCTAGCGCTCTGTTTCTGTAGGAGTTTCAGGACTCCCTGAAGGTCACACAGCTCCAAGATCACTTATTAACTCTTTACTGCGCATTTGAGCGGTGAATGACTACCCCACAACCCCGGCTGCAAGGGGGGAAGGGAGGATGGGGGAGGGGAGGGGAGGATGGAGAAGGGCAAGAGAGCACCCACCTGTGCTGTATGTCGGCCGGGTAAACTCAACCCCACCCTTCACAGAGCAGGAGAGAGTTCCGACCGATCTGCTCCAAGTTAACTATTATTTACGCTCCGGGGTCTTCGCATCTCCAAGGGGTGCAGGTGTATTGGAGAACAAGGGTAGGGCTCAATGCTGAAGGTGTGGGAATGCAGTCTGGGGCAGCTAGTTTCTCCGTGGGGTGGGGGGCGATGGGCCGTGCTGTTCGAGGATTTAAGGACGTGCACGAAGAGGAGAGACCAGCCTTTCACAACCCCACCCCCTCCTTACCTGGCTTTCTCCTCCCGAAGAACCAGAGGTTCGGGCCCCAGGGCTCCTCTTGCGCTGGGCCTTGCCCATGGCAGGAGGGCGCTCTCACATGGTGGGGGGAGCTGCAGCGCCACAGGGGCCGAGCGGCACGGGAGCAACAGCCTGAGCGCTGTCCCTGTACACCCCGCCCTGCGGAGGGAGCAACAACCTGCAAGTTCCCCTGCGGATCCACCGTGCAGAGAGGGAGGGGCCGTGCATCGGCACAAGCTGAAGATCGCCGAAGACAGCCGACCTCCGAGTCTGCCTGCTGCCGAGACGGACCTGCTGCGAGGACACGTGGAAAGAGCCCGAGAGAGAGAGCTCGACCTAAAGAAAAAAATGGTAGCGGACCAGAGAGGGAGCATCTCTAAAAGGAGTTCTGCCTCCTGATTGGCTGTAGAGGAGCCGACGCGGGAATCCTGATTGGCTGTAGAGGAGCCGACGCGGGAATCGAAACCTGTGGTGCGCGCGCACCAGAGGAGCGGGGGCAAGGGAGCGCGAAGACGCCGAGACGAGGTAGGGGATGTGCGTGTAAGCGCCTGGGGTTCTCTGTGTATGTGTGTGTGTGTGTGTGCGTGTGTGTGTGTGTGTATGGGGGGGTTCTGTATGTATGTATGTGTGTGTGTATGCGGGGGGGGCTGTATGTGTGTTGTGCATGTGTTGTGAAGAGCCTGTTGATGCGCGCGACCTGATCCCGGCAGGCTGCTGCTGCTGCTGCTGCGTGCGCGTGACAGTCTGTTGTCCTCTCCGGCTCCCTTTCAGTCCTTGAAAGCCGGAATGATAACAATAGTCTCGCTCTGCGACAGCAGGCCTTTGGCCTGCAATCGCAGGGCGAGACCTAAAAAGGATTGCTTTATCAAAAAGCAGTCACAGACATGGTGGTCTGCTGACCTCAGCAGGCCAACTATCCCTGTGATGGCTGCACTTCCTAATGGGTCTCAAATTGCGACCTACCTCATTAATATGCATAAGGTAGGTCTCAAATTGTGACCTACCTCATTAATATGCATGAGGTAGGTCTATTTGCGACCCACTGGGAATTGCTAATGAAACTAAAAAGAGTTTTGTACATTCGGAATTCGTAATGTTAGTACATCTAACCCTTGGTCTCTAGCAATATAATATGTTTGAGGTATGTTCTAAAAGACGGAGATACAGATGTGTGGCTAGCATGGTGTAAAGATAACTTTCTGTGAGCACTTGAAAGATAACATATGAACAGTTAAACTTGTGAAAATAATGTGTATCTGAGAATGTAGAACGTTGCCATGTCAAGACATGTAAAATCGCACCCTTTCCTGAGTTACAGAGAAGCTTACATAAATATATGCAATATAACTTGATTTCTTTCTGGGAATCAAAAACTGAAGATTTCTTCCAGAAAGGGAAGGCAAGGAGCGCTGTGGCAGCCAGCATAGATCTGGCATGGTGGGATGGGGAGGGGGGGCGAGGGGGTAAGGTGGTATAAGTGTAAAAAAAAAGATAAATTCACGTACCTCCTCGCCGCTCTGTCCCATGTCGCCTCTCCTCCACCGAACAGGAAGCAGCAAAGCTCCCCAGAGCCAATCACAACACTGCAGTGCAGCACTGTGATTGGCTCCCCTAAACCAATCACAACGCTGCAATGCAGCGTGCGTTTGGTCTGAGCGCCATGGTTCATCACTCAGACAGGAACTGGGGGCCTGGGCATGTTCTCCATGTGGGCTGTAATGCAGCCTGCATGGAGAACATGCTCAAGTGCGCATGCCTGTTTGGCCGGCCAAGAGAGCCAATCAACGCATCATGAGGCCTTAGTGTTTCTACCACTCCTCACGCCTGCTCGGTCAGCAGAGCAGGCCCACCCGCCCTCATGCTGCAGCAGCAGGGAATAAAAAAATTAGAATAACATTGCGTTATTATAATTAAATTTTCCTTTCTTTCACTGCTGCTTCCGCCATAGCGGGGGAGCCGCCACAGGGGAAGAGTTGTAAAGCCTCTGACACACCCTCTTCCTAAAAGCAACTAGTTACCAGTTCGCACAAATGCTGAATATGTGTTTTGCAGATAAACAGCCCTGCGGCCTCCCCTTCTATTATCACTTTCTCCAAATCACAGTCTTGCCTCATTGATCAAAGCCTGCAGCCTAAAATGGCACATATGAGGGAGGCAGTCAATTCCCCCTCAACTGGCAAGTGAAATTTTTTTTTTATAACCAAATTAAAACCCAGCATTTGTGTGGGTTAACTTAGTTGTTATTTTGGTTTCCCCATTGAGCAATGTACAAAGCAATTGATGACAAATATCCCCATGGAATTTGTGGGGAAATGAAAACTCATCAACAGAGAAAGAAGAAGGTGTTGCCCCAGGCAAAAAAGGGCCAAATGGGAACTCTTTGTGCGTTTGACGTCGAAAAGTACTTAATGTTGTCCTCGGAGTTCTGTAAATCATAGCTCATACCGTTTCCATGGAAATTCTGAAATAATAGGTTTATGCGTGTATCTGTAAAGTTTTGTGGGTCAAGTAATTATTTGCGTGGGAATTCATGAAGAGAGATTCTGAATACCTTAAGGAAGACAATAATAATTATTAATAACAATAATTATAATATGCAGGAGGGAGAGAAGTGGGCTCTAGGGGGGGAAGGTGATCTCTCAGAAACTTGGTCTTCCCAAGGTTTAGAAAAATGTTCAATTCCAGAATCAAGTGTGATATATGTTTATATATATATGTGTGTGTGTGCGTGTTTGTATATAAATTTGCATTGAAAAAAGCAATGGTTAAAGTGACGTTATAGTTAGGTGTTATGATGTGACATGAGCTAATGCTACAAATCACAAAAAACACTGAATTACGCCAGTTAAAGTTTAGTGACCTAAACTATAACTTGCACACCCATCATACACTGCTTATGATCTTATATATTGCACCACTCATGACATAATAAATGTCATGACATCATTGATGACATCACTGATATTTAAATAACAGCATTGTTGAAATTACTACTGAGATCAACAAAAGAGTCTGAGAGCTTGCTATAGGCTTTGTGAAAGAGGAGTAATATAACAATATCAGTCTGATAAGCTAGTCTGTAAGCTTTTGACAGATGCAGAAAAAGGTCTATATACTACAGAAGTGAAGCCCTTTTGATAGATGGCCTATTGTTTGTATTCAATCAAAAACTGAGAGAAGTGGGATTAGTCACTTCTGGGGAGCTGGCATCTGAATATCACTAACAATTGGTTAACCCTTGCTGTGAAGAGTTGAAGGCTGAGCAAGTATGTGGGGTGTGAAGTGGTCATAGATGGGTGGGCGCAGGGCCTGGCTATCCCACTGCTGAAGATCATGCCCAACAGTGGTTGGAAACATGTGTAGGGTTGGGGGCAGGGTCTGGCATTAGGGCAAGCCCACCACCCAACCCCCTATTGTATGTTGAATGCAGGGTCTGGTGTGATACCAGGCCTTGCAGACATCCTCCACGGATTAGGTCCAAAGTGTATGCATAGTGGGGATTGGCTGCTTGTGGAGGGGTAAGTGCAGACCCTGGTCACAAGCTAAGCCATGTGTCAAAGGTATTCTATGTATGGCTGAAAATCGTGTGCAGTGGAGGTTTGATTCTTGAGGAGAGTTGAGTGCAGGGCGTTGCCTAGCCCTGGGCCCTCAGTATAAGGCCAGATGTGGATTGGATGCAGGGTCTGGCCAGAAGAGAGGACTGAGACGTCACAAGTCAGGTCATCAATGGTGAGATTTTGTGAATCTTGTGATATATGAGGTCATAAGCAGTGCCTGATGGGGGTACAAGTTATAGTTAGTTCACTAAACTATAGCTGGCGCATCAGGCAGGAAACTCATTGACTTTTATATACTGAAGCTGGGTCTATCACACATTTATGTTTGTGCTTTTTTTGTTCTGCAGAATATGTATCATATACGGCATATTATTGGGTGAAGGATGTCTTTGCAGGATATCATTGGCAAACCATTAAACTTTGTTCCCCATTTGCCCACTTGAGCTTGACTATAGGAGTAATAAGCCTGGTGTAACTAAGATTGATGGCCACAGGCTTGGCTAGCAACATGGCCGAGTGAGTCGCACTCTGCGCCAGCTCCGGCTAGCCAAACTAATCCGACATCAATAACTGGTTCCACCGACTTCTAAAAACCCACAAGCTGTGGCGAATGCCTGGCTGATTCCAGCGGCTGCCTTTGCCATTCCTCCTGAGCCGCGAGGACGCAGAAATCACCGAAAAACAGCGACCGGGTCCGGAGCTCGAGCCGGATTCAAGATGGCGGCGGCCGCATCGGATTCCCGATTCCCCAGGGTTCGGACCTGAAGGCCGCCTGAGGAGCTGTGGAACTGCGGCCCTGTGGCGTTGAACAACTTTGGGGCTGAGAACTGCCCCGGAGCCCTCCTTTGACATACCGGGACCGGCCCGGACATTACGGGGGCAGCGGACCAGAGGAGCGAGACCATCAACTGCCCCTCCCCCCCGTGCAGTGCTGGGGATTGGTGGGCGAGGTGCCCCGGAGCCGGCCCACTGTCAGGACCCAGGAGTGCGGGCTGCGGTGGAGGGACCCCCTGCGAGCTCAGGAGGTGGGGCCCCAGTTGTATCCCCGGGGTGAAGAGACGACTTGGCCTGCATGCGCCCAGAGCCACGGCGCACCCCTGACGAGAGGAGGCTGACCCCGCTGCTGCTCGGAGACCGGAGGAAGAAGGCAGGTTAGGAGGTGTGCGGCGCGGGGATCTTTCTGTGCAGCCTCGTGTCGCACTTAATATGCCCAGTGCCCATAATACCCAGAGGGCTGAACCAGACCGGGAGACTGCCTAGGAACAGGCGAGCACAGCCGCATCGAACACACGGACCACCTGCCCCTTCGGCTGTGCCCCCCCACAGGGCCGAGAGACACCCCTCTGGACCCGGCCTAGCCAGTAGTTCCGGCTACGCCACTATCCCTGCCCACCGCGCACAGAAGTAGATTGCTGCGGTCTGGGGCCCTCGCCTGCCGGGCCACTCCCTAGTGACTGCTGGCGCTCTCCCCCGTGCGCCCTGTTGGGCCCCCATTCCGAGAGCACGGTGGAGGGCAGAAGTGGTCTTCGGGCTAATACTCGGTCCTTGGACTCTACCCGCCCTCACCCTCCCTCACCCGTGACAGAGAAGCCAGTCCGCCATGGGGAAGAAGGAGGCGGTCGCGAAGGCACAGAAGCAAGGACTCATAGACAAATTCGCAGTGGCGCATCAGACTGGTGGCGTGATGCGACGGGATCGGGCTCGGACACAGCTCTCCTGATGAGTGCGATACAGGCTTCTAGAGCAGACATTCAGGTGTCCAGAGCGGCCCTTGAGGTGAAGATCGGTGAGGTGGGGGTGGAGGTCAATCTACTGCGGCAGGACTTTAGAAACCTTACGGAGAGGGTCACCACGGCGGGGACGCGGTTGGGGGAGGCGGAGGATGTCATACACAGCCTCCGGAAAGACGTTAAAGACTTACAAGCGGCCCACAAACAGCTCCTATGGAAGGTTGATGATGCAGAAAACAGGGCAAGGCGAAACAACCTCCGTTTTGTGGGATTTAGAGAAGGTATCGAAGGGGCCGAAATGGCGGCGTTTCTACGCACGTGGCTGATGAGACTATGTCCCGGCCGCACTTCTCCAACTGCTTCATCATTGAAAGGGCGCACAGAGCACTTATGGCCAAGCCACTGGCAGGGGGGCGGCCAAGACCGGTCATCGCAAGGTTCTTGAACTTTGCTGACAGAGAAATGATTCTGCGAGGAGCCAGAAAATTGGGAGAGATTCGACTTGAGAATGCACAAATAATGATCTTCCCCGACTACAGCCAGGAGGTACTGAAGGCTAGACGCTCCTTTGACACAGTAAAGGACAAACTCAGAGACTTGAAGATACAATACATGCTCCTCTTCCCGGCGAAACTAAGGGTCATATATAAGGACAAAACGTACTTCTTCGTCCATCCGGATGATGCATGGCAATGGTTGGAGGAACGCCCACCTCTTCGCAGGCGAGAGGGGAATAAGATGACTGCGCCGAGGACGGACCCTGTAGTCGGAAACCTGTTGGAGCGAGTACAGCCACGGAGGAGGCATAGATCACGGGGACTGAGGAGGACACAAACAATGCCATATCCATTGCAGAAGGGATCCCCTGCTAAGGAGCAAGACTCTGGCTCATCACGGCTCGAAGGTCCAGCGGGATCTAGGTTCAGCGCCCTTCCTGTGGAGGAGCGTATGGAGGTGGAGAGTGAGACGGGAGGAGAAATATCTGGGGCTGAGGAAGGAGAGGACCAGTCGCCCCACCCATTGGCCCTATGCATCACGTGATCGCACCTCACAATATTATGAGTGTATTTAAAAACGGCGCTCGCGGCTGGTACGTGCCTGATATTTCTCGTGTGGGACGCCGTTTTCTTGACACAAGCTCCAAGGTATCGGATACAAATACCTGGAACTTTACGGAGCCCCGAGACTTCATATTTTGAGTGGCTTTATATTTCACCACCTTCCATTGGTTTGGACTCCCTAGTACACGTTAATAGTCATCGTCCTGACTCCACGGATGACTTATTTTCAGATACCTATTACTTGATGCTTTTACATATTATGCATCTTTGGACTGAATGTTGTGAAGAGTTGTGAATATACATCCTTTTAACTTGCCTGTAATTGTCTTGACCTTATGGATGATTAACTGACAGACACTTATTACTGTACGCAACTGCATATGGTGCATTTCTGAAATTAATGCTGTGAAGATTTGAGAATATTCATCTTTCTAGCTTTCCTGGAATTACACGACTTCTGCCTTTCCTTCGCCAGCTTGTCTCCACAGCAGACATTATCTTTTCTTCAGCCTTGAGAAAGTTATGGTAATTATTTAGTACCTACGAAACACGTGTCGGCTGTTTTCATTATGATGATCTGAAGAATAAAAAGAAAAGAAGATTCTCAGATTCTGAAGGATTTTGACTGATTTTTTCTGTCCTGTACTATTTATTGACATAAAATATATTGTTTAATGGTGATTACTAGATTCTCTATTTTTATTACTGCTATTTAGGATGGTGCACACTTGACCCAGTTCTTCTTTCTTGATACTTACTTGTTGAGTTTCTTCTCAACATATTGGTCACCCCTGGTAGTGAGTGACGTGGGTTGTTGTTGCACTCCGCTAGTATCATTATACTAGTTTAATATTTATTGTCCTTCAATTGTTCTCAACACTACATGTGCCTGTGATTGTGCTGATATTCCTCGTAGAGGGACACCACTACCTTCTTTTCTGTGTTTTTCTTGCTCAACCCATTGGCATTGGCCATCCAAGAACTGGAGAGTGGGCCTGCCACAGATGGCCCCGTGACGGCACTTGACTAGTCCGGATGGTGGATGAGCACGTTATCGGCTAGAACGCATGGAAGCACGCACGTGACTCACACGCACCTCTAATTTTTTGTTCAATACTGAGTTATTTTTGATTGTTTTCTCTTGTTCTATCTTCTTCCTATAGAGAACTTACACTCAACGCTGTGGACTTTGGAATACCAGGCCGCTTTGGCCATTGTTTGATTAACGAGTTCGGGTAGATCTACAGGGGGGGAGATACCGGGGAGGACGACAGACCTTTTCCTGCCAATAAGGCCTATCGCACGGGGAGGTAGACAGTGGGCATGTTGGGGGAGGAAGGTGGGGTGGGAGGAGAGGGGAAGAGTTGGGGAATGTTTCTGAGTTGGCTTAAGCACGTAGAAGGCAGCACACGGGGAGGGTGAGGGTGTTGGGGGGAGTTGGGGGGGGGGGAAGGGGAAGGGAGTCCCACAACACGAACGATGCATTCACTTATCAGGAAGGCTCGCGCATGGTGCAACACACTCCACCGCAATCAGTCAGATGTTCTCCGATATTACCTAGCATACTCTACCGGACGACGACTTAGAGCCCGCATCGACCGCCCCCACTAGATATCCGGGCCCTTATTCACTCAGCGCCAATATGATGATGGGGAACCCTGAAGGAGACACTGGACTTAGGGGGGAATTTAAGGTGATGACATGGAACGTGAACGGCTTGGGTTGCAGGATTAAACGTGGCCTAGTCAATAATTACGTCAAAAGGTCTGGGGCAGACGTGATACTCCTCCAAGAAACTCATCTGCAAGGCACTAAGTGCGCATTTCTGGCGAGAGGACAGTATAAAGTTCTAGCACACGCAGGGTTCACTTCGGGATCCAGAGGGGTTGCAATAATGATTAAAAAACACCCACCAATGAAAGTGACACAGGTTTGGACTGACCGTCAGGGCACCTACGTGGGAGTAAGAGGGACATGGGGAAGGAGAGAATACACATTTATTTCAGCCTATGCTCCGCTTAAACTACAGGCGGATACTATGAAGGGAGTGTCAGACATCATACTCAACACATCAGACACGATCAAATCATTGGGGGGGGACTTCAATGACGTGAAGAGTACGGCTGCAGACAGAACAGGTGACCGATATAGACCCCACACTATGGCCCCACTAGCCAAAGTTATGACGACACTAGGCCTTCTGGATGTGTGGCGCTGGCTACACCAAGACACACAGGCATACTCCTTCTTCTCGGGAGTACACAAAGTCTACTCCCGCCTGGACTATATCTTTATGGCAAGACAGGCACTACAGGTGACAGACTCAGCGGAATATTATGCCCGAGGGATATCTGATCAATCACCCCTGGCGATACAGATTGGTAGGCGGAGGAGGGAAGGCCCACACTCCTTAGACTTTCAGCTTGGAACTTGCAGGACCCGGATATCATAAAGGGGATGAGAGCTGACGTGAAGGTGTACCTGGCAGAAAACGTGGGGACCGTGGACTCCCGGGTAGTGTTATGGGAGACGCTTAAAGTAGTGCTTCGAGATAGGGCTCACTGTAGACTGGCGGAGGCTAGGAAAAAGAGACAATCTGAGATCCAGATCTTGGAAGCGCTAATATTGCAGCTGGAGAGCGAACACCTACTCAAGAGGGATCTAGGGACACAACAACGCCTTGTGGATACACAGGCCCAGTACAGACAACTAGTGACAGGGGAGGCTAAGACGCAAGCCCTAGCCACTCTCCACCGCATCTATGATGTGGGAGATAAATCTGGCAAACTTTTGGCATGGCTTAGCAGGAAAGAGAGAGATGAACGTTGGGTCGACAGACTGCAGGTGGCTCAGGTCGGCTGGGTATGTACCGACGACAAGATAGCTGAAGCATTTGCCGACTATTATGAAACCCTATACAAGGCCCATGACTTGGGATCCAAACTGGAGGCATTGCAATACATGACAGCCATCAACCTCCCGACTCTTGAAGACACTGACCGAATGGATCTAGAGTCCGATGTCACTGAGGAAGAAGTTAGGGTGGCTCTGACTAAAATCCGAGTGGGAAAAGCCCCGGGCCCCAATGGATTCCCGGCAGAGTTTTTCAAGAAGATGGCTGACCTCCTGACCCGACACTTACAGGGCCTCTTCCGGGATGTTGAGGAGGAGGGACAGTTTCCGCCGGACATCAGGCAGGCCACGATTGTCCCAATTCATAAGTCAGGGAAACCGGCGGAGGATTGCGCATCCTATCGCCCCATCTCATTGCTGAACGTGGAAGCGAAGATCTATGCCACGATACTGGCTCTTCGTATGAGAAGGGTCATCCCGGGGTTGATCCATATGGACCAGACGGGGTTCATCCTGGAAAGGGCAACTAGGTACAACCTGCGAAGAACACATAATTGGCTTCGTGAGGTGGAAGGCAGAACAGACCCACATTGGTTGTTGTCATTGGACGCAGAAAAGGCATTTGATGCTGCCCATTGGCCTTTCTTGGAGGGAGTGCTAGAACAAATGAGCTTTGGACCCAAATACAGACGCAAAATTAGTATACTATACGCAGGCCCTAGTGCCTGTGTAAGGGTTAACGTGACAATGTCAAGGGCCTTTCCCATCCAGCGGGAAACTCGCCAAGGGTGTCCCCTATCGCCCCTGCTCTTTGCCTTGACTATTGAGGTGCTGGCCTGCGCGGTACGACAAAACGAGAGGATCACGGGGTTCCGGGTGGGACAGGCAGATGTACAGGAAGAGAAATTATCCTTATATGCCGATGATGTTCTGCTATATGTCACGCAACCGAAATGCACAATACCGGCGCTGTTCGACGAGCTGGCAAGATATGGCGCTAGGTCAGGATACCAGATAAACTGGCACAAATCGACGCTCTATGTCCCCCGAGGACGTAGAGACTGGCCCCATTTGCCACAGAGGCTACAGACGACCGAAGACGGATTTCAGTACTTAGGGATATTTGTCCCAACTGACAGCACCGTCTCATATGAACGAAATGTTAACCGAGTTATAAGTGACTTCAAACTTGATGCCGGTAGGTGGCAAACGCTCCCATTGACAATACTTGGAAGGGCAGCAATGTTCAAAACGATCTCACTCCCAAAATTTCTCTACGCCTTTCAAAATGAATATTTCCCAGTACCTCCTAAGACTTTTCGGGACATTCAGGCAGAGCTCCGGTCCTACCTATGGTTGGGAAAACACCCTAGAGTGGCACTAGCAACATTGCAGCGACACCAATATGACGGAGGGAGTTCCCTCCCGGACCTTGAAGCTTACTACTGGGCAGAGCACTTAACCCCCATTAATGACTGGATACACGCACCCGCCACACATCCCACATATGCCCTAGAAAGGTACACCATGGGTACACATTCATGCCTCCACTACGTATATGGTGGGAAGGGTCAGGCCAGATTATTACCGGCTACTAAAATCACGCTGAGGGCATGGAACAGAGTCTCGAATATCACTGGGTGGGCACATAGACCTACAAAGCAGACCCCACTGTGGGAATGCTCCTGGCTCAAAGAACTTGGCAAGTTGAGGCGTTTCCACTCTGGGGGCTGTAGCCAAAAATGGAGAATTAAAACCCTTTCCCTCCCTACATGCTGAATTTGGACTACATAAACATAACGGTGTGATAGGACCCAGGGGAATATTTAAAGACCAAACTCTAGGAACCAGCCCCAAGAATATATGACAACAAAAGAGTTCCAGAGGGTCAAAAACAGAGTGTGAATCTACAGTGAGCAGAGAACAATCAGAAACTGAATGACCCCAAACCGACTATTAAGGCGGTCCACAGTGACAACCTAGTGGATAATCAGGAATACAGTGGATGCCCGAAAATACCTATCAGTCACCACTCGAGACCGCCCTTCATCATTTGGGATTTTTTGAAACCATCCATATAAATAGGTAGTGCCCAAAACGTGAGGAGACTAGATGGTAAATAGTACTCCCCCGCTGAATAGTATAGGTATGGTTTATCACTTACTAAGACTGGTAAGTGGTTAAGGCGTGGTGTGGCTGAGGGTGTGCAGTGCAAACCAAAGTTAATGTGAAAAAATTAGAAGAAAATGTGTCTAAAATTGGATAAGGGAGCATGGAACAGACTTTATTGAAATAATGCTCGCTTTGCCAAATTAAAAGTTATTATGTGAAGACAGTTTGAAAAATGCGCTGTCAAGAGGTGGAACCAGGCCAACATGTTTCAGCAATTCACGGACATAGTTGTCCTTGCTTTCATCAGGACCTCATAATAATCAAGTGCTACTGCAACCAAATTAAATAAGTGAGTGTAAAAAAGACAAATATTACAATTCACCTGCAGTCTCCAGGTAAAAAGAGTTTTGTCCTAACTCACAGCTAGTGTCGTTCACTGTAAAATCAAAAAGACACGGGTCAGTTCTCTGACTGATTAAATGCTCACTCCAACTCACATACAGTGGAACTAGGTATACATAGTGTAGACCTTAGATCAAGTCAAACAAATAACTGCTCATACTCTTAAAAGTAGTTAGGTTAAGTACTCAATATCAGGATATTAATTTGTATGCCCAATGGAATAAAGACACATCTTACCATAGTCTGTGGGACGTGAAGACCTCACCCCCACCTGGCACCGCTCTAAGAAACATGCAAACCAAGGGAAAACATGTTTACCACACTGTGCAAACAACCTTATATCAACAGAGACCCTCCGTCACCCCACTAGAGGGTAGAGCGAGTCAAGGGTATTATTTCACCGCCCAATGTTTTAAAAGTAGTAATAGGCCTAATAAAATTATCAAATGATGCAGCGCCCAGTGTAAACACTGATGCGTTCTTTACTGAATTCTGGGAACCAAGTCTCTATACTTAAATAGTACAAAATCTGCTAAGATGGGGACGCGTTTCCGCGTAGACATTCTTGTGCACAACCAGCGAGAATGGATTATAAAAAGCTCAAATTAGTGCAGACTAAACTCAAAAAATACCCAAGTATTGGTTCGCGCTAGTACAAGACTCACCTAACCGTCGGTACTTCCTAGCCGGCGTCTGAACCGACTGGGGAGGCACCGAACGGCTGGGAAGTCCATTGTTAAAAGGAGAACGTTGATTGGCTCAGCGTTCACGTGACCGGCATATACTCGGTTCTGATTCGTTGACGCGAGTAAAGAGATCGCGCTGGCTATTGGTTATTAGACTTCACCATGGTAACCGAAGTCAAAATAATGCAATCCGACCGATTCTCGGTTGTATTAATCGTATGTAGTAACTTTTATTGTCACATGATGGAAGATATATCATATGAGTCAACCAGAATACTAGTGAAAATAGTTGTTATTGTTTCATCTTTAGAAAACCTTGATTAGCTCAGCGTTCACTCGACCGGTCTATACTCGGTTCCGAACCATAGACATTAAAAAGGGAGAGAGAGATATCGCGCTGGATGTTTTGTTGATAATCATCACCACGGTGACCAGAGTCAAATGGTGCAATCCGACCGATTAACAGTTACATTATATCGTATATAGGAATAGCTATTGTTGTCACATGATGGTGGATATATCGTATGAATCAACCAAATACGATCATCACAATATTTGTAAAAAATGTTTTGTTAAATTCCCTTCTTTTTAAACAAGAGGAAAATAAGAGCAAAATTAACAGTGAAGCCTGGCAGGTATACAGAATAGTAAATAATGGTTTTATAACTATTTGCACCTCTCAGATGCTTATTACTGTTCAGATAACCGTAGACCCATGGGCAGTGACACTGATAGGGAAGTACTGCTATTCAAAAGTGTTTCAATTTGAAACTATGAAATTATAGCTCGAAACTGCAGCTCAGAATTACAAACTGGACCAAGGAATATCGTCATTGAGTCCCTGTTTATGAGTATTAAGCTTCAGGACCCATTTTTGTTCCTTGACCAAAAGAAATTTAGCTACATCTACAGTGTAAGATGGAATGAAAGGTTGTTCTAACACAGTCCATTCAAATTCGGTGGGCAGATGATTTACTTCCAAAAAATGGTTGGTCAGTTTGGTAGCTTGTCTCCTGCACCGGATAGTGCTTTTATGTTCCGATATTCTAATTCGTATCTTTCGAGTGGTCATCCCCACGTACTTGAGTCCACAAGGGCAAACGATCAGATACACTAGTCGGTCGCTGTTGCAATTTGTAAATTTCACTTGTTTCCAAGGTCTTGATGATCCTATATCCAGCTCCAACGATTTGTTTGTTTGTGGACATGCCTGACATGTACCGCAGGGATGGTGTCCTGCAACCGGAGGGAGATCCCAAAGTGATCTAACGGCCCTAGGTTGGACTTCAAGAGGTCTGGTGTGGACTAATCTGTCTCTCAGATTTGAACCTCTTTTAAAAGAAAACAAAGGCTGCTGTAAAGTCAATCGTCCAGAATTAAGAATGGGCCAATGTTTTTTGGTCAATTTTTGAATTCTGTTCGACATAGTTCCAAATGTCTGGACAAACGTGAGTCGTTCCAGTGGTGCTTTCGGAGTCTTGGGCTCTAGAAGGGCTAGACGGTTGTTGTTCATAGCCCGTTTCATAGATTGTTTATCCAGCTTCGGTGGATAATTACGCATGATCAACTGATCGCATAAGGTGTTTGCATGTTCTTTATAGGCTGCAGGTGTAGAGCAGTTTCTTTGAACCCTCAAAAATTGCCCAAAGGGAAGATTTTCCTTCAGGGATCTGGGGTGGTGGCTATCGTAAAGTAGAAGTGAATTTCTTGAAGTTGGTTTTCTATACAGTTCTGATTGTAAACCCTCCGATGTAGCCAATATTAAGAGATCAAGAAATGCAAGTTGGTGACCACCTATCTCGATGGTGAATTTGAGAAAGGAGTTCCTGGTGTTGAGCCAGTCGAGGAACTCGAGACATCTCTCCCTGGTGCCACGCCATATTACTAAGACGTCATCGATATACCTTTTCCAGGTTTTCAGGTTATCGATGTAAGGGTTGAGATTGTTGAAAATATGTTGCTGCTCGAAGGAATGCACATACAGGTTCGCTAGACTGGGAGCGTAAACGCTTCCCATACTGGTGCCTGATACTTGCAGGTAGATATTGTCCTCAAATTGAAAAAAAATTCGTTTCATGGCCAAGGTGGCACAGGCCATGATGAAGTGTACCGGTGTTATACTGTTAAGGTCATGGGAGTCCAGCAAGGAGTGGATCACCTCTAAGGTCTCATCTTGAGGGATGGAGGTGTAAAGCGCCTCAACATCGAAAGAGACAAGTAGATCTGTGGTAATCTCGAATTCGATGTCGGGTAAAAGACGTAATAAATCCGTAGTATCCTTGAGGTAAGTGGGCATCCTTTGTACCATCGGTCGTAAAAAATAATCCACAAAAGTGGAAACCGGTTCCAGAGCTGATCCTATGCCTGAAATTATCGGGCGACCAGGGGGAGGTCGTTGCTCTTTATGAACCTTGGGCAGGATATAGAAGTAAGGCATTTTAGGATGTTCATTATATAGATACCCAGCTTCTGCTTGGGTAATCCAGCCCTCGGTTACCATGGTGAAGTCTAATAACCAATAGCCAGCGCGATCTCTTTACTCGCGTCAACGAATCAGAACCGAGTATATGCCGGTCACGTGAACGCTGAGCCAATCAACGTTCTCCTTTTAACAATGGACTTCCCAGCCGTTCGGTGCCTCCCCAGTCGGTTCAGACGCCGGCTAGGAAGTACCGACGGTTAGGTGAGTCTTGTACTAGCGCAAACCAATACTTGGGCATTCTTTGAGTTTAGTCTGCACTAATTTGAGCTTTTTATAATCCATTCTCGCTGGTTGTGCACAAGAATGTCTACGCGGAAACGCGTCCCCATCTTAGCAGATTTTGTACTATTTAAGTATAGAAACTTGGTTCCCAGAATTCAGTAAAGAACGCATCAGTGTTTACACTGGGCGCTGCATCATTTGATAATTTTATTAGGCCTATTACTACTTTTAAAACATTGGGCGGTGAAATAATACCCTTGACTCGCTCTACCCTCTAGTGGGGTGACGGAGGGTCTCTGTTGATATAAGGTTGTTTGCACAGTGTGGTAAACATGTTTTCCCTTGGTTTGCATGTTTCTTAGAGCGGTGCTTCACTCCAATCCTGAGCCGCTGCCAGGTGGGGTGAGGTCTTCACGTCCCACAGACTATGGTAAGATGTGTCTTTATTCTATTGGGCATACAAATTAATATCCTGATATTAAGTACTTAACCTAACTACTTTTAAGAGTATGAGCAGTTATTTGTTTGACTTGATCTAAGGTCTACACTATGTATACCTAGTTCCACTGTATGTGAGTTGGAGTGAGCATTTAATCAGTCAGAGAACTGACCCGTGTCTTTTTGATTTTACAGTGAACGACACTAGCTGTGAGTTAGGACAAAACTCTTTTTACCTGGAGACTGCAGGTGAATTGTAATATTTGTCTTTTTTACACTCACTTATTTAATTTGGTTGCAGTAGCACTTGATTATTATGAGGTCCTGATGAAAGCAAGGACAACTATGTCCGTGAATTGCTGAAACATGTTGGCCTGGTTCCACCTCTTGACAGCGCATTTTTCAAACTGTCTTCACATAATAACTTTTAATTTGGCAAAGCGAGCATTATTTCAATAAAGTCTGTTCCATGCTCCCTTATCCAATTTTAGACACATTTTCTTCTAATTTTTTCACATTAACTTTGGTTTGCACTGCACACCCTCAGCCACACCACGCCTTAACCACTTACCAGTCTTAGTAAGTGATAAACCATACCTATACTATTCAGCGGGGGAGTACTATTTACCATCTAGTCTCCTCACGTTTTGGGCACTACCTATTTATATGGATGGTTTCAAAAAATCCCAAATGATGAAGGGCGGTCTCGAGTGGTGACTGATAGGTATTTTCGGGCATCCACTGTATTCCTGATTATCCACTAGGTTGTCACTGTGGACCGCCTTAATAGTCGGTTTGGGGTCATTCAGTTTCTGATTGTTCTCTGCTCACTGTAGATTCACACTATGAATTTGGACTACACCGCTCCCAGTTCTTTAAATACATACAACTGAGACATGCATGGCGGGCAGAAGTAGCACTAAAAGAGCCGCTCATCGAATACGCGCCACTAGAGGGCCGCTTATTGCAGGAAAGGATCCCGAAAAGGCTGTATCCCTGACCTACAAGACGATCATGAATAATAAACCGGATAAACTGGAGGGTCCTCGAGTCACATGGAAACAAGACGTGGGGGCGATGGATGATGTAGACTGGGGGGTGATTCTGATGCACCCTAGGGAAGTGGCAATCAAGTCACGCCTACGCCTGATCCAGTTCAAGGTCCTACACAGGGCAGATTATGATAGAATACGGCTCTTTAAAATGGGGAGAGTCTCTGATCCTAGCTGCCTGCGTTGCGGACATGATAGCGGGGGTTTCCTACATATAATCTGGTCCTGCCCAAATATTCGGGTGTATTGGGTTGCGATTACCGCTGAATTAAGTGGAGTACTGGAGATAGACATTCCGTTAGACCCGAAGCTCATCCTCTTGGGAATGACTAATGATGTAGACTTGGCCCGGCCACTGCTAATCTTCCTAATGTTAGCCTTAGTAGTGGCTAAAAGGGACTTAGCTAGGAAATGGGGGGTGCCTGATACACCCCAGCTAGAGGAGTGGAGGAGGGGTCTCGACCTGTACATGGCGGCTGAAAGGGTCACATACAAAGCGAGAGGATGCCCGAAGAAATGGAATAAATGGAGACACTATCATGGCTTAGACGGTGGCCTATGAAGGGACCCGAGCATACACATGCTGACCTATTGTGGGAAGATATGCTGTACGAAGTCGAGATGATGGGTGGAATTATGGGATATACTGCTATGAAGGAACATTTGAACTATGATGATGGGACATTGCAATCTTACAGACATGGAGGGGATGTGGGGTGGGGGGCGCGGGGATACTGCTTGATGGTGACATGCAAGTTCTGTATTTTTCTATGTGGAAAAAACAATCAAAATGTTTAAAAAAAAAAAAAAAAGATTGATGGCCACAGTACGTTACAATGAGTGTACATTATGGAATTGGGGATAGCGCTATGCAGAGAGAGGCATTTTGAGTCAGGGAATTCTTAATCAATTTTGATGTAAAAAATGTTTAACTTTTCTGCCACAGAATTCGTAGTATGTTGATTAAGTTATTATAATTTCTGCGGTGTCTGCACTTCCCATTTGATTTTTGTCATGAAAGATGATCAGGGTGGTATATTCCATTAGAAATTCACCACCCCTGGATCTTTCTAAGATGGCCCCAACAGTGACCGATGCACAGTTTGTCCTTTGTTGGTTTTGTTTCACTATTTGACTTGTACTGTGTTTGGTGGTGCCATGTGATCAAGGCCACAAGAAGGTCGAAACGCACCGCCGTTTGTGCTGCACACAGAAATATATATATATAGGTGTGATCAAGGGCATTTGTGCCTGAAACGCGTCACCTGATGCTGATTTGGTAATAAAGAAATCTGTTTGCCGATGAGAGTGGTCTGTTCTCTTACTTTGCTGGTTTCATTGGGACTGGAGGTGGCTCTGAAATCGTTTCTGATATATATATGTGAAGCAACAATAAACTAACTGTACAAGTGAACCCAAGCGTCCTGGTGCTTGTTGTTTATACAAGCAGGCGTTTTAAGGATATATATATATATATTCCTCCACTGCTTGCTCAAATTCGCGGTTCTGGCGCTGCTTGGGGCTGTGCGTTGCCCCGCGGGCGAGCAGCCCGCTTCCATGTATATCACACTTTTCCTATCCTTGAAAAGCAACGGGTCGCACACCAGCAAACCAATTTTCCTATCCGAGTTTATGTCTCTAAATACATGTTTGCATGTATTTAGAGAAATAAACTCGGATTGGAAAAAAGGTTTGCTGGTATGCGACCCGTTGCTTTTCAAGGAAAGGAAAAGTGTGATATATACATATATATATATATATATATCCAACCAAACAAGTTGCCTGTGATGGAAGGGCCCACACAGGTAGGTTTTGCCACAATTCTTTAATGAAGGATGCCATGCGGGTACAGCGTCATGCCACACAGAGTTACAGTCCAGCCACCTGCGTTTTGTGCTTACGAGCACTTTCTCATGGGCTGTGGGCTTGTGAGGAAAAGTAAACGGCAGTTTATGGCATCTTTTCATTTAAAAAGGTGCCATAAACTGCTGTTTACTTTCCCTCACAAGCCCACAGCCCATGAGGAAGTGCTCGTAAGCACGAAACGCGTCAGGCTGGACTGTTACTCGGTGTGGCATGACGCTGTACCCACATGGCATCCTTATTAAAGAATTGTGGCAAAACCTACCTTTGTGGGCCCTTCCATCGCAGGCAACTTGTTTGGTTGGATATATACATGTATTTATAAAAACACAAACACACAAACACAAACACAAAAGTGGCAGCCACTGTGTAGTTTAGTAATCCTAGAGTTTGCATAGTAAGACTTGACAGATCACCCTGAAACTTGCTATAGGAGCTGAGATGGATGAACCTTCTTTTTGTAAAGCTTTGGGAAGATATGTCAAGCAGCACCAAAGTCATTAGCAAAACAAAAAATGCTCTTTCTATGGAAACTCTGACCACATTGAAAAGTGCCATTGTGTAATTTATATAACATGTTAGGAAGCTTTTAGAGCACAAAATGCAGTGACATAAAGCCCATACTTCTTCGGGATCTGCCAGACATGGATATATTTTAAGATTCTCTGTGAAATATGTATTTTGTCATCATAAAGCAGAGCATTACTGTTGTCAGGGCTAGTAGGATTATGTGGCATAGAGCACCAAGTTCTGGCAAGGTTATCTAAATTATGTAGCACAAAATGCAAATTACGCTGTACATTCTCTGGCCCTATTATTTTCATACATTTGAGTGAGACATTTTTTGAGAAATCTGTAAACTATGCAAGTTATGTGGCAAAATATGCAGCAAATACAGTAAATCTATACTTGTATAATAAAGACTGTAGGCGCAGAATTGCATAAATCTACTGCTCTCATCGCTGTCCATTGTTTTATTAACAAGTTATTTATGAAATGTAAACAAAATCTAAACATTTTAATTACAATCAATGCCCAATGATAGCTGCACTTTGATTAAAAGAGCTTTTCCCAAACATCTACGCAAAATAAACATGTAATATGTGGGATACAATATACCGTGCAATACATTTGAGATGTCATCAGTGATGTTACTGACCAGGTCATTAGTGATGTAATATCTGAGGTCATAAGCAGAGCATTGCGGGGCCGTAAGTTATAGTTAGCTCAATTTCACAGTTTTTTATGAGTAAAATCTGAGCCTAACTATAAGATCCCAGTAAGGCTGTATAGGTCAGTGAGTGGAGGTGTGCATGGCTGTATAGATCTGTGAGTTAGTGTGTGAGTGTTTCGGTGTGCAAGTAGTTATGTGAGTGGTTGTATGCGGCGGTGAGTGGGTGTGTGAGTGTTTTGGTGTGTGAGTGGCTGTATGGGTCTGTGAGTGGATGTGCGAGTGGCTGTAAGGGTCTGTGAGTGCTTGCATGGAGCAGTGACTGGGTGTGTGAATGGCTGTATGGGTCTGTAAGTGGGTGTATTGGTGTGTCTGTGAGTGGGTGTGTGAGTACCTGTGTAAGTGTGAGTGCATGTGTGGGCCTGTCAGTGGGTCTATGAGTGCCTGTGTGGGTCTGTGACTGCCTGCATGAGTGGGTAAGTGAGTGCCTGTGTGAGAGAGTGGATGTGTGAGTGCCTATGTGGGTTTTTGAGTGCCTATGTGGGTTTGTGAGTGACAATGGACTCTGCTCTCACCAGGAGACGACAAGAAAGAAACTACTCATCAGAGTCTTTACACATCGGATTGTGCTCCAATAGATCAATGATGAATTCACCTCCATTATGGATTTCATAAAGTTTTTCAACGTAGGATACGAGAGTCCTTTACAGAAGTAGAGCTTCAACTGGGGCACCTGCTATGTTTGTATTTGTAAGTGCTTCCTGTTGAGGTTTAATTTTTGTGAAATGAGTATCAGGGCCAGAACTGAACCTCACCTGTCCATTTATCCAACAAGAGTTCACAGTTTTGCACAAAATTTCTTCCCAACTGGAGTACTTTCTACTGGTTAATTAGTAAGTGCTACCTTGTTGGGTAAATGTCTAGTGTGTATGCTACACTACAGTGCATTAATGGACCATGAGGAAATGTCTCCGGTGACCTTGCTTGCGTTTTGGCAATGTGATTGTTCCCCGTGCATCTTTATCCAGTAATCTGTGATACATGAATCCTTCTATAGAAAAGACAATGGGACTACAAAGAGGTAAATCTTCACCAAACAAGGGTCCTTCCTCGTAACTATATGAAGTAAGTTTTTTGTTTGGTGGAGATGTCCTCATAGTCCTTGGCATCAAGAACATGTCACCAAAATCGGCAGGAAATGCTCTGTGGGGCCTTTTGTTAACCTGTCCATCATCCTGCCAAAGGGCGGGAAGACCTTTACATTCTACTAAGGTGAACAGGTGGGGCCAAACGGGCAGGGCTTCCAGGTGATTTGTACATTTGCATACTCGTAGTAATTTAAAGGGAGACCATGGACTCTGCTCTCACCAGAACAGAACAAAAAACTCACTTGTCTAACCATCGGGGAGGGGGGGCCGCAGGCGCCCTTCCCCGGGCCAATTTCGGCCCTGGGACCCCATCCCCGGGACATGGCAAAAATTCATGGGGGAGGGGGAAAGCGTGCCCCACTTCCGCTAGCAGGCCAATTTCGGCCCATGGGACCTCATCTCCCAAGTCTCAGCCTCTGTCTCATGGGTGCCCTGAAGCTCACCCAGTGTACTACGTTGGGGACTGCGAAGGAAGCCTCAATGCCCCTGTGGTCCCTGTCGGCTCCCTGCTCCATTGCTCCCACACGTAGAAAGCAGCAAAAAAAGCTGTCACTGCATGTGGGAGCAATTCTGTCATCTGTTTTCCTGCTGTGAAACGGAGGAGAACTCCGCTCCAGCAAGCTGGAGCAGTTTTATGCTTCCACCTGCTGGTAGCGGAGTTACTGTTTGCTCTAGCTTAGCGAGAGCTGTCAAAGTTTCTGCCAAGCGAGAGCAAACTCCTATCTTCAGACGGTGGACACCTTGGGAGATAGCAGTAACCGGCCCTATGGGTGGTCCCCAGGGCCATTAATGGCTCATTTCTGTTTGAAGGTCCTGCCCCGGGGAGATGGTCGTCCCCAGGGCCATAAATGGCCCAGGAGGGGCCACGCTGCCACCCTCCCCCTTTCAATTTCATTCAGGCCCTGGGGAGGTGATGACCCCTGGGCCCTTAGAGGCAAAAGGAGAGAGTCTGCACACCGCCCTCCAATTTTATATTAATCCCCCAGGGCGGTGGTGGTCCCCAGGGCTCTTAAGAACACATGAAGGGGGTCAGTGTGGCCCCCTCTCCATTATTTACATAAAGCCCTGGGGAAGTGGTGTTACACGGTGATCAAAAGAGCACCGCCTTCAAAGTTTATTACATATGCAATGCCCCTGGGACCTGGCCCACCCAGGGGCTAATCTTTAAAGAATCAGGAGGGACCACACTTGTTTTTAATTTTTTCTATTTTTGCTGCAAACACTTGCGATTGCATGGCAAATCTTTTTTTTTAATGCTTTTTAGCCCTGGCGGGGTCCATGGGGAACCCCAGCATCAGTGCTAGGGTGTCAGGGTATTCATACCCTGCCTCCTTCTCTTTATTTTTATGTTGTTTGTTTTTGGGACTTGGCTGAGGCAGAGTCCCAAGATGGCAGCCGAGCTGAAATGATACTTTATTTGATTTAAAAAAAAAAATCATAAAAGGGTGGACTTCCCACCATGCAAGCGGCATTTACATCATAAAAACAACACAAAATCAACTTTAAATCAAGTTAAAAATTAATATCATAAAATATGCAAAATTAGCGGGGAAAGGTCTAAAAGGAAAAGAATAAAAGGAATAATGTGAGTTCTTTCTGGGGACACGTTAATTTTGACTCATGATGAAAGGGAAAGAAGTAAAAAGAATAAAAGAATAATGGTAGTTCAAACAAGAGGCACGTTATTTTTAACTCATGATACAAAGAGATAACCGTTTGGAGAGGAGGGGAAGAGAGTGGAAAAGTCCGTGGCCTGCCAGAGCCTGGCCTATTGTCCGGAGACCTCTTTGGTTGCTGCCCTTTTTTCCAGCTCTATGGCGGCGAGATTCAAAAATTTTATGGTATTACATGAGAGTTCTATCCAAGATCCACTTAGGCATCTTATCACCGCCGCCCTGCAAGTTCTCACCTGCGCTTCTCTTAGAAGTGATCGAAGAAGCGATTTTCTTAGATTATGAAGTGCAGGGCATATGCATATAAGGTGCAGTAAAGACTCTGCGCCGTTGCCACAGAGGCGGCAGTCCGGAGTTGCCCACAAACGTAGAAATTTAGGAGTGAGGTCTTTGGACGGGAAGCAGCCCAGCCTTAAAAGGCTTAATTTTCTTTTGTAGTGGTCCCTGAAGCATTCTTTCAAATATTCCTGAGGTTTTAGGTAGGTATATGACGGCAAAACGATCCAGGCATGGCTTTTGCCAGCCACTGCTGCTTTATCCATGAGTAAAGATGCTTGTTTGACTGCTTTCTGGGTTATCAGCTTGAAGGCGGAATAAGTCATGGGCAAAAGCCAAGATTCTTCCAGTTTTAATGCCTCCAAAGCTTGCCTCAAGATCTTGTATGTTGAGTCTGGTAGCCCGGCCTGTTTTTCAACCTCTGACCAGCAAAGGTGGGCCAGGGATTCGTCTTCTGCGTCCCTCATGCGCCAGTAATATTTGGCGAGTGCTCCTTGTCTTGCTGGGAACTGGTTAGTAAGACCGAACTCCAAACGAATTTGGGCTTGCGAAATATGTCTCGGGATTGAGAAAAGAGTTTTGAAAAGCCTGGATTGGGCGAGATTTAACGCTGCGGCATCCCAGATTGCCAGTAATTCAGAGCCGTATGTTAGTGATGGCAGAAATTTAGCGGCTGCGATGTTAAGAATGTGGCCGGTGGAATGTCTGTTTAATTGCTTTTGAACAGTTTTGAAAGCAAATTGAAGCTGCTTAGCTTTGGATTTCCCCTGTTCTAGGTGCTGTTTAAACTTTAATCCATGGTCCAATACAATTCCCAGATATTTATAATGGTCTACCTGGATTAGAGGGGTAGAATTTATCTTCCAGACAATTTTTTTTTTTTCTGGAGCCACAGAAGCATAGGATGTTAGTTTTCTTTAGATTTATAGTCAGTTGTGCGTTCGAGAGGTACTGCGACAGTTTGGAGATCAAGCGTTGTAGACCGATGGGGGTTTTCGAGAGGAGCACAATGTCGTCTGCATACTGGAGACTTATTATAGGTGAGTGGGCCAATTTTGGTGGATCTCCCTGGATGGTACTTAGGTCACTTTCTAGGTCCGCGGTATAGATGTTAAAGAGGCTTGGGGCCATTACGCAGCCTTGCTTTAAACCGTTGGTTGTATGGAATTTCCTTGTCAGGCGTCGACCATCTCCTTTTTTCACTTGGACCCAAGTGTCTGTGTAGAGCTCAATAATTGCTCCCAACAACTTTGGCGGCACGCCCCAGGCTTTCATTTTGGCCATAAGATTAGATCTGGGCACTTTGTCAAAGGCCGCTTTTAGGTCCAGGAAACAAGTGTACAGCGGGGTGGAATTGTAGGTAGCTTTGTTAACAAGGAGGGTTAACGCAGATAGATTAGTCAAGGTGCCCAGTCCTGGCCGGAAGCCTGTTTGTGTCCGGGGGATTATCCCTGTACTGCTCACCCAGGATTCCAGTTCTACCAACAAGTTGGAAGCATAGATCTTAGCCTCCACGTCTGTTAAGGCTATTAGCCTATAGTTGTTAGGGTCTGAGCGGGACCCGGATTTATAGATTGGATGCAGAATTCTACCTCTCCATGATTCGGGAATGTTCCTGGTCTTGAAACTCTGACCAAATAGAGGTGTTAATTGGCTGGCCCAAAACAATGGGTCTTTCCTAAATAAGGCGTTGGGAAGCCCGTTTGGTCCGGGCGCTCCGTCTGCTCTCAATGATTTTATGGTATTTGAGACCTGCTTTAATGAGAACAATTCCATGTCTCCTGTATTCTTTGGTGTCGGTAAATTCCCAATGATTTTTGGAACTGGCGTTTTACTCAGGCTGGACCGGAAATGCTCCTCAGGACGCTCGGCGTTTTTATCCATAGGTAAATTATACGAGGAATTGTATAATGAGTCGATGTGACTACTCCAGAGCTGGTCCGTCATATCTGAGTTAAACTGGCGATGTTTGCCATTTAGCATAAAGTTTATTTTTGCCCAAAAATCTTTTGAATTCTGCAATTTACTTGCATGGAGTATGGAGCATCCTAGTTTTTCCCTGTGCATTCGCTTGGCCAGATTAATTTCTATTTTTAGTTCTTTTTTTAGAGATTCGATTGTATTCAGCGTGGGTTGTGAGAACTGAGGGTCTTTTTTTGCGTTCGGCCCTGAGGAATGCGTTTATTTGCCTTTTTAGTTGGCGCAGTTTCGGTGTGTACCATTCCCCACCTCTTTTTCTTATGGGTTTGCGTCCTCTGTTGTTGGATTGGTGTTTCTTGTTGATCTCCATTACAAAGTTTTCCCAGGTTTTAACTATGTCTCTCGATGTTTCAGATGGTTGGAGCAATACGTGGCATGATGCCATTAGGATAATCTATCGTTTTTTTGCACTCCACACCACCCTGGGTTAGACACTGGCTATATGCAAATCAGCTCTGACCCTGTGCCTCATGGGAACAGTCCAGTCCGAACTACCAAGCCATGTCTTTCCCAGACCGGAATCAAGCATCCAAGGACCGGTTTCTGGCTATCAGCCTTCTTCAGCCTGGATAGCTTGACTCCAGTGGTGTGGAGAGCCTGGGACTCATGTCTGAGCATCCCCAGCCCACTCGGGGTGAAATTGCAAAAAACACAGTTGATGGACAGAATGTAGAACAATGTCATACATTCACCCCAGTACAAGGATCTGGGCCTAAATCCATCGGTTTTTTTTGCACTCCACACCACCCTGGGTTAGACACTGGCTATATGCAAATCAGCTCTGACCCTGTGCCTCATGGGAACAGTCCAGTCCGAACAACCAAGCCATGTCTTTCCCAGACCGGAATCAAGCATCCAAGGACCGGTTTCTGGCTATCAGCCTTCTTCAGCCTGGATAGCTTGACTCCAGTGGTGTGGAGAGCCTGGGACTCACGTCTGAGCATCCCCAGCACACTCGGGGTGAAATTGCAAAAAACACAGTTGATGGACAGAATGTAGAATAATGTCATACATTCACCCCAGTACAAGGATCTGGGCCTAAATCCATCGTTTTTTTTGCACTCCACACCACCCTGGGTTAGACACTGGCTATATGCAAATCAGCTCTGACCCTGTGCCTCATGGGAACAGTCCAGTCCGAACTACCAAGCCATGTCTTTCCCAGACCGGAATCAAGCATCCAAGGACCGGTTTCTGGCTATCAGCCTTCTTCAGCCTGGATAGCTTGACTCCAGTGGTGTGGAGAGCCTGGGACTCACGTCTGAGCATCCCCAGCCCACTCGGGGTGAAATTGCAAAAAACACAGTTGATGGACAGAATGTAGAACAATGTCATACATTCACCCCAGTACAAGGATCTGGGCCTAAATCCATCGTTTTTTTTGCACTCCACACCACCCTGGGTTAGACACTGACTATATGCAAATCAGCTCTGACCCTGTGCCTCATGGGAACAGTCCAGTCCGAACTACCAAGCCATGTCTTTCCCAGACCGGAATCAAGCATCCAAGGACCGGTTTCTGGCTATCAGCCTTCTTCAGCCTGGATAGCTTGACTCCAGTGGTGTGGAGAGCCTGGGACTCACGTCTGAGCATCCCCAGCCCACTCGGGGTGAAATTGCAAAAAACACAGTTGATGGACAGAATGTAGAACAATGTCATACATTCACCCCAGTACAAGGATCTGGGCCTAAATCCATCGTTTTTTTTGCACTCCACACCACCCTGGGTTAGACACTGGCTATATGCAAATCAGCTCTGACTCTGTGCCTCATGGGAACAGTCCAGTCCGAACTACCAAGCCATGTCTTTCCCAGACCGGAATCAAGCATCCAAGGACCGGTTTCTGGCTATCAGCCTTCTTCAGCCTGGATAGCTTGACTCCAGTGGTGTGGAGAGCCTGGGACTCACGTCTGAGCATCCCCAGCCCACTCGGGGTGAAATTGCAAAAAACACAGTTGATGGACAGAATGTAGAACAATGTCATACATTCACCCCAGTACAAGGATCTGGGCCTAAATCCATCGTTTTGTTTGCACTCCACACCACCCTGGGTTAGACACTGGCTATATGCAAATCAGCTCTGACCCTGTGCCTCATGGGAACAGTCCAGTCCGAACTACGAAGCCATGTCTTTCCCAGACCGGAATCAAGCATCAAAGGAGCGGTTTCTGGCTATCAGCCTTCTTCAGCCTGGATAGCTTGACTCCAGTGGTGTGGAGAGCCTGGGACTCACGTCTGAGCATCCCCAGCCCACTCGGGGTGAAATTGCAAAAAACACAGTTGATGGACAGAATGTAGAACAATGTCATACATTCACCCCAGTACAAGGATCTGGGCCTAAATCCATCGTTTTTTTTGCACTCCACACCACCCTGGGTTAGACACTGGCTATATGCAAATCAGCTCTGACCCTGTGCCTCATGGGAACAGTCCAGTCCGAACTACCAAGCCATGTCTTTCCCAGACCGGAATCAAGCATCCAAGGACCGGTTTCTGGCTATCAGCCTTCTTCAGCCTGGATAGCTTGACTCCAGTGGTGTGGAGAGCCTGGGACTCACGTCTGAGCATCCCCAGCCCACTCGGGGTGAAATTGCAAAAAACACAGTTGATGGACAGAATGTAGAACAATGCCATACATTCACCCCAGTACAAGGATCTGGGCCTAAATCCATCGTTTTGTTTGCACTCCACACCACCCTGGGTTAGACACTGGCTATATGCAAATCAGCTCTGACCCTGTGCCTCATGGGAACAGTCCAGTCCGAACTACCAAGCCATGTCTTTCCCAGACCGGAATCAAGCATCCAAGGACCGGTTTCTGGCTATCAGCCTTCTTCAGCCTGGATAGCTTGACTCCAGTGGTGTGGAGAGCCTGGGACTCACGTCTGAGCATCCCCAGCCCACTCGGGGTGAAATTGCAAAAAACACAGTTGATGGACAGAATGTAGAACAATGTCATACATTCACCCCAGTACAAGGATCTGGGCCTAAATCCATCGTTTTTTTGCACTCCACACCACCCTGGGTTAGACACTGGCTATATGCAAATCAGCTCTGACCCTGTGCCTCATGGGAACAGTCCAGTCCGAACTACCAAGCCATGTCTTTCCCAGACCGGAATCAAGCATCCAAGGACCGGTTTCTGGCTAGCAGCCTTCTTCAGCCTGGATAGCTTGACTCCAGTGGTGTGGAGAGCCTGGGACTCACGTCTGAGCATCCCCAGCCCACTCGGGGTGAAATTGCAAAAAACACAGTTGATGGACAGAATGTAGAACAATGTCATACATTCACCCCAGTACAAGGATCTGGGCCTAAATCCATCGTTTTTTTTGCACTCCACACCACCCTGGGTTAGACACTGGCTATATGCAAATCAGCTCTGACCCTGTGCCTCATGGGAACAGTCCAGTCCGAACTACCAAGCCATGTCTTTCCCAGACCGGAATCAAGCATCCAAGGACCGGTTTCTGGCTATCAGCCTTCTTCAGCCTGGATAGCTTGACTCCAGTGGTGTGGAGAGCCTGGGACTCACGTCTGAGCATCCCCAGCCCACTCGGGGTGAAATTGCAAAAAACACAGTTGATGGACAGAATGTAGAACAATGCCATACATTCACCCCAGTACAAGGATCTGGGCCTAAATCCATCGTTTTGTTTGCACTCCACACCACCCTGGGTTAGACACTGGCTATATGCAAATCAGCTCTGACCCTGTGCCTCATGGGAACAGTCCAGTCCGAACTACCAAGCCATGTCTTTCCCAGACCGGAATCAAGCATCCAAGGACCGGTTTCTGGCTATCAGCCTTCTTCAGCCTGGATAGCTTGACTCCAGTGGTGTGGAGAGCCTGGGACTCACGTCTGAGCATCCCCAGCCCACTCGGGGTGAAATTGCAAAAAACACAGTTGATGGACAGAATGTAGAACAATGTCATACATTCACCCCAGTACAAGGATCTGGGCCTAAATCCATCGTTTTTTTGCACTCCACACCACCCTGGGTTAGACACTGGCTATATGCAAATCAGCTCTGACCCTGTGCCTCATGGGAACAGTCCAGTCCGAACTACCAAGCCATGTCTTTCCCAGACCGGAATCAAGCATCCAAGGACCGGTTTCTGGCTAGCAGCCTTCTTCAGCCTGGATAGCTTGACTCCAGTGGTGTGGAGAGCCTGGGACTCACGTCTGAGCATCCCCAGCCCACTCGGGGTGAAATTGCAAAAAACACAGTTGATGGACAGAATGTAGAACAATGTCATACATTCACCCCAGTACAAGGATCTGGGCCTAAATCCATCGTTTTTTTGCACTCCACACCACCCTGGGTTAGACACTGGCTATATGCAAATCAGCTCTGACCCTGTGCCTCATGGGAACAGTCCAGTCCAAACTACCAAGCCATGTCTTTCCCAGACCGGAATCAAGCATCCAAGGACCGTTTTCTGGCTAGCAGCCTTCTTCATCCTGGATAGCTTGACTCCAGCGGTGTGGAGAGCCTGGGACTCACGTCTGAGCATCCCCAGCCCACTCGGGGTGAAATTGCAAAAAACAGTTGATGGACAAAATGTAGAACAATGTCATACATTCACCCCAGTACAAGGATCTGGGCCTAAATCATCGTTTTTTTGCACTCCACAGCACCCTGGGTTAGACACTGGCTATATGCAAATCAGCTCTGACCCTGTGCCTCATGGGAACAGTCCAGTCCGAACTACCAAGCCATGTCTTTCCCAGACCGGAATCAAGCATCCAAGGACCGGTTTCTGGCTATCAGCCTTCTTCAGCCTGGATAGCTTGACTCCAGTGGTGTGGAGAGCCTGGGACTCACGTCTGAGCATCCCCAGCCCACTCGGGGTGAAATTGCAAAAAACACAGTTGATGGACAGAATGTAGAACAATGTCATACTTTCACCCCAGTACAAGGATCTGGGCCTAAATCCATCGTGTTTTTTGCACTCCACACCACCCTGGGTTAGACACTGGCTATATGCAAATCAGCTCTGACCCTGTGCCTCATGGGAACAGTCCAGTCCGAACTACCAAGCCATGTCTTTCCCAGACCGGAATCAAGCATCCAAGGACCGGTTTCTGGCTATCAGCCTTCTTCAGCCTGGATAGCTTGACTCCAGTGGTGTGGAGAGCCTGGGACTCACGTCTGAGCATCCCCAGCCCACTCGGGGTGAAATTGCAAAAAACACAGTTGATGGACAGAATGTAGAACAATGTCATACATTCACCCCAGTACAAGGATCTGGGCCTAAATCCATCGTTTTTTTTGCACTCCACACCACCCTGGGTTAGACACTGGCTATATGCAAATCAGCTCTGACCCTGTGCCTCATGGGAACAGTCCAGTCCGAACTACCAAGCCATGTCTTTCCCAGACCGGAATCAAGCATCCAAGGACCGGTTTCTGGCTATCAGCCTTCTTCAGCCTGGATAGCTTGACTCCAGTGGTGTGGAGAGCCTGGGACTCACGTCTGAGCATCCCCAGCCCACTCGGGGTGAAATTGCAAAAAACACAGTTGATGGACAGAATGTAGAACAATGTCATACATTCACCCCAGTACAAGGATCTGGGCCTAAATCCATCGTTTTTTTTGCACTCCACACCACCCTGGGTTAGACACTGGCTATATGCAAATCAGCTCTGACCCTGTGCCTCATGGGAACAGTCCAGTCCGAACAGTGTCTAACAGTGTCTAACCCAGGGGGGTGTGGAGTGCAAAAGAAACGATGGATTTAGGCCCAGATCCTTGTACTGGGGTGAATGTATGACATTGTTCTACATTCTGTCCATCAACTGTGTTTTTTGCAATTTTCACCCAGAGTGGGCTGGGTATGCTCAGACGTGAGTCCCAGGCTCTCCACACCACTGGAGTCAAGCTATCCAGGCTGATGAAGGCTGATAGCCAGAAACCGGTCCTTGGATGCTTGATTCCAGTCTGGGAAAGACATGGCTTGGTAGTTCGGACTGGACTGTTCCCATGAGGCACAGGGTCAGAGCTGATTTGCATATAGCCAGTGTCTAACCCAGGGGGGTGTGGAGTGCAAAAGAAACGATGGACTTAGGCTCAGATCCTTGTACTGGGGTGAATGTATGACATTGTTCTACATTCTGTCCATCAACTGTGTTTTTTGCAATTTTTATCCCGAGTGGGCTGGGTATGCTCAGACGTGAGTCCCAGGCTCTCCACACCACTGGAGTCAAGCTATCCAGGCTGATGAAGGCTGATAGCCAGAAACCGGTCCTTGGATGCTTGATTCCAGTCTGGGAAAGACATGGCTTGGTAGTTCGGACTGGACTGTTCCCATGAGGCACAGGGTCAGAGCTGATTTGCATATAGCCAGTGTCTAACCCAGGGGGGTGTGGAGTGCAAAAAAACCGATGGATTTAGGCCCAGATCCTTGTACTGGGGTGAATGTATGACATTGTTCTACATTCTGTCCATCAACTGTGTTTATTGCAATTTTCACCCGAGTGGGCTGGGTATGCTCAGACGTGAGTCCCAGGCTCTCCACACCACTGGAGTCAAGCTATCCAGGCTGATGAAGGCTGATAGCCAGAAACCGGTCCTTGGATGCTTGATTCCAGTCTGGGAAAGACATGGCTTGGTAGTTCGGACTGGACTGTTCCCATGAGGCACAGGGTCAGAGCTGATTTGCATATAGCCAGTGTCTAACCCAGGGGGGTGTGGAGTGCAAAAAAAACGATGGATTTAGGCCCA
The DNA here is from genome assembly GCF_964261635.1 of Lissotriton helveticus. Taxonomy (NCBI): domain Eukaryota; kingdom Metazoa; phylum Chordata; class Amphibia; order Caudata; family Salamandridae; genus Lissotriton; species Lissotriton helveticus. The sequence continues at coordinate 769,411,356 of NC_136067.1, read as the reverse complement.
GATCCTTGTACTGGGGTGAATGTATGACATTGTTCTACATTCTGTCCATCAACTGTGTTTTTTGCAATTTTCACCCCGAGTGGGCTGGGTATGCTCAGACATGAGTCCCAGGCTCTCCACACCACTGGAGTCAAGCTATCCAGGCTGATGACGGCTGATAGCCATAAACCGGTCCTTCGATGCTTGATTCCAGTCTGGGAAAGACATGGCTTGGTAGTTCGGACTGGACTGTTCCCATGAGGCACAGGGTCAGAGCTGATTTGCATATAGCCAGTGTCTAACCCAGGGGGGTGTGGAGTGCAAACAAAACGATGGATTTAGGCCCAGATCCTTGTACTGGGGTGAATGTATGACAGTGTTCTACATTCTGTCCATCAACTGTGTTTTTTGCAATTTTCACCCCGAGTGGGCTGGGTATGCTCAGACGTGAGTCCCAGGCTCTCCACACCACTGGAGTCAAGCTATCCAGGCTGATAAAGGCTGATAGCCAGAAACCGGTCCTTGGATGCTTGATTCCAGTCTGGGAAAGACATGGCTTGGTAGTTCGGACTGGACTGTTCCCATGAGGCACAGGGTCAGAGCTGATTTGCATATAGCCAGTGTCTAACCCAGGGGGGTGTGGAGTGCAAAACAAACGATGGATTGAGGCCCAGATCCTTGTACTGGGGTGAATGTATGACATTGTTCTACATTCTGTCCATCAACTGTGTTTTTTGCAATTTTCACCCCGAGTGGGCTGGGTATGCTCAGACGTGAGTCCCAGGCTCTCCACACCACTGGAGTCAAGCTATCCAGGCTGATGAAGGCTGATAGCCAGAAACCGGTCCTTGGATGCTTGATTCCAGTCTGGGAAAGACATGGCTTGGTAGTTCGGACTGGACTGTTCCCATGAGGCACAGGGTCAGAGCTGATTTGCATATAGCCAGTGTCTAACCCAGGGGGGTGTGGAGTGCAAAAAAAACGATGGATTTAGGCCCAGATCCTTTTACTGGGGTGAATGTATGACATTGTTCTACATTCTGTCCATCAACTGTGTTTTTTGCAATTTTCACCCCGAGTGGGCTGGGTATGCTCAGACGTGAGTCCCAGGCTCTCCACACCACTGGAGTCAAGCTATCCAGGCTGATGAAGGCTGATAGCCAGAAACCGGTCCTTGGATGCTTGATTCCAGTCTGGGAAAGACATGGCTTGGTAGTTCGGACTGGACTGTTCCCATGAGGCACAGGGTCAGAGCTGATTTGCATATAGCCAGTGTCTAACCCAGGGGGGTGTGGAGTGCAAAAAAACGATGGATTTAGGCCCAGATCCTTGTACTGGGGTGAATGTATGACATTGTTCTACATTCTGTCCATCAACTGTGTTTTTTGCAATTTTCACCCCGAGTGGGCTGGGTATGCTCAGACGTGAGTCCCAGGCTCTCCACATCACTAGAGTCAAGCTATCCAGGCTGATGAAGGCTGATAGCCAGAAACCGGTCCTTGGATGCTTGATTCCAGTCTGGGAAAGACATGGCTTGGTAGTTCGGACTGGACTGTTCCCATGAGGCACAGGGTCAGAGCTGATTTGCATATAGCCAGTGTCTAACCCAGGGGGGTGTGGAGTGCAAAAAAAACGATGGATTTAGGCCCAGATCCTTGTACTGGAGTGAATGTATGACATTGTTCTACATTCTGTCCATCAACTGTGTTTTTTGCAATTTTCACCCCGAGTGGGCTGGGTATGCTCAGACGTGAGTCCCAGGCTCTCCACACCACTGGAGTCAAGCTATCCAGGCTGATGAAGGCTGATAGCCAGAAACCGGTCCTTGGATGCTTGATTCCAGTCTGGGAAAGACATGGCTTGGTGGTTCGGACTGGACTGTTCCCATGAGGCACAGGGTCAGAGCTGATTTGCATATAGCCAGTGTCTAACCCAGGGGGGTGTGGAGTGCAAAAAAAACGATGGATTTAGGCCCAGATCCTTGTACTGGGGTGAATGTATGACATTGTTCTACATTCTGTCCATCAACTGTGTTTTTTGCAATTTTCACCCCGAGTGGGCTGGGTATGCTCAGACGTGAGTCCCAGGCTCTCCACACCACTGGAGTCAAGCTATCCAGGCTGATGAAGGCTGATAGCCAGAAACCGGTCCTTGGATGCTTGATTCCAGTCTGGGAAAGACATGGCTTGGTAGTTCGGACTGGACTGTTCCCATGAGGCACAGGGTCAGAGCTGATTTGCATATAGCCAGTGTCTAACCCAGGGGGGTGTGGAGTGCAAAAAAAACGATGGATTTAGGCCCAGATCCTTGTACTGGGGTGAATGTATGACATTGTTCTACATTCTGTCCATCAACTGTGTTTTTTGCAATTTTCACCCCGAGTGGGCTGGGTATGCTCAGACGTGAGTCCCAGGCTCTCCACACCACTGGAGTCAAGCTATCCAGGCTGATGAAGGCTGATAGCCAGAAACCGGTCCTTGGATGCTTGATTCCAGTCTGGGAAAGACATGGCTTGGTAGTTCGGACTGGACTGTTCCCATGAGGCACAGGGTCAGAGCTGATTTGCATATAGCCAGTGTCTAACCCAGGGGGGTGTGGAGTGCAAAAAAACGATGGATTTAGGCCCAGATCCTTGTACTGGGGTGAATGTATGACATTGTTCTACATTCTGTCCATCAACTGTGTTTTTTGCAATTTTCACCCCGAGTGGGCTGGGTATGCTCAGACGTGAGTCCCAGGCTCTCCACACCACTGGAGTCAAGCTATCCAGGCTGATGAAGGCTGATTGCAATTTTCACCCCGAGTGGGCTGGATATGCTCAGACGTGAGTCACAGGCTCTCCACACCACTGGAGTCAAGCTATCCAGGCTGATGAAGGCTGATAGCCAGAAACCGGTCCTTGGATGCTTGATTCCAGTCTGGGAAAGGCATGGCTTGGTAGTTCGGACTGGACTGTTCCCATGAGGCACAGGGTCAGAGCTGATTTGCATATAGCCAGTGTCTGACCCAGGGGGGTGTGGAGTGCAAAAAAAACGATGGATTTAGGCCCAGATCCTTGTACTGGGGTGAATGTATGACATTGTTCTACATTCTGTCCATCAACTGTGTTTTTTGCATGTTTCTTGAAACAGCAGTATTTTGAATTGGGTTATAAACTCAATAAAGTCGTCTTCCTCCAGCTTTGTCTTTAAACCATTGATGTTCCATGAGCAGATCATGCAGCCCTGCTTTTCCCCCATCGTTGGTCTGCTATCAATTCAAGCTGCGTTCCTGTGGGATTGTGCCTGAATAGCGTGTTGGGGCCATTCGGGCATATCTGCCTCTTGATGAGCGAAAGTGATTGTAATATGTCTTAGTCGCTGCGCTTCCACTTCGGTGCTGCTTCTTAAATCTGGCCCTTTGGCATTTTTTAAAAGGCTTGTTTTTGGGTTTTGTTTTCGCAGCGGGCTGGTATTTCGGGCAGGCTCCACTTTTTTTAGTTCAATGCCCCATGCGGAAAAAACCTCCCTATGAGACAGGATTAGATCTGTGATGGTATGATTGATCCAAGTTGTAATCGTCGAGTCTGATCCTAATTGAAGAGGGTTTGGTTTGAACTCTATTAATTCAAGGTCGCTCCATTTCAGGTGTTGTAGGCCTGGGAGTTCTTCTAGAAGTCTTAAAATGGCCCCTCTATTCAAGATGTCATGGGACCCTCTTGAACAATATTGTGGAATAAACTCGATTTTGTTACTTGACGTGGACCGCTTTAGAATTTTTGATAGTCTGCTCTCTTCATTAAGTGGAGCGGCCGTTCCTGCCTGGTCAACCTCTAGCTCTGATGTGTGTGAGTTTGCCATCTGTACGCTGTTGGCGAGGTCATGTCCGTTGGGGACTAGAACATGAAGTTCGCCGCCCTGTGTGTCTCGTAAGTTGACTCCATTGATCTTTGCGGCATTAACTAAGATGACTTGGCTATTGATGTCTGGGACTTGGCTAGATGAGTTGTTGTCGCTTAATTCCTTCCGTTGATTGATGTTTATGTTGATTCCAGGCTCTTGAAGTGGTACCTTACAATCTGGGTTTTGTCCCGCAGGTTTAAAGATGCTGAACACTTTTAATGCATTCTGATGGCAGCCAACACTTCCTGGTTGGAATGTTGGCAGCCAATCAGATCTGTGCCCAGAATCGGGAGTATTCGCAAAGTATTTGCAATCCTAGATATACAAATTTTGGATTTTCTTTAATATATCCAAAACTGCCAATAGGATTTACACCAAATATCAAAAAGGGCTCTTTCTGGACCAAGGACAACCTTTCTGCAAAATTTGGTGTAATTCCATCCAGCGGTTCGGGATGTACTCATGTTCAAATTTCCATTTGGAATTAACATAGGAAACCCACCTTATTGACCCCCCTTTTTCTCAGGCCCTGCTTGACAGATCGCCCTGCTACTTTCTATGTACAATAAGACCCAGTGACAAATGTTTTTGGGAAAATTTCGTGAAGCTTCATCTTATGGAGCCAAAGTTATAGGCAGTCAAAAACTCTTTTCCTATGGAAACTAGGTCCTAACTATAATTACGTACTGGCGACCGCCAGTAGGCACTATTAGTTTATTATATATATATATATATTCTGAGAAAAAAAACAGACGTTAAAGTAACATTAACTGAGGTGAAAATGACACTGATAATGTAACATTGTAAACTCAAAAAACTCTGAAATTCACCAGTTATAGTTATATATAGTAACATGGTTACATGGGCTGGTGGGAGGAGACGATTGGCAGTCACATTCATCTCTTTAATGAACACATGGTGCTCTGGGCGAACTACAAAGATGATATTTTTATCATATGGAAGGGATCCAAACAGCTTGCAGTGGACTTTGTCCATGAACTGAATAGTAATGACTGTAATTTGAATTTTACAAGTCAAATTCACAATACATCATTGGAATTTTTTGGTCTTGAGGTTTGCAATTCTAAGTTGGAGACTAGGCTGTTTCAGAAGAAAACAGCCGGCAATCGTCTGCTATATGCTTCAAGTAATCACCCGAAGAATTCAATTCAAATTGCAGCTGAGATGTGGCATTTCAGGAAGAAAAGAAAGTCTTGCTTGACAGATTAAAAAAAAAAAAAAAGAGGATTAACACCTAATATATTGATGAAAGCAGTGCAGAAAATGGACAAACTCAAAAGACAGGATCTATTAGTAGAGGGAACTAAGAAGTCAAACGAAGCAGAGTCTATCAGATTTATCAACACATATAGCAATAAGACACAAAAGGTCAGAGGGATTTTCAAAAACATTGGTACGTTCTACACACCGATGAACTATTATCTAAACATCTAGCTAGGCATCCTAAAATCTCCTTTAGGAGGAGCAAATGACTAAAGGATATTTTGTATAAGATACTGATGATAGACAGGACACTGTTGGATTTTTCACTTGTAAAAAATGCAAGGTATGTCGATTCAATATGAATGTGAATAAATTCACTCTATTGCATATAAATCATAATTGTGTCTTTAAATGTACTTGTAACAAGTACTATGTAGACAGTGCTGTCCACAAAGCGAAAAAACGAACCTTGGAATACGTGAGGGCTATCACCTGGCACGATGAGCAATTTCCGGTAGCTAGACACTTTGAAGAACATCACTCGAGTGATATTAGTCCACAGCAATTTTGCGTGTTTGACAGGAATATTCATGGGGCAATAGAATTTTAGATTTGCAGGAGTCTCAGTGGATTATTCACTTTACCACACTGTGCCCTTCAGGGTTCAGCCTGGATGAGGAATTGGCTGTCCATTTGGGTTGATCATTTTGTTTATTGCCATGATTGATTTGAAATGTTGTACAGTTATAGCAGTTGCTCTCTAAATTAGCATGCAGGTGCTTTAAATTATAATTATTTTTGTTTTCACACAGGTGCACTTTGTTGTCTGCGACAAGGACACTCGGTCTATTGAGCTAAGAAACCAAATTTTGTTTATCATTCCGTACATTATTTGATTTTGCAATTTTGATCCATGTTGCTATGTTTTAATCTGTGAAATTAGGTCCAGTTGGGCTTGCTAATTGATGTATTCGTGCACATGGGTCATCATGATGAATGTATAAAATGTGTCCACTTGGGGGTGAGTCATATGATCATTTTGATGCTTTGCCATGAGAATATTCATATCAGGGGCGGCCTTAGGCATGTGCAAGCTGTGCACCTGCACAGGGCTGCCAAACCCCAGGGGCCACCCCACCAAGATATATATCCTTATTATAATAATCCTCTGAGGATGGATACATATTTGAGTGGCGTCACCTGACAGGGAATTTTGCGGCCTCCGGCTCTGTTTGACTTCAACATTTAATTAAAACACCTTCCTGAGCTCTGGGGGGCTCCGCCCTGCCCGGACCCCCTCTTCCGGGACCCCCTACCTACGCTCCCTGCCCAGGGCTGCCATGAGCCTAGAGCCACCCCTGTTCATATACCTGCAATTTATAGAGGGGATATTGTGCATGATGTATCATTACGATTTAAGTGATTTTTAATCTTGGGTCATGTAGAGTAAATTGCCACTAAATACTGTATGATTAATTGTAACTAGACATGGGAGCACCAACAGGGTGTTGATTGGTAAATACGAATAATTGAGAAAAGTGATGCTGCAATATGTTCCACAATTAATCATACCCGTCAGGGTGGTCCTCATTGCATCGAGAATATATATTGATTAGTTGGCAAACTAATTTCATTATTTATGAACCGATACTACATGACAATGAAATGTTCTGCATTTTAATTTAATTTCTTTAAGTAGGCGCCCTCTTTTCCATAATATCGGACTCACTAGTTGCAGTCCTTTGTTTACGTTTCACTTGAGCGCTTAAAATATCTGTTTTTTACTTTCTTAACCATCTTGTGATCAAGGTGGTCCACGCCAAAATGTGTTGCCAACTAAAGAATTCATAATTGGATTTGCACTATTGAAGTGTGCATGCCTTTTGTCTTACAGCGTTAGAAGCTGTTTTAATATATTTCGGGTCCCAGTCACGTGCTTCTGCCTCGGGGACGAAGGTCACTGTGGGGTGAAGCTTGTTTGTATGTGTAAGAAGCAGAGAACTCTGGGTAGTTCCCATATTTAGGTGGAGAGCATCTCCTGCATAGAGAACCCTTCAAGACAAGCATACTCTTAATCTACTGACCGCAACGGTCGGTTTTTCTAGAACAGCTTTTAAGCATAGGATTAGCACAGTGCCCTCCACGCCGAGCTAGAACGGGACAAAGTTTACATTTTTTGCGTAATTTATGCAGCATTCTAAGCATGAAAGGGTATTGTTTTGCTATATAGTTATATATAATTTCTTCTCTAAAAAAAAATGGTAAAGTAACAATATACTTAGGTGAAAATTTCAGTAATAATGTAACGTTGTAAACTGATTCACCTGTTATAGTTCTCTTAATTAACTATAAGTCGTACCTTAAAGTAACTATAACTCACACCCCCCACGATGCATACTGGTGTCATCAATGATGTCAGTTCAACTGTCATCATTACCGCTATCAATGATCTCACTGAACATGTTATGAGTGCTTTATTATGTGAGTTTATAAGCAGTGCATGTCGAGGGCGTGAGTTATAGTTACTTTAGGGCATGGGTTATACTTATATGAGATAACTTTAACATGTGAATTTCAGTGGTTTTTTTTCAATTTAAAACTTTATGTTGTCAGTGAAATTTTCCCCTTACTTGTATGTCATTTTAACATTTGCTTTTTTCACTGAATTCCTGAGAATCTTGTCATGTAAAGTAATATTTTTTTCCATATGTCAAGCTGAGTATTGCGTGGGGTTGGCCCCCATTGCGTGGGACTGCTGCCAGGTCCTGCATCCAATCCCCCTGTGAGCAGGCATCCCCGCCACACACAGCCAAAGCCCTGAGCCCAACCTCCCACTGTGTATGGCTTATGTTTAGCAAGGGGTTAGGTGCAGGACCTGGCAAACACATCCCTGTGGGTGCACATGGTTAAATATAAGGGGTGTCATTTTAAGCAAGGCAGAGCTACTGACTTTGTCAAAGGGTCAGACCACCAAAACATAAAAAGTGGGCCAATTGGCTTTATGACGGGTTAGAAAGAATATAAACATATTTTTGACAGAAAATGACCATTAATTATAATGAAATGTATATTTCATTAATTCACGGAGTTCAATGTTTAATAAAAGTGATTGTCATTAAAAAATATTTATAATGTTTTATTTAATAAAAAAGTTAATGTTTGATTTCTTTAAGTCTTTTTAAAACAGTTTTCAGGCTACAAAATGCGGCCAAAGACCCAACCACAAGGGGGCTATGCACCCCAGCTAAAGACCACAAAGCTCCATCTAGGAATGCTTTAAAGAAATATGGTAAACTCTCCTAAGGGCATGGATTTAATGACCCAGGAGACTGGGGGCTGCTGCATTGCCTACAGCTATAAAAATGCTTAGTGGTGCCCCACTCTATTCTAGTGACACCACCAAGATGACAAAAAGATTTTTTTTTAAAGCCCTCACAATTCTTTATGGGATGCTCCTTCAAGGAGCAGTGAATAATAAATGAGCGTCTCCTGCCACTCTTTATATATATTTGTATTCCGGGGCCCACCTGAGATGCCCTTTTTATCATTATTGGGGAGGAGGGCCCCACCAGCTCCTCGCACACAGCCATGCTGGGTTCAGAGGGAGCGGCTTTGCTCCCACCTGGTGGAAGGAGGTATTTTTCATTGCTCCTGCCGGGAGAGAAGCAATCTGAGGTTCCCTGCACACAAAAGCACTGGAAGCAAACAGATGTCTGCTCTCAGCTCTCGGTGGCAGACAAGTTTTCCCTGCCCATGCTTTTGTGGGCAAGCAAACAGTGTCCAGGGGTGGGCTCCCCAGGACACCACAACACAGCTGGCCCAGGAGCCAAAATTGAGACAGGTAGCCGGGCTGTGTGCCCCACTCCCCTTGTATATTTATGCCGGGCCCCAGGGGATAGAGACATCAGGCCATGATCGGCTTACGGAGGTTGTAGCGCACCCCCTCCCTACTGAATATTGGGCTGGGTACTGCGGAATGGGGTCCCCAGAGCTGTGATAGTCTTAGGGGGGGCTGAGTGCCCCCTCCCCTTTCAATATTTTGGAGAACTCTAGTGGATAGGGTCTGCTGGACCGTAATTCTGCTCAGGGAGGGGGGCTGCGTGCCCCCCTCCTCTTTAATGTTTATGCCGGGCTTTAGGGGATGGGATCTCCGGAGTCATGATCAGCTCAGTAAGGATAGCTTTATGCCCCCCTCCCCATTCATAAAGATGTCAGACCTCAGGGATGGGGTCCCCGGGGCGAGATTGGCTCAGGAAGAGGTGGCATGCATGCCCCCTTCTCACTGAATATTGTGCGAGGCCCCAGGAGATGGAGTTCCCGGGGCTGTGATTGGCTCAGGCATGGGGCTGTGCGCCCCTCATCCCCACTGAATATTGTACCGGGCACCAGTGTATGGTAACCCTGAGGTCGTGATGAGCTCTGGCAGGGTGGCCACTCGCCCCCTCTACTTTGATTATTGTGCCGAAACCCAGGGATTGTGGTCCTTGGACTGTGATCGGCTCGGGGAGAGGGGGCGATGCGCCACCCTCCCCTTTAATATTTATGCCGGTCCCGAGAGGATAGGATCGCTGGGGATATGATTGGGTCTGGAAGGATGGCTGTGCACACCCCTCCTCTTTCATAAATATGTTGGTCCCCAGAGGATGGGGTTTCTGGGGCCGTTATCGGCTTGGGGACAGTAGCCCCACACACATCTACCTCTCCAAATATTAGATTGCATTGACCCCCTGGCCCACCACAGGTGTCATATCTATTTTTTTAAATGGCAACTGCAATTTTGCCCCCCCCCCCCCCTGCAATCATGCGGGAGAACCGTGGAATCATGGAAAAATGTAATTTTATCCCTACCCTGCCCTTTATATCTTTTTATTTTTTAAATTCTGGACATGGGACTAAATACCCGAGGCCTGTAACAGCTGCCGCAACATTTCTGTACATGCTGTGACCAGCCTATCAGAGCCCTCACTCCTGCAGGATATTCACTCCTACGGCAGCGAGATGGCCCAAGGGGAAAATGATCCCTTATCAAATCTGAACATTCTATTTTTTTTTTCTTTTAAATGTGTTTCCTGGCCTCTTACAAAAGGCCCTCAAACCGAACGGTCCAGATATAAAAATATCTTGGTATCTAAATTTATTTTAAACTACTGAACAGATTTACAGCAAATCACAAAAAGCATGGTTTCTGGACCAAGGTCTAGCTTCCTGATGCATTTTGTCTAATTCTGTTCTGCCTATTTGATTGTAGCCCTTTTCAAAAATCCCTATGAAATGTGCATGGGAATTTTGCATTTTGGGAGCACCGCTTTTCCTCGACCCCCGCTTCACAAATCACCACAAAACTTTCCATGAAGAAACTAAGTAAAAAAGAACACTTTTTGGAAAGTTTTGTGAAGATTAGTCAAACAACACCAAAGTTATTAGCATACGAAAAAAGGCATTTCCTATGAAACGCAGACCTAACTACATGTGGTGACCATATATATATATATATATATATATATATATATATATATATATATATATATATATATATATATGGGAGGGACCTTCACTCATGACAGTGGTGAAGCTTTAAGTGTGTCATAATGCCCCTTATCTCTCCTAACAACTGTAATAATTAGCATATTGCGCGGTGGATCTGTATGTATGGTTTATGCCACGCTACTTCTCCATGTCCATTACTACTATGAGCTAAGGGACTGATAAGCAAACCTATTCAAAGCTCACAAACTCCCTGACTCACAGTTTCTGACTGCAATTTAGATTGTTGCTATGCATCAATCACATTTTAGTAGTCTGTAAAATTTAACTGACTGCAACTCCATATCGATTCTCTGTTTGAAGTGGCATGTGTTGCAGGCGTCCCTTCCAAATACCAAATTGGTAGGAGAAGCATCAATGTTTTGCAACCAAAAACGTGTGTTGCAAGACATTGTAAACTTACCAAAATCAGATTTGGTGTTTGCAAAAGGGAAGGTGTTCCCTTGTGGGCCTCTTCCCCTGTATGAATGTAAAAATGAAATTTGATGGTGAAAAGGCAGTGTTCAGGCAGTAGTCTTAAACCATAGGTTGGATCATGAACTGCTCCGAAGAGTAACTTTAAGAAATAAGATATTAGTACACAAGTCAGTTCATAAAATTGTCAACTGGTTGCAAAAAATACACGTCACAAATTGCAACCAGTTTTTGTGACCGGTATTTCAGATTTTGGCTTTAGGTTATTTAAGCAGTGTACAGCCTGAAGGTCTTCGTACAGCAAGATCCAGATCGAGAAGCCCCAGAAGAGGCAGGTCTAATATGAAGAAAAAAACCTGGATTTGACTTTTGCAATGAGGTAATAAATGCAGTAGCGGCTGCTACTGAACAAGCCTGGGGGGCGTTGGAGGGGGGGAATAAAAAACAACACTTACCTGGATGCGGCTTGCCAGCCAGCTGGCTGACCTCCGCCTCTCTTCCGTCCTCTTCTCTTCTACCGGGGCAGCAGTAGGCACGCAGCCTCCCAGAATCCCCTGACCACTCACAACGGTGGCTTACAGCAGCGTTGTGATGACCTGAGCGCCGTAGTTCGGCACTCGTACAGGGACCGGGAGGCAGTGCATGTTCTCCACCCAGACTGTAATGCAGCCTGGGTGGAGAACATGCGAAGTGCACATAACATTTTGGCCGGTCCGAGACGGCCAGCCAAAATGTCATGCGCAATACTTCCTACCACTCCTCCCCCAGCTTCTTAACAGCCCGCTCCATCCCGCGCCTCCCCCAACCAACTGAGCTAGTACGCTTAAATAAATTGAAACGTGAAATTATTTTCATTTTATATTTTCTGTTCTTAATTGCTCAGTGGGGCGACGCTCCTCCGCCTTATTGGTGGAGCCGCCACTGCATAAATGGCTGAACTGCTGTTCAACTGTACGCTTTCTTCAAGTAACATACATATATTATGTTCACGAAGTTGTGCTGTTCAACTCTCAATTAAACATCGTGGGAGTAAATCTTATTCAGAGTTCTTGCAGTTAATGTTGTCTCCTACACTGTCAAATGGTGCACAGCCATCACACTCCCCCACAATGCCCCCTCCCCCTGCAATCCCTCTTAGTGCTTCTCTATTCATGCTAACATCAAAAAGAACGGATTCCAATTACATCACTGAAAACCCCAATTGAATTTCTCCTGCAGTTGCACATTTCCTGCTAATGGAATCCTGTGCTGTCAGCAGAATGCCCTCCGCTTGGGAGCTGTCTTTTTGTGCTTTGCTTTTTTTTTTTTTTTTTTTACAACTTGAGTCTCCACATTTGTTCCACTCGCGCTGCGAGCTAGACATTACCTTATACAAGAATGAATCTGCTGCATTCCTCTGTCTAGCTTCCTCGCAGCACATTCCCCACACTCACCACTGCCAGACCAGCCGAGGCCGCCGCCCCCTCCTGGCCTCCCCCTTCCTTCCTTTCCCTCGCTGCCCGTGTGTGTTTTTTTGTGTGTGTGTAAATGATCTCACATGACTCAACAAATCCAACTGCCTGCAGCAGGCCAAGTTCGGAGCCTTCCCAGGAGGGGAGGGGAGGGGCCGCTTTGTGGAAAGGACCTGGAGCTCTGCCCTTTCTCTGGCTCAGATTACCCGCCTGTCAGGCCTGACGGATCTGGCTAAAAATAAAAGGAAGCGGCCCTTGAAAAGCAGATGAATGAGCACAGCAGCTCCCCCACACAACACGACTGGTGCTGCAGCCTACAACCTTCTGGAACATCAACTGCAAATGTTTCTCATTCATGCAGGTTTAACAGTGCAAAGCAGGCATTATGAGCCAACCTAACCAGGAAATGCAGGAAGATAGATAGATAGATAGATAGATAGATAGATAGATAGATAGATAGATAGATAGATAGATAGATAGATAGATAGATAGATAGATAGATAGATAGATAGATAGATAGACTATTTTTAGTTATTTCAAGTAACTGTAACTCACCCCATCGCCATGCAGTGTTGTCATCAATTATGTCATTCCAGATGTCATCAGTGATGTTATCAATGATATCATAGAACATGTCATGAGTAAAATAATATGCGAGGTCATAAGCAGTACATGGAGAAGGCGCGAGTTATAGATAGACGAAATAATTAAAACTGGTGAATTTCAATGTTTTTTTTTCAGGGTACAATGTTAATTAAAACGGACAATTTCACCTAACTCTAATGCCACTTTAGTTTTTTTCAATGAATTTCTTAGGTTTTTCTTTTTTTTTTAAAGAAAGTAAGATATTACAATACCTAACTATAACATCACTTTGACCTTTTTCTTTTTCAGTGAATTTCTAGAGGACTTTTTTAAGGTATGTTACCATGCATAACTATGCCAACCCCCACAACCAATGTATAAAACAAACAATATCTCAATTGGATTCACTTGTGTAACAGATAAATTTGCATGTACAAGACATTACAAATGATCTGGCCTAACGGCTACGGCACTCGATCTCGGACCTGGGTTCGAGTCTCGGTAACGACGACAAATATCCTGTGATTCTGGGCAAACCACTTTATCTCCCCGTGCCTAACAAAAATGAATGTGTGTCTTCATGTAACGTAACTGGTGCTATGTAAAGCGCTCTGATAACCCGATTCGGTTCAAGTTCGCGCTATATAAAACTCTAAAAAAAAAGAAAGAGAGACTCAGAATTTTACGTTTTTGAAAGTGCATATAGCATCATGTATTTAAGGACAATTTTATCAAAACAGTAAGAAAATTAATATATAAAAAATCAAAAGGCAAAAGTTAGGAGAACAGCACTTAAGGAATATAATGCGGTGGCAACCCAAGAGGGCTATGTACACTACGTGATAGTGAGACAAACGGTGACGGTGAAAGTGACATATGGGTGAAAACAGCAAAGGAACCAATAATCTTGTATATATTGCTTTTATTTTTGTCACTTTGCGTCCGTCGCTGTTTTCACCCATATGTCACTTGCGCCGTCACCGTTTGACTCACTATCACGTAGTGTACATAGCCCTCTTGGGTTGCGACCGTATTATATGCCTTAAGTGCTGTTCTCCTAACTTTTGCCTTTTGTTTTTTGATATAAATATTCTGACTGTTTTCGTAAAATTGTCCTTAAATACATAATGCTATATGCACTTTCAAAAACTTAAAATTCTGAGTCTCTCTTTCTTTTCTGTCCAGATCATTTGTAACGTCTTGTACAGGCAAATGTATCTGTTGCGCAAGTGAATCCAATTGAGATATTGTTTATTTTATACATATGCACACCCAGGTCTCAATCTGGCCTACGGGAAATACTCCTGTTGCATCCGCTTCAGGGGCATCGCACTTTCTTTCGCTTTTTTTTTACATTTAAACTTGAATGCTGATTGCGGCGCCTGCTTCAGGGAAACCACGTGCTGTTTCATTTTTTGTATGTTTTACTTTCAAGGTGAGCGTGGCGCCCACTTCAGGGGCACTGGGCTCTGCTTCATTTACTTTAAAAAAAAAAACTTTAATACTGAGCGCAGCGCCCGCTTCAGGGACACCGTGCTCAGTTTTTTTTAAATTGTTTTTTAACTTAATGGTAAGCGTGGCGCCCGCTTCAGGTACATCGCGCTCTGCAATACAATAGGTCTTGCTTTTGTCAAACTTTGACCTACTGGTATTGTAAATGACAATGCCTTTTGTTATTATAAAAGGCATATCCATTTACAATGCCAGTAGCTCAAAATATCGCAATCGTGAGATCTACTGCATTGCAAATGCTTGTTTTAAATGTTTTTCTGAACCGCAGGACTCTTGTGAGATTAGGGAGACCGGGTGGTGCCCACAAGAGTCTCCCTGGAGCGCAGCAACCCAAACAAAATTTAGGATATATTTAGCCCCACCACCATGCCCATGGTGTCAGGATACCCTTGCCTTGTCCCCTCGCACCGTTTTTTTCAGGAAATGTTATTTCACCCACAAAGTTATATATTTTTGCTTTTTCGTTTTCTGAATGTATCACATTTTCCTTCACTTTCGCAAGTGTTTTACTGCTTGGCAACATTACTTTCAGCCTGATAGTGTAGCAGGAGTCACAGTTGTATCACGGATGTCTCGAACTGTAAAACAATGTAGCATTTTGCAGAGACCACAGAAAGGCTGCCTAAAGAAACTTGCACAACTGTAGTAAAAGGATAAGATAGTCTTAAAGCGCCACAAGACCACTGTCCGAGCACAATGGTCAGGGTGTTCAGCCTTCTTTCAAAAACGATTTGTCATCATTGAGTTCTAGAAGGAGAGAGCCTTCCAGCGTATACAGCCTTGCTTATCGAGCAACCTTCCCCTAAAGTCAGATATAAGACGTTGTTGAAGTCCAAACTTAGGTGTTCAGATGTTGTGGCAGCTTTGTCATGACGTTAGGACTATACAATCATTCAGACACAATATGTAGAGTTTTGAGCTTGATTTCTGAAGAGCCTGAAAGAAAAGTCAGACATCAGTTCCTAAAGGATTACTCATAGGAAATTTTGAAACATGTTTCAAGTTGAAACAGATTTATATTTTTTATGGTTTTACAAAGAATTAAGGGAGTAATCCAGGAAATCTACAGCAATCGAAGATTTCCTACAGTACTCTAAAACAGAAAATTTACTCACATAGAATTTGTATAAGGTAGGAAATTCTCCAAGCATAAATGTAGTTCAAGCCTACTTCTTCATATGCAGCATTCTTCTCCTTGACAAAATGAGGGTTCACTCTTTGAAGAAAGGTGCTCCTCTAACCCTTCATTTAATATGAGGGTGTTCCATTCCCACACCCAATACGGAAAAAAGCACACTGCAGCCTTTTGCAGGAGCAGATTTGTATGTGTATCCACAGCTAGAAACTACAGTCCAAGGATATGGGAATGCCTGTAATTGTATAAGTTAGTCGGTGATACCTATTTTTGCCCACCATCCACCATCCTGCACCTTAATAAACTTCTGATCCCGCCAAAAGACTCATGTCTAGGATCCAATTCATGGAGACAGGTGCAGAGCCCAATGATTGGATTACCAAACATGAAGCAGACTTCTTGGTTAACCCATTCTCCTCTACATTTCACCAAAAATACACAAGGGGTCCTCCCCCCTCCTGGAAGACTGATAGTCCCCTTCTTTGAGCAGCTGGGCATGTTCTTTGACCACTTTCTGCAGACACTGGTCGCTTAGACTTTCTAAAAGATATTAGGGATGTGTTGAACCTGATCACAGATACCAACCTTCAACGGGGCATCGGCTTACTGGTAAACCTTGACAAGGAGGGCCTTTATACAAACATCCCAAGATGCCACCATTAAGGTCATCGAGGTAAGCCTTTGAGCAGAAGTCTGAACTTCACCCACTCCTATTGCTTTCATTATTGAGTGTGCGACAATCGCACTGAAAAATAATTTCTTCAAGTTTAAAAATCGTTCTCATCAGAAACAAGGACCTCTATGAGGAGTACCTTTGCCCCAAGCCTAGCCTGTGTGTATCTAGCTAGTTTTGAAGGAGAACATATCTTCACAGACATAAATCTCGACAGGGCATGTCATGGTGTCATGGTGACGCTACACGGATGATATTCTCATCTTCTGGAAGGGCAACACCACTATCAGCCAAGAATTTTGCCTATGGATCAATTATGTGAATCGATTTCTGAAATGTACCCAGTCTGTCTCAGATAAGAAATCACCTTTCCTAGACCTACTGATCTCCATCAATGAAGGTACTCTATCCAGCCATACTTTCAAGAAAAGCATGTACTGCAAGTCTACTTTTGTTTGACAGTCACCACCATAAGGCCTTGCTGTAAAAATTACTGTATGGACAATTTCTCCACCTTCGAAGACATTTTTGTAGCATAAAGGACTATGACATCCAGGCCTAAAATCTGAGGACCAATCTTGAATCCCGCAACTACCTTTCTAAAACCATCAACAAGGCCTGCAGAAGGGCATGGAATAACCACAGTGAGGCCTTGCTAGAAACCAACACCAGCCCCTCAAAGGATGTTCTGACCTGTGTAACCACCTTCCCTCCCAACTCCAACTGCATACAGCGTATCATCATGAATCACTGGGCAATTTTAAATTCAGGGTCCTTAGATATTCTACATCCAGGCTTTGCCTTCAAACGTACCCAGATGTAGAAGGATCGTTTAATACACACTAGACTCAGTACCAAACCCATACTAAAGCAACACTTTCTCTGGACTCACCCTCCAGTCAGGGGCTATAGCCATGCGTTCTTGTGGGGTATGCTACCTGACTAACTGCAACTGAACCAAAAACAGATTTAGACACAAAGGAGTCACTCTAATTGCAATATGAAGAATTGTGTCACCTGCCCCCATTACCAACAATATGTGGGCATGACCACTATACCAGGTAAAAACAAGACTGATGAAATATCACAGTAACATCCAATCCAAACACAACACAACAAAAATGTCTGCCCACTTCTGGAATTCCAATCACATCCCTGATGACCTTAGGTGGACCATTTCGGAGGCTGAGAATTAATGGAGTAGTACAACACTCTTCAGAAGAAAGCAACAATGGGTTTTCTGCCTCTCCACCATTACTAAGGGACTAAATGATGATATACCATGGTGTGAGTAGTAACTATTTGTAGGACGGAATTCCCTCACAGACATACTGTTGCGTCTGCAGAGCCAACCCTCTAAAGAGGGATCTTCCAATGGACTTCTGCCCCATCAACACCATGTTAGTGAAGCTATTCATGAGCCTATATACCACTTAAAGATCTGAGTCACTGACACCTTCTGGGTTTTCTTGTGTTGGGTGATGAATACACAAGCATCATCATGTGTCTTTTCAGCATATAGATACAAATAAAAATACATTTCTTGACTTTTCTTCTGCTATACATTTTGACTTATTCAAGCCCATACTGTGCTTTTTATACAGGTGCACTTTGAACTGATTGGCCTACAATGATGGGGTAATTTTGTCTAAACCCACTTAAATGTGGATACATTTATGCACCGATTGTCCTCTCTATCAGCTTTCCAATAAGGGGAATACACCTTTGGAACACCTTCTAATGTTGCATCCCTTTTTTAAACTGACTTTCATCTTTAATAACACTTTGTTCATACATACGAGCCACCGCATATACGGTACCCTGCCTGGGATGATGCTCTGGCCTTTTCACCGCTTATATATGACATTTCTAATATGGCGGCCTTTCAAACGTTGTTGTACGTTCACCAATCATGCGTCTTTGCCCATGCACATATCAGGCCACAGTCATACTGATACCCCTTCCCCTGGGTAGGCAATTGTTTGCTCAATAACCAATGATGCATCATTACCTTTTATACCAATACGGTTAATTTCCATGAAATCACCTCTTACAGTCGCCCCAATGTAAATGTATCCTCCTATTTTCTTCAATATTTAAGCCACCACATATACGGCCCTCGGTCCCAGAAGGGATTCGGGCTGTTTCACATCTGTGCGCAACATACCCAACACGACGGCCTCATTTGGACATTGTTGTCCATACATCACGCATGCATCTTTTCTCATGCACATGCAGGGACACAGTTGCACCAATGGATCTCCCCGGGTAGACAACTGATCTGCGGCAGCGACGCCCAATCACAATATGATGGCCCACACCAGGGACACCATTAGGAACACCTGGCTACAATTATGGGGGCTAACTTCACCTTAAATGCCTCGTGCTCGCTATGCTGCATTCTGATACTTATTCACTGTATCTTTCAGTCTGTGTGCAGCAGCGTGCAATCCTATGCTTCTGACCAAAGGGGCCAGATAGATTAATTCAACAGGATAAGATCCTTACTCTCACCTATGGGGATTTCACTACACTATACTTATCTATGTTATATGTTGTATGTCTTTATTATGTGAAGTTTTTAAAGCTTTCACGTATTGTCACTTGCCTGGCCTGCTGTATGTATGAGCACTTACCACTTGATGATGACTATTTAGCGTCTTTGAAGTATGATTATGTCTACCATGAGGAGACTTCAGCAATCAGTGTAATACACTAAGCAGCATCTACTTACAAATGTTATAAGCCTGTATTTATAACGTCTATCTACTTTATCTAGGTTGGACAGTCATATACTGAGGTATTTTCCTTTTATGGGAGTATCTGGCACTACACATCCCTCTCTAGGTGTAGGATAGGGACCTTCTAGGTCCTGAAGTAATGCCAAGAATCTAATTGGACCAACAGGCGTGAAACATGTTGACCTCACATACTCGCTACGGCTCATGACAACCCCTGTTTCATTTTTAGGTCGAGCCTATGCATTTTGTTCCTAGACGATGGGCATTAAGAACCGCCCATGTTTTCAATTGGCTTCTCTTATTGTCCTTTGTAAATGCACTCTTTTGATAGGTGGATTGGCTTATTAGTCCCTCCTTTTGGGCTTATGTATCCTTCCCTGAAGACTGCCCCTGTTACTTGTGCTAATAAATATCCCGTTATTTCCTGAACTTCAACAGCAGTCTTTGGTTGCCCTGCCTCTGCTCATGCTCCTGACCTGAAGCCTTCAATGCCGCTTATTATTATTTTTTTTTAGCTTGTCCCATCACTTAATCTTTTAATCTCCTTGTGCCGTTCCCTACACCACCTCAACCCTCCCACAACAGGGCATGCCAGCCCCCACCAACCCTCCGAGGTTGCTGCATCTTCCGACTTATGGTGGTGCTTTTTCAACGAGACCGATTTCCTTGCAAGCTCACCACGGCGGTATGGATCCCTACGTACTGCACCGCCACAGTATTCATCCCACAACTACAGGGACCGTGTAGTAAGTATAACAGTGTGGCCATTGCTTTTATGCTCCTTACCATGCCCCGTATAATTCCTTAGACAATTTGCAGTCCTTAACGGTATATGGCACTTAACTGTCCGCCTTTGGGTGTCATTTGTCCTGGGCCCACACCCTTACTGGGATGGCACCTTTGTGAATGGAGCACTTCCACAAGCAACGGTTATATCTGCAGATGGTAGAATAAGCATTTGCAATGCAATAGGTATCACATTTGCGAAAGTTTAAGCTATTGGCATTGCTGCCAGCAGTTACTGCCAGCATTGTTTCTCGTAAGCAACGACTAGAAGTACAAAGTGCGTGTTTACGCCCTGCTTGCAGGTTTTCAAAACATGGCAATAAAAGGCATTGTCATTTACAATGTGAATACTTCAAACTCTCGCAAATGCGAGACCGATTCCATTGCAAATGCTCGTTTTTATCTTTGTCGAGGGAACAATCATATTCAAACTAATTAGGCATCCCTTAGACAGTTTTAATTTGTTTAGCACTTCATTTGCACTCACTCCACCCTACACATTCCACATCCTCACACACCTTTGTCATTATGGCTAAAAAGTTCTCTGATAAAGAGCCCTCTTGCAGGGACATAGGGCACTGAAGCACCGGCCCAATGAGGAGCACACCCTATGATTAAGCATAACGTCCATTTGGATGTGGGAGGGTATCAAGGAATAATCAAAAGGAATATCCACTTCCAACTTAGCTTTCCTCTTTCTTTTCTCTAGGATCAGTACCTTCTAGATTCCCTGTTAACAGACTTGTACCAGACACTCAGGGGTATAAACAGATCAAATGTTTAAGTGCTTCAGAAGTCCAGTCTTTAGTAACTTTTTTAATATGGCTGCTATAGCTGCAAAGATGGCCACTGTGGTTCTGGCGTCTCTGTGCCTGAAACAAAAGAGGAACCATGGACAAATGTCCATCCCTTCAATCCACAAGATGAGGACAAGAAAACAGAATGTGGACTCCTGGATTTCCTCTGGATGAACCAGCACCATGGGGATTGCCCCCTGACACCTGCAGGAGTGCTGTATTTCTGTATCTGATGTCCCCCATGTGTAACCTTAGTCAACTGATGGGACTGAATGGTGCTGTCAAGGAATACAGAGGCAAGATATACCATGTACATCGTGGGGCAGATTGGTCTCTGTAATTAAGCCACAAAAAGAAAATAAATTCAAAGCGTCAAAAGACAAACAAGGTTATTCCACCCTTGAAAGCACACAGAAAGGCAGGTGACTGGGGTACCTATACAGGAGTATCCAATGATAGCTAACTTACTATAAGGAAAGTCCTTCTGAATGAATTACTGAAAGTCTCAAATGCCACTACACAAGCAACAGAATGCCCAAGAACAAAAATAACCTTAAGTCCTAGGACTCGAATCTCAGCAGAGACAAAGACTTGTGTCCAGGGTCATGAAGAGTAATTGGTAGCTATGAAGGGCAGTGGTGAGCCACACTGTGAA
Source organism: Lissotriton helveticus (assembly GCF_964261635.1). NCBI lineage: Eukaryota > Metazoa > Chordata > Amphibia > Caudata > Salamandridae > Lissotriton > Lissotriton helveticus. Next base: position 769,389,979 of record NC_136067.1, on the reverse strand, counting down.
GAAGCTAAACGAAATGAATCATTTAGAGAGGGAGCAATGGTGGCTGTTGTGAAAACAGGCTGAGCCTGAATGGCTTGAAAATATATTGAAGGCTCAACAAATGTCATACTTGACTCTTAACCATTTCCTGGGTTTGAGTACCAGCTCCTTTGCCTTCTACAAGTTGAAGTACCTCAGAGTGAACCAACAACCCCACTGAAGATCCAGAAATTCTTCAGCATTCCTTTGAGAGAACCTGACCGAAAAACCCCAGGAGCCAGCACTACCATTGCGAGCTTGAAAATTCTAATATGTCCTTGATCTCAGATGAATGACTCAAAGGACTCAGCAAGATATGTAGCCTAAGGAACTGAGCTTCTTTGTGGAGTATACTTTTTCACTCCGGTTCAAGCTGCCAGAGACTCTCTAGACTCTAAATGTGGAAAGTATTCCACCACTCACTCTGGGGGCTCTGTGATTTGATTGATTTAGTAGTGGCATGTGACCGACATAATGCAAATTTTTCACCCGGTGATGAGTTGTCGGAGAGCTAAAGTTTGCTTTCTTGTTGATGTTGCATAACATGTTGTGTTCCTTCTGTCTCTGCCTTTACCTCCCACTTTCCCCATGTGCTCCTTTGTCTACCAAATATGTGAGGGTGGGGATTTTGACCACTTTTTTTCAGTGTCTAGTAAATCTAGTTTTTAATAGATTAGTATGCTGTATTTATAGGAGTCTCAAAAAAAGGAACAAGGGAACTCCTATAGTCAAAAGGGACCAAGGGTAATAGTAATTATTAAGAGACAGCGGTCCCTTACGAAGTGAGTCAATATAGGTAGCACAAAATTGCAATCAAGTTTGAGTCTGTTTGTGTTAAAATAGACAGGTTACAATTTTAATAAGCATATAATTAAGGCAAAACAATCCTTAACAAATAAATGAGCAGGTATGAAGGGGTATTGGGAAATCAGACTATTTTCTTACCACAGGCAGGTGAATTAAAAGTGACTTGTACGGTGAAGATGAAAATAAGCTGACCGTGAATCGCATCGCAGTATCATGGAACCTGCCAACGAGCCTTGTTCCCCACGTCCCATCTTCCGTCTTCATGCTCTCGCTGACCCCCCACCTTAACCAAGGTTGGTTTACCCTCCGGGCACACCATTACAGCCCTCACCGACACGGGACGGTCACTATTATTTAACCTCAGGAATTGCGCGACTTCTTCCCCCGCCTGAGGATTACTTCAGACCTTCCATACGGCCAACCCTATCCCAGCCCATTGAACTCTTCCAGCTGCCATTTATCTTCACTGCTGCAAGTCCGTGACCTCACGGTGGTTTGCGATTATACAGGACTGACCGCCCCAAGCCTCATTCGAGCAAAATCCCAGGTATTTTCTTTACTTCTCAGTCCGGATGATGATCCCATAACCAAGTTGGGGATCCAAACGTCATCGACATTTGCATCTTAAACTTTAAACTGTAAATTGTGTATTTTGTGGAGTACAAGATGTTTTTGTAATCGTGACTTCAGCATATTTTCATCTTCACTGTACATGTCACTTTTAAGTCACCTGCCTGTGTTAAGAAAATCGGCTGATTTCCCAATACTCCTTCACGTCCTGCTCACTTATTTATTATGGATTGTTTTGCCTTAATTATATCCTTATTAAAATTGTAACCTGTCTATTTATACACAAACAGACCCAAACGTGACTGTTATTTTGCGTCTATCTATATTGACTCACCTTGTATTTATATGAGTGGCAATCTGAACAATGTGGTTACATAACTAAAATTTCTGATCAGCAACTCAATCCAAAGATTTAAACCCAATCCGACACAAACCATTTGGTCATGCACTCTGACGCCTGAGTTCAGAGCCTGACCCTGCACCAGCCCCATACTACCTCAGACAGCTGTGATCAGCCTTCATCCATTCCCAGACTAAGTCCAGGCACCTTCTGCAACTCTCCTTCAATCAAACCCACTGCATGTACGTGGCTTTTAGCTGTGTGCAGTGACTTTGTGGTGAAGGGCAGGTAAAGCGCCAAAACCTCTCTGATGCAATTAAGCTGCACAAGGACTTCTGCAATGCCTAATACCTGATTGGTACAGGGCTTGGCCTACAATCAGGCACTGCAACAGTCCATGTCCCACCTAAACCAGCAACACAATGCCTTTAGCCAAGTGCATCAGGCCATGGTAGTAGGGCTTGGACAGAGCCCACGATCCACCTAAATAAGCTTTGCACAGCCTTTAGCAGTGTAAAACAATATTAGTAAGCAGGGCCCTGCCTATAACCAAACCTTGCCCTAGTCTCTTTCCCATCATAATCAGGTGCACATGGCCTTTTCGCCATGGGCTACAACCTCAACACAGTGTTGGACCTATGACCAGGCCTTGAAGCCATTCACACGGAACCAGTGCAACTGGCCTATGACCATGCACCAAGGGCCCCAAGGGTTCTGGAGACACTTGCAAACCACTCGGTGTCTGGCCTTGTGGTTTTTGAGGTCCTCGGAATCACTCAATGGCAATATAGGACCATCCACTACTCAAGACCAAGGACATCTAAATGGCTAATAAACCTAACAGATAATACTTCTGATAGTCCACCACATTGAACATGAGGCTGTGTAGTCAGATCTACCTGTCAACATATAGAAAGGCAAAAACATGGCACATTAAACACCACAGGGAGCTAGGGCACGGCCTAGAGTTGCAGAAAAATGGCTTCTGGAGTTGTGAGAAATGTTTTCATTTACAATATTCACAAATGTAGGTGACTTTAGGCAGACTAGTGCAACCGCATGACAATAACATTGAAACATTTTTATCCTAAATTTCCATTTTAAAGGGCTAGAACTCTTCACCAAACTGTTTAAATTATTTGGTCGACTAGAATGTGCATAAGGAACACGGGTTGAGAAGGCAATACTTGTAAGGAGGGATGTTCCTTTTCCAGATCTAAGTGGAAAGTGCATGGCTGGAATGCATGCAGTGCACAAAAGCTAACTATTCTCTGTGCTTACTGCAGACAGGTCATGACCACAGTTCATACATAGAGTGCACAGACTAAGGCTCGTTTACTGCAGGTAGGGCAGGTTTAAAGACAATGCCCATTATGACTGGTGTAGGTTGTGCCTTGTGTAGTGTGACTTATGCATGACTATAGTGTGTACAACACAAAGGGTTGGGCTCTATGCCCGGAGCGTTGCTTACTGCACAGAGGTACGTAGGAAAGGAACCAATGCAAAGTTCACAAAATCAAATGAACGAAAAAGCTTAAGGGGCGTCATGAGGTCTATACTGAGTACACATATACTAAAAAGTTTAAAAAATGTACATTACATTAAAAAATGCAGCTGACGGGTCGTTAAGGTTGCAAGACAAATGAGAGAGCGCAAACTGATATAAATGTATGAGTACATCACACTTACCTATAGTAAGCACAAGTCATGATGAGAAATGCCATGAGTGCTAATAGTATCTGAAATTATATTCTAAATGTATAGCTAATATAGAGATTTAAGTAGAAGTGGAACTAATACAGAAATGTGTGACATTATATGATTTTATTAGACGTGATTATTTTGAATCTATGTCGTGTAGCTGTTAACATATAAGATGGTCTGTGGTAAAACGCAGAACGTGGTAGGCCTCAGGGCCAGAGCTGGAGCTAAAAGGGAAGGTGTTTCTTTTCACGACACAGATTGTTTAACGTTTTTGGTCATTGCATTAATGGGCCATGATTTAGAATAATGTTTTCTAAATAATAGAATAAGAGTTTAACATGCTTTAATTAAATGAAGAATTTGAATGCTATAATCATAATGTGAAATATTGTAGGCCTGAAATGTTTTAGCAGTGATTTACACGTACATGTCTGGGCTGAGAAATGTTGCAAGCCTTTTTAGAAGTCTATGAGAGTTGGGTTCTTGGCGGCAGATATCTGTCTGCAACAGGAAAGGGGGGATCCAATTATAAGTGAATGAATAGAGGTCTGTTCAGTAGACGGCCCAGACATGGAGGAGGGTTCTGGAATGTTTAAGGGGTATCAGCGGGCCGGAGAAGAGACTGAGAAGCAAGGTCAACTCTAACGTCTGAGGCCCAATACAAAGCATCATGGAAAAAGCCTGAAGTTGCACCACGTGAGAGGCGTTTCGCAAGGGGCGTCTCAAATGTTGTTGACTGTTTTGTATTAGGGACAGCACCCCTGGGTGGAGTTAGAGCAGAGACCTGAGGACCCTTTAGAGAGCGGATGGGTAGGCAGTGAGGGGTCATGACTGGAGAACTTTAGGTTTTCACCAAGAGACTTAGAGTGGGTGACTTCCCTTGGGGGTCATTCATTGCTGACACCTTTGTTAGGTTGGGATTTGGTTAAGTAGGGATACCATCTAGAACAGGGTAGGGACGCCTAACCTGTGTTTGTTTTCCTCCAACCTAAATGAAGGAGAGATATGCGTCTATGCTGATAGCTTTGCTATTTTTAGAACTTGTGTTAGTGATTTCTGTTGCTCGTCTGAGGGCTTTTCGAGAGCACATGTATGTAATTGGACCTGTGTATCTCGTGAATCTCATTCTGAGATGCTTGTATTTGCAGCTCATTATATCTTTACAATAAACTTTTGAAACCTAGAAGTTGTCCGTGATCTTTAAGAGTAGAGTCCTTTATTGGGTGAACTAACTTGCAGATAGGTGTACTGTTTCCTTCCAAGACAGGCAATAAAGGTTCAGTCGACCAGATCGAGGTTTGGATCAATAGATATAAGGTATCGATCAAAATCTCGCCCTTTCAGTTGGTAGCTATAGAGGATGGTTGCCTTCTTGAGGACGGTGACCTAGGCCAGGTTAGCTTACCCCAAGGCCCCTAGAAATCGATGATCGGAAGAACAGCCCGCAGATGAAGATCCGGATGACGTGAGACAGAAAAAGCAGCAGTATCAGAGAGAGTGAGTATAAAGGGTTATGCGTGTTAGATTGCGGTGTTTTGTATTGTATCTATGTTGTAATGTCTGGCGGAGTTGAATGTCTGTAGAGTGACTGTGGAACAGGTTGTGAGCGCGCGCAACCGGTGGAAATCTTAAGTTCAAGGAGAGCTTAAGTGGTTCGGGTGTATCGGACACCCAGAGTAATTGTCAACTAGAGTGAAGGGGGTCATGAGGTACCATTGATCACCCGAGAGACCGAGATAGGGGGAACGTAAGAGTGAGTGCGTGAGTAACGGACGCTGGTCGGAAGTTACTGTGTGTGTAAGTAACCTATCAGAAAGACGATAGACATCTCGTCAGTTGTGTTGACAATTACAGATAGACTGTGGACGTACAGTCGAGAGAAGTGACCGCTTGGTCGGAAGTAGTCATTTTTCAGTGTATGAATGGGACGCATGCATAACCGGGAGACGAGTTGAGAAAGGAGGGGTGCTGCTGCGAAGCGGAGAAAAGAGACGTCAGGTGGTGTCGCGCAGTGATTGGCTGACCGGAGAAAGACCGCGCTGTGATAGGCCAGCTAGCGAACACGTCATACAGGGTCGCGACGTGATTGGCCAACAGGAGAAAGACCGCGCTGTGATAGGCCAAGCTAGCAAAGCCGCGACAGGATTGGTGGATTGTCATCAGGAAGTAAACAGAGTAGCGAGGCTGGATTTTGTGCGCATAATTATGAAGTGTTTTAAATGGTTGAAAGCGCTGTTTAAGAAAGAGAGGCGAGGATCGTATGAAGGGGAAGAAGCCCCGCCGGAGGGTACGCCAGCTCGTTATATGGCAGTAAATGTTGGGTTGCATACGATCCTTTGGATATCAGAGTGGAGTAAGATTACTGAAGGAAACGAGGAACTGACGTTCCCGAAGTACGGGACGTTCAGATTAGAGGTGTTACATCGATTGAAATCAGTCATGACCTCAAAGAGACCCTTGCCTAGACCAACCCAGTTTGAAGCCCTTGAGGCATGGCTTAGGGCAGCGCATGAAAGGAATATGAACAGACGACAAGAAAGGGTGAAACGCTCGGTAAGGGCAGTACAGGATGCCAGGTGGGATGCGGATGCTAAAAGATGGAGAGTGCATAATTTGGAAATAAATAAACTGTACCCAGTGTTAGAGGCGCCAGTAAATAAAAGCCCCCTAGAAGAAGATGATGAGAGCGAAACAGAGGACAGCCTGATAAACAGATTACTGACAGACAGGCCACCCCCGTATAATAGAGCAGGGGGAGAGGTCGAGAATACTGAAGGAGAAAAGGGGGGCAATGCAGGAGAGCATAGACCGCTTCCCAGTTCACAGTGGGATCCTGAGCCAAAGAAAGAGTTGCTCCAGCCTAGTCAGGTGCAACAGGTGGTCGGTAGGTTTGTGGTACAAAGAGCGCCGGAAACGGAAAGCGCCACATCCTACCCATTGCCAGATGCACTACAGGTACCTGTTACCATAGGTCCTATAATATCGATATATGACCAAGAGAGAGCAAAAGGGGAAGAACGGAAACGGAAAGACAGAGAAAGAGCAGAGCAGGCAAGGAGGAACGATACCACTAATTCCCCAAGTCAGATGCCAATACCCAGAGAGTGGAGTACCCCGATGCACACAGCAGGGGACCCAGGAGGAGATCCTGGGGGCCCTAGATGGCCAAAGGATCTGAGGGGATCTGGACGAAAATCCTTTCAAGAGCTAAATGAGTACATGAAGCAGTGGGATGAGGCAGTGAAGGCTCAAAAGTGCATCAATGCTGCAGAAGCAGAAAGGGAAAGTCAGGACAGCAGAGCACGAACTCACTGCGGGGCTGGGGAGAGTAGCCCGGAGTGGGACTGTAGAGGGAGTAGGGGAGTCACCCATTGGGCCCGAAATGGAGGTAGAACAGACCTGGAAAACGGGGGCCCCGGGAGTGAAGGGGTGGCGTGCCCAATACTCAGTGAAGGGGAGAGGAGAGCGCAAGAGTACAGGAACAGCTTTAAGTGTCCACACTGTGTGCCTGGCACCAGAGAACAGAATGGGAGTTGTGAGAGGTCGCACCATAGTCCCTGTGATGACAGAAATGAGCGCAGCCCAGGGAATATGGGGAACCAGGAAGGATCGTATCGGATACTGAGCGATACGAGGCAAAGGGAGTGTAGCGACCAGAGGGAAAATAACAGAGAGATGTGCGGTGAGAGGAGAGAAGAAGACGAGAGTGGGCAGAGAGAGAGTAGGGATAAAAGGCCCGTGTTCCATCACCTTCCAAGATTGGATGGCCGAGCATGGGACCTGGAGAGATGGGAGCAAGGGAGGCCACCCATTAATTCTCCTGAGCCCAAACGCAGAGCTCGAAGTTGGGATGGTAGGGAGACCAGTGAGCCCCCTTCAAAAGACATATTGCGAGCTGAAATAAAAGCCAAGAGACTTGATGTCTCCAGCTTAAGGTCAGATCTGGATGACATGGTAGATGGTACCCTGCCTTTAGAAAGAATGGAAATGTATGAACAGGATGAAATACTGTATATGGCAAAGGACATCACACGAAAGGCGAGAGCAGTCCATGAGATGGTGGACTTGTCAAGAACCAAAGCATTACAGGGTAACCACAGGCTACATTACTCAGATCGGGACCTAGATGAGAGGAGAACGATTGGGCTGAAAACACACATAAGGGAACTGATTACTGGAATAAGGACATGGAGGGCACTAGATAAATGGGAAGAGAGGTGGTCCAAGAAAGGGACCGGCAGAAGAAGCATGATTGGTATAACACCAGGACAGCAGGGAATAGAAGCTTACCCTTTGCGTGAAGTTGCCAATGGGAGCTATGTACATGTCCCTTGGAGTAGGGGAGATTTAGCTGCTTTTACCACATCTTTCCCCAAGTTACGAGAGAGCCCCGTGGAGTGGTACAAGCAAGTCGAGAGGTTTGTAAAGATCTCAAAAGTCCTATGGATAGATCTGAACACGCTGTTTGACATTGTAGTACCAGGAGATCTGTGGACAGCATGCAAGGTTAGCGCTGAGTGGCCCACAACGGAGCCAGAGAGAGATGCTAGGACTAATGGGCCGTCCGAGATCGTGATGGCAAAATTCGAGAGAGTGATGACTTGGCTGAAAGAAAAAGTGCCAATGCAAGACATAGATTGGGTCAGAATAGACAGAACGAGACAGGAACCCAAAGAGACAGTCCATGAATATTACGAGAGATTGCTGAAGGCGTTTAAACAGTATAGCGGCTTGGATGTAATGGATCCAAAGGACATAGGGCAATTTGTGTCCAAGTTCGTCCTGGGACTGAGACCGGATATTAGTTTAATGATTCAGCAACACTCGATTTGTTGGCAAAGTAGACCCCTAGATGAAATACTGAGATATGCCAGGTACTGCTGTGATGAGGTAGACTCCAAGGCTAAGAAACTAAAAGAGAAGCTGATGGTGGTACAATTGCAGGCAGCAGGAAAAGGGGGACCGCAACAACAGCAGCAAGGGACAGGTACAGGAGGTAAGAAGCAGTACAGTCAGAACAAGGGTAATGAGGAGAGTACTACCTTCAGACCCAGAGTAGACATAGCTACCTTGAAGAAAACGACTAGGTGTCACCAGTGCAACGAGTTGGGGCATTGGAAACGCGAGTGCCCTTACAATGTAGAGATAGGAGAGCAAGAGATAGAGGAGGAAGAGGTCCAGAGCGCACCTATGAGAGGGGCGACGCCATACCAAGGAAAGGTGCTCAAAGGGGGGGGGGCTCCTCCCCGAGCCCAGTTCCCGCAACCTCCTCGAGTAGGGAGTATGGGTAAGACCTATAGACAAATGCCCCTGTTTGTGGAAGGTGAAGAATGCTATTATGTGGACCCATTAACCGGACAGAGAGTGGAAAGAGAAGACTGCACCCTTGGGGCAGCCTTAGAGGTAGATCAGAGGGGACCCTATGTGGAAGCAGAAGTAGCAGGGTGCCCTACGACATTTCTGGTGGACACAGGAGCCACTAGATCCACGATCAGATCAGCTGCAGTTCCAGACCTGCCCATGTCTGGAGAGACCATACAGGTGGTAGGGGTCGCAAACAGGAGAATAACCAGCCAATTGACAGAACCGGTACAGGTGAAAATAGGGAAGTACAGCGATGAGCACCAATTTGTGGTTTGCGATTCAAGCCCTGTGTGTCTGCTAGGAAGAGACCTGTTGTGCAAATTGAATTGTACTATATATTGTACACCCCAGGGAGTGGAGGTATTGACTAATGATGATGATGCAGATTTCAAAGTTGCAAACTCAAGAATATGTGTGGAGCTGTACCCTACTTTGACAGTAGACGAGCTTCCCTGGGATTTGAGAGAGACAGTGGCATCAGAGGTATGGGATTTCACTGGGGAAGAGATTGGATTAGTCAAAGGGGTGGACCCAGTGAAAATTGTAGTGAAACCGCATGCTGAGTTCCCAAGAACACCCCAGTATAAATTGACTCCAGAAACGATTGCAGGCATAAAACCCGTGATCGAGTCCATGATTAAACAGGGAATACTGAAAGAAATCGTGGGTAGTCCATGTAACTCCCCGATTATGGGTCTGCAGAAACCAAATGGGAAATTTCGGATAGTGCAGGACCTTCGAAAGATTAATAACATAGTCGTTTCATGTTGTCCAGTGGTACCGAATCCATCAGTGATACTGTTTCAGATTCCATTCCAAGCAGAGTGGTTCACTGTGATAGATCTTTGTCAGGCTTTCTTTTCGATCCCTTTGGACGAAGATAGCCATTTTCTTTTCGCATTTAAGCTGGAAAATCGCGTCCTAACATGGTGTCGTATCCCTCAGGGGTATACAGAGAGTCCATCGATCTTTAACCAGCTTCTGAAGAAAAATCTTGAAAGTCTAGTGCTGCCCCAGAAGTCAGTTCTGGTCCAGTACATAGACGACCTCCTTGTGGCGTCAGAAACAGAAGAAGCTTGCAGGGAAGATTCCATTGCTTTGTTAAATCACCTAGCTGCCAATGGGCACAAGGTGTCCCCGGGAAAATTGCAGTACTGCCTGACAGAAGTACAGTACTTAGGACACAGAATTGAGAAAGGCAAACGAAAGGTGTCACCAGACAGGATAGAGGCGATCATGAAAATGAACGCGCCTCAGACACAGAGAGAGGTCAGGATGTTCCTAGGGATGGTGGGTTATTGCCGACAGTGGATCGTGAACTTTTCACTGAAAGCAAAGCCCTTGCAAAAACTGACGCACAAAGAGGTGAGTGATCCGGTACCATGGGACAAAGACTGTTTGATGGCGTTCCTACAGTTGCGAGAGGACCTGTGTCGTGCTCCGGCATTGGGAATGCCTGATTACAATAAACAATTCTTTCTTTACTGTTGTGAGAGAGAAGGTTGTGCGTTGTCTGTGTTGGTCCAAATCCATGGGAATGCCCGTAGACCAGTTGCTTATTTTTCAGCTACTTTAGACCCAGTAGCCGCAGCGTTGCCCGGATGTCTCAAATCCGTTGCTGCAACGGGTGTCAGCATTGAGAGATGTGAAAATATCGTTATGGGGCACCCGTTAGAGGTGTGCGTGCCACATTCTGTTGAACTGTTGATGACCAGGACCAAAACACAGCATCTGACCAATAGCAGGCTCACGCGCTATGAGCAAGTTATTCTTGCTGCAGAGAACGTGACCCTCAAGAGATGCTCTGTTTTGAACCCTGCTACCTTAATGCCACTTCCAAATGATATTGATGATGATGATGAATATACAGACCATGACTGTCTCGATGTGACTGAACTATGCACCAAACCCAGACCCGACATCGTGGATGAGCCACTGACGGACCCAGATGAAGTTTTCTTTGTCGATGGCTCATGTGTAAGAGACGAAGTTGGGCAGTTGAGAGCAGCTTATGCTGTTTGTACAATTGAAGGAGTTGTGGAAGCTGGGTGCCTGGAAGGAGTACACTCCGCTCAGGTAGCCGAGATTATTGCCCTAACACGTGCTTGCTTAGCAGGCAATCAAATTCGAGTCACCATCTACACCGACAGCCAATACGGGTTTGGGGTAGTTCATGATTACGGGCAGTTATGGTCTCAAAGAGGGTTCATGACTTCTTCAGGCTCTCCCATTCGCAATGGAGAGTTTGTGCGCTTGTTGTTAGAAGCATTGCAATGTCCAGCAAGTATCGCAGTTGTAAAGTGCATCGCACATACCAAAAATGAGGACTTTGTTTCGAAAGGCAATAGATATGCTGATGAAGTTGCGCGGTATTGCGCAGAACAAGGTTACTCTTTCACAGAGGTGGATGTGGGTGGAATAAATGTGAGAACTGAATTAGCCATGATACTGGAAACTGTTGATACTTGGGATGAATTGTCAACCATGCAAGAAAATGCTCCTGATTCTGAGAAAGAAACATGGGAAAAGGCAGGATGTGTAATGGGTGAGACTCATTTTTGGGTCTCAGCAGACGGCAGAGCAGTGTTGCCCAATGAGATGGTGAGTCCAATGGCTAGACTCATACATGGTCCCGTACACTTAGGGAGAGATGCTATGCTGAGAGTGTTTAGACAGACTTGGTACAATCCTAAGTTTAGAATAGCAGCAGAAGCAGTGTGCCAGCGTTGTGTGACCTGCCAGCAGCTGAATGTAGGGAAAAGAACACCAGTTGCACTAAGTCACATAGGAAGGTCTGGAGGTCCATTCAACAGAATGCAGATAGATTTCATTGAAATGCCAAGATGCAACCGCCTCCGCTATGTCTTGGTGGTTGTTTGTGTGTTCTCCAGATGGGTTGAGGCATACCCTACACGTAGGTGCGACACCCTCACAGTGGCTAAGTTACTGCTTAGAGAACTTATCCCTCGGTTCGGGGTGCCGGCCTTTTTGGAATCAGATAGGGGAACACATTTTAACAGCGAGCTTGTGAAGATGATTTGTGTTGCACTGAATATCGACCAAAAACTCCATTGCAGTTACCGACCAGAAGCCTCAGGAATTGTGGAACAAATTAATGGCACGATCAAGTCCAGAATAGCGAAGGTTTGCTCCTCAACGACCCTGAGTTGGCCTGACGCCCTGCCATTGGTACTCATGAGCCTTCGTAGTACCCCAGACAGAAGAACAGGGTTGTCACCACATGAGGTGTTAATGGGGAGAGCAATGAGACTGCCATCTATTCCAGCTACTGCACTGTTAAATATCACAGATGATATGATCCTGGACTATTGTAAGGGGCTGTCTGACGCCATGCGTTCTGTGTCCCTTCAGGTGCAGGCTGCAGAGGTTCCAGCGTGCCAGGGCCCTTGCCATGACCTGTATCCTGGGGACTGGGTCCTGGTGAAGAAACATGTGAGAAGAAGCTGCTTGGATATTCGTTGGCGTGGGCCCTACCAGGTTATCCTGATCACAAGTACAGCTGTAAAGGTGGGAGGCCTGCCCAACTGGATACACGCGTCGCATACGAAAAGGGTTCCAGCACCTCTGGAAACAGCTCCTCTCTCGGATGGACGTCCAGCTGAGGACCAAGAAGCCATAGAGGGGGCTAGCCAAGCTGTAGAGGTGCCAGTGGAAGCAGGGAACGAGTCTGACCAAGCTGAGGACGGTCAGTACAACAGCGAAACAGAAGACGCTACAGAAGGAGAAGACAGCTGGGAGTACGAGTCTGACCCTGACAGGTCTGAAAGAGAGCGAGAACAGACCAGAAGGAGAAGGAGTAGAAGGGCACGTGGAGAAGCAAATTGGCCGCAAAGAAGAAGTTCTAGCCTGAGGTCAACTCCAGAAGCAACCCTTCCTCCGATATCAGAAGACTCAGACCCAGAAGAAGGTGCTCAGGGCGCTGAAGCACCAGACCGAAGAAGGTCAAGAAGAGTGCGTGTGCCTAACAGAAGATACTCCACACCTGAGTGGACATATCTGGCGACAAATGTCTGTGAAACCGGAGACAGGGAGGATCCGAGCGGTGGTGGTGTCCAGTTCTGAGCCCATTATCACCGTGGAAATACAACTGTTGGTACCCGGTGTCGAACAAGAAGGGTCACTAACATTCGTGCTCCCCAGACCTCCCCGCCTCAGCAAGTTAAAACACATGTTTCTTACAGAATTGAAATTCCCCGACTTTGGTACCACGATAACAGCACATGAAGAGCATACTCTTCGCATGGAAATATTGAACTATGCTATTGAAGCTGCAACCACAAATCTAATAGTCGATTGTTAAAGGACTTTGTAAATAAAGCAAGCAGAAGAAAAGAAGATTACCTAGCGCCCAGGAAGCAGAGAATTTTAGGGAACCCCTTGAGTGGATGGAGAAGGGCTAGGGTTGTCTTTTTGAACTGTGAAAGGACTTTTTTGCGAAAAAGGCTGTCAGCCTCCAGCTGTGTGGATTCTAAAGACAAAAAGGGATTGAAAGAGACTGTAAAGGAACGAGAGGAAAAGAACTTTTTGCAAAGAGAAAGGGAAAGCTAGATTGTCTGACGAAATGGAGGCCGGCACCCCGAACCGCAGAGCTAAATGTATAATAGGTACACTAATAGTAGGAGTGATAATATTAATAGCTTTAGTGGTAACAATTTCTTATGTAAAGGGACATGAGGAAGAGGTAAAGGTAACTGATGCGAATTCTGTAGTAACACTTACACCCACTGTTGCAGGTGAGAAAAGGGAAAACACTCAAGAGAAAGCGTTATTGGCTGCAGAAGCCCGCAGGTTACATGTAGACGAGTCCCAAGGAGACTTTAGGTCAAATGCTTATGCTAAACTTTTGTATGAATACGTGGATGCCATGGAGGTTAAGGATTGCTACGTCTGCATGCAGTTGCCTGCGTCTGTAGATGAAGGAATTCGATATCATCACCTCCCTCTGACATATGGCATTACATGTAGCTTATTGCTTAGTATATTTTATGAGAGAGATAGTTTTGAATACTATTTCTCCAATTATGATTCTGTGTTGCCAGAAGTCCCGAATTATAAGCAGATGAATAAATGGGATTACTGGAAGAGTGAAGACAGATTGGCCAAATTCTTCATTCCTTGGATTACCTTAGATACTTCACATGCCCGTAGAAATAATCTGACATGCAAGGTGTCAGAAGTCGAGAAAAAGTTCATAGGGCAGGTGGATGATCGTTACAGGAGACAAAAGATTTTGAAAAAATCAGGACAAGGGAAATTAGATTGGACCGAGGAAGAGAAGTCACATAAGAGAAAGGGTAGTAGTGGTCCAATAGCTTTAGATAAAGCGCAGAAAGGAAAGTTATGTCTTCACCGAGCCAAAACGTATTATGAAAATGTATACGTGGGTGAAGTTGACTGTGAACATGCTTTTAATTTAGAGTACTACACTAAGGATTTCCTGAAGGGAATGCAAGTAATTCCAAATGTGTATTTTGTATGTGGAAGAAATGCTTACGTGAGACTACCTGACAACTGGTATGGATCATGTTACTTGGCAATTGTCTTCCCCAAAATATATCATGCACAAGACTTATTGATCATTGAGGGCCAGACATCATCGAGGGGAAGGAGAGATTTAGGCGATGCAGAAATGGTTGGAGATGTCTTTGGAGCTATGTTCCCTCTTTTGGGAATAATCCTTAATGATGTTAAAATTAGACGACTGGCAACAGTTGTCGACAGGTTGTCTGCCAGCACTGCTCAGTCCTTAATGCTGGTAGAAGGAGAGATGCAATCGATAAGGGCTATGGTTCTTCAAAATCGGCTTGCATTAGATGTCTTATTAGCAAAAGAGGGCGGAGTCTGTAAGGCTTTGAAGGTTCAGGAATGTTGCACTTACATTCCAGACCTTTCAAAACCCCTTGAGAAAGTTATTAAGAACATAACTAATATACACAAAGAGATCGAAGACTTGAGTAGAGAAAATGTCTGGGAAAAGGTGGGCCACGGAATGAGTACAGTTGGAGGGTGGTTTTCCACCTTAGGCAAAAGCTTTATTTGGTATATCCTAAAGCCTATCATCATAATATTGATCTGTGGGATAATATTGTGGGGATTGGTGAGGGTATTCAAATGGTACAGAGCAAGAAGGTCAGAAAGGGCCCAAAGAGAACAGTTGCAGAGATTGGCTGCCATACAAGATAATCAGTACAGGAGCCTGAGAGCTCTGGAAGCGCAGAGAATGCCAGCAATAACTGCAGTTTAAATGTTAGTGATGACCCCGAGAGGTCATCAAAGGGGGGAACTGAGAGAGCGCAAACTGATATAAATGTATGAGTACATCACACTTACCTATAGTAAGCACAAGTCATGATGAGAAATGCCATGAGTGCTAATAGTATCTGAAATTATATTCTAAATGTATAGCTAATATAGAGATTTAAGTAGAAGTGGAACTAATACAGAAATGTGTGACATTATATGATTTTATTAGACGTGATTATTTTGAATCTATGTCGTGTAGCTGTTAACATATAAGATGGTCTGTGGTAAAACGCAGAACGTGGTAGGCCTCAGGGCCAGAGCTGGAGCTAAAAGGGAAGGTGTTTCTTTTCACGACACAGATTGTTTAACGTTTTTGGTCATTGCATTAATGGGCCATGATTTAGAATAATGTTTTCTAAATAATAGAATAAGAGTTTAACATGCTTTAATTAAATGAAGAATTTGAATGCTATAATCATAATGTGAAATATTGTAGGCCTGAAATGTTTTAGCAGTGATTTACACGTACATGTCTGGGCTGAGAAATGTTGCAAGCCTTTTTAGAAGTCTATGAGAGTTGGGTTCTTGGCGGCAGATATCTGTCTGCAACAGGAAAGGGGGGATCCAATTATAAGTGAATGAATAGAGGTCTGTTCAGTAGACGGCCCAGACATGGAGGAGGGTTCTGGAATGTTTAAGGGGTATCAGCGGGCCGGAGAAGAGACTGAGAAGCAAGGTCAACTCTAACGTCTGAGGCCCAATACAAAGCATCATGGAAAAAGCCTGAAGTTGCACCACGTGAGAGGCGTTTCGCAAGGGGCGTCTCAAATGTTGTTGACTGTTTTGTATTAGGGACAGCACCCCTGGGTGGAGTTAGAGCAGAGACCTGAGGACCCTTTAGAGAGCGGATGGGTAGGCAGTGAGGGGTCATGACTGGAGAACTTTAGGTTTTCACCAAGAGACTTAGAGTGGGTGACTTCCCTTGGGGGTCATTCATTGCTGACACCTTTGTTAGGTTGGGATTTGGTTAAGTAGGGATACCATCTAGAACAGGGTAGGGACGCCTAACCTGTGTTTGTTTTCCTCCAACCTAAATGAAGGAGAGATATGCGTCTATGCTGATAGCTTTGCTATTTTTAGAACTTGTGTTAGTGATTTCTGTTGCTCGTCTGAGGGCTTTTCGAGAGCACATGTATGTAATTGGACCTGTGTATCTCGTGAATCTCATTCTGAGATGCTTGTATTTGCAGCTCATTATATCTTTACAATAAACTTTTGAAACCTAGAAGTTGTCCGTGATCTTTAAGAGTAGAGTCCTTTATTGGGTGAACTAACTTGCAGATAGGTGTACTGTTTCCTTCCAAGACAGGCAATAAAGGTTCAGTCGACCAGATCGAGGTTTGGATCAATAGATATAAGGTATCGATCAAAATCTCGCCCTTTCACAAACATGACACAACTGAGCCAATGCTACCATCGGGCCGCAGCACGGCTCATGACCTCACACACAAAATACCACAAATGCTTTTTAAAAGAACTCCACTTGTCATGTTGCTTCTCTAAGGATGAGGCAACATTGTGTTGATCTGGGGGGCATGGCGACGTCGAAGGTGCTCTGGGGGGTTCAAATGAGTTATTGCCTTTTCAGGGTCGTTCTAGAAGGAACTCTCTATGTCCTGTCGGCCGGGGTTGGTGACAGAAGTGTGGCACTTTAGCAAAATCTAATAAAGCTAATTACGAAGACAAAGGGGAGGGGCGGGTTCTCCGTCTCTCTCAGAGGGGGCGCGAGGCGTGGAACTGAGGAGAAGAGAAGTACAGCACGCGCCACAGATAGGGAGGTCGATGCTTCACCTCCGCAGGCTCGCGCTGCTGCTTACGCTGCAGTTTCAGCGCGAGGTCCTTGAAAGCCGCGCACCGCATGATGTCAGATCCGCGCGCGCTGCCAGCGCGGGGCTAAGCGTCGTCTGTGTGCCGGTGCCCGCAATAGGCATTAAGCACTCACTCTGGCAGTGACATAACGATCCGTAATGAGAAGCTTTCCGCACAGCCATGGATCCGAGAGAATTTTTTTTCTAACCATTAACCATATGCTTGGCTTCGCCGCCATGGAGCGGGCGTTCCAGCTCGCCATCTGGTTCCCATCCACATACGTATCCGTGAGGCGCACTGCATTCCCCCTTCGTAGCCACACTACCGCCTCTCCCTCTCCCCCAATGCCTTCTCATTCACCCCGTTCCATACTTCCAACCAAAACCTGCCAGGTACCGTTTATTTCAAGTAATCTATTTACATACAGGTAACGTAAGGTACTTTAACAACATATGGGCCTGATTCACACACTTACACTTTCGTGTAAGTCTAAAATTACTTACAATTCACAAATTTACGAGTACTTTATTTACGAATGCGGAGTCTCTGCACATAAATAGACCTCTGTTTTCATATGTGGAGACTCCGCACTCGCAGTAGCGGCTCCTGGAGGGATTGCTACGGGGCGGGGGAGGAGCAGGGTGGGGGTAGTAAACTACGGCATACGTCCGAATGGAGGTAAGTAAACAAATAAATAAATAAAACTAATTTCATTGCGCGCGCTGCATGGCCAAATGCAATGCAGCACGCGTAATGAAATTTATTTATTTATTTGTTTTCGTGCCTCTGTTCGGTCGTATGCCGTAGTTTACTACCCCACATCCTGCTCCTCCCCCGCCTGCCCCCAGCATCACTCCCTCCAGGAGCCGCTACTGCACACTCGTAAAGATACTACTCATACTCGTAAATCCCTTTGTGAATAGCAAGCACTCGTAAACGTACACAAAAGTGTACGTTTGCCTTTGTGAATAAGGACCATAGTCTCTACTCATCACAAACTGTGCGCTATGAGGCACACATGGTTATATCACGTGTGCCTCTATCACGCATCCCAAATCACAAAAGTGTCTTAACCACGCATTACTTTACCATGCATCCCTTTACAACGCAATTGGATTGTAAAGGCATGAATGGTAAGGGGGCATGTGTGGTTAACTTTGCCACTACCCGCCCCCCCGCCCTAAGTCCTAAATTACAAACCCCCTACATGCCCCGCCCGAGGCCCAAAACCTGCCCTGAAAACTCCACTTTTCCTCCCACTGCCCTGAGGCCTAAAACCCTGCCCCATAACATACACTACCCTACCCCGCGTGCTGTCCCTCAAGCTACCCCAACACCTTCCACTGCCCTGAGGCCTAAAACCCTGACCCCAATTAAAAAAACGACCCTGATCCCCGCCCTAAACCCTAAAGCAGCCCCATTCCTAAAAAACTTTCCCCAAACCCAGCCATTAAAACTCCCCCAACCCCATCAGCCCTAAAAACCTGCCCCTTCTTAAAAGTACCTCGACCTCCTACCCAAGCCCTAAAAACTGGCCCCCTTCCCAAATGTACCTCGACCTCCCTACTGAAAGCGACCCCCAGACGTGGCCCCAGACCCACTTTCCTGGCTGCGTCCGGCGCTACCTGTTCGGACGCTTCTACCCGAGTCCCCGCCCATCCTGAACACTAGAGCGCATTTGCCTTAAGCACGCATATTCATGGTTAAGGCAGATGCGTTGTTCGGGCAAGCATGGTTAAGCTTGCAGTGTTCCAGGATGCATGGCTCTAGCCCCATTGTTCCAGACGTTTCTTGCGTGCCATTTTAATTGTTCACTGGTTTCAAAGAAAAGTTTGTTGTCGGTGCTAGCCCAATCTTAAGCTATAAAATAAACACCCCAAGTCGCTAAATCTTTTGTTGGACCAACAAAAAAATAAATATGCCAAAGTAGTTTAATGCATAATCTTACAGAATCCTTAAAGCAACTTATTCACAAACACACAACCACAGTTTCAAACACATTTTACCTCATAGAGCGCTAACCATGCCCACCCACCTCATGCCATTCCTATAAATAACCAAGAATGCATGGATGCAGGGCTGTAGTATAAACAAGGAGAGCAGGCTGGCATTCCTATTTGTAGACTGCACAAGCCTAGGCGCTCCCTTTGCATCAGATAAGGGAAGCTAGCCCGCCAACTCGACACTTGATCCTGCGAGGTTAAAAACAGCAGCACATTCTTGGTACATTCATGGGTTGCTGTGGCGCGCTTCATACTCCATTCGCATTCTGGGAACTGGACTTCCAGAAAAAAGTCGGACAGCTTTTAGCTGGTATTACTTCTGCTCCCAGAGCATGACACTTGAATTTTGAGAACCTTTATAGAACCACTGTAATAACCAGTATTTGGCTAAACCCAAACCTGTCGGGGTCCGATGTCAAGCCATTATCATTACACCTATTCTTGGGGTTATTCAACAATGTTTATTCTAGCCAACTGGCCATACAGAATTTGAATGCATGAGTTTTTTTCACCAAAATAGAATTCCACAACAAAAACATTATAGAAATTAATGAGGGAAATATGGATCATGAAAACTAAATAATTGGAGGGCTTTGTTGGTCAGCAAGGCGTAAACGAACTAAGATACATTTTGTTAGGTGGAACTGGATTAATAGTTGCCAACCACTGCAGTTCTAAACTCACTTTAATGCTTTTCATAAATCCCAACTGAACAGAAGTAATTGCTTAAGTTACACGGCAAAACTCGATATAGAATAGTAAGCGTCAAATGTCACAGGTCAACATAAGTCAGAACTCAATGTACATTTAATCAACATCTCAGCATAACATTTGAGAAGGGAACAACGTAACACATGGCATCAAGTGTCACAGCTTAATATAGGACAACTCACAGTCATATATCTTAATACTGGAAAACAAAAATTGTACCTCACATCGTGTAACAAATGTCACGATTCAACAAAAGTGTAACAAACAAGACTGCTCAACAAACGTGATTGCGCATCACAGTTCAAACACATCAACAAGTGTCACAATTTAACATAAGTTGCAATCCCAAAATACATAACTTGAGCAGTGCATTCCCAATGCTTTTTATCTTTAAGACCAAATTGAACTTGATAAATTCATAAAATGTTAACTAATAAAGGTGCATTAAATGTAACTGTTGCATGCACTGCGAAATGCAGTGAATAAATATTTAATTTACTTATTTGCCCACAGCATAAGAAGGTAACACAGATAATTCTCAATTCCCAGTTCTGGAGTAGGACTCTGCTTGTACGTCATAACGTACATTTTTTAATATTGTCTCATGATATTGTAACACAAATGTCAACAACCAAAATACAGAGACGGTAAGTATAGATTTACTACACTTAACTTAACATCTATGTATCTATAGTGTTAAGGTATACATATGTGGAGGTAAGTATAGTAATCCAGTAATTACCTTATTAATATTTTGGTTGTCAATTTATTTGGTATGAAACTATGGTAGCACAATTTCAAAGACTCAATATTATGGTCCATTAAAAACATCCATTACAATCTGTAGGGCAAAATTATCTTCAGCAAGAGGAGACAACTTTCCTTAACTGTTAGAAAATTAGTCCTTCATCAAGCAGTCAACATGTACCATTGATCCAAGGACACATGTAGTGCTCACAGCCAAGATAACTAAAGCCCCAAAAAGAATCCTGATGATTCTTTGGAAGACCACACAAATGGGACCTCCAGATACGGTGATCCTTGGTGTGTCAAATCAGAGATTTAATAGTCAAACTTGAGTACTGAACATCTGCAGATCTGGGATCCGGGAGCCGGTTTGGGGCCTCTAGTTTCTTGGACGAACAGAAAACAGAGGTATTTTATCCCAGGATCTTCCTCGTTGAGACGTCCATCAAGCGTAGAAGGGCATTGTTTAAAAATCAAAATAAAAAACTTTGCCATCATGACAATGGATGTGATAGGAAAAACTGCACTCTTGAAAGAAACCAGTGATTGTGGTCCCTAGAAGTTCAGATGCATCTTTAGAGGTTGACGGTTCACTCTCCTAGGAAAAAAGATCTTGAAGTATCTGCCTCAAGACTAGAAGTCAGCTAATTACACTTCTTTAGCGGTCTCTCCAACACATATTTTACAGCTGATCCTGGACGCCGCCACTGTCTGTTGCTGAACTGATAAGTAATTAGTAATATTAATAAGCCGCTGATAAATTTTTCCTTAGTAGCTTTCATACAATTGTGCAAACCGGATGTATGACGTTACAACGCATACTTTTACAACGCCTACCTTTACATCGCATTTTTTACAACGCATACCATTACAACGCATAATGCTTTTGGGCGCTGGATAGTGAATAGTTTAATTTACTATTCCAACTCCAGTCCCCGTGGACACTAGGGAAGGTTATTGGATAGTAAATTAATCTATTCCCTATCCTAGAGCGCCCCCAAGCGCTATGCGTTGTAATAGTTTGCGTTGTAAAAGTTGCGTCGTAATGGTAGTGCGTTGTAAAAGTTTTGTTGTAAAGGCTGTTCACCGTGCAAACCTGAACAAGAACACCGGGTGGCGCTACTTCATATCATGCGCGAGTGGAAGACAAATAGCACTTACTGTATAAATGCAGTCCATTAGCAGGGCTAGGGTACTTGAGTATATTTCAGGATACTAGCTTACAATGAGAATCTAAAAAGCGGTACACTGCCACAAAGGGGCCTCCCGACTCTCTGTAGTTCGTATTGTTGTTATATGTACACTGTGCTTCACGCCCACAAGCTCCCTGGCTCTTCAGAACACTTTATGATCCCCACTGCTCCTGCAGTCAAGAGGCCAGTTAAGCGGGTTCTATGCAATAGAAAGCCATGAATTACACTTTACAAAAGGGATACAAAAAATAACGCACAAATAATACTTTCAACTCAGCAGGAACACCAAGTTGGCAGAAACCTTCCACCCACTCTAGGGAAGCTTTGTGTGGGCCATCGTCCAAAAAGTTACAAATATTTTTAAAAATTCCCAATCTTGTTGTCTAAAAGCCATTTTTGAGTGCAGAAACTAGGAACCCTGAAACTAGTCTATACATACTGCAAACTCAAGACTGACAACATAATGACAATAAAATGCAAGAAGACAGAATTGAGGAAATGCTGTATTGGGCTGTGATGGGCAGCACATGGAAAGAAGAAGACATTGTGTGTAAGCTGAAAACAAAACAGTAGAAAACTAAGCGAAAAAATTGAATGTTGGCTAAGAAAACTTTAGTGTTAATATTCAGGGCGATGGGAAGGTGCAAGGTAATGAGAAAAACTGTGTAAATCAAGGCAGAGTAGGTTAGTGCATGACAACGGAAAAATTAGGGGATGGGAAGGAAGCACAGAGAAGCAAAACGTGAAAGCCAGAAGCGGGAGAAGCAGGTAGAAGTCAACTAAGTTAGCCTAAAGAAGCTTCATCCAAGCAAAGTAGATTGGTTGCAAGAGTCCGTCCAGTAGCAGACCTTATCAGTGGGGAAGGGAAACAGAAAGGAGGAATCTAGAAGAAAAACCAGGACGCATTGAAGGTGAGATTTAATTAAACCTTCGAGATTTGTGTTACTCGAGGAAAGGTCAGGGAAGATTATTTTTTATCTAAATTGACTGAGATGGTACGTTTTTAGGAGACTAATGAAAAGTCCAGTTAAAGGAAGTCTCTGAAGCAATGTCAGGGCACTTGGCAGTGGACGACACAGTGACAGCACAAGCAGACAGGTGAGCAAGTGACCTGGACAGAAAGGGTCTCCATAAAAGCCGAATGTGGAATCGAAGGGAACAAAAAACAGAATATGGTAAGTTTGAGAACCTGATGTCCGCAGAGCTCCACGGGCATTAGGAGTAAGTGGAAAAGGAGCAATATTTTAAATAGAAGAAACCAAAGGCATCAAAGTTTAAGGGACAAGAAAACAGAAATGACTAAAATAAAAACGCTCTGAAGAATATCAAAGAAAAGATACTGAGGAGGGGAAGAATTGGCTTTCCAGGGAAGGACACTGTGAGGAGATTGGAGAATAATTAGCAAACAAAGAAATTAACATGAATGCAGATTAGAAAGGTGTTCCATGAGGTTAAAAGCATGAGTGATAGGGAAAAAGTGTTGTATGTGTTACCATGCATGGTGAAGGGCGTAAGATTCATGGGCCAAAAGTGTGTAAAGAGAGTGCAACTCGAAACCGAACGGATAGCGAAAGGAGTGAGGATGGCTCAAAGAACTACAACAGGTAGTGAGGAATATATTTCAGGATCTTGAAAAGAAAGTTCAAAAGAGCAATACAGGGCAACGATACGAGTAAGATTCTTAAATTAACTTTGGGCACAGTTCAAACAGGTAGATACGACCTCAACCCAAGCGCACTGGGCCACCGTCGTATATAAAATTAGATACATGACTGAGCGAACCTCGCCACCAACAAAGACTATGTGAGAATACGCTACTGTGCATAACTTAATTAAAACAGGCTGAATCCTCTTAAACTATTATTATGTAGAGTGTTTCTGTTATGGATGAATGGTATGTCATCTCTTATCAACCCCCCTCCCCTTCCTCATCTGGCCTAGACTAATCTTGCTCTAGGCAGTTAAAAATGGGGACTCTGCATAAGCCAAAACAGAATAATGTACCTATGGGCTGAAACATGTTTGAAATTAAACAGGCAGTTCTGGATTGTGTAAATCTCACTGCTGAGCCAAGGATGGAGTATTATTTTTATCCCACTGCGGGGAGTCAAATCTCACAGCATTTAAAAAATGCATTCGATCTTCTCATGGTGTCATTTCAAAGCAGATGCTGGCTTATTTTAGTGAGCGTGCTGCGATTTTCTGTAGAGCAACCTCTTCTGTAATTAATTTTCAAAGAGTTATATCCAGAATCTGCTAATTCAAAGTAACTTTTCTAATAGAAAGACAGTTTGTTGCCATGTGGTATTGCCAAAGTAAGAGCTGTGTCAACAAGGAAAGAGTTTCGCTTGGGAGGGAGCTTAGAATCCACTTTAAAATGTCAGGAAAAGTCTAGGGTCAGCGCTAATCAGAAACTTTACCTTGACTGTGTAAAATCAACAGTATACAGAGAAAAGAAAATCTATTCAAATTTCAACTTGACTCTCTAAATTGATAGTTGCAATGAGACTCTTTACTGGGTTCTTCATAGATCCATAAGCAGAAAGGTGCGCTCCTTTCTTCCTTTAAACATACACACACTATACAGGCCAAATGAACTTCCTGTGTACTAGTCTACAAATAAATGGCTCAACTCGTGGACTTAAGTTTTTATCTTGCAGAAATAATTATTTTAGTGCCAATCCCAATCATGTAAAGAGTCACTTCTTATGTGGGAAGAGTTTAATGTTGCATGCATCTGCCAGTTACAGGCCATTTAGGGCTTTTCCTGACATATGTGTTGGTGGATGTCGGTTTGACCTCTAAGGGTCGTCTGTGGATGACACCCCCTCCAACCCCCCAGCTCCCACCCCTCCATCGCTATCTTACCGCTTCGTGCTATGTTAAAGTTTGCATCACGCAGCATTTTTTTACCAACGAGGTTCCAGGTCTTCAGATAGGTCTTTAACGCTGTGTTTAATGTATTTTACACTGATTGTATTCAACATTATCTTACAGTTATTCTGCTGCGTTCCTGTTTCTAAGGCTAGTCTACCCTTTTTGAATTTCACATTGAACTTACACCTCCTGCTCACTTCTTCACACCTACCCCACTTGCTGCCCTACATTTCTGACCAGAACTGCACCCTGCAGCACTTTTGTGGTGTATAAAGGTTGTGCTGAAGTTCAAAACTTGTACTGTTATTAGTTAAATGGAAAGGCGGATAGGGTGTGCCTTTAGGGGACTTCTGAAATATCGCGAGAAATATCAATGAAAATGGATGTTTGTGACACAGCCTGTTTATTCCTTAACAAACGTCTCTTTTATTTTCAAGGCCTAAATATTTCACAAAGTCAGGATTTGCATATGGCAGTGCCTCAGCTGTTTATTTCATGACATGCCAACGGTAATAACTAATAAATGACGTGGGGCAATAAAGACGTGGCATCAATCTTCATAGTAAGTTCAAAGACTGCCAACAAAGAAGGTCACGTGCTTCGCGTTTCGAGCCTCTTCCTGTTCCACCTCGGCACATTTATACCCAGAGCCAGAGAGTGTTTTGATTTGGGAATGTTTTGCTCCCTGCGTTTGGAAGCTCGAAGCATACTCATTTCTTAGAGAGCAAAAAACAAATTCTCATTTTTGAGGATAACAAATATTTTCCCTGTAAACCATGGGCATGCTTTCCAGCAAGCCGTGCTTTCTTTGTAGCTGGTAATTTGCATACATTAAGCAATGTATTTAAAGCCAAGCTTCAGAGCGGGCCACAACAACAGTAAAGCGACTCATTGTCCCCAATGTAGACACACAAGTACAGAAGTGCGGGTGACAGTTTGGGCAGGCCGCTGTGTACCAGCTTCGCTATTTGCATGTTGGCATTATTTCTGCGAGTATATAGTGTAAAACATGCCAGGAAGCTGCTTATCTGCTGGTTTGACAATGCCCATGAAAAGATCCTAGCCCTGCGAATTGCTGATCGCAGGGGATTCCCACAAAATAGTCAAGTTACTGCCTAAACTTGAAAACTGATAATTCTGCAGTGGGCAACACCCATGGGGCAGTTGTAATCTACATTTCAGGGTACTTGTGCCTGGATTGATGCAGCGCTTCATCACCCTGAAGATAAGGGTAAGAATGTTGAGAACTAATGTGGCTTGACTGATCAAATCACCTGGATTGGCTTGAGGTTTCTATGACCGTCCTACCAGAATGGATAGAATTTTTAAAGTGCCAATATGTGGTTTAGCACTGATTGGTCGGAATGTATGCTATTAGCTGGTTGGCTGGGTGAGAGAGAGGCTCTCAGGGTAGGAGTAGTGTGTGGAGATTGTAATAAAGCCTTTTGTGTCCACTGATCTCCTCAGAAGGCGGTCTGTGCTTTTAGTTCAGCCACCGCTGTTTCATCCTCTCACAAAAGCTTGACACAAGAATGATGGCGCGCCCCACCATGAGCCTATCAGTGGGCTGGTCTGATACCCAGCCTGGTCAGGCAAGCGGATGGAGCGAGAAACAATATCCTATAGAGAGAAATGTACATTACAAAACAGCAATCCAGGCGTGAGAACAGATGCCACGTCTACCCCCCCCCCCCCCCTTTGACAACAAAGGATGCATTTACAGTACTCTCTTTAATCAGGACTCCAGACTTAATGCTACCAATGCACACAATTCAGACAAGTGATCTGTACAATCTGGACTCGTGCCTTTTTTGCTACAGTCCTCAATGACAAAGTGAAGGACCCACAATATGTAGAATAAGTGACATCACCTGTTTCCATAGCAACAAACTGATGTCACGAACAAAGGGTTAGAATTTTCATTAAAGGATAAACCAGGAGAAGGTGCTTTGCAAGCGAGGGATTTATACCGAGAAATCATCTTCAACGCGCAGAAAAAAGAAGAAAAAAAACAGGTCAAGGAGCTTTGTTTAATTGTCGCGCGACATTGTAGTGCTTGAGCTTAAACAGAGGATCTGACATATGAACCGTCCTTGTCGGTCGGCTTCCCATGTGCTGATAGCGCTCTATCTGAACACATGAATTACATTAGCGCGCGACACAATCTGCAATCACTTAATACGTCACCAGAGGCTCGCGCTCACTTCCCTAGCACTCCCGCACGCGCCAGTGCGCCGGAGGCCCGTGCGCTAATGGCGGCTCGGTGGACGTTGATGGAATGCTGGCCGGCCCACTAGCCTCACCACGCCTCGAGGAAAGAGAAAATGAGAAACACCGAGTCTGTATGAGGCCACCAACCCCAGTGAGATGGTGGAGAGTGGGGGTGTTACTGAGACTGCTGCGCTGAGGCTTGTAAGCATCCTGGGGCTTAATTTGTAACATTTGTAATTTGTAAATCAATAAGTGGCAGGACCCTTGTCATGAGGCCACTACAGCTTGCATCACCCATTGCCCATGCCAGTATGGCCAGTGACAACTGCTAACCATCATACTCTGCCTACAGGTGTGACAATTCGGACTACTCCTGTTCCCCAAAGTTATAAGAATGGCTCGGGCGGCAGGTGACCGTCTCTTTTAATGTATATTGAATTAATAAACAACTGTTCTTGTGCTCATCTGTCAATTAGACAAGCAGCGCCATCATGTGGCAGACTGCCATAAGTGCTGGTGCTGACAATTAGGTGCCGGTGCCAAGCCCAGGAAACAGCCAGCTCAAATTAAGCACAGACCTCAGTTAGTAGGTGTGGCTTATGGCTGGGAGCAAGAGACTGCACTGAGGCTATTCATCAGCCACAGTGAGACAGCACAGCGCGCGATCTGGAGAGGGAGACTGCGCTGAGGCTGGTCACCAACTGCAGTGAGACGGCCCACGTGGGACTGGGAGCTAGAGGCTGTGCTCAGGGCCGCTCTGGCCGCAGCGGGCACCAGGCATTTCCCCGGTGGGCCGCCAGGGCTGGGGCCGGTTTTGGGCCCCTGGGGGGGCGATATTGTTACAGGGTCATTTTTGCAGCATAGCTGCAATATCAGCCGCTGTAATGAAATTGCCAAAACCGGCTGTGGCAAACTGGTGTGCCGTAGGGTGCGGCTTGGGGCTGGGAGTGGGAGACAGTGTTGCAGCTGGTGCAATGTGGGTCTGGGAGCGGGAGACTGTATTACAGCTGGTGCAATGTGGGTCTGGGAGTGTGAGACTGTGTTGCAGCTGGTGCAATGTGGGGCTGGGAGTGTGAGATGGTGTTGCAGCTGGTGCAGAGTGGAGCTCGGAGTGGGAGACTGTATTACAGTTGGTGCGGGAGACGGTGTTGCAGCTGGTGCAATGTGGGTCTGGTAGCAGGAGACGGTGTTGCAGCTTGTGCACAGTGCAGCTGGGAGTAGGAGACAGTGTTACAACTGGTGCAGAGTGGGGCTGGGAGAGGGAGACAGCGTTGCAGCTGGTGCAGAGTGGAGCTGTGAGTGTGAGACGGTGTTGCAGCTGGTTCAATGTGGGTCTGGGAGCGGGAGACGGTGTTGCAGCTTGTGCACAGTGCAGCTGGGAGTAGGAGACAGTGTTACAACTGGTGCAGAGTGGGGCTGGGAGAGGGAGACAGCGTTGCAGCTGGTGCAGAGTGGAGCTGTGAGTGTGAGACGGTGTTGCAGCTGGTTCAATGTGGGTCTGGGAGCGGGAGACGGTGTTGCAGCTGGTGCAATGTGGGTCTGGGAGTGTGAGACTGTGTTGCAGCTGGTGCAATGTGGGGCTGGGAGTGTGAGATGGTGTTGCAGCTGGTGCAGAGTGGAGCTCGGAGTGGGAGACTGTATTACAGTTGGTGCGGGAGCGGGAGCGGGAGACGGTGTTGCAGCTGGTGCAATGTGGGTCTGGTAGCAGGAGACGGTGTTGCAGCTTGTGCACAGTGCAGCTGGGAGTAGGAGACAGTGTTACAACTGGTGCAGAGTGGGGCTGGGAGAGGGAGACAGCGTTGCAGCTGGTGCAGAGTGGAGCTGTGAGTGTGAGACGGTGTTGCAGCTGGTGCAATGTGGAGCTGGGAGTGGGAGACAGTGTTGCAGCTGGTGTAATGTGGGTCTGGGAGTGGGAGACGGTGTTGCAGCTGGTGCAATGTGGGTCCGGGAGACGGTGTTGCAGCTGGTGCAGAGTGGAGCTAGGACTGGGAGACAGTGTTGCAGCTGGTGCAAAGTGGGGCTGGGAGTGAGAGACTGCGTTGCAGCTGGTGCAGAGTGGAGCTGTGAGTGTGAGACGGTGATGCAGCTGATGCAATGTGGGGCTGGGAGTGGGAGACTATATTGCAGCTAATGGAGAGTGGGGCTGGGAGTGGGAGACAGTGTTGCAGCTGGTGCAGAGTGGAGCTGGGAGTGGGAGACGGCCACCCAAAGACACCAAATACATGCATTCATCAAACTTCTAGATTTAAACTCTGACTGAATTTAGACTAGGGTTCCAGAAGGCCTGGTGTCTGAAAAGTTTAGAGCCTGAATGAAGAGGAGAGTTAACTGGTGGTATTTCTAGAGATTATTCTTTAAAGAGTAGGTCACGAACATGCCATGGAAGTCAAATCTGAATTGCCCAGTGCCAAGATGTATATGAAAGTACATCAAGGAAGGATAACACGTGTGAAATGCATCACCGCAAAACTAAAATCTTTCTTGCAAGCTGAGGGAGTGTTGGGTTTATGCAACAGGCTTCTCCTGGGTGCAGATAAAGATGTTCCCTTTAGAAAAGGTATCATTATCAGGGCCTCTTAATTATGCGACTGTGCGGTGATTTTTGCATAAGTATAGATTTGCTGCATTTGCTACATAATCCATCGTCCTGTCTGCAGATTTAAAAAAAAAAAAGTGGTTTGTAGCCTAAACGGTTAAAAAATTACTTAAAGCGCAGTGACACGTTTTGCTATGCGATGGGAGTAATGAGATGCACCCAATGCCCAGACAGCGTTAACAAGTTTATAATTAAAGAATGAAATAATATTACCCAAAAAAGGGCCGCATTTTGCCACATAATTTGCCTGATCTTTCTGCATAATTTCCTCAACCATGCTGCATACTTTGGCCATCCCCTGCCGCATAATTCCAGTTGCCCTGATCATTACTAACTCTCTCCATGACATCTAAGTAAACCCTCACCAAGATACAGGTACAAGAGGTGTTTTGGCAGCCAGCAGTGCATAATGGCGCATACTTGCTTTATCGAGAGCACTTAACACTATAAATCTGAGGCTGGAATGATTGAATGGCCCGCATGAAAGGCCAATCTGCAGTGGGATTTACTCGGCCAAAGAATGTTCTCATTCCACAGTTCAAATATGCAGTTGTAAAGAGGTTTAATTATAGCATATGGACAGAGGTCAAGTGTCTGTCTATGTTTACAGAGATCACTTGTGATTTTTGCAGAAATATTCACATGGGAAGATTACTCATAAAGGACTGCTTGTGACAATGGAGTTAAATGTGTGTCATTAAGTGGTGAGAAGTATGTAATGCCCTGGGGAATTAAACATACCTACACTTTTTCTTGCATACCATAGTCCAGTTTTTTAAACTGAATGGAGCCCTACAAACGTCTCCAGGGTTTAAAGGTACTGCATCTTCAATATTTTCTTCACACCTGCAACCAGCTCGCAAGTCAGGCGGGTGGACATCAATAAGCCATGTTTGTTCAGCCAAAAGCACTGAGCAAAATAGGAACATTCTTACTATTATTTTTAGGGCCTAAAAATAATGCCCTTGGGTGTAAAACCGGGAAAGGCTGAAAGTCAACCTCATAACGCGAGGTCAGTAGAAAACGTGTTTATTCTGGTGGTTGGAAGGAACGAACAACGTTAAGCATGGGTGATCGCCGCTCGCCTGCAACCCACTGAACTGTTTACAAAACAAAGGAGCATGAAGTAACCATGACTCATGTGTACAACCAGGCTTTCTCCGCTCTTCATTCAAGAGCCACCCACTCTTAAAACCCAGCGCGGCCCAGATTAGCACATGCGCGCACTAGTCTTTGACAAGAAACAATGGACCCTTTTATGCCTCGTTGCATTCTGGGAAGAACACTGGGCCACCGCGCCATGGGAAAAAAATATGAAGGAAACACCAGCCGAATGTATGTGGAAAACACTGCTTACATCATGGGGGAGGGGAGAGCCAGAGGAGGAGGGTGGAGGGCCAGGGTTTGAGATATTCATCAACTCACACTGGTAAATAAAAGGACACCCTACAGGTCGGACAGCCACTGCCCTATGGAATTCCATAGTTGGTTGTTTTTTGCCGAGTCCACAGAACAGTGGATGAGATAATGTGGCAATTAGGACATGCTAGGACACGAAGAGCACAAGATAACAATAATAAAAAAAATGACATCTCAATCTGCCATCAGATTACGCAGAGATAAAAAAGAATACGTAGCGCTGATGTTTCATCGCCATGCAACAAGACCAATGTTATTAAAGCAATTGCACAAATGCATAGAAAATAAGCAGAACAAATTAAATAGGAGGGTAAAACATAATTCTTTCTTGGAAGTAAATTAGGTTGCAGGTTTATTAAACAAACTAATGGGTTAACTAACTGGAGATACAAAAGCAGCCAGGGATGATACAACCTAAGATGGCTGCCAGACTTATTGACCAATACGCTTCAGCGCTACTGGGTTTACCCCGCACTTGAAGACCACAGTCCAGGAAAACGTAGCTACCACCGAAGGAGGAGCGCTCACAACTGCCTATGGGAATATAGGGACGCCATTGATTTCTCTGGGGCCCGCCCAATTATTACAGTGGTATTGTCATGAAGCCCATTCTTTTGGGCACATTTTCTTGTCTGATTTTGAGTTGGCTGGCCGTGTGACTCCACCTGCAATGCATAAAACTGTACACACAACAAGAAACTCAAGATCACAAGGAGCATGCACATTAATTATATGCGTAAAGATAAGAGGGTGGGTTCGATGCCTGCATCCAAAGAGGCTGGACCAAAGCCTCAGTCTTAAGCGCCCAGGTCCCAATCTAAGTAACCTAACCAGGAGGAACGGCCAGAAGGGTCATAGGGCACAATTCTTGTCTTGCTGCAGCCCCATTTTTGAGTCATTCAGGAGAGGTGTAAAGGGAATGCTGTGCTAAGCTGCTCTCAGTTAACTGTTTCTCCTTGCCTGAGACGTGGGTATCCACAAATGTTTGAAGAACAAAACTGCACCTTTAGTGTAATTACCAGGCTCTTTAGCTGTAATGTGCAGCTGAAAATTTAAAAACATGACCACTATTTGAAGAATACAATTGGTAAACCAAGAAGTTTTCACTCCACCACGAGTACCACAATCCATACTTATGTCAAGTATAGAAGCTCATTGTGGAAAACATGTTTCGTTACTTCATGTGACCAAAACAACACTGGTTTTATTAAACCTGTCCCGCACTATATCTTTTTAATTCTTACCTCCTCCAGATCATTATTAAGAGTGTTCAATGGTGGCTGATCACAAATGGAGGTTACACTCCAAGTTATCACAGCTGAAGGTACAAATGGATATAGTAACCTTGAGATGTACTTAATCTCTGGTGTCAGTGCCTTTTGGGATGGATTGTCACTGACTGGTTTCTTTTGCTTTGCTCTGTTTGGTGGGAACTTCATTGTGTTACCCTTAGCAAGGTGTTATCGCGGACCCCTGATGCACCTCATCCTGGCTTCAAAGAAGAATGAAATAGGATCAACAAGATTCTGAGGATGAGCCTCAAATTCAGGACCACTCTCGGAATCAAGTGGATAGAGAATCAGAGAAGTAGAAAACAAAGCCAGACCAATCTAACAGGAACACTTCTCTCAGAAAGAGTTCCCTGCACATTCAAGTAGCAAAGTGCACCTGCACTTCAGCCTGGAGGCAAATAAGCGCATCATGGAAACCCACATTGTGTGAACAATGGGGAGTTTGCTGAATTGTTCAGCTCCCATGCTCAAGAGGCTTGAACATTGGAAGCAACCACTAGATATATGGCTGACAAAGCCAAGATGTATACTTTGAGGGTAGACAACTGTTGGTGGGAATGAGTGCGCACATACTATTAATGTACAGCTAAGGCAGCGGAGCAACATTTGCATGCTGTGCATGGATGGTAGAATATTTTTTTTTTTTAGATAAGAAAAGCAAAATGCAAGTCCCTAGGACAACACTGGTTGTGCATCTGCAGATAACATATGGCATCATCTCAATGCTCAGAGGAGGCTCCAGTGGTGGGAAAGGTAGACCAAGAAAATCAGATTTCTGGTACCTTTGATTGATGACATCAAAAACCTCTTCAGAAAACAGAATACAGACAGACTGAGGGTCAGGCACCGGCCGCTTCGAAATGCCAGATGTACCTGCATCATCCTCATCTTGAGAAGGTTCTTCAGAAAATGCACCTGTTTGCCTGATCAATGGCAATCACTGGCTCTGGCAGCGTGAAGACCATACCACGCTGGACTGCGCTGACAAAGAATAGACTTTCTGATGACCGAGAGAAGACTTTGCCACATTCAGAGCCAATCAGACGAGGAAATGCAAGATAAAAATCCACTTTAGTGAGTCTAATAGATTCCAAGGACAGGGGACATAACTGACTAGTGATCTAGAAAAGGGCAGATGAACACTCCTTCCTCATGAAGAAAGGCAGCTACCTTATGGAAGAAATTAGGCTGGTCTCTACCCAAAGTCGAACATTATGTACAGGTAGTGGATAGCCTTATGTCACAAACGCCCTCACATTGGCTATCATGAAACACTAATTGTTAAGGATGATTCTGAATGAAAAATATAGGCGTCAAGTATGGTTTGGTTTTTACCTTTTACAGTAGATATTCTCCAAGAAAAAGAATATGAAGATTAACCAAACCTTACTGAACTTCCACCTGAAGGTATTGAAAGGCTGCCTGGGAGGATTTGGGAAATTGGTGGAAGGTGATAGAAAGTCTGACTTCTTTACCCACCAGCAAATGGAGTCTTGTGTCCCAGGTCATGGACTTAAAACCTTCAACTGAAGAAAGGCTTTGCACCCCCAACATGTGAAGGATGTTTCCTGACCCATATAGGGAAGTCAGTTTTGTGCCTTTCACTCAGTAGCAGTAGATGTAGTGTCATCCTCTATGGGCTGCTGGGATGATCCTAAAGAAATCTGCGGTGGTTAACCCAAGAAACCCCTGCAAGCAGCAGTGTATGACTTGTAAGAAGACTTCCCTATTCATTTGAAGGGTTTCAAGGTTGGCTTTGAGGAAATAGCAGGTACCCACAGGGTTATAGTAGCTTCTGATTTACATGTAGTTAGCTTTTTGTCGCTTAACTCTAGAAACTGCTCTTTCCCATCAAAGAGAAAGTACAACATCAGCTCCTGATCTTCCTGTTTACAGTATGGCTTGCTCAGGCAGCCTGACAAGGATCCCCCATTCCTAGATCCATGCCCCCAGCAGCAGTGCTGACATGCCCTCAAGGAGAACTGAGCAGAAAAATTACATCCTGCTGCCTGTCACTCAGAACATTCTGAAAATATCCAGGGTCATTTTGGTAAGACAGGTGAAAACCATCTATATCTGACAGTCTAGTGAAAGTCCAAAGAGGCATTGGGTAAATATTCTTGACAATGAGTTACTCCTACTTGTGCAGAGGGGCTGAAGTCAAATATGTTGGGCTCTTGCATCTGTTCAGGGCTGTTGCAACTGCAGGACTGTACCGGTGGATGAGTAACCATTCAGCTACTCTGT
This sequence comes from Lissotriton helveticus, assembly GCF_964261635.1. Classification (NCBI taxonomy): domain Eukaryota; kingdom Metazoa; phylum Chordata; class Amphibia; order Caudata; family Salamandridae; genus Lissotriton; species Lissotriton helveticus. The sequence continues at coordinate 769,355,747 of NC_136067.1, read as the reverse complement.
CCTGAGATATGCCTTTGTTTGCAGTTTATTTTCTTACTGAATGGTGGAGATGAGCTGAGCCGATGTATTGCTAGAGAAAAGAGTTTGGAAGCACCACATACTCATAGGCTTAAATGAGGACTCTAGTGTGACTCATGCTGTGTGCAATAGAATGCCCTGACCTGTGTTAGGGTAGTAGTCATTCTCTCTGACATTAGTATAAATATACATCACTGTACAAAATACTCTGCTAATAGACTGCATTTGTCATTCGAAGCATCTGCTAGAGTGGACTTATCGGAAAAATTGAGCAGGGAGTGAACAATATCAAAGATTTATTTGGCAGAATTAGGACTACGTTCAATTTTTATCACATTATTATAGTTTTTTATGGCAGCTGAGTAGATTCTGTTGAGGTCATATGATCTATGCAACGCACGTTCAAGAACTTTATAACTTTTTTTGAAATCTATTATGACATTGTCAAACCAGGAAGCAGATAGTTTCGATTTCAGTTTGACCACTCTTTCAGGGATAATTGTGTCAAGCACAGTGATGATCCCAAAAAATCATTTCAGTCATGTATTCTTCAGAGTTAGAGTCTATCACCGGGGGAACATGCATTACCAACGTACACATTTTTTACTGCTCAAACGTATTCCAGAGGCTGCTCACTTGGGATCCAAACATCTTCCGAGATGGTAGATTATTTATCACCAGCCTTTGAGGGACCGCGTAATGACCCATCCAGGTTAGTGGAACAGGGGTCTAAACATTCAAGGAGGCTAAGTTAGAAAAGACTGGGTCCAGAATATGTCCTGCTGAGTGAGTATAAGCTTTCACTAACTGAATTAGCTGAATGGCTTTTAAATCACTGACCAGAGATATGGGCACAATGACCAGAATCAAAACGTAAAGCCAGATCTCCTAATACGAAATTGGCTGATTTCATTGTGTATGGTGCAATACCCTTTACCACAGTTTTTAAAAAATTATTTGCGGGACGGGGGCGATGCACAAGAACTCCAGAGAAAGTAAAGTTCTTAGAGTAGCTAATAGAAAATGAGGTGCTCTTACAGTCTAGGATAGTAAGCTCCTCTACTGTGCAAACATATCTCTCTTTACAGATTATGGCTATAACTCCGCCACTTCTACTGATTCTATCCAGCCTCCTAATGCCGTATCCTTACAGAAGAGCAAGACCTGCATCATGGTAGCCCATTGGATAAAGCCATGTGTATGTTAAAAATTAAATACCAGAACCATGGCCCATAATGAGATAAAAAAAATATCAAAGATTGGCAATTAAGACATAACATAACTGGTGTTCATGCCTCCATGGCCACAATCAGAATTAATTCAGGGTTTTAGCAAAATGTCACGCACATTACACTGATTTTCCCACTTGCCAGGATTAATAGAGTGCCTACAACCCAGCACCAAATTAGGGTGAAGCACATGTAACTGAGCAGAAATATAATTTATCTTGTATGTGGGGAAGCAGACATAATGCTTGGCCACTGGTGCCATGCGGTCATAGACTGGTGTAATAGTCTTGCCTCTGGCACGCCCGCTCCATGCATCGATGCATCGGCCTTCTTTTTAAGGGCAGTGAGGACAACTAGACCGCACACAAAACAAAATGTCAGTTGGAAAAGGAACAACCAAAATCGCTGCTCTCGCTCGGACTCCCTTTGCAACTGGCGCAGACAAGGGAGTAGAGCAGAATGTGACTGCACACAGCAGCAAACAGTTAAAAAACACAGTTATCAATGTCTTGTCAGAATCGAAATGACACATATAAAACATTTCACAATGCAAAAACAATAATCACTTGTTCAGCATCTAGCTGCCTCACCTCCGGTAAAACCTCTTCAACCATGGGTGATCGCTGAGCAATAACTACAGGAATTTAACATCTAACAAAATGAAGAAACTGTTTTGTGACAATATGAAACTCACACCACTGAAAAAATAAATTGATGTATGTGTGTATGTATGTGGTATTTCCATATAAAAAATCTAGTCAAAGGCAGAAGACCACTTTAAAGGTTCAAATGCAAAATCGAGCTGGCAATACACATAGGGAGGTTTGAAGTTCGAACTTCAAACTTCTATGGGGAGAGTAACAATTTGTCTTCCTTCCAAAATTAAAAAAGGAAGTCTGAAATGTTCATAGAATTGCCCTGACTTGCGACCTTGACAGACTATAAGTCAATGTCAATAGTATTTTTTTACCCGTTGCTGCCGTACTCTCAGACCTACATCTAACCCCATTCTGTACACTCTCTGAAGTGCATGCAACTGTTCAAGCTGACCAATGTAAGTGTTAAAAAAAACCTGATACATCACTATGACCCAGCATGGCGTAGGTCACTCATGAAGCCTACCTCTAAAAACAAACCTACTATCCAACAACCAGCATGATAGTGCTGGGAGTTAAGCACTGGCGGCTTACATCTGTCTAATCTGAAAATTAGTGATTCAAACTCCGACATGGAAGTGTCAATCATTCATCCTTCCCAGACCAATGATCGGCGTGAATAGTATTTTTAACAATATGAACTATCGCTCTTCCACAATAATAACCAGGAAAAGAAAAATTAAATAGGAGTAAGGAAATAGAGGAAATCACCGGACCAAGCAGACCCGCTGACAAAAAAAAATTACATAAAGATCTGAGCAGCGAAAACGGGTTATCATAAGGTTCTACAAGTGCCGTTACCTTTTTAACCTCAACATCACTCGCTCAACTGGGTTCCCATTTTACATTTGTGCAGAGGATTGCCCATGCTACAGTGATAAAGGCCAGATATTGAAAACGCTTGTTGTGGTTTTTTTTTTTGGGGGGGGGGGGTTAATTCGCATTCTCTTACTGAACATTTGGCTGTAAAAAACTCGTTTTCAGAATCATAGGCAGGGGCAGGCAGGGACTGCCATGAAAAACAAAGCTATCCTTCACCTGAGGGCTTCTGCTGCCGTGAAAAAGAGCCTTGAAAGGTCGGATAGGTTTGAAGTGTGCACACCACTCCAAAAACAGCACACATTTTACTTCACAGCAAATAAAATATAAATATTTTGGTTAGAATTAGGAATGTTTAGTTAACAGTGAAGGGAAAATAGGTAGGAATAAAAAAAAACACATAGTAAATGAAATCATAGCCCTAGGGGCAGGCAGCAGTGAGAACAAGTTTTGGCGGTGCAGTCAGGTTTTCATGATATTTTCTTTTTTTATTGGAAGTTTTTCTGCGATTTATATTTCATTTGATGTTTTGTTCGAGTTGCAATGTTGGACTGGGTTATGTAGCATGATGTTTTGGTATCATGTCCAGGGTAACATAACGGCAGTGACTTGCAGAGTATTTTGTGCTCGGCGGGACACTGTCTTAAGTGATGTTTGCCATTTTAGAGCTGTATGTTGTAGATTTTGTTGTTTGTGCTCTGTGGTGTTCTGAGAGGAGGAACTGAGCACTTTACTTTAACACGCCGTTGTCTACATGCAATAGGAATGCTAATACATGCCACAAAGCACAGTATTTCAAGCCTAAAAACAGGAAACTGCTTAATTTATCATGGTTATGAGCAAGCAACAGGGATTTCAGCAAGGGAGAAACGCCATATGATATTTCCTTGTGCTATGATTGAATTCTAAGATGGCCACCATATAAGAACCCCACTCCAATCTGGAAACTGAACACAAACACAATTTCAGTAGGTGCATTTCCGAATGCAGCCCCTTTCTATCAGATGATTCCTGTTCTAGGACCAGCCCCTTCCTGTCAATTGGTTCCTGTTTAGAGACCAGTCCCCTCCTGTCGGTTAGCTCCTGTTCCGCCAGTATGTGAGAGCCTCTGATCAGTGTCTCAGTGTGTTGCCACCCCCCAAGTTTTTTCCAGTAATTGGACTCTCACCCAGCCCTAGCCCTGTTTTCACCCAGATCCAAAACTTGAGCATTGGAAGATCTGGCTTACAAACAGAATAGCAGCACCTTGAAGGTTGTTTTGTTTGGATTTGGGCTTTTTATACCCGATTCTGTAATAAAATACTTTCCTGAGGGCATGCCTTCTGTATCTCATGTTACACCTCGTGCAGACAGTGTGGCTATTGGAATCGGTCGCCATTTCCTCAGAGCTTCAAACAAAGTTGTGAAGAACCGATCCTCTTCATCATGCCCTTGACATCACTGCCTTTCAATACATTATCACATAACAGTGGGTACCTCAGTCTTATGTACTGATAATGTGTTAAGAGATTTCAGCAGCTCACAGTTGAATAACATAAAATGGCCATTTTACCAAAACACCATAACAGGTGTTGCAAAGGCCTGGCCTCTCATTTAGTACTGGGCAGTATATGCACACATACATTTTTTTAATTCGATAGAGAAGGCGAGGTAGAAGACAAAGGGGCAGAGATAGAGGAAGGTGATTGGATCTAGGTTATCACGTGACTGAAGGTGCCTGGCAAACACAAGAAACAAGAGAAGACAAGAACATCAGATGTACTTTGTATGATTATCATAATCACAATAGGTTGTATCATAGCCCACCACTAGAAAGATCCCAAAAACCACCCTAAAAAAAATGTGCTACCACCGCTGTGCATCCCTTTCCTGCATCATATTTATGCCACGTAGTACGGCTGCAACTTTGCTTCAGTTTTGTGGCCAAAACAATAAAACAAGTGTACACTTTAGGTCCTGCTAAAAGTAGCCTGACAATAGAAAAATGACTTCACCATCATACAAGAAGCCAAGGTTCAAACTCACAAAAACACAGAATCACCCACATTCCTAAAACAGAGCAGGTCTTATTTGCTTTGGCCGACCACCAACTTCCTGGTGTCCTCGTGGCCTGACCGCTCTACCTGCATTAATATAGCGAATAAACAAAAAAGTATGTACGCTTGCAAACCAGCGCCAGTCCCACGCCAATCCATCAGATGCCTTAACATTACTACTCCCCACATAGAATTGCGCCTACTCAGTGCTTCTGCTATCCCCACAATTCCCCCAGCACCTCAAATCCCTACAAACTTAAAGAAACAGCATCTAATGGCTGGGCTAGCTTCACTCTCAAACACAACCTGCCACACCACAGAGGCGTTCTCCCCTTCATGTCTGTGTGCTGGAGTGTTAAAGAAACCCACACAAACTTTCCCCAGAGATTCCTTCACATAGATAGCTCTCTACCAAAACACCACATGATACCAATCCCACTGTCGCCTTTCAGTGAACCTGACATTCAGACAGCTCCTGATTAGATTACAGGCATGAGTTATCTGGAAAACACGCCGGAATGCAGCCACAGCCCTGAGTGAATTAGGCACAGTTAAAAAATGATAACCAGAGCAGACCGACATAACGGTCAAAAATATCCAAGAAAAGGAAATACCATCTTCCCTTCTCCCAGCGTGAAAGTCCTAACTTTACAATAGTGCACACTTTAGAGCCAGGCACTTGAATACTGCCGAGAAAAACCAAAGGGAATGGGCCGGGTTCCAAGGAAAAAGTAAACACACAGAAGCTTCCCGCTACGCTGACACGATGCAAAACATGGGAAACCCGCATTGTCAGATCAGGCGCCATTTTAATATCCGACATTAGTAAGGATGTGGAAAGACGTTTTAATTACACCAATCAAGCCGCCCTAAATACAATTATGTAAAAAGAGCCGTTTGGCTATCGATTACATAAAAAAGCGCCCCCACCCACCCGAGAATCGTGGGATTTTTTGAGTTATGCACCAAACGTCACGATATTTTACCCCCCAAAAGACTTGTTGATGGTTTTTACCTGATGTTGAGCTCCAATGAGCACCTCTCCAGCTCAGCAACTGAACACCCGGCGCAGCCCTGCATTTGAGTCCTCTCCAGGCTGATGTCTTCAGTTTATCACCAAGCATCACCTATAGAAAGGAACAAGCGGTTAGAAAGCTTTACCTTCAACAACTGATGAATTCTACGGATATCACACACGCGGTCCCTACAAATGAATCTAAAACACACTGACGAGTAAACATAGTGCGATCCACAAGGCCCACTGTGAGGTGAACACACATTAGAGTACGCCAACATTAGAAAATGTTCTGGCCTCGCAAGTGCAACCCATCATATATGCTAACCACAAGGAATGTGCCCCCTTTAAATGTATGCCATATTATTTACAGAAATCACATGGGAATAGTTCGTTTTGAAAGTTAACCAGGCTACCATTAGCCACTTAAGCATGGCTGCCTCAGACCTCACAACATGAACCTTCCTATGGACTGACATTATGTTGTACTATGGTGCGGCAGTACGCAGCACTTGCTTATTTCACCTGTGCTTTCCTATACCATGTAGGAATCATTTATATAGGGTTCATTTTTGGAATCTGTAAAATCTGGCAGTCATCAGAGGCATATAGTTCGATTGCTTCATTTAATTTGTTTATGTAGTGGTGGAAGGAGTGTGGGACGTTATGGGGGGTCAAGTACAAGTAGCCTGTTTATTTTGTTTTGACAAATGTGTTTGCACCTTCCTTTCAAGGTAAACAACCTTTACAACGCAACTTTTACATCGCAGAGCCTTTACAACGCAACCATTACAACGCAAACTATTACAAAGCATTGCTCTGGGGGGCGCTCTAGGATAGGGAATAGGTTCATTTACTATCCAATAACCTTCCCTAGTATCCACGGGGACTGGAGTTGGAATAGTAAATTAAACTATTCACTATCCAGCACCCCAAAGCACTATGCGTTGTAATGGACTGCGTTGTAATACTTGCGTTGTAAAGGCATGCGATGTAAAAGCATGCGTTGTAATGTCATACATCCCCCTTTTCAAACATCCGTTATGTTGTGAATTTTTTCAGAAGACCAGTCATTTACTTGTCAGTCTTTTGCTGAAGTTTCCCCTGTGGTTTGAAGCTCAGCATATAACCAAGAAATATGTAGTAGGCAAAGAAGTCGACAGGATGACAGAATGTTGGTGTGTTGGTTTGAAGGTATTCCCAATCCATGGTGTTTAGGGTGTGAGGGGAAGGTCCACTTAACAATAAATCCTGGAGCATTCAAGGTTAGTAATGGAGTTAGTTAACCATTACTTATTTGTGGCCCCTTTTTAATGGTAAACCATGCAGGGACTGCAATTACACAGAACTTCATAAATATAGATTCACTTTTGTTCCATGCTGCAAAGTTTTGCACAGATTGGTCGGGAAGTGAAAAGTTATGGGGACTGGGTTCCAAAACAAAAAGGAGAGGTGTCTACGAATTTTTATGATTTTTTTTTTGTAAAAGTCTTGCGAAAAAAACAGCAAAACAGAAAACTAGCAAATTGTCACTTTCTTCTGTGTGGTTTCTGTGCCACTGGTCCCATTACATGTAACACTTTTATTGCATTTTCATATATACAATGCTTTTCATCTGGCCAGGAACAGCAGATATTCTGCAAACATCCACAGACATGAGGTCCTGCAGGCTAATTTGCTGCTTGGAGATGAGATGGTTTTGACTGATCATGTTTAAAGAGGTGGACTAGAGTCCTCAGACTTTATCTTGCATACGGGAGGTATGCCAGGTACATAATCTCTACAGAGGACACCAGGACTCACTCTAATGGAGAAAAATGCCATAATTCATCACAAAAAGGCCCCCCTTCATGCTCTTGGGTCTGCGGATATCAAAACAAATGGCTAGATGTTCAAAGAATGGACATGTTAAAGATGTTACCGATTGTGCAAGGTCTTTTACCGAATTCATTCTGTTTTTGCAAACTGACCTAATTATTAAGTCAGCTAGCAAAAACCCGGTTGGTATGGGCCGTAATGCAACCTACTTCATGTAAATTAATCAGGAAGGTCACAAATTGCGGGCGACTATGAATGGCTGACATGACAATGATGGTGGCCTGCTGAGGTCAGCAGACCACCATGTTTGTGGATTGCTTTTAAATAAAGCGATCATTTTGCTTTAAACGAAAACGGGACACTTTTATAAGAAAATGTTTAACATGTTTTAAGAGTTAAATTATGTTTTCTCAAAATTCACAGAGCTGAAGCGGGTCACTGGTGGACCCCTTCCAGTTTGCGAATGCCAAACCACCACCTTTCAGTCGTAGGTAAAACATGAACGTTTTTGCCCTCGTATTTCAGTCGCAAAACATTAATACATATCATTCATATTCGGTATTTAGAAGGGCCCCCTTAAACACAGGCCTTCCAAATATCGAGTCGGTATGTAGCCGCAAACCCAAATTGCAATTCAGTAACGTGTACTGCAAACAACCTTCGTTACTCTGGCCCAAAATTTTACAAACTTGGAAAATGACAGGATATGAAAGCATACTTGAGGACTTTTAATGTTACTGTTACTGTGATTATATAATTACAGGAATAATGCACTTTAAATGTAGCAGTGAGGCGCATAAATATATAACTACAAAACCCAGCACTCGAAAAAAATATTTCATGGGGATATTACAGTTTAGCAACCAGGGCTTTAAGTGGGATGAAAAAACTGGGGGAGGGGGTCTCTCAAAGGGGCTTGGCAGATTTAATTAAGGGCGTGGCTAAAAACACGTAAGCTAAAAACTGTGCTCAGCATAGTGTGCCACCCGACATGTCTTTTGCTGTTTCTGTCATTGGATCCAGATATATGATACAACAAGTAACATCCTACCTACAACAATTCAGGACTATTGGCTTTGTCAACGTTGTTAGTTGCATAAGATAAATAAGCAGCAACTATGGCTTTTCTATAATATTGAAAAAACTTCCACTTAAAGCCCTGGTGACACCATGACAATGTTGCTGCTCCTGCATTTCAAAAAGAGCAGGAAAATCCAGAGGGAAAATGACTCTCTTTAAAGGATTTCCCTTTCCCTTCCCCTTCAACGCTCACCTGGCACGACGTCATGCTGTAACTTGTCCACTAGTGAGAAGTGAGCAGTGTGAGCACGCGCACATCGACGTGCCTGCTGTCACTGCAGTCCCCCTGTGCCAGGGCACAAACCAGTGCCTGATAGGGACCCGTTTCGAGGCCTCCTTTAAACAAGCACTGGCGTTGCCAATAGGTCTCGCAGTAGGAAAGTTGGAGGTATTGGTTTTGTAAATGACAAAGCCCATTATGTTTTTAAAATGAAAACAAAAATAAAAGGCATTGTTATTTGCAATTGTAATTTGCAATGCAATATGTCTTGCATTAGGAAAGTTTGAGGTATTGGTATTGTAAATGACACAATTTTGATTTATGTTTTGGTTTTGAAAATTGCGAAATTAATAGCTTTGTCATTTACAATGCCAATAGTTTTGACTTTTGCAAACGTGACACCTATAGCATTTGTACTGCATTATGTGTTGTATTTACATGACTTAGATGTATTAATATTACAAATAACAATGGCTTTTTTTATAATTAATACTTAAATAAAAGTTATTGTAATTTATAATGGCAATAGCTTCAACTTTTGTAAATAACTTTTGGGAAGATTATGTTCAGTGCATTTTATTGTGATGAAAATCCAAGAACAGAAATGAAATATTAACATCTTTTTGTGACATTTGTAACAAGATGGCAAGAGAGAGAAGGAAGGGGGGAGAGAGAGAGTGAGGAGAGGGAGGGAAGGGGGAGAGAGAGAAGGAAGGGCCGAGAGATGGAGGGAGGGAAGAGGGAAGGGGAGAGGGAGCAAGAGAGAGAGAAGGAAGGGGCGAGAGAGGGTAGGTAAGAAGGAGGGGGAGAAAGAGAGAGAGAGGGGTTGGAGGGAGGGAAGAGGAGAGAGGGAGAGAAAGAAAGAGAGGGAAGGAAGAGAGCAAGAGAGTGAGGGAAGGAGGGACGGGAAGAGGGAGTGGGAGAGGGAGAGAAAGAAGAGAGGGGGGATCTAAAAAAATTACTCTCTCTCTCCATCAGAAAATACTTAGAAGGTCCCAAAAGCGAGACCTATTGTCTATGCCAATGCTTGTTTTATTTTCAGTGGGAAGAGGCTCAGAGGAAGCAGCGATGGAGGAGCTGGGTGTTGGGGATGTAAACAAATGGGGGGGGGGAAGCATTTGGTTGGAAGAGTAACATAGAGAGCGGGGGCAGGGATGTGAATGGGCAAGCAGCAGATGGCGAGGAAAGAGCAAAGCCAGAATTGCAGAGGAGCATACGAACTGTCCCTGAGGTGAAGCCGGGCACAGAACTCTACCATGTTTTGTTACAATCATCATCTAAGCTGGGTAGCAGTGGTTATTTATGGCGCTTAAATAGGGAGAGTCTTGCACCAGCGTTATATGTAAATACATTATTCTTTCTATAATGCTTGGTTACCGCCGGCTTCCTTTGTTAACACAGAGCACACTGTCTGCTCGTGTGCAATGGAATATTTACTAACTCATCTCATATAAACATAGCGTTAAATTCCCTTTCATCAACACATAGAAGCTGTTTCATAGGAAGCGCCTAGAAAGCAATTTTATCCATGCAAACTCTGTTTCAAAACATACTGTATTTTAGATTGTCCTTGCTGCCTCTGGGCGCTAGCAGGCGAAAGGAGATAACTGATCTCTCTACCTTCTCCCAACCTTCCTTATATCCATATGTTGACGAGTCGTAAAAAGCGCCTAAGGTTGCTTTAAGGCGGTTTGGGGAAGAGCGCTTGTGTACAGCAGAGTTCTTCACTGGGGGTGTCACTGTGCGGGGGAGCACACCCGCCTGGCAACATTTCCCATGCAAATATGATTCGATCTGTAAGGGGCTCTTTGACAACTCCGAGCAGCGCTTGGAAGGCCTGCTATATCAATGCAATTACAATACATGTACGTAGAATCAAATGCTGCTTTGTTTCTAGCATTTTAAACATGTACAATAACGTCGTACTGCAGGTGTGAATTATAAAAAAAGCCTGTACGGTACAGGGTACTTACCTCCGGGTTGCAAGCCTCGCTTTGGCATTGCCCCTGTAAGGGCCTTTATGCTGTGGTGTAGCGCTCTACATATGCTCGCCTTGGAAGTTAGCCGCCCATTTAAATGGAGGTATAAAGTGAGGCCATTCATTCAATACTGGCGTGCTATTACCCACCTCGCGCCCACCGCCGTAGGCGCACAGTACAGTTGTGCTGGTGAGCTAATGGCCGGGGTCGATGTAATCACAGTATACGCTGACCTCTGGGGAGTGCAACGGGAGCCCCTCTAGGACTGTGCGTTGCTGACCCCGGTAATTACAGGAGGTCAGATCTCGGTAGCGGTGAGGAAAGAAGTTGAAGGCTGTGCTTAAAGTGAGCTAGCAGCTCGATCGGACGGACAAAAAAATATAAAATGTTAAGAAAAAAACTAGCGCTGTGCGCCTATGGATGCAGGGTCCCGAGGCACCCAGATTCCTTATGTTGCAGCACCACTGACCCATCCTAGACAATCCCTAGTGTGGGGTTGTCTTGCAGCTTGGTGAGCAGAGACCTCCTGTCTCTGTGTGTACCATTGAGCACCGATGTTGGGCTTTACCTCTGCAATGTGCAGTGCACTGCACGGCTCCGCTGTTGTGCCCGGTGCACACCGGATAACTTTATCTCTGCTAATAATTGCCTTTTTATTGCGGCGCTTTCTATGACTTCCTGTTTCCTCCTCTCCCTGGGGCCCTGTCTGCAGGGCTTCTTTCAGTGACCCTGTCCAAGCAGCAGATGGCGAGGAAAGAGCAAAGCCAGAATTGCAGAGGAGCATACGAACTGTCCCTGAGGTGAAGCCGGGCGTAGACACACCAGTCAGTGTGGGGGGTGTGGCGTACGTGTATTGAATTAAAGCGCTTCAAAGCCATGCCAGGGGTAGCGAGCGCTATATCAATGCAATTACAATACATGTACGTAGAAAGGCTGTGTTTGCGGGGAGAGAGAGGGGAGGTGCTGGTGTGGGAGGGGGGAGGTGCTGGTGTGGGAGGAGTGCTGCTAGGGCAAGGCTGTGTTTACGGGGAGAGAGAGGGGAGGTGCTGGTGTGGGAGGGGTGAGGTGCTGGTGTGGGAGGAGTGCTGCTAGGGCAAGGCTGTGTTTGCGGGGAGAGAGAGGGGAGGTGCTGGTGTGGGAGGGGTGAGGTGCTGGTGTGGGAGGAGTGCTGCTAGGGCAAGGCTGTGTTTGCGGGGAGAGAGAGGGGAGGTGCTGGTGTGGGAGGGGGGAGGTGCTGGTGTGGGAGGAGTGCTGCTAGGGCAAGGCTGTGTTTGCGGGGAGAGAGAGGGGAGGTGCTGGTGTGGGAGGGGGGAGGTGCTGGTGTGGGAGGAGTGCTGCTAGGGCAAGGCTGTGTTTGCGGGGAGAGAGAGGGGAGGTGCTGGTGTGGGAAGGGGGAGGTGCTGGTGTGGGAGGAGTGCTGCTAGGGCAAGGCTGAGTTTGCGGGGAGAGAGATGGGAGGTGATGGTGTGGGAGGAGTGCTGTTACGGCCTGGGGGAAGCTGGCTGGGGAGGGGGAGGAGAAATGCAAGTTTATGGCCCAAAAGCGCGTGCCTGTGGCCATGTGAACGTCATGAAAACCGCAGCAAAAAGCTAGTGGTTTCATGAGGATTTTGAGCACTTGAATTCTCGATCCCTCAATGCGCTTGCGCGCATTGTAGGTCACGAGACCTAAAAACTGCCTGCGCTCAGCACCGGTGAAACCCATCCAAAGCCTTGGCTCCAACACTAAAAACAAATGAAATGGACTCACTATGGTCGCCACACATAACGCAATACCCGTACTATGAAAGCAGGAATATTATAGGTGAAATGTTGGCCACAACTAGATAGAGATTTTTGTAACTATGCATAACCACCTTTAGCGTATGTTTTATTCATAAACACACACTATACCATATCAATGCAGATACATCTAGTTGCGAAAAACAAAGTATTTGGAACAATTACTCAAACAAAAAACGCACATTCACAAACTCAGACCTCAGTGCAAAGATGGAATTCATTGTTCATTCACTTAGTACAAACTTTCTAACTTGAGGCATCATTCGCTGGCTCCAATATCCCAGGTTAAAATCATTTTACTGAGGAAAGGCACTGAGCCCATAATCACAAAGGCTTTTTGATGATATATGGTCTTATTGTATGCATGTAATCCCTGGTGCAGTAATACTTATTAATCACATTTTTTCCCACATATTTTCTACACATGAAACAGCAGCATAGAATAAACCAAGGGTCTCCACACTTGTCTCTAATAAGAGCTTTTTATGCTGAACATTATCCCATGCTACTAGTATTATTAGTGTTGGAATCGTGATCACAGCAGCCAAGATTTACATTAGTGCCCACCTTCTGCATGATTACCATGGTGATCTCCTCAGTGCATCAGGCAGACCTGCCAGTAATAATGTGAAAACGCTTTGCCAAATTAAAATGCCTGCACGTGGGGAAGGCCATAGCTGCAATGCCATTAGTACCAAGGTAATAATATAAGTAATATGTCTCCCAAGTGCTGTACAATGTATCCCTCAAATATCTGCTTTAAATATATTTTGGGAATTCAACTATTTTTCTCTAAATATCAGCGGTTGAGTTCTGATAATGCACAAATGTTGGTCTTGAACACATGCATTTGAGTTTTGATATGAATGTATTCATTCTATCAAGAAAACAAGTCTAATTTAGTAGGTTGCTCACAGCAGACATACTTACAGGGAGCTGGAGAGCTACTAGTAGATTACAAGCTACTCGTTGGAGAAGCCTAGAGTAAACCATATGTGACTATCCGCTAAGAATAACATGCAGTTTATTTCCAATTTTGAAGACAGGGGTACCATTGCGTACTCAAGGCCACCCTCACACTCAGCAATGCTGCTAGCATATTTGCACTTTGCAAATATGCATTTATACGAATTTCTCGCACAAACATTACAACTACCAATTACATGCTTCAATTCATTTACAGAACGAATAGCAATTATTTTTAAACCCATCATTCAGAGGAAAGATAATTTGTGGGGGGGGGGAAGAATTGCTGTGACTTCTGGAATTTATCCAAAGGGAAGCGAAACCTCAGTCTATCTTGCTTCTGACCTTCTAAAAAATCTCTAAGCACAACAATGCATGTAGTTGAAGAGAGCATTAAAACACACTGTCCGCATTGTTTCCATGAAGGGTGACCAATATCCTGAACATCCTATCACAATCAGCCCATTGTTAACTGAGTGTTGCAGACTGCCGCTCCAAAACCTTGCAGATCTACAGACAAATGGACTCAACACAGTCAATAGATTTTTCAAAAACTAATATAGAAACCAGAGGGAAACGCCTTCTTCTCGGCTACAGATGGAATTAAGGTCATTTATAAGCCTCCATGCAATTCCTTAATCCTAGGATTCCAGAAGCAGGAAAATAGTACAAATCATCTCATTGGTTGCCCTTTGTGTCGGAAGGTTCCCTCTAACGGTATATTTTCATCACCAGCGTCTTGCAAGAAGCAACCTTCACCACCATGCCACCAAAATTAGTGCACACTTATTATCTGTAAATAAATTCCTAGGTTTACTTTGTGGGCTGACCCCCTCCATATTTTTACCCTGATTGTGTATTATTAGCAATTATTTATTTCTTCTGGAAAAACACATGCATATAATTAATTATTCATGCTAACCTTCTCCAATGTTCTTGCCGAATAGCAGCCTTCCATAAGTAATAGTCAAGCTTAGCCAATACCATGTATTTCTATGCAAGCTGTCTGATTTCATTATCACATTTGAAAATGTTTGGTGGATCCTAAGAATTCCACTGTCTTACAATCACAAGTTCAGCACCTGTATACTCTCATGGGGGAAAAGTAGCGCTCTACAAATCTACTGATTGATTGCTTGATAGATACCTTTTAACACTGTGAGGCCAACATTATCAAAATGAGTGCAACTAAAGATTACACCTGAGTGCAAATATTCAGAGTGATCAATACAAAAAATTGTACAAACCAGAGCAATATCTGATATACTTCTTAAGAAATGCCGAACTTCTTGCCAGACTTTATTGCGTTGAAGACATGTTGCAACACGTGTAAATGATCGGCATTTGATGATCTACACCTTGGACAACAGCTATTGCTCTTTTTGAATATTTCATTCACCTTAGACAGGTAATGCAAGAGTGGTGTATTAAAAAAAAGATCTGCTTCCCATGCTTCATATCTGTCAGGGTGGGGTGCTTTAATGCAATACCTTTGCACCACAGGAGGAGGCAATACTCTGCTTGTCTGACTGAAATTTCCAATCTGCACACTCTAGTCACCAGAGGACCTTGGTTCCTGTAATTTTCAATGAAACGAATAAATTACCTTTTCTGAATGCTCACAAGCATAGACAGCTGAAATAAATGGATGTTGAGTTTTCTCCAGTTCCAAGCAGATTTTATCTGCCCCGACCATAAAATTATCTGTGATTTGGTATTTGCCACTGAGGCTCGAATAGATCTCCAGAGCCAGAAGTAAATTAATCAGCTTTAATCTACTCCCCCAGAAATATAACAAAAAATATAGGGTGGGCTACACCAGCTTGCTTTAACCTATGTGATTATTTTGTGAGATGAACAGCGGTTTTTGGTGGCCGAAGTAAAGGCATCTAATGTTGATTCTTACCTTGGAAAGAACGAGGTTCTGTCATAAACCGGAAGATGTTAAACCAAAGAGATTAACTTTGGTAATATTGTGAGTTTCACAAATTTGACCCAGTCTTTATTTGCTATTTACCCTAAGGTATTTCACATCAGGTTGTACTCGATTATGCCAATTTAGCACAATCTGGCCTCTAAATCAGGTCATAACTTCAGACTTTTCATTTATCCTACACCCTGAGAAGTTTTAAACTCAAAAGATCCGGCATCAATGTTGATAAAGTACTAATATACTAGTTGAAATGATCAAATTGCTACAATAATGCTGATATTACACAGGGATGTCTCTCAGCTGGAATGGTGATATCTTCGTGTTTGAGTGCAAATTGATCGCATGAGGTTCAATGCAAGGGGTAAATAGTAGTCACACAAGTCACCCTTGACATGTACCTCTACAAACTCAGAACTGATAGCTTAAATGACCATTCATAACCAATCTGTCCCGAGGATTGGAATAGAAGGAGTATTAATATAACTTTCAGGGAAAGAAAAAAACCTCTAATGCCTGCCTTATGTAATCCCACTATACCATGTCAAAGGCCTTTTCAGCATCAACCAAAAACCCTAATATGAGACAGGAGAGACAGACTTGTCTATGATGTGGTGATGTTCTGCTCTCGTAATGCCCCCCCCAAAAAAAACAAATTGCCCTACATAATGCTTCCTCTTAGAAATAGGGGTATCTAATTGGCAGAGGTAGATTCCTTTGTCTAAGTAGGGGACTTTATTCCTAGTCAGGATAAGGAGTTACACTCCTAAAGTAACGCCTGCTCCCCCCCTTGGTAGCTTGGCACGAGCAGTCAGGCTTAAATATATATATAAATTCCTGTACATTTACATATCTCAGAGGCTGTATGTAAAGCATTTGCGCATAACCAACAGTAATACAGTGAAAACACTACAAAAGGACACCACACCAGTTTAGAAAAACATTCAATATTTGTATGTATCCAAAACAAGACCAAAACGATAAGAATCCAACATACAGTACTTAAAAATATATAATTGCAGAAATATCTCAAAAACACAATTCTTCTGAGTCGGTAGCTCAGTCCGTTACTGCGATACTGAATCCAACAGTTCCGTCTGACCGCGTCAGTCGGGGTGTTGGTAGACTCGTAAACAGTACCTTTTGTGTTGCGGCTGACACGTTGGTGCGAGCCGGTATTGGCAACCGTCGTGGTTGTGATGGGAAGTGAAGCCGTGGAGCGGGCAGTGCCCTCAAGGCACAGTGAAGGCAGCTGCACGGTGACGGTCGTCCAGCGGTGTCGGTGAGACCAGGGCTACAATGCGGAGTGAGGCAGTGCTCGTTGCGTTGCTGGTAGGTCATGGTGCAAGTGATAGAGCCAGTTAGCAGGAGCTGGCGTTAGTCGGCCCAGCTGCATTGTGGGACGAAGGCGGTGTGACGTGAAACTTATGATCGGTGCCCCCAGACACAATGTGGCCCTGGGTGTCGAAGTCAGCAGGCAACGACTGCGTCAGTGAGACCAGAGTGGTGAAGTGAAGCAAGGCGTTGCGGAGTGCGGTTCCCACAGGTCACGGTGCAAGCAGAGACTCGGTGGCGGCGGATTTGCCGTCGTTTTCGATGAGACCAGGGTTGCGGTGCAAAATGTGGCAGTGCCTTCAGGACACAGAGCCAGCGACGGAGTCAGTTGCCTTTTCCTTCTCTGTGGCAACTGAAACAACGGTTCCAGAAGAGGTACCCAGAGATTGGCGAAGTCTTTGCAGTCCCAGAGATTTTAGAACAGGAGGCAAGCTCTACTTCAAGTCCTTGGAGAGACTCATCACAAGTAAAGAAAGTTCAGTCTAGTACTTTCACAGCCCAAAGCAGAAGTAGAAACTGCAGGTCAACCCAACAAATCAACAACACAGCAAAGGGGCAGAACTCCTCCGGCAGCTCTTCCAGCTCTTCTTCTTGGGAGGTTCCTTGATTCCAGTGGGTTCTAGGGCCTGGGCCCCAATATGTATACTCAAAATCCCTTTGTTCTCTCAGTCAGAGAGTGTCTGTGCTTAGTCCAAAGCTGTTTGGTCTTCTCTGGCCCAGCTTCCTAGCAGGAGGCGGAGACAGCATTGTCTAGAGCAGACCAGGCACATTCAGGAGCAAGGAAATCTCCTCTCACTACTCTAAATGCAGCCCAGGCCTATTCAGCCCAGTCCAGTACATGTCCCACCTTTAACATACACAGCACCCTGCTCATAGGGATACCTTGGGTCTTCCTTGGGGGTGACTTACATGAAAGAAAAGGGAAGATTAGGGCCTGGCAAGTGGGTGCACTTGCCTGGTCGACATGGCAGTTTACAAACTGCGCGCAGACTCTACAGTGGCAGGTCTGAGTTTTATTTAACCGTCTACATCTGTGGGTGGCATAATCAGTGCTGCAGGCCCACTGTAGCATTTGATTTACAAGCCCAGGGACTCTCAGTGCACTGTACTAGGGATTTACCAGTAAATCAAACATGCCAATCATGGAATCACCAATCCATAAACACAATTTACAGGGAGAGCATATGCACTTTAGCACTGAATAGCAGTGGTAAAGTGCCCATAGTCCAAAAACAGTGGGCCAAAGAGCCAAAGGTCTGGGGGAAAACCCGCTGAAAAAGCCACGTCTATCACTTTCCATGGTCTCTTGCAAGGGGCTTGCCAAAATTGGTTGGACATTAGGTAGGGGGAAGATAAATATATTTTCCTGGCTGTAATAAAAGGATAATACTAGCTTCTTGTCAGGATACCAGGAAATTCCCTAATAAGCGAATGTCTTGTCAAAGCTGATGGATTTTCATAATTCAGCTGGTAAACATTCAGGTCCATGGATTCTCAGGTTCTTTGCTTCCACTACACTGATCAGGATTTCCTGACACATGATGGATTCATCCAGGCAATTTTGTTCCTCTGATGCCAGAGATGGGATGTTTAAATCAGAATGAAATTGGCTACAAGCTAACTGATTAAAGGTCTCAGGTAGACTATAAATGCCAGTCATATAACTAACTAACTCCTATTGATGCTGCTGTCTTCAAACAGACGGGACCGTGTACATAAAGACATGTGATATGGTTTCTTCTGCCAAGACTTCTCACCTGCCACATCAGCCTTTACCATATTTTTAAGAGAGTTCATGTAACTCATTCTCATGGCCTGCGAGTCTCTTACTTCTACTGATGTTAACACACTCCTTATATGTGCCCTTTTAGGTGTTTCTAAAATAATCTTTGGTGTTATCCCTGTGTCTGAGTAGTTAAGCATGTTCTTTACTACTTGGTGAAGAGAATTAAAAAAGATGCTTTCTCCTTTTTCTTATGTATGCTTTATTCTTTTCCTACTGTATGCTCTGTGATTAAGCCCCTTAGAACCACCTTGCGTGCGTCGCATACCATGAAGATATGAGTGTCCTCCACAAGAGTTTGGACCCAAATGTATTGCATAGCTCTCTAGTCACCAGGCCGCTGGACTGATGACTCCACAAGGTATGCTCTCCTGGGACAGATGCAGACCAGCAACCCACTTACCTCCAGCATGGAGTTCCTCTTTCTGAAGGTAGCGTACAGTTCTGTTGCACAGGTCTTTTTTCACATTGTCGCTGCATAGAAGGAAGCCAGCAATCATAGATCCTGGCTCTGGATCAAAACTGCTATGAGTCTTGCTGGTGTTGACTTACATAAATTTCAAGCTCATTCCTTAAGGGGCGCTATAGCCAGTAAGTCTCTCTGGTCTGGAGGTAAGTTAGATGACATCCTTAAGGCTGCGGATTGGTCTAATGCAAGTACATTTGCTCGTCATTATTGTAAACCTATTGAGCACATGTCTAATGTTGTTTTAGAAAGCTACCAACATGCATAATGTAGCCTCCGGTCTTGTTATGAAATTGCGATTCTCATATTTACATGTCTAGAGAATCTGGATTTCATTAAAGACACGGAGGCTGACATTATCCCTCCCTCCCACCCTCTGGTGGTGAGTGTTATAATCGATATTATTGTTTGTAATATTTTTTCTCTAAATGCAATATTTTGCTATACTGCTTTGTTATTTATTACATTTGATTGTAATGTATTCTTTGTTGTATTGCCTTTCTGCAAATGTGTTCTCCGGAACTTATTTTCTGATTTCCTTTTCAGAAAATCCTTGATTCCTGCTTCTCTTCATTATCTTCGTTGGATTTCCTTCCACCATCTTTATTATCTTCGTTGGATTTCCTTCCACCATCCATTTACTCATCGTTTACACTCTTCTTCATTCGTGTTTGACCTGGATTTTACAAGTTTCTGAAGTTCTTCCTTTCTTGGACTGTTCATTTAAAAGAGGCAGATTATTGCTGTCTCATGGGCTTTATGTGTTGCCATTGTTCTGTTTTAGAGCTTAGTCTATTGTGATGTATGCGGCTGCTTGGGTCTGCAATAAAAGACTTTGCATAATGTCAGCCTCCGTGTCTTTAATGAAATCCAGATTCTCTAGACATGTAAATATGAGAATCGCAATTTCCGCCCACACTGCAGGGTAGGTTCTGGCATGGGTCAATGAGAATATAAACAAATAAATGAATCCGTGCACAAGCAATTTGCAAAAATGTTCAACGTTGTAGCGTGCAACTTGAGGTATCACTCTCTAGACCATAGAGTGTGAACCGAACATCAGTATATGGCGTCCTTGAACCTCAAGGGCGACCCTCAAGGCACTGCAAGACTGCGCGCAAGCGCTTAAATCATTGAATACCAAATGTTCTTGGATAGTTTGCAAAGCTTTCCTTCAGCTTTATTTTCCAAATTTTTTAAATTGTAATGTTCATATCATATGTTCATTATAAATTCATCAAATGAAGTTAATCCATTGAAACAAAGCAGTATTCAAACAAGTTCCCAATGCATTTCGTGCGTCTAGCGCACTTCATCAGGGGAATCTGAAAGTGAAAATAACTTGTGGTTAGGATGCATATCCCCGTCATTCCATTTAGCAACATATAAAATTAGTATAGTCTCAAACGAAACTCTGGCATAGCTAGACATTGTCAAATTAAGATAGTACCATGATACAATGAAGCAGGAAAATTCAGTCACATAAGAAAATACCATAAAACAAGATAAATACCAACAAACCAACTCAAATGCATCTTGTGCTGTCTTATAACTAAATGTAAACATTGCCGCATAGTCATGAGCTGATGTTTGTGAATTACATGTAAGTGTGCCCAATTAAAAACAAAAATGCAAATGTATTTAACTCAGGAAGACTTGAAACATGAGAATATAGGCATCTTGACCTGGGTAACTACCCAGTATTAATCCTAATTTTGTAGGCAACAATATGGATTCTAGAGATATCGGACCAACAATTAGGAATTGCTGAGATGAGTGAAGGAGCAAGGTAATGCTACTTTTAGCCATTTAGAGCACTGTGTTGGTAGTTCAAATGGTACACTGCAGCCTAGTGGCTCAGCTGTTTATGTGAGAAGATACTGCTTTTGCTGTAGATACTCACTGGCCTCACCATGCCCTTATATGCAGGTGAGGGGCAATGCAGAGGGAAGAGGAGACATTATTTCATCATGTTGGTAATAATATAATGAAAGGGAGTGGGCCATTAAGCAGTACTTCTTGACTTCTCCCTATCCCTAATAACTATTGATGGCATTTTGCTTTTTGCTAAAAAAAAAAGGCAGTAGTGAAGTGGTCAGTGCCGTGTATTGCACCTTGATGGAATTGCCCCAAGCCTTTGACAAGGTCAGTCACACTTTCCTGTGGTGTACACTACTGCACTTCGGGTTTCTGAGGGACCCAGAGGCAATCAAAAAAGACACAGGTCAGAATATATGAACAGAGAAGGAACTCAAGTTTAAGAAACTGATCAATGGTAGCGAAGACCCAGCAAGGATAGGCTGCGGTACCAC
Organism: Lissotriton helveticus; assembly: GCF_964261635.1. Taxonomy (NCBI): domain Eukaryota; kingdom Metazoa; phylum Chordata; class Amphibia; order Caudata; family Salamandridae; genus Lissotriton; species Lissotriton helveticus. The sequence goes on along the minus strand of NC_136067.1, from coordinate 769,334,304 downwards.
TTTAGCTAAATCTATATCCTACATTACAATCACCTTACAATTAACTTTCTAGCCAGATTTAATATGCGTTTATCTGGTATCTGGTGGACGACTATTCTCAGACCTTACATCTACAGGTCTATAACAAAGTTTTATTGCATTAGAGCAATTAAGCAAAGGGATACATTTAAAATAAATCAAGAGAAAACCAAAATAATGATGTTTTATGAGAAGAACCCTACATTTAAATGGAAGTTGGGTGATTCCTAGATTGAGACAGTTAAAGAGTGGTCATGCCTTGGCACTATGTTATATCTAAGCTTAACCTGGCACAAACATTTGCAGCTGATAAAAAACAGAGCCAGAGCTGGGAGTGATGCAGTTATGACTCCGAACGTGCAGGACGTTACTTAGTCTTGCCGAATATTAGGGGTGAGGTACTTTTACACAACTAAGTGGAGTAAATGAATGGTAGAGACAATGGGGTCGATTACGATGCCGTTCAGAAGGGTTTCGAATCGGATTTGGGTTTGCTGAAACCGATTCGGAAAACTTGTTTCCGACTGAATCGTACACAGTTCCCAACAACCGATTATGATGCCCGGAAACCGTTCGGGCTGTCCGATTGGGTTCTAAAATGTGTAGTACAAAGCTTATTGTGTAGTTAATTAAACCCATGACAATATAACACATTTAAAAGACATGTTATACAAAGAACAGTGGGTCCTTGCGATGTCCTCTAACATGACTGACAAATAGTACCTAAAGATAAACCTCATGATGTGAGTCGCCTTTAATTAGCTCTAAGGTAAGTTGGCTGTTTCAAATCCATTATAGATACACCAAAGTAAAAGGTATGTCAAAACAGTAAAAATAGTTTAAATCCACTACATTTAGGTTGAATACATACAAATTGTTAAAACTTGATTACAAAAAGGTCAGACTTTGCTATGCCTAATGTCCGTAGTAAAGGAAGTAGGAGTTATCACTCAGCAGTCATCTCTGCGCTTTGTTGTTTATTTTTAAGAAGGTCCTGCACTGCTTTAAAAAAAATTGCTAATTCTTGCCAGTTCAAGGGGAACCATGGTGCTAAAAAGACAGTTCAATGCGTTATTACATGTTCTTATGCCATGGATTTTAAAAAGTGGCTTTAATAGTGTTAGCTGAAAGTGGAGCAACGTCGGACAGCAGCAAAGTAAATGTGTAAAACTTTCAGATTTATAGCCGCATAGTCTGAACTTAACAATCTTAGAGAGCAGTGGTCCATTTGGCTTCACATCTTTAATTTATAATGCCAACATCCTTTCTGCCAGAATTTGGGTTAGGCAGGTTTTGTCGATTGCGCAATTAAGATAAGATTGTGCCTGATGGCCAACACGGCAGTGATTGTTGTGTGATGCTGTCAGGGCCCTTAGCAGCAGTGTGGACTTGATAATTTCTATGTCCGCGATCTTCGAGAGAAATGTTATCTGTTTTTTCAATATACTTTTTAATGCAGTGTGCGTAAGTGATGAAGTGTTTAAAGCAGTCAGATCTATTTGAAGAGTGGCTGCTGCTGCTGTTAAATAAGTGAACCAAGGGTTATTTTTATATTTGAATATATTTTGCAGAATAAATTTCAACGTGCATTCAGACAGGTCGAGTCTTTTGGAGCCGAATCGTACAGCTCTATGGACACAGTTTCAGAGCGAGTGATTACGATTACCGATTCGGACAGCTCTTTCGATTCGGTTTGCCTGAAATGAAAGGCCTGTCAGAATATGTCTTTGGGGGCAAGTAGCAGGCCCCCCTTCACCCGGGGCCTTCTGAATCGGGCCTGTGGGGGTACCCAAGGGACCCCCCTGTCCAACCATGCACAGTGTGGCAGGCACCATGGGGTGTCGGCCACAGGGTGCACGATTTTTCCCAGCCACCCCTTTTTTCAATGGGAGGCTGTGTTCTTGTTTGGAACACAGGCTCCCAATGAAGTCAATGCGAGTCTTACCAAATCGTATCCGGAAGCATCACAATGCATTGTAATCGGTCAGTCGGACTAACAGAACCCGATTCGTTTGTAAACTATTCTGAAACCGATTCAGTCAGAAGGGTTTCCTAACAAGATCGTAATCCCCCCTATGTAGTTATCCATCTGAAAAGAAGTTCTTTATTTGTTAAGCTCAGAATCACCAAACCCACAGAGGAGGATAACACAGCATTCAGACACAGCGAGTATGCACTTGACAGTTCCTCTCACCTACTCCATAACTGCCCTTCATCCAACATCCCAGAATGCTCAACACAATATCGAGAAATTTGAAACAAAAAGCCTCAGTATGCGCTGCTCTAAATCACTGGTAGAAGGTGGACATATCAAGCTCATGTGTGAAGGATTAAATTGGTTTTGACTTAGTTAGAGTGAATCAAATGTATAACAGAAAGAGAAACTAATCATGAAAAAAATATCAAGATGATGAGGTCTGCAAATTGGAAGATGTACATTATATCATGAGGAAATAATGAAGGGTATGCTTTACAAACAAGAACATAGCACAGGAAGATGAGTTCAAAGATGCATGGTATCAGTAATTAACAAGTGTGAGCACCTGACACTGAGCCAGCAGAATGGCAACCACTGCTGTTGCTCCAATGAGGAGACAAATATTCATGTAGGTTTATTATTACATTTTAAAGGAAAAGAAATATATACCAAGAGAAAACTATAAAATTCATAACTTGTCATGGCATTAAGTGGGATGTTCCACTCAACATGTTTCTGGGCACGGAATTATGGACCAAAGGGAATCATTCAGTTATTTGATTGTTTTCAATGCAACTATTGTCACCTTTTCAGGTCAAGTCAAGTGAATGAGAGGCACATGTTTTTTAATTTTAATTGAAGCACTCACACCATTACATAGGAGGTTCAAACCACTTGTAGAAGTTAGCCATTTTCATAAGTCTTGCGCCTCTAAGTTTCATGTAAAAAAAAAAGTGCTACAAAACAGCCACACTTCACTGGGTTATAGCACTTTTTTATTTTTTTACTTTCAGCCGTGCTGCACCTCAGACACTAAGCTGTACAATACGGCTTAAAAAACACTAACAAAGCCAATAGATCTTGCATCGGCGAGACAGGCTTTGCCAAACCTGGTTTTAAGTAACTAATTATGCACCATAATGCACCACACAGAGTAGCATGCTAAAGTATCCCCTTTCACCTCAGTATATGCAATCAACGGTCCGGTGGAGGAAAATGAAGTGTGTTTCAGTTAGAGGTAAGAACGATGGGACATGATTATGACAGACATTAACCTTTTAAGTGGGCAGACTAGGGTTGGGCATGAATGGTTGGGTAAATGAAGAGAGTGACTGACAACTTCTGTTTTTTAGGTCAAGCTTTGGCAGGCATGCGCTGCTCTGCGAGGCATGCTGTATTCAGGTAGGGACTTGAAGCTCCGCCCACTCTCTGCCCATATTTTTCATTGGCTTGGGTCATTGTCCACTGTGAACTGTGGCTGTTCGTTGGTCAATAGGCTTAGTAGTCCCTCCTTAGTGCCGCCTTGTCTCATTTTGTAACCTCCCATGAGGACACCCCCTGTTAGGTGTGTTGTTACTCGGTAGGCTTTCATTACAGCCTCCAAGCACTATTTTCTCAAATAGCTTTGTCCTGCCTGCTGTTGCAGGCAGGATACACTGTCTCCTAATGCTTTTCCTTTATTTTTATAGCACGGGCATGGACGCATTCGCATAGGTCTAGAATTTACGAGAGTTTAAGCTATTGGCATTGTAAATGACAATGCCTTCTATTTATCTGTTTTAAAAACAACACATAAATAATGGCGTTGTCATGTCATTTACAATGCCAATAGCTCAAATTCTCGTAAATGTGAGACCTATTGCATTGCAAATGCTTGTTAAACAAGGCAGCAACGATGATGGGAAAAGCAAGAAAAAAAACAAATGCAATTGGAGCCTACATCGGTTATTTAGGCCACATTTTCTTTTATTGTCTAATTTACTGTGGCTCCACATACGCTCGCTTTGAATTATAGTTCGGTATAACTAATACAATAAACATCAGTAAGCACAGCAGTTCACTTAGTGGGTCCACACAGCGTTACCATTGCAGCAGCCTTGTTACATAAAATTCGAAAAAACTAATATTACGCAGAGGCTGCCCTCTTCTGCGCTGCCACTAAATTCAAGTCCAGACTAGTGTCACTGTAAAGCACTATTTAAATGCAGTGTATTCTCATTTAGGGGTATAACACAATGGTAAACATAAAATATAGTCTAGAAGGTAGCTTTGATTCTGCATAAATAGGGAAGTGAGCAGCAACAAAAACAATGGAACAAAAAGAAGCTAACACAAGAAGAAACAACAAGTAAGCAACAACAACTGGGAAAGGAAGAAAAAAGTACCTGAATTGGAGAAAGGGCAGCGGAAGAACACTAATAAAGAAATTAGTCAGTACTTGGTCATGCTGCATAGGATAGGACAAAGACACGACGAGAAAGTGAAACCGGCATACGCTAACCAATAAGAACCATGGAAATAAGAGTAACTATTTAGCCAAGCAATAGTAAAGTAACAGGCTGTCTCTAGGTCCCATTTAAGGTTTAGTTAATGAGAGGTCATGCAAGTGAGACCTAGCAAAAAACATGCAACGAGGCTGACTATACACAGAAAAATGTTTGATATAGCTTGGCGCAGCTGTATCCGAAGATTTTAAAATTGTTTTTCAGAAGCTTAAATTAATCTCAGCCACTGGTAATGACTCTGGGCAGCCTTCTAGGCCATTGTTTGTTTACTGTGCTACTACAGACAGGAACTCACCATATGCAAATCAGCCTTGAACACACCCAATAAAGATGCGTTATCACAAACTTTTAGACTGCCGCCCAGCTGTAAGGAAATTGAAATAAGTCTTGAAATGGGGTTACTCAGTGAAAAGAACAAGAAAGTGATGGATGAATGGAATGTGTGAAATCATTTTGGCCAAAGGTAATTTTTCTAGGCTGCATTCGAGTACAATTATTTGTTTCATCCCAATGCCACCAACAGACAGACCCAGCAAGGCCAAAAGATATCTGAGGCTGATTGTGCTCCTGTTCTGAGTGAGGCTTGGCCAAAAAAAAGTATGTTAGACCGCTGCTTTAAAGGAAGGATAAAAAATTATTTGCAGATGGTTGGTGTAGTGTAATGGCACAGGCGAGCTAAAAGCTACATAGCACCCTACCCAATGGGCTACCTAGGGCCATAACAAAATATTTGATGCCGCTAAGCATGAAAATGTTGAAATCAGTGTTCAGATATAGTTTCACACAGTGGACCAGTTAAGACTTTAGACGGTACTCTGTGCGATGAATTACCTGGATGACAGGCATTAACGAGTCCTGAGAAATAGAATGCCTTCTGATGAGAAATAAAATAAGCTAACCTTAGAATGCCAGAATAAGCATGGGTTCCTTGGGGGCCTTCGAATATAAGAATGGCTAGTTGGCAAGACATGCCTATTAAAAAGGATATGAAAACTGCGCTTCCAGGTGGAATTTAAAAATTGAGGTGTGATTTCTAAAAGTTAAATGTTTGATTTAGCAAGTGTGCGTTGTTCAGCTAGAATGTTTAGGCTTTTTGTTCATTTCAACAAAAATAAAAATGTAGCTGGAACTTGTAGCTCTGCCACATTTTCTTAACCAAGAATCAGTTAATCTACCAACACAATACAGGAATATCAAGGAACAACTTAACATTATTTCACCCAAAGAGACCTCAGTAGAATATTGTTTTAGGACTAGAGGGCCTGAGACTGGCAAATATTGGGTTTGCGCAAACAGCGCCAAAGAACTGATGATGGCAGTCATCCCTTTCTTCCACCATCTCCGATGAAGTGAAATAAATTCAGATGCAGCACAAGAGGCAGTCATGCTGGGGATAGAATATCCTCTACATCTACTGAGGTCTGCCAACACTTCATTGCAGTGCCTGGGCATTGAATGACCAGTGCAAGTGACATCATGCGCTGATGTCATCCCAGGGTTAAACCTTTGCTCCACGCTCAGCCTCCTATAGCTTTCCATGGACAAAGATTGATAAACATGGAAATGGAGCCCTCTGCACTTTCTTTTCCTGCTGCTGCCTTTGTGAGCCCTGATGCCACGGGTAGCAAGGTCACTTGCCGGGGTTCCAATGGGCGAACTAGGTGTAGCATATGCTAGCTCCGTATATTATTAACCGACATCCGCCCTAAGATGCCTGCAGAAGAAAACAGTCCAATAGCAGCTGACAAGGTTTCTCTTCCTAAAGCCCACAAAAACATAGTTCCCTGGCGAAGTTGCCTGAGGAAGGTATTAGGACTAGTGGGGACCATTCAGTGGCTTATCATTATTTTTTTTCAAAGCATTTCACCCTTCAATTGTCAAAGTTAGTAAATCTATTTGCCTTGAAAGAACTGTACTTCTGATTTCTTGTAAAATAATTGTTCACAGGAGGTAACATGACCACTGTCCTAGCAGGCTCCTCTTTATTTGGTGGGTGCTGTGAAGCCACTATGTCTATGTGGGATGTAATGCCACCTCTGTACTTTCACTCATCAAGCTGGCATCTAAGACTGCCTTAGATGTGAGGCGGAAGCCCACTGCTCGTGAAAGCTGGGGTGTAAGTCTCTTTTTACAGAAAGGTATCTAAGCATCCATCCCATCAAGGAATCACAGACTGGATGTCTCATTCATGTGGAACAAAGACGCTCTAGCAAACACAACAAGATGATGGACGGAGTGCTAAAACTTTTCAAACACTCCCCCCCCACCCCCCAGTCAAGTGATCTGGGTTAAATTCATTGTTCTTTTGCTCACCAAGCCACCCCAGTTTGGACCCAGCCATATGCAAATCAGTCTTGACCCTCCCCCCCATCGGAACAGTCCAGACCGAACTGCCAGTCCAGGTCCTCCCTAGACTGGAAACAAGCATCCTGGTACAAGTTTCAGGGGATCACTCCTCATCAGCCAGGCTAGCTTGAATCCAGTGGCCCAGTGAGCAAACTTTACAGAGGAAGAGGTCTGTTTGAAAGCAACTTGCTTTTGATGGCATCTGCCACAGGAATGTATGCCATGGTGGGATTAGATCAGCGTTCTCCAAAAGTTTATAGGAGGGCCTGTTAACATTTGAGGTGTTCAGGATATTCACTTAACATGTTTCACACACATTTATTCTAAATTGAAGTCATTAACTTAATCAGTGATTATCTGAATTAGATCAGGTGCTTGTGCTGTATTAGTGCTTTGACACAAATAATGATGTGTTTGCTTTTTTATTCAAATAATTGTATTGATATTTAGGCAGTACAATAAAACACGTGGGTAACAAGAACATACCCTATCCATTCCGTGGAGCCCCCCCAGTGCCCCTTTTGCCCTTCTCTCAGATACACTCTTACACAGTGCCAGCCGCAGCCGGCAGTGGCAGTACTTGCAGGGTAGTGATGTGGTGAGGGGGAGGGGCAGGGTGGGGGGTAGTAATGTATGGATTACGGAGCTTCCCAGGTAAGTAAACATTTAAATAAATAAAACGAATTTCGTTGAGTGCACTGAATCACCAAATGCGATGCAGTGCGCGCAACGAAATTCGTTTTATTTATTTAAATGATTACTTACCTGGGAAGCTCCGTAATCCATACATTACTACCCACCACCCTGCCCCTCCCCTTCCCCACGTCACCGCCCTGCAAGTTCTCCCACTGCCGGCCATGGCTGCACAGTGCTTTAAATGGGCCGGTACTGTCCAGTGCTGGCACTAACTTATTTCGAGACGGAGAGTACCGGCACTTCTCAAGAGAAATGCAATACTTTTAAATGGAGAGTACAGGCACTTCTCAGAAGTAATCGGGTACTCTGGTTACAGAGTACCTGTACTTCTATTTTTCCATTTCAAGCACTGCTCTTACATGTATTGTCTACTCATGGAAGGCTCTGTCCCAACATATTGCTCCGCCACTGCCCAAATACCTATAGCAAAGCAGTTGTGGTACAGATGTCAACCCATTACATAAATAATTGCAAGGCCCTTTATCTTAAGTGGAGCAAAGTGTTGATGATCAAGATTGGTCGACCTCGAAGCTGGGGAGCCGGGTTTGAGTCTCAGCAGGGATGCTTAACATACTGTGATTCTGGGCAAATCACTGAATCTCCCCGTGCCTCACAAAATGAATGTGTCCGTCTGGCAGGGTTGGATTGGGATTGAAAATCGGCCTGGGCACGTTAAAAAAAACAAAAAAAAAACGGCCCACATTTGCATAATCACTCCTCAAATCACTGTTTGGCGTAATCTTATAAAAAAAACTTTAGGAGGCTGGGGCAAAAACATGCATGCGTTAAGTTTACAGTGGTGAAACAAGTGAGGCCACTTCTACTCAGGTCCCTTGCCACCACTCAGTATGTGCACACATTAATGGGGCAGCCAACGAGACAAAGGGAGTGACACCTCTTGCTAAACGGAGGTAATGAGCACCCATCTGCCTATAGAAAGGCCACTTAGACACCTACGGGGCCGCTGGCTGATTTCGAACAATAGAGACAGCGCGTTAATGGCCCCCCAGACTGCTAAAAAAAGAGGCCCACAGCAGCACTCGGACACCGGCCCCTCTGGCATTGCCCGAATGCCCGAGTTACCAATCCGACGCTGCCGTCTGGTGCTCATGTAAAACTCTCGGATACCCTCAAATACAGTTTGCGCTATATAAAACCCCCACCCCCAAAAGTCTGGATAAATACTGTATCAGCGTGGACCATATGGCTGCAAACTGGTTTTCTGCATGGCTCAGATCGTGTGTTCATTTTTTAAGAGCCAAGAGTCTCAACAGCTTTCCCATCTAATGCGCCATACTCGGCATGGTATTCTTTTTCCAGAAGGTAGCTAATAGAGTGCTTGCCGCTCCCAACAAGGGCTATAAGAACATTATATCGCTAAATGCAGCGAGTTCAAAATGTTCCCCCTGAAGGCCCAAGAGCACTACCCCTGGATTGATGTGGTTACTTTAACATGTCACCACCATGTTGGAACCAAAACCACAAATGTTTAGTGGAGAACCTCCAATTTGCGTCACAGAGCTATATATAGCAGGGCCCTCTAATCGAAAGCAGCAATTGCAAACGGTCTTTGAATAAAATATGACCACTCAGGTTCCTAACTGTCTGTCTAGGCTGTCCGATGAACCATCCACTGTACAATAGCATTCAGGCATTTCCAGTGACCATTCTCACGCATTATTGCACGCTTGCCAACCCCCTGCAGAGTTTTTTTCATCTCTTAGGATACGAGCACAGAACCCTGGCATGCATATACATATGCAAATTCCTTTACTAAGAAACGCCCACATGTGCTTGGAAGTCTGCTTCAGAAGACAGTCTATGCATGTTAAGAGCTCCACGTGTTAAACGGTACACTGGCAGATGGCAACGCATCCTCCCCCGGGTCTAATGGAGTATTGCTAGAATGAAACCTGGGAGCTGGCTCACACACCCTTCCGTCAGGCTTCGAGTTGTGGGGCGGAGGCGGCCGGTGATTGTGTCAGGATGGGACAGCAGAAGGGGAAAGCCACCCTCCGCCGAGTGCGTTGAGGTCAATGTGGGGGTAAATGGTGGAAACACCAGCACGGAATCACAATGCATGTGAAGCGCATGCGCAGAGCTCTCAAGTGACGGGGCACGAGGCCGACTTGAATATGTAAATGTAAATCTTTTTGTACTTGTATAGCGCACAGCTACCTGCAGTGGGTTTCCCGGCGCTTGTACGAATACCGCAAGGGAACCCTTCCTGGCTTTCCCTGTGAAGTGTCCACTCCTGGGCACCCCCATGGTGCAGACCAGGCATCCCTCGCGTTGTGGGGGCCGTTGTGAAGACTAAGCAAGCTATTGCCCAGAGTTGCAGCGTGGGACCCATGATCAGAATAGGCACTGAGGCGAGAATATCCGGTCAGGGGAATTAATGAGCCCGAGACCCGCCGAGGCGGGAATCGAACCCTGGTCCCTGGCAAGAGCTCTGCATTGAGGTCTGCCTGCTCTAACCATTGAGCCACACTTCTCCACAGAGTAGTAGTAGGTGAGGTAGGATGGGAGAGGGAAGACGGTCGCAGGAGGCCCTGGGCTCGAGTCGGGGTACCACGCGGGTGCACGGCGTCCCCCCACTTATTTTACCGGGAGTTCGATAACTGGAGCAAATGGAGTCACACATTCACTCTTTGGCCTCTCTGGGGCGAGATCGGAGCACATTCCGAGCGATGCGCACGCGCTGGCTTCTCTGATGCAATCGCATCTAAGGGGTAAACGAGGGGAGGCAATGAGTCTGATGGTGCAAGCCACCTTTCGTGACGTCACTTCCTGTGGTGACGTCAGCGTCCCCCCACTTCTGTTTTTTAGGACTTGTTCCCTGTGACTGGAGGCCCTAACCAGCTGTGGAAGTAAAGGGGCACCTAGTGCTAATAAACTGGCGTGAAAAGGGGGATCTGCTTTTGGAGGAGGGGTTGTGTTGTGACGAAAAAAATCACAGACTGAATCTCCACATCAGATTTCAAAGTCAGAATTCAAAGACGTATATAAGCATGAAGTTTAGACATAGGGTCGGCGTGTTTAAGAGCCTAGCTGTGAGGGAGAGGAGGGCGAGCCCTAGTGATCATACTCTGGTGCCTGGGAAGTGGTCTTGCTTGCCATTTTTTTCAGGTTAGCACTTTCGGTGACAGGTTCGTCATATTTTAGTCCTTGCCTGAGGTTCACTTACACTGGGCTTCAGAATGTGACCACCTGAGGGGAAGGTGTGTATGGTTAGACCTGCAGGGAGAATGCAATAGGAGCTGCTGACTCAGCTGGCTGCCCTAGATGTTGGAATCCCATGCAGGATCTCCAAGGCAGGGAAAGAAGGTCGGACTGTCAAAAAGTGCCTGATTGGTTTAGGAATAAGCAACAGGAACACCACGAGGCTACCCAGAGGGAACCAGCTTCCTGGGCCTTCGCCAAGCAGATCAGGCGATGAGGCAGCAGTTGTTCGATCACAAGAGATGGATCGGACCCAGTTGAACTGACACCTTAAAAGTTGTTGGGGGCAAGGGGTGAATCGGGGCACAGTATTCAAGATAGTTGAGATGTCAAGTCACCAGGCAACACACTTCACAGAAGCATACAGAGTAGGTATACCTATGGGGCGAGATAATCCATCAAGAGGTGGGCTGAGAGGTGAGGTTGAACCATCAGGCTACAAGGCGAGTACAGTGTTTCGGGTCCCTGTGGGAGTAAAGTGTTGGCGTGGACTTAAGGAGTTGTGGTACAACCTTCGGCCACAACAGCAGCCACTGGAAGGTCCAACTGAACTAAGTGCCTGGATGGAAGCCTGATGCAGGTGGAAAAGGGAAATAAAGTCATAAGAAGGGTATAAGCTATTTAGTGAACAGCAAGGGTAGAAAAAAAAAGACTATGGTTAAAAAGGAGAGTAAATAAGATAGCAAGAGGAAGAATGCGCCTTTCAGGACCATGTTACTTTAAAAAGGCTGTGATGTACATTTTCAACTTTTCTCACACATTAGTAAATGCTGCCATGTTTGGAGCAGAATGACATGCAGGTCTACACAGCAGAGAATGTTTCATGTGAATTGAGCAAAAATATGGTCATAATACAGCAATGCAGCATTTAGGGCTTTGTCACTGCCTTTTGTTGAACACCTGCTGTGAACAATACAATATGTACGAGCATTGGCACATCCAATAGGTCTTAACTATGCAAGAGCTTTGACAATGTGTTTTAAGCATTATGTACACCAGTGTGGCTGCTGATCAGCCTGGCTAGAAATCAGTGCCATGGGGTGGGGTAGATTGGATTGCGGTAGAGTGGAATGGGGTAGATTGGGGTAGAGTGGCGTAAAGCGGAGTGGGGATAGACAGATAGAATGGAGTGGGGTGGATTGGGTAGTGGGGGAATTGGGTAGATTAGTGGGGCAGATTGAATTGATTGGGGTAGATTCAGGTGGAGTGGGGTAGACTGTGGTAGAGTGGGGTAGACTGTGGTAGAGTGGGGTAGATAGGAGTAGGGTAGAGCGAGGTATACTGTGGTAGAGAAGAGTGGGATGCATTTGGTTAGATTGGAGTGGGGTAGATTGGGGAAGAGCGAGTGTGGTGGATTGGGGTAGAATGGAGAAGAGTTGGGTTGACTGCAGTGGAGTCGATTGGAGTGGAGTGCAATAGATTTGGTGATAATAGTAGGGTAGAATGGACTGGAGTTGTAGACTGGGGTAGTTTGGAGTGGGGTAGATTGGGGTGGAGTGGTGTAGATTAGGGCAGTGTGGTAGATTGGAGTTGTGTGGGGTAGATTGTAGTGTAGGGGAGTGGAGTAGATTGTGATAGATTGGAGTGAGGGAGTGAGGTCTATTGAATTGGGTATGATTGGGGTCAAATGGAGTAGACTGAGGTAGAGTAGGGTAGATTGGAGTGGAGTAGATTGGGGTAGAATGGTGTGGGATATTCTTGGGTAGATTGAGTGGAGTGGGATAGATTGGGGAGGAGTGGATTGGGGTAGACTGGAGCAGAGTAGGGTGGAGTGATGTAGATAAGAATGGAGAGGATTAGAGTGGAGAGGGTAGATGAGGGTGGAGTGGGGTGGATTAGAGTCAGACAGCTAGGAGTGGATAGTGTGGAAAAGGGTAGATTGGAAGGAGGCAGATTGGTATAGGTTAGCTTGGAGTGGGGTGGATTGGGGTGCAGTGGGGTGGATTGGGGTGGAGTGGGTTCGTTTGGGCTGGAGTGGGGTAGATTTGGGTGGCATGTGATAGACTGGAATGAAGTGGAGTGGGGTAAATTGGGTAAAGTTAAATGGACTGTGGTAGATTGGGGCAGAGTGGGTGGATTGCAGTGGGGTAGATTGGGGTAGAGTGGAGTGGGGTCGATTGGAGTAGAATTGGGTGGAGTTGGATAGATTAGATTGGAGTTGGGATTGTAGTGGAGTGAGATAGATTGAGGAATAGTAGAGTGGGGTAGATTGGATGGAGTGTAGGGGGGAGATTGGAATGGAGTGAGGTAGATTGAAGAGGGATGATTGTAGTGGGGTAGGTTGGAGTGGGGTGGGGTACATTGAGTGGGTTGGATTGGTGTGGGGTGACGTTGCAGTGGGGTGCGGTGGAGTGAGGTAGATTGGGATAGAGTGAGGTAGAATAGGGTAGAGTGGGATAGATTGGAGGGGAGTAGATCGGGCTAGATTCGAGTGGTGTGCGGTAGATTGGGTGGGGCTAGATTGGGGAGAGGTAGATTGGGGTGGATTGGGCTAGATATGAGTGGAATCGGGTAGATATGAGTGGGGTGTGGGAGACTGGAGTAAAGTGGAATGGGGTATATATGGGTAGAGTGGAGCAGAGTATGATAGAGTGGAGTGGGGTAGATTAGAGTGGAGTGGGGTAGATTGGAGTGGAATAGGGTAGATTGTGATAGATTGAAGTGGGGTAGATTGTGGTAGATTGGAGTGGGTAGACATCAGGTTCAAAGCTTGCCGTGCTTACCCCCCTGCCCCTGCTCTGTCCTAACACTTATCATCAGGTTCAAAGCTCGCTGTGCTTACCCCTCTGCCCCCGCTCTTTCCTAACACTTATCAGGTTCAAAGCTCGCCGTGCTTATCCCCCTGCCCCCCACTCTGTCCTAACACTTATCATCAGGTTCAAAGCTCGTCGTGCTTACCCCCCTGCCCCCGCTCTGTCCTAACACTTATCATCATGTTCAAAGCATTCAAGCATTGGCATAGCTAATAGGTCTCGCTTTTGGGACCTTATAAGGGTTTATCCATGCAACAGTTGATGTTGGTGCACCACGGATATTGTGCTGCATTACAAAAATACTTATAAGGTCCCAAAAGCGAGACCTATTGGCAATGCCAATGCTTGTTCCCATTGGCTTGCGTCATCTTTCATGCTAAACGCGAGCTTTCGATTGTAAATGAGGCTTCTTAGTCCCTCCATGTTACCACCCGGTCTCCTTTTGGGACGACCCATCCGGAGTGGATCTTTCACTTGCGGCATTATCCGGTCTGATCTTTGGGGAAGGAGGTGATACGTGGTGCATGTTAATGCGACAGGGGCAACGGGTGCTGTTAATGCGTTTGCTGACTAGATCGTACCCTGTGGGGAGCGTGTCCCTCCACTGCAAGGGATCGCTCTACAATTACCATCAAAAGGGATCGCTTTGATGACACTGGCAGTGCGTTATATCTTTAGCACGCAGCACGATCCGTGACCGGAATCCCTTCCAAAATGGCGGCACAGTGAGTTTTGTTGAGCTGCGTAGGTGGACAAAGCGGCACCTTGTTCTCCCGCAGCTCAGGTCACGCTGGCGGGGGGGGGAGCAGTCCTACAGAAAGAAACCTCACCGGAGCGGGTAGCCTGACTCCAACATGGCGCCCTCATTGGACAATAATAACCGACAACTCCAGCTACAGCACAGGACATCCAATATCCTGCTGCCTGAGGTTTTATACTCACAGCATCCGGGTTTAGGGAGCCTTTTTGAGCAGGCATGAGTGGGAGTGGATCGGCGTGAGGACCTAGGCATTATCGAGGGGGAGGGCCATGCCTGACCCTGAAATTGAACTGGCCTGACTCGAGGGAGGGCATCTACATTATTTTACTTCCAAAGAAACCCAAGCAAGTCCTTTTCTTGCTTTCTTCCTTGCCTAATGCAATCAAGCCCTTTCACCTCACCAACCTCCGTCCTGCCTCAGATGCTTGACCTTAATATGGCGGACCTTCCTGCAATCAACCACCACCAAATTGGTCTTCACCCACCCCCTTCTCGCTCCACAGGGCTGCAGCAAAGAGAGAAGCCCCTCCAACCACACCGGACTACATGGACTACTGGCTCTCCGAGCTTACACCAGCGAGCCTAGGGATGCTCTCCCACCATCCTCCCCCACTCGGATCACCCATCATTACACTGAATATGCGAGTCATCTCTTTTCTTTAAATGTTTTACTAGTAACTGATGTAACTTTTTAACTGATGTTAATTTTGTAACATTTTGGAACCTCTTGTACAGCGCTCTGATACCTTCGGGTCTAGCCAGCGCTATCTCACAACCCTAACACCCACCTACCTTTCAACAAACAGCTCCTCAAGACCTGTCATCATTTTTTGTTGTGGCTAATTTATCGTTAATTGAAGAGTAAGAGGGATATATTTTGGGCAGATTTTTCCCTTCGTCTTTCTGTCGTATCTCCCCCTACCCTGTTACCCCACCCCTTACCCCTCTACATTTTCTCTGACCTCCTCCTCCAAGATCTCTATATGTTCTCCCTTGCAACCGAGGTAACCTGTGACTGATGTAATTTTGGAACAAAAAGGATGTCATGTAAAGCGCTTTGATACCTTCAGGTCTAAGCTATTTTATTCCTGAATTTTGAGACCCGAGCAACATTGCTGATGCTGGTGGAGCTGCTAGACAGCTAAAGAGGAGATTGGTCCTGGTTTCCTCCTCGACCGTCACCTACCCAGCGGACATTGGGTACAGTTCTTCCTTGTCTCCCTGCTGTGGCTCCTTCCTCCCCTCCTTTCCTTCGAATTCTTTTAACCTCGTTGTTTGTTTAATGTACCTTACTACGTTACTACGCTATGGTAACTGATGTAGCTTGTAACACAAAGTTCCTCTGGTAAAGCGCTCTGATACCTCCGGGTCTAGCCAGCACTATATGAACCTATCAAATCAAATAAATTCAAAACTTGTTCCACTGTTCGCGGAGACCTGAGCAACATGGCTGATTTACGGTGGAGCTGCTAGATAGCTATTGAAGAGATAGGCCCTGGTTTTCCCCCTGATCGTCACTTACCCAGCTGGACACTGGGCACAGTTCCTCCTCGTCTGCCTGCTACTGACTCCTTCCTTCCCTCCCTCCTACGAATTCCTGCAACATTATTTTTGTGTACTGTACCTTTCTATGCTCCTGCAACTGATGTAACTTTTAACGTAACGATCCTAAATGTAAAGCTCTCTGATACCCTCTTGGGTCAAGTTCGCGCTATATAAAACTTTATAAATAAAATAAAATAAATTATTTACATTGTCTCCTTTATTATTGGGTAAGCACTCTTTTGTGCTCATTCTGCTTTAGCAAGGCCGCTCACGTGTCATGGGCCGCCATGTACCGCGTTAGAGCACAGTGCTTGTGTTTTTTTTATTGTCTAATGCTTCTTTTATTTATTTATTTACTTTGTTTTTCACTTTGGCGGCACATGCTCTTTACCTTCAGCGATGTTAAGCTAAAGTGCGGGTGCCGCGATTGTTCAAAAAGTAAAGAAATTGATTTTTTTCTATTTGTTTACTTTTGCTACAATCGCGGCACCCGCACTTTACTTTAACATGGTTAAAGGTAAAGCACAGGTGCTGCGATTGTTGATAAAGTAAACAAATAGAAAAAATCTATTTCTTTACTTTTTCAACAATTGCGGCACCCGCGCTTAACTAAAGTAAAGCACGGGTGCGGCAATTGTAGCAAAAGTAAACAAATAGAAAAAAATCTATTTCTTGACTCTATCAACAATTGCGTGCCAGTCTCTACAAACAGCTGAACGCTGCTATAATTCCAAGAGTGAAAATTAAAAGTGTGAGAAACTCAATCCATTCCTAAAGGTTCACACAGCGACTCTGCCCCCGCTCTATTGACAGGATAGGGACTCCCATCACTGTATTTCCCAGGGGGTAAACTTTGCCCTGACGAAAGTCCAGGACCTACACGGCCAACCCAGGACTGAAACAGGTTGGCACTAGGGTCTTAAGACCATAACACTCCTATAGACCCGTTTTTAAGATTTTTTAACAACCCTGACAGACCCAAGAATAAAGGGAAACCAGGGGTCTGCCTGAGGTTTTTTAATCTGTAATATCCCTGGTCTTCATTTATCAGAAGAGCTCCCAACACTGGTTGAGCCCACCTCGACTTGTAGGCGTCGGGGTGACCCGATGATAAAGCATGACACCACTAGGGTGTGTGAGGGTAATTAAACAAACAGTGTTTTCCTTCCTCCTGTTCAGGTTGAGTTAGGTGTATCCTTACAGTTGATAGTTCCCCCTTTTTACAGTTTGACAATCTGTTCTACTGACCACATGCTGGTTCATAGGAGTATTTTTTGTGATTTAATGTTTTGACATAGGGAGGCATACTCCGACAGAGAATCCTCTCAACCCTTCAGGTACGGGAAAGTTCCCCTATAACCTTATTGTACACACATAAATTATCTCCCTTTGAAGTCAGAGAAAGAAAAGTAAACACCAAGCCCCATCAGAAGAGAGAGCTTGACATCTGACCAAGATAAGAACAAGATTTAAAGGCCTGTTTACAGAGAGCAAGTTTGTGAAAGAATACAGTAAAGAAGGTTTGGGCAACAGGAAAGACAAATTCAAGCTGGACAGCCTAACGCAAATAAAGGCAGCAAATAGAAAGCCAGAAAATGTGAGTCACAAACCCAATGGTAAGGAATGGGCGGAAGACATTCCTATGTCCTCAGTATGTCTTTAGCTGTATGGTACGCTGCAACCAAAAAAGAGGGCTTTAGGGAAGCCCCTATTTTGTGATTGGGCATCTTTATAGTCTACGTTCCCGGCTCTTAATTTGATGTCTTTCCACCCTATTTTTGCCCCTTCCTTGGACAACGGCTTCTTTACCATCCGTTAGATATTGCAT